>NW_024429186.1:19630612-20230612 GCF_017639785.1 Mesocricetus auratus
GGCAGTGGTGGTCCACACCTTTAACCCCAGCACTTGAGAAGCAGAGGCAGATGAATCTCTGTGAGTGTGAGGCCAGCCTGGTCTACAGAGTGAGTTTCAGGATAGCTAAGGATACGCAAACCTTGTCTAGGAAAAACAAACAAAACAAAACCCTAACAATAACAAAAAGAAGCAAGTATGTCTCCTCCACACCAACAACTTCTCTTTCTATCAGTTGATAAATATGACATCAATGGATTCTCCTTGAATTGGACTTAAGGCTCACTCAACAGGTGAGAAACCATGCCTGGTAGTGAACTGTAGCCAACTACCTATACCTAGAGAAGTCATGGATCTTAGAGGAGAATTTCTACTGCCATGTTGTTGATTGTTTTTTACTCTTTGGCTCTTTTGGGGGCCCACTACCCAGCTCCCAAATAAACCACACATGGAGGCTTATTATTATTTATAAATGCCTGTCCTTAGCTTGGCGTGTTTCTAGCCAGCTTTTCTTAAATTATCCTATCTTTTGCCTCTGGGCTTTTACCTTTCTCTATTTCTGTATATTGTTCTTTCTTTCTTACTCTGTTGTTGGCTGCGTGACTGGTCCTTGGAGTCCTCCTCCTTTTGCCCCTAGATCTTCTCTCATTTCTCCTTTAGGTATTCTTTCTGCCTGCCAACCCTGCCTATCCTTTCTCTTGTCTCGCTATTGGCCAGTCAGCTCTTTATTAGACCAATCAGGTGTCTGTTATAACTCATCCTATTCTTCTGAAAGGTGTGGTGTCTTCAGCAATAGGATTAACCCTCAGTTTCTGGGAGGCAGCCAAGGACAACACCAATAGACTGTTTTGTGAGTCTTTGGGACTCCCCTGGCCAATAACTGGAAATGGGGGGGTCTTAGGTCTGATATCATAGTTTGTTTTCTTTGTTTTAGATAGTCCATGGCTCTTGGGGGAGCATTATCACCATAAGTAGCATAACTTCTCTTAAACTGTATACATAATACATATATATATGTATATATATATGTAATATAAAACAATATGACCCTTTATGGCTTTTAAAACACCCTTACTATTATTTATCTCTCCTTCCCCCCTTCTATATTGACTGCCCTTCTCCTTCCCCAATTAAGACAACCTCTAATTTTTCCTATTTATCCCTTCACAGCATATCTATCATGCTGGTTCCTTTTCTAGCTACCCTCTTTACCCCATGATCCCTTTTTACTGTTCTTGTTTTAGTAGAACATTTATTTAGAAAACAAACCAGGGTTTTCCAGCTCATGCATACACAGGTAACATTTTAATGGGGTAGAATATCTCATTTGCATTAATTAACCTTTGAGTTCAATTTCCCTTTAGTCCCACTAGAGTGGAGGACCTTTGTTGTGTTTCTTACCCGATTGGTGAGTTTGGTGGAACTGTTTATGTCTCTATACTGCCAACTTTCTTGCTTCTCCACTTTCATGGGATTTCATGGGTGACGCTGACATTTCCAGCAGAAGAAATGCTTTACACAGATCAGAGGTGCTCTGCTGGGATGCAAAACACATTTGCCTTGAAAGACATGCCCGATTTATTCACATAAATCTAAAAGGCCATTCTGGCAAGGGTGGAGGCCAGACCGAGGAGCCTGATTTGGTGGGCAATGGGGAGCTGTTGGTGGTTCTCCAGCAGTGGAACAATTATGGCTGCACTAGGAAGATGGATCTGAGGGTAGGACATAGATGAAATGAGAAATAAAATAGCTCAGAGGCCAGGGGACCAACTGTTGCAATAATCCAGCCGTGAAATAAAGAGGACTAGCCTTGATGGGGCCTGTGGGAATGGAAACAGGTGAATATTGGGGGGGGGGGGCTGAAGAAATGAAAGCATACTGCTTGACCACTGTTCACAGCTCATCAACTGCTTCAACCAAGGCTGGGACGTTTACTCAGCTGGCCCCATTGGCCCAGTGACAATAATGATATTGACAGGATTATTAAGGTTATAGCTTGAATAAAGATGTGCCAGTGATTAGATCAGAGACAAATGAACAAGTCTCCAAAATAATTTTCAGTAGTTGACCACAGCCCAGGGAGGAAGGGACTGAGTGTCTTGGTTGGAAGGGAAATTTATTTAACATGGGGGAGGGGGGAGGAAGTCAAAGCAGAGAAGGCTAGTGTGAGAGGAAGGGTGTCTGATGATGTCCTTTGGCAATACTGGAAAGCCCCTTCCCATGTGTTTTGCTAGAGTCACAGTCCGGCTGTGCCTGGCTCTGCAGAGAGCCATCTGTGTGTGACTTTGGGCAACTTGGTTCGCAGGCTTTATTCCATTTTTTTTCTGTAACATGGATTTGGAAAGAGTAATTCTGGTTGTTGGAACTAAGTGAGAGAATTCACATAAGGTGATTAATTAAGCATAATACCTGGCACACACTTGTAAATATATGAGTTCTTCTTTTTAGCCCCAAGTTACAAACAAAAGCAAGTGCCCCGTTAGATGAGTCACCACCTTTGTTGGACGGCCCGTGGAGTGTGAGATGAGGCGCCATCTTTGTTAGACGAGGTTCATCGACCTGTGACCACAGGCCAGCCTCATCTATCCCCCACTTTTGAACAGGCTTCATTGGAACACTTACACTTATTTGGTGATGCATTGTCTATGGCTGCTTCTGTGTGACAGCTCTGAAGCTGAGTTGACCACTCGGAGATTCTCTTGACTACAGGATCTAAATTACCCCCTCTTTATTTGAGACAGGGTGGGGGGTCTTTCTACGTCATCCCAGTTGCCCTGGAATTCACTCTGTAGATCAGGCTGGTCTTGACTCACAGAGATCCTCCTGCCTCTGCCTTTTGAGGTTTGGGATTAAAGGTGTATACCACCACACCTGGCCTAAAATCTGTTTGGAACACAGTAATAGTTTGCTAACATGGCTATACCGAAGTTCTACAGACATGCACCATTCCCAACAGAAACCTGTCATCTCAAAGTTCTGAAGGCTGCAAAGCTGGAAGGCTGGAAGCTCTTCCTGAGGCTCTCATGGAGAATCTGTCCAGGTCTTTCTCCTGGCTTCTGGTAGCCCTCAGTTTGAAGTGACTAAGGTAACACTATTTTTTCCTGACTCCATTTTGTGTCCACTTAGAGCAATGGTTCTCAATCTTCCTAATTCTGTGGCCCTTTAATACAGTTCCTCGTGTTTTGGTGATACCCCAACCATAAAACGATTTTATTGTTACTGTAAATTTTGCTACTCTCATGGATTGCAATATAAATATCTGATATCTGCATGTTACCTCCAGCCCCTGACCATGGTCCAGATGTATTAACTAAAATAATCAGTGTTTAAATCAAAATCAATTGTCATGCTGTGTCTCAAATAACTAATATTTTCTGTTACAAGGTTCGACTGCCCGTCATCTGCCAGTGAGGTAATTGTGGAGTTTGCCTTAAAAATGCTGGACCCCTGAGCTTTGCCACCAAGGAACTCCAGTCATGAGTTCAAATAAAGGACTCATACGTTCTTAATCAGTTTGATCATCATGGTTGGCTGTATCTTTCTCATATTGGTTTATTCCAATCACTGTCTTCATCCTTACATATTGTTTGCCCTGTGTCTGTATCCAGATTTTTATTTCTCAGATCTCTTCTGATACCGGGTTAGGGCCCCACCCTACTCCAGGACAATGTGTTTACTAAGTATATCTAAAATGATCCAATTTCCAAGTCACATTTTGAGTTATTTGGGGGTTAAGACTTCTGCATATGATGCTACAAGATTTACAGTGCATCCAGTAGCAGCCCTTCATAGACAAACAAAACAAAAACCTGCTGACTCCTCCAATGAAAATATCATACATCTTTGTGATATATCTGATGAGGTGAATTTGGCTTTAAGGGACAGAAAGTGAACTTGGAGAGACAGTATAAGGCCTCTCTTCTGATGAGGCTACCAACGTTTGGAGCCAGGCAGAAGGACTCTTTAGCACACACAGGTATGTAAAGAGAAGCTTTTTCCTTGAGAGGAGCCTTCCCGCCAGCCTGGTTCTAGAGCCGCATCAGTCCCAAATAAACACACAGGAGGCTATATTAATTATGAAGCTGTTGGCCTTGCTTGTTTCTTACTGGCTAGCTCTGACTTAAGTAATTACCCCATAATTATTAATCTAAGTATTTCTCTTACCGGAGAATAGTTCCGGGCTTCCTACCCCATGGCGGTTACATCTTGCCCTCTTGTGTTTCTCCTACCCAGAGTCCTTCTGGACTCCTAGTCCCACCTATCTAGATTCCTATTGGCTCAACAGTGCTTTATTGACAAATGCACAGGACTTCCCCAACATCTCCTCTTTTCTGTTTAAACAAAAAGAAAGGTCTTAACTTTAGCATAGTCAAATTATATATAACAGAACAGTTATCAAGTAAGAACACAGTTACAACATTTTGTCTATTAACATTTAGCAAAATTTAAAGAAAATATCATCCATCCCATTCTTGTGAGTCTAAAGTTCTATATGTAGCTTATCTTTTATCATAACTAAGGAAAGCTATAACTATAACTATCTGTCTTCAACTCCATCAAAGACCACAGAAGGATAATATATAAACACTAGGATTGACAGAGATATCTTACTGCCTGGACAGTCACCCGAAGTTCCTCTGTAACGTTGGGGCATCCATCTTCAGCCCATAGGCCACAATGTGTCTGGAACACTTCTCAGCAAAGCAGGAAATTTCAAACTGTCCATCTGCATTGGCAGTCTGTCAGTCATTTTTCTGTGTCCTGCAGAAAGTCTGGTAGACTCTTCCATGAAGCAGGAACCCTGTAAGACTGAGTCCAGCAGTCACTTTTCTGTGGGTCCTGCATGTTCAGTTTATACAACAACAGTCAGTACAGGCAACAGTACAGGCAAGAGCAGTTTCTTGCCCAAATGGCTAATCTTGCCATGTTGAAAGTAAACTCCATAACGAGGTTCTTCGATGCCCATCTTCCTCTCAGATATAATTGATGCTGCCAGGAGCAGACATTTCTCATTGTCAAGAAAAACCCTAAACCATTTTAAATGCCATTTTCTGAAGGTCTTTGAGAGGTTTGAAGACTGTTTATCTATCTCAAATATATTTCTGTATATCTAGAAAACCTAACTTACCTAAATATAAATTCTATTATAAGTAACTATCTATAGTCTGTATTCAATTATGCATTACGTTTTAAAAGATCAGTATAAGCACAATACTTAATCAAGAGGAGAAATATACATGTCACAAAATTGACCTTGAATTTGTATCAATAAATGAAAAACAATACCCATACCATAATTCCCCTTTTTACCATTAAAAGGAGATTGGTTGTGATCATTAACCAATTATAAACAATCCCATTTAAATGAAAACAAAGATTTATAAACAAGATGGGAATTGGGGTGTCGCTCATTCCAAACTGCTTCCTGCTGGAAGGGGGCGCTGTTCATACCATGGGGATCATGACAAAACTCAGAAACCTATCTAAGTCCGTATTTTCGGGGTCTGTAAAGCTGCATCATCTTAGCTGTCTCAATTGTTGGAACATCTGATCCACTGCTTCCGGGAGTCTTGGTTCGTCAAACCACAGAAGCCTAGAAGGAATCCTCAGCTTTTCATTTTCTGTAGAAACATAAATAAAAGCTCCTTTTCCAAGTAACATATCCTTATACTTAAATTTTGAAGTCAAGGCATTTTTAAAAGATATAAGTTGAATTAATTCAGCAGCATTTATAATCAAGTGTACTTTAGCAGCTGTTCCTTCCTGAGCAATTATAAAACTGAAAAACACAATAGCGTACAGTATCCAGACTCTCTGTGTATTTTCCATCTTTACGTGGCTTATTTATTTATCTATTATTATTATTACTCTATTTCTTTCACTTTTATTTATTTTTCTCTGAGACAGGGTTTCTCTTTGGAAATCTGCCTGCCTCTGCCTCTAGAGCAATTCCTACCGGCATGTACCACCACAGCCGGCTTCTTTATTTTCTCTCTCAATCTTACGTATATTTTTAAACACACTGTAAACCTTTACAGGTTTTGTTCATCCAAGTCTGACTTTACTGTAAATCTTTACGTTTTTCTGGCCATGTGTCTTATCTGTTAAAACCGCGGCAGTTTAAACTTGCGGGTGTAAGCGTGATTTCAGCTTACCGCCTCAGTCCATGCTGACATCCAGCAAAAGCTGCCACTTCCAGCTGTACGTACACACCTTTCAATCGTTAGCAGAGTCTCTTAAAACAACCTTGCTGGTTTTTTTTTTCTTTTTATGCCGAGTCAGGAAGACTCCGGTAAGCGAGCCGCATGAGTCTCGGCTTGTCGCTAGCAAAACACCTGAGAAAAATGCTGCTATCAAAAATTTGTGCTTCTCTCCGTTCTTCTGTTTCTAAAATTCCTTTAAAGCTTTTGTCATTCTACGTGGAAATTCAATCCCGCTCTGACACCATTCTGTAAAGAGAAGCTTTTTCCTTGAGAGGAGCCTTCCCGCCAGCCTGGTTCTAGAGCTGCATCAGTCCCAAATAAACACACAGGAGGCTATATTAATTATGAAGCTGTTGGCCTTGCTTGTTTCTTACTGGCTAGCTCTGACTTAAGTAATTACCCCATAATTGTTAATCTAAGTATTTCTCTTACCGGAGAATAGTTCCGGGCTCCTACGCCATGGCGGTTACATCTTGCCCTCTTGTGACTCACTGTGCCTCTCTTTCCCAGAATCCTCCTCGACTCCTAGTTCCACCTATCTTGTCTCCCTCTTGGCCAACAGTGCTTTATTCAACAACCAATAAGATAAGCACATACACAGAAGGACTTCCTCCATCAGTTGGGTGTGAATGAGTCTTTCTAAAGGCTTATGAATTGAAGTTTTGGTCCCCAGGGTAAACAGTGCTCAGTTGGGGCTTTGGAGAAGTATTGGATGGAGGGCTGTACCTTCATCAGTGATTTAACCCATGTGTAGATTCAAAATGTGAATAAATTATTAGAAAGCGGTGGAGCTATGTAAGGTGGTGTCTAGTTAGGGGAAGTGGGTCATTGGGGGTGTGTCCTGATGGCACACACCTTGTCTCCAGTCCCTTCCTGTCACTCTCTCTGCTTCCTGTCTAACCTAAGGTGAGCAGCTTTGCTGAGCCTTGTGCCCCCCTCTGGGATGGTCAGCTTCACTTTGGGCCAGAGTATAGACTAAAATCTCAGAAACAGTGAGCCAACATCGCCCTTAGCTTATTTTGAATGTTCCAGCTATTGGCATGGCTATGAAGAAACCAGCACAGGGCCTAGAGGAAGGTGTGAAGGATGAGGCCCTGCCTTCAGAAGGGACTAAGGCTAGTCTTGCGGTGTGCGCTAGTTCTCAGGGTAACGGGTTGCTATGGAGACGGTTCAGCAGTTTGGGCTCTATCTTGCTTCCCAAATCACCATGTGATTTTTTTCCCCTTGCAAGCATTCTTGTAATGAGGTCGTTTACTATGCTGTGACACAACCAGAAGACCTTCACTGGGGCCAAGCAGATGCCACAGTCTTAGACCTCCAGTCTTGTGAGCTAAAGAAACTGCAGCCACCTCTGGGAGGCCTTTCTGTCCCTCCAGACTGAACTGAGCAACTCCTTTCTCTGCTCTGACGGTCAATTCACTTGACTCCGTAATGGCTCCACCATCCCCATTAGAAACATTTCATAGTTTCTCAATTAAATGGATGCATAAGTGAATAAAATGAAAATGAAAACAAGCTCTCTAAAAGTACCTGTGAGCATTCGGACCTGCCTTAGAGGTCACCTCAGCCATGTTCCCTGAATTTGGGTGTCTGTGTCTCTCATCGCAATCTTTGATGTACCATTATTTCTTATGTTTTTTTTCCTACAAGTTGACCATTCTACTGCATTCATACATTTAAAATCCATGAAAAATTTACATCACAATCCTAACCTGAATCTACCAAGGATTGCCATAAGCAGAAAGCAACAGCTGCCCCTCCAAAAACAAATACAAATCGAAGAATGTCATAAAATCTCAACTGGGTGTTAGGACCCCCAAAGTGCTCCTTCAAAATTCATATATTGAAGCCCCCCACCCCACCACCGCCCCAGAATGTGACTGTATTTTTATGTAGAACACTTTTTTTTATAGGGTTTCTCTTTGTAACAGCATTGGCTGTCCTGAAACTAACAGGCTGGCCTCGAACTCACAGAGATCCGCCTGCCCCTGCCTCCTGAGTGCTGGGATTAAAGGCGTGCGCCACCACCACCCATTTTGCATTTAGGACTTTTAAAAAGTGATTGAATTAAAATGAAGCCATTGGGAGCATCCTAGTCTAAGCAGACCAATGTCTTTACAGAAACAGGCTAGGTTGCAGAGGAGGGACACTGAAGGCAAGGGGAGGGGCTGATGAGATGGCTCAGCAGGTAGAGGCTTGTCAAAAACCTGGTGACCTGATTTAAAAGAAAAATGCAAAAGAGCAAAACTCCGTGTCTCTCCTCGTTAAAAGTGTGTTTCTCACTCAGGCTATGGGTTAGCAGGCACTTTCCACCACCCAGTTGCTAAGGACAGGGGAGGCCTGGGAAAGCTGGCCTCATCTGGGATGTTTACCATGTGGAATACAGAGTAGCCTTGTGCCCATGTGCCAGGAGGAGTCTGATGTGTTGCACCTTGGATTTCCCACTATCTTAAACTGGAAGTGACACCACACATGATCTCCTTTCCTTGGGCAGAACTCATCATTTGTCAACAATATAATGAGAGCTAGGAAATGAGAAAATGGATTCTTTGGGGGTGTGTTTATCTCTTCTAGGACATCCAAAGCCACTTAATGTCATAGTGCTCTTAAAATCTTGAGTGAAACTCACAGATGTGTTCCACAATTTACAGGAACAAATAGATATGGGTTGATCTCTCTTTATCTGTTTCTTCCTGTGTCTCTCTGTCTCTGTCTCTCTGTCTGTGTTGTGCATGCATGGGTGCTCTCTCTCTCTCTCTCTCTCTCTCTCTCTCTCTCTCTCTCTCTCTCTCTCTCTCTCTCTCTCTCTCTCTCTCTCTCGTAGCTCTGGCAGGCCTGAAACTCACTATGTAGACGGGGCTGGCCTCAGATTCAGAGATCCACCTGCTTTGTCTCCCAAGTGCTGGGATTAAAAGCAGGACTGGATTCCCGCCCCCTACTCTCCCTCTTTCTTGCTCTCTGAAGCTCTCTTGCTCTTTTCCTCCAACAATCGTTTTCTATTAAGTTTCACAGATTACCACTTAAGGAACGTAATACCAAGCTAAGCCTCTAACAGCTTTGTTATCTGAGACAAATTTAAATCTGAGATCACATGACTTGACAAGCAATGTACAAATATTTGTTAAGAACTTACCAATCTGTCAGTCATTTTAAACTTCTTAATCGCATAGCCAAGAATCCTGGTTTTGGCAGTGTGAGTGTGTGATACTATTGCATGCCCTCTTTCTCCTCTAAGGTCCCCCCAGGTCTCCTGGCTCTGAGCCTCTTCCCACTCCATGCTATGAGCACAAAATGGCAGCAGCTTGGATAATTGGGGGGATGTCTATTTCTGGTGTTAAGAACCTTTCATTGTTCATTTCCAATAAGATCCTAGCGGGAGAATGTTCTAAAGGCCACCTGATTCTGAAGAACATCATGGCAACTTGTCCCACTTAACATTTACTCCAGAACACGGAGGGACCTTTTCCGCTAGTGTCAGAGGCAAATGCATCTGCAGAATCAATGAGGAAAAAAAAGTCTGATTGCTCAGTGTTGTCTGGTTAGCATCCAATTATGTACAGTGTATTTATTTTAAATTTAGAAGATGCACACAAGAGATTTCCAGGAACAAAACAAGAAGAAATTGGCAGTGCACTGAATGGAAAAAATTAATGACTTGAATTACACAGCCTGTGAATCGAAGCTGACAAGACGGGGAGAGAGGAGTGGGGAGGTTGCAGTTATTCACACCGAGCCGCGCCGAATGTCCTGAGCAGTGCTTGAAATGCGGTCACCATCCACGCAGCTGTCACATCCTTTATCTTCATGGCAAGGCCCAGCTTTGCAGGTCACCGGTAAAGCAATGCCCCTAAGCTGACTTCAGTAGCAAACTTCCTCTTAGAGAATACATTCAACTCTTAGGTTGGAGCTTAATCACTATGTCAGCTGTAGTGGGCAAGAGGGAGAAATGGAGGGAGGAAAGAATGAGTCAAAGAAGGAAGCCTGGGACCTGCGCCATCTTTGCTGATGTCTTCCAAGGGCAAGAAAGCAGTATTAAGCCCTCTGTCCAAGGCCAGTACCCGTGAGGACCCTTCCTTATTTGTCTTCTTTTTTCTTCATACTTATCTCCAAGACACTAGGGTCTGAGAGGTTGACAACCTTGAGTTGGTCACTTAGGCAAAGGTTAAACTGTGTCACCTGAAAGTTCATGTTCCATCTCAACCCTCAGGATCATAGTGTCCCAGAGACCTGGCTCTCAGTTTCTTAAAAAGCACCAAGCTGAATACGCAGGTTCTACCTTCGAAATACAAAGGTTCTACCTTCAAAGGATTTATAACTGAGGGTCAAGTTGTGGCCTTTAACAGACACATAACTGTACGGACACACAAACACTGGCAGTGATCTCCTCCCTAAGGATCTAAGTAAGATCTGTTTCAAGTTCTCAGTCATAGTCCATGCACATTGGAGATGTGGTTTCAGGGTGACTGTGTCCCACAGGTTCCTGTATTTGGACACTTGGTGTATTTGGACACTTGGTCGCCAGCTCCAAGTGCTGTTTGGGAAGGTTGTGCAACATTAGGTGTAACACGAGACATAAAAAACCTAGAGACAGATATTGGCATTCAAGCTTCAAGCTGAAGATCAGAGACATAAAGCAGCCAAGCCAGTAGCTCTTACCTCTACCCAGCTAAAATGGCATACTGTCTCCACGAATCCTCAGAGACAATGCTATCTCTGAATCCTCAGTGGCAAAGGCTCTGAGTTCCTGTCTCCTCATGCCTTATATTCCCTTCTCTGTCCAGTGGTATTGCTCCTGCCTCCACCTCCTCCCTAGTGCTGGGATTAAAGGCGGATGGATGATCCCAAGTATTGGGATCAAAGGCATGAGCACTGTTATTCTTCACTCTTGTGTAGGTCAGGGTGACCTTGAACTCACAGAGATCCATCTGCCTGTCTCGTGAGTCCTGGGATTTAAGGTGTGTGCCATGCCTGCCTGGCCCTATGACTTTCTAACCACGGCTATGGGGTTAAAGGTGTGCATCACCATTGACTGACTCTATGGCTTGTGGCTAGCTTTGCTTTCTGTATCCTCAAGCAAGCTTTAATTAATCATAAATAATATGTTACTACATTTAGGTCGTAGAACTTTGCTAGAGGTAATGGGCCACTAGTGGGCAGGCCTTGGTGTTTCACAGCCCTGCCCTACTTGCTCTCTATGTCCTGACTGTGGGTACAACGTGACCAGCAATCTCCCTGTGCTGTTGTGCCCCTTACCATGGTGAACAGTAAGCTAAAATGAACCCTCCCTGGAGCTGCTCCTTGTCCGATATTTGCCACAACAACATCAAAGGTAACTGACTCAAAATCCACCTATAAGATAAGGGGACTTCTGGAAGCTTCAGAGTCCCACAGTTCCAGGCCATCTCACCGTCCTTGTTTGCCACTACGGGAGCCCAGTCTGTTCCTAGATTCCCAAACAGAAATGCCATTCGGGTAGGGCATGTGTGTGCACGCAGAAGACTTCATTAGATGTTCTGGGGGAAGGAGTCATAGGGAGAGTGACTGTGACAAGTCCAGACTTAATATTTCTATCACACATGGTCACTTTGTCATTGAAGGCTTCTATTGTGTGCCCTAGTCTGGCTTCGAACTCCTGTTCCTCCTGCCTCAGTTTCCTGATCGCTGGAAACACAGAATGTGTCAGCTCCACCTTGCTCATAACAGTACAATCGCTCTGTCTTTCTTCACTCCCCTCCAGGGTCCTCTCTTAGCTCCTGTCTCAGTGATGGTGAACGGAATCTTCAGTGGGTGGTGACCACTCATCTGTGCTGCCTGAGGTGAGCCTTCAGCAGGCAGGAGAGACTGGTCCTAGTGGTTCTCAACCTGTGTCTCTTGACCCCTTTGGGGGGCACATATCAGATACCCTGAATATCAGCTATTTACATTACAGGGTGCAACAGTAGCAAAATTAGAGTTGTAAAGTAGCAACAAAGTAATTTTATGCTTGGGGTCACCACAACATGAGGAACCATATTAGAGGGTTGTCGCCTTTGAAAGGTTAAGAACCACTGCAGTAGAGAATTGTTGGAGACAGGATGTGAACTTGGGGAGACTTTTGTAGTCAAGGGAGCCTGCATGGACCCAGTTTTGCTCAGTGCTACATCAGCCTCTAGTTTTTTTTTGTTTTGTTTTGTTTTGTTTTGTTTGTTTGTTTGTTTTTTGGTTTTTTGAGACAAGGTTTCTCTGTGGCTTTGGTGGCTGTCCTGGAACTCACTCTGTAGACCAGGCTGGCCTCGAACTCACAGAGATCCGCCTGCCTCTGCCTCCTGAGTGCTGGGATTAAAGGCGTGCGCCACCAACGCCCAGCAGCCTCTAGTTTTTTTGTTTGTATTTTTTTTTTTGGAGACAGAGTCTCACTCTGTAGCCCTCAGATGGGACCCTGGCCTGGAATTCCGGCTGTGTAGACCATGTTGACTTCAACCTCACATAGCTCTACCTACCTCTGTCTACCTCTGGAGTGCTGGCAGTAAAGGTGTGAGCCACCATGTCTGGCTTTGTTTTACTTTTTATTGAACTCTAATACATACACAAAAATGCACTTGCCATAGGTGTGAAGCTCAAAAAATTCTCATGGCCAAGTAGGCTTGCAAAGCCTTCACCAGATGGAGGAGCAGAGTAGGCTAACACCCCAGGACCCTGTAAACCCTGTCTGTCACTCACTTCCCCAACAAGGTAGAACACTACACTGACTGCCAGCTGTGTGCATTTACTTGGTTTCCAACTTTATTAAATGAACTCCTTTAAAACAATCCTTCCTCTATGGCATCATTTGTTAAATGTTTTGAAAAATGAACCTACCTTTGGGGCTTAATTACAGATACTTTATTTTGTAGGATACAGGTAAAGTCCATTAGAATAAGCTGACAACCATCAGATTAACAGGGAAAAGGACACAGATTTATTAGTGTGTGTGTGGGTTGTAGGCATGTCTTACTTTATAATCCAATGAGGTGCGGGCACTGAGCCCTCTTCCTAGGGGTAAGGGGGAGGGAGAAGGTGGCCATTTTGAGGGGCCATAAATGATTATTAGGGAATGAATGGGCCTGGATGGAAATTAGCTTGTGAAACTATTCTCTCTAGAACCTGAATGAGCTAGAAGAGCAGACATTTCCTTGTGACAAAGTCCATCAGCGTGTGCTTAGAGCCTTCCGTCTGCTTTTCTGTGCATAGTGACGAAATTTAGTGTAAGATGTCAACAGTTTGGAGCTCTTTGTGCTGATCAACAGATACCACAGGAAAGCATCTAATGACCTCTGAAGACCTTTAATTTAAGACAGTCAGCATAGTGTGCTGCTGTGCCGTGAAGCGAAATTCCCCAGCACCTCAGTCTCCTTTACTGATCGTGCGACTATGCTCAAGTTGATTTATTGACTGAATCATCCATGAATATTTGAGTTGTTTTCCAGTCTAGGGCTGCAGTGTGGTCTCTGCTTCCAAACCAGATGTTGGCAAAACATCAGTCCTCCTGAAAGAGAAGCTAAATAGAACAGAGTCCATCCATGCATCCACACATCCATCCACCCACCCACCCACCCACCCACCCACCCATCCATCCATCCATCCATCCATCCATCCACCCACCCATCAAGCATCTGTGGAGTGCTAGGCATGTAGGCAAGTACCAGCTGGGACAGTGTACAAATCTTGTATGTCCTGGCCCTCATGGATCATCTGTCAGGGAGAGGACATGTAGGCAGGACACAAAGAGCTAGGAACTGCCAAGGGAGGATAGGAAGCCCGCAAATTCAAGGTTTGAAGCTGCAAGCAATAGGAGCTGCAGGAATAGGTTATGCAAATAGCACATTGAAAACTCAAACAGTCCTGTTAATAGGGCCTTGAGATGATGCTGTAGGCGCAGGCACCACAGAGGTAGGCAAGGGCTGGAGCTTCATGGGTCAGAACCGTCTTAAGGACTTGGAAGTTCTTTGGAACCTACAAGAGTGACTTGAACTATTTGGCCATGAGGAAGACCCGCTCTGGCTGCAGTGTGGGTGGTGGCAGTGGGACACACCTGGCAGCAGAGGTTCAGGCAGGCCTATAAAGTGAAGCACAATGTGTGATCAGTGTAGGGGTGTGGTACCTGAGAGCCCACACAGTTGACCCCGTTGATGTGAACCTCACACCACACCACACCACACACAATGAGTAGCTTGTCATTCAGCAAGTCAGTGGCCTTCTTAGGGCCTCATTGCTTAGGGAACCCTGCCTTATTACACTACCTTTCTATGTTGATGAAATCTGAACCCAGACTTGACTCAAAAATCTACAGATCCAAACCCCATGATCTTACATGTTATGCTGCATTACTTCTGGCTTTGCAATCTGCTTCCATGCTCTTCCTGAAAGACATGGTACTTTGGCTTGGGTGTAGTCTATCTCCCGAGGTTCATGGGGTAGACTCTTGGTTTGTGAACCACAATGCCAGGACCACAAACCCAGTCCTAGTGCGTAAGAGCTAACGTGCTGTGATACAGAGGAGAGGCAGACAGATCCAGGGTTACTTACAGTGCCACTTACAGGAAGACCTACAGACAGAAGCATGTCCTGCTATCAGCAAGGCCAAATGGGTCTCTAGAGTTTGGTCACAAGGAGAGACACTTTAAAAAATATTTTTAAATTTTATTGTGTGTGTATGTGTGTGAATGGGGTATATGTGTGGTATCCTGAGCACAGGAAACCTCAAAGCCTGCCCCTATAGTGAAACACTTCCTCCAACAAAGCCGTACCTACTCCAACAAAGCCACACCTCCTAACAGTGCCACTCCCAATAAGATTACAGGGGCCAGTTACATTCAAACTACCACAGATGCTGGCGTCATGCTACATGGACCCTCTAACTACCAGAAGCATAAGCCAAATAAACCTTTTACAAGCTACTTGGTTTGGGCTCTTTTGTTATAGAATCACAAAATGGCTGGGCGTGGTGACACTCACCTTAATATCAGCACTTTGGAAGCAGAGGCAGGTGGAGCTTCAAGAGTTCAGGGCCAGCCTGGTCTACATAGTCAGTTACGGGTCGTCATAGCTAAACACTGTTTAAAAGGGAAGAAAAGAGTTGGATGTGGTGGTTCACACTTGTAATCCTAGCAGAGGTGGGTGGTGCTCTGAGTTCTAGGATAGCCAGGGTTATACAGAGAACCCCTCTCTTGGAAAAACAAACAAACAAAAACAAAAGAAAACGAAAAACGAAAAACAAAAAGAAACAGGAAGAAAGAAAAGAAACAAAATGGACCAAGACAGGAAGGAAGGCAACCTCTGACAGGGCAAGATAGACCTGTGTGTGATGTCCGCTGCTCTGTGACCTCTGACCTCATCAACACCAATGCATTTCGTGGGCAGAGCAGATTTTCCATGATGCAGTTGCTCATAAAGTCAGCTTCCCGCGTTCACAGCCTCATTGTTCGCACATGCCCTTTTCATCCTTCACCTGCGTTTTAGTCTCTCTGTCTAGCGCTCTACGGCAGGCTCCCGTTAGCACCGAAAGCTGTCTACCCACTCAGTCGAGCCTGCCTCATGCACCATATGTGCCCCAGTTTATCCATGTGGCTCCAGACACACGCGTTTCCTCCAGGTCTCCTCCACGGGCCTCCGGAGTTGCCTGCAGCAGCGGTATCCTGAATTCCCCTAGCAGTGCCACCATGGCCGCCACCCCCTTCCCTGCTCACATGCTCAGCCTGCTATAATTAAACAAACAGGGTTATTTGTGACATCCTGGTTTACACATCAACAAGTTATTTTCTCTGATTTTGCTATAGATGGATTTGCTCTGCTTACATTAAACAAAAACAGCTCACCCAAAAAATGCAGGATAAGCAAGGCAGAGGAAACGTGGCCCAGCAGCTGTCTCTTTCCCCAGGAGGCAAGACTGGCTTCCCTTTCTTAACTCCTGGCTTCATGGAGCTGAGCCGAGAGGTCTCCACGCCATAGCCAAGAACCTTGACCCCTGTTGCATCAACTTTTCCTGGGGGAGTTGTGAATAACAAACCAAAGAAATGATTCCTCTTAAGTCTGTCTGGGTGAGCCAATGAGCCATCCTTACAGGGGGGTTGTTGGTAAGGGTTACTTGCGGGACTGTGTTTGACCCTGACAGCATCGTGAAAAAGTCTCACTCCTGCCTGGATATCAACTTCCCCCCATGTCTGCATAGATGGAAGCCACCACTCTTCTGTTAACTTTCTGTCTCCGGAGACTATGCACAGCTGAGGCAGGGTTGCACACGGCTAGGAGACAAGTGCAGGAGGGAGGGGCTGGAATCTCAGATGGGGGTCTACTTCTTTTCCACTCCTTCCATAAGGGAACACCAGCATGCCAGACCTTGTTGAGGGTCTCTTGCGGATGCTCGGTTGCTCCGATTAAAATGATAATGACTACGATGCTCAGAGTACAGCATTCTACAACAAGCCCCCAAATGGCTGCAGAGGGTCAGAACCTGGAATGGAAAGACAGAGCTCGCAAGTCACAGAAGGTGGAGTGGGAGTTTATTGGGGGGTGGGTGTTCCAGATTACAAAGCATAAGGAAGTAGTTGTTCTGGTTGGTTTGTTCTGGTTAGTTTGGACTGCCAACTTGCCAGAATCAACTTGCCAGCCTCCGAGTCACCTGGGAAGAACGTTTTGACTGAGAAACTGTCTAGATGAGGTTGGCCTGTGGGCCTGTCTATGGAGGATTACCTTGGCTGACAACTGACTGAGGAAGAGCCAGCCCACTGTAGGCGGCAGCATTCCCTAGTTTTGGGTCCTGGACTATACAGAAGTATAGAGGGCTATCTGAGTCCAAAGCAAGCAAAGATTTGTGCCTGTGTTTCTCTTTGCTCTTGACTGTAGATGTCACGTGGCAAGCTGCTTGGGTTCCTGCCTTGACTTGCTCTCACTGATGGATTGTGTCTGGGGCTGGAAGCACAATAAACCCTTTCTCCCCAAAGCTGCCTTTTGGTTGGAACATTTTACCGCAGCAACAGTAATGAAGCTAGAAAGGAAGTCGGGGTGTAAATGTGGGATTCTCTAAGCCATGCGTCCTTCCTGGGGCACTCTGACTTGGTGACTAGTACATGGATCGCCTGCTATGGTCAGCAGGCGGAGTTGTGGGGGAGGTGGGGGCGGGGTGCACCACCTTTACCCTGGTCACAAGTCTTCCTTGACAAGCCTTGCTTGAAGTCCTATCTCCAGGCGTGCCCATCCTAGTCACACACTCTGCAGCCAGAAGGGCTTCGTATGACTCCTCTAAGCAGTTAGAATCTGACTTTGAGAGAACCCAAACTTCTTTATTATTATTATTATCAATTATTTTATTCTTCTCACATATATTACATCCTGACCACAGTTTCCCCTCCCTTCCTTCCCTCGGTCTTACTCCCACCTCCCTTCTCCCCCAGATCCATGCCCTCCTCCGTCTCTCCGTCTCCTCCCAGAAAAGAGCAGCCCTCCCAGAGACATCAACCAAACATGACATAATATGCTACAATAATACCAGGCATACACCATAATGTCATGGCTGGATGAAGCAATCCAGCAGGAGAGTCCCACAAGCAGGCAAACGAACCACAGACAGCCGCTATCCCCCCTGTTAAGAGTCCCACAAGAAGACCAAGCTTCAACACGGCCACACATATATGTAGAGGACCTAGGTCAGATGCCTGATCTCTGTGAGCCCCCATGAGTCCTGGTCAGTTGGAGAATCCCGAACTTCTTTAAAATCTCTGGCCCATAAGGCTCCTGCCCCTGCCAACCTCCACAGAGCAGACTCACTCCTCTTCCTAGCCCTTCTCCCACTCTGCCTTGGGAGCTATCCTGCCTCCTGACTCATTCCAGTGGTTAGCAGGTGCTGTCTGAGCCACCTGGAGAGGCATGGGCGAGCTTTGCAGCGCCGTGCCCCTTGACAGTGAATAAGTCTAAGGGTCAGTGGGCGAGGCGACTCATCTCATGGTCATCTCAAAAGGCAGGCCAGGGTTGCTGTAGGCAGTCACTCTGGGTTGGAGCACTTGCTTTTGACCTTGGAGATCTGTTTGAAGACAAAGTCGGTAGTGGAATCTCACTTCTTCCTATTCTGTAGGAGTCAGAGCATCCATTCAGTCTCCCTCCCTCCCTTTCTCCCTCCCCCTCCCATTTGTGCATGTGGTGTATGTATACATATTTCCTTGAGTACTTACAAGAATGGTTATAATTCTCAGGGTTTTTTGGCTGAACTAGTATTTTTTTCTTCTGCGAGTTGTCCACTCATTGGAATGTATTTTATAGACTTTAGTAAAGTTGCCGATTTATATATTTCATAACCACTGTGAGATTTACAATTTTATTTGTCTCTACCTTCTATTTTGAACTGTTTGGACCAGTCTTTGCAGCACATACATTTTAAATCATACGTAGATAAACTTTTTGACCTTCGCAGTGCTTGGATTTTATGCTTAGGGAAGCCATCCCTTGCCAATTAAAGAGCAAGAGCTATTCTACTGCAATTACTTTCTGTTTTTATTTGATAATTTTTAAAGCCTTGAATCTTAGCCTGGAATTCATTTCTACCTGTGATATAAAAAAAAAAGGACCATGTACACTTTCCTCAAATAGATAATCAATTCCCCAAGTTTTAAACAACACAGATCTGAGTTTCTTTTCCTGTTGATGTGATAACATATTCTGACCAATGCAACTTGAGGGAGAAAGGGTTTGTTTTAGCTTACAGTTCAAGATGTAATCCATCATCTTAGGGAAGTCAGAGCTGCAGGAGCGGGAAGCAGCTGGGAAGTCAGGGCTGCAGGAGCCGGAAGCAGCTGGGAAGTCAGGGCTGCAGGAGCGGGAAGCAGCTGGGAAGTCAGGGCTGCAGGAGCCGGAAGCAGCTGGGAAGTCAGGGCTGCAGGAGCCGGAAGCAGCTGGGAAGTCAGGGCTGCAGGAGCCGGAAGCAGCTGGGAAGTCAGGGCTGCAGGAGCGGGAAGCAGCTGGGAAGTCAGGGCTGCAGGAGCCGGAAGCAGCTGGGAAGTCAGGGCTGCAGGAGCCGGAAGCAGCTGGGAAGTCAGGGCTGCAGGAGCGGGAAGCAGCTGGGAAGTCAGGGCTGCAGGAGCCGGAAGCAGCTGGGAAGTCAGGGCTGCAGGAGCCGGAAGCAGCTGGGAAGTCAGGGCTGCAGGAGCCGGAAGCAGCTGGGAAGTCAGGGCTGCAGGAGCGGGAAGCAGCTGGGAAGTCAGGGCTGCAGGAGCCGGAAGCAGCTGGGAAGTCAGGGCTGCAGGAGCCGGAAGCAGCTGGGAAGTCAGGGCTGCAGGAGCCGGAAGCAGCTGGGAAGTCAGGGCTGCAGGAGCCGGAAGCAGCTGGGAAGTCAGGGCTGCAGGAGCCGGAAGCAGCTGGGAAGTCAGGGCTGCAGGAGCGGGAAGCAGCTGGGAAGTCAGGGCTGCAGGAGCCGGAAGCAGCTGGGAAGTCAGGGCTGCAGGAGCGGGAAGCAGCTGGGAAGTCAGGGCTGCAGGAGCGGGAAGCAGCTGGGAAGTCAGGGCTGCAGGAGCCGGAAGCAGCTGGGAAGTCAGGGCTGCAGGAGCCGGAAGCAGCTGGGAAGTCAGGGCTGCAGGAGCCGGAAGCAGCTGGGAAGTCAGGGCTGCAGGAGCCGGAAGCAGCTGGCCACACTGCCTCTGCTGTCAAGGAAAGAGGGCAATGCAGGCAGGCTTGCTCTCAGCTCACGTTTTCCATTTTATACAGCTCAGACTTCCTTGCCCCGCGATGGATGGTCTCACCCACAGCTAAGGTGGGTCTTCCCACATCAGAATCATGCCCATTTTATATGCAGAACCTTTCTCCCAGGTGAGCCCAGATTTTGTCAATAAACAACCCTAACCATCAGAGGAGAACAGAAATGAGTTCCTTGTTGGGCACATCTTCTCTATGTCTTAAACACCATCTCTGTCACGTACTGAATTCTAGACGCTAATTCATGCTCTAGAGCTATAATTTCTGCAATGATTTTCCTCTGCTCTGCTTTGTATAGTTTTCCATAGTGTTGAGTGCCTGCTAGGGCTTTTAAAAACTGGATTGTCTTCTGCATTCATTCTGCCAGTGAACTTTAGGATCAGCTTTTTTTTTTTCAAGATAGGGTTTCTCTGTATTGTTTTGGAGGCTGTCCTGGAACTCACTCTGTAGACCAGGCTGGCCTCGAACTCACAGAGATCCACCTGCCTCTGCCTCCTGAGTGCTGGGATTAAAGGCGTGCGCCACCAACGCCCAGCTAGGATCAGCTTTTAAAATTCCATTTAAAAAGTGGTATTAAACACTGACAGATTTGTAGGAGAGGGCCGGACAGCATGACAAATTTGAACACAGAACTTAGACCAAGCTTAGACCAATTTGTTCACTCTTCCTAAGCAAATGTTAATTTTCCTTGGAAAATTCGTACACATTTTTGTTAGCTACTCTTAGGTATTGAAAAATAGTTTTCATTGTTGCTAACAGGTTTGTTGTTAATGTGCTTCTCGTTGAGTAGTGCTACAGTAAAGGAAATCTATTTACTTTTGCATGTTCAGATTGTATCTTGCTGACTTCTGTTGTTACTGTGTGTGAGTTTTCAGTGGCCCACCTTGGATTTTCTAGGTAGATCATCATATCCATATTATTAGTTCACATACAAAGAACTAGATTCTCAACCAATTCCTCTTTTTTAAACTTCCATGTTTATCTTTATTAAGTACTTTCTTAAATTTCCCTGAGACTCACTTCTTGTTTCCGAGCTCTGGAGTCAAGTGACTTACTAATTTGTTTGCAATTGTAATATCACATTTACTTATTTTTGCGTGTGGATTAGGTGTGTGTGAGGGCACACCGCAGGGCACCTGTGGAAAGCAGAGAACAACTTGTGGGGCTCAGTTCTCTCCTTCCCTGGAGTTGGACTCAGGTCAGCAGGTTCGGTGGTGAGCGGAGCCATCTTGCCAACCTCACAATGTTATTTTCTGAGGCGTGATTTTGAACCTCTGGAGTTTCGACAGGCTTCTGCTCTGACTATATACCATGTGTTCTCGTTTCTATCCTCTTCTGTGTCTGCACCTGTCCTCCACCACCCTTCGTCATTCATGGCTTTCCCTTTTAACATTTCCAGCATAAACTGTATCACACTAGAATTTTCTTTCTGAAATGGACTTCTTTCACTCACCAGCTAATCGTGCGACACTTGCTTAGATGGCTGTGTATCTAGCTCATTCATTTTAGTTCCTGTATAACAGGTCATCGCAGGAACATGTTCAATGCCTCTTTCCCTCCTGTTGATAGACATTGAAATTGTGAATTCTTTTGCTGTCAGCAGCTGTTCTGCAGAGAATGCAATGTGCACGTGTTTCTTTCTGGCCATGATACTTCAATAAAAATTAGAGAGAACCTATTGGGCCGGCAGCATGGAAACACAGTGGCGGTAAGGTACCGATTGCTCTGCAGCATTGTGTTTTTAAGAGACGTTTATGAATGATGTGCTGTGTAGCAATTTATTACAATGGTCTGGTGCTTTCCAACTGCAGCTGCCCATTAGAATTGTCTGGGGACGTGTTTTTAAAAATACTGCTCTCTGGATCTGCTCCAGATCAGCTAAATCAGAACCTTGGGAGCTGGGGTTCGGCATCAGTATTTTTACAAATCTCCTCAGTAGTTCAGATGTGTGGCTTGCTTTGGAAAGCACTGGTCTTGAAATGGAGTCATCTTGATCACCTCGGTTCTGTTCAGATTTGCAGAGTGATTTAGGGTTGGGGGAGTTCAATTTAGATCCACTGCGTTATTTGCAATAGTAAAAATGCAATATAGACAAAAATTATTTTTTAACCAGGCTGGAGATGGCTCAGCAGTTAAGAGCCCACACTGCAGAGGACTAGGCCCTATACCCATGCCTCAGATCTTTTGTGGGACAGAATCTGTTTCTCATTTATAAAGTCATTCTTCCTTTGGAAAAGCTGGCTGCTCATAAGGCAGAAGAGGAAAGAAAAATTTATCTGCTTTATTGCTTAAAGGGACAAGGGATGTGGGGCACTTATCAAAACTCTGCTGGATAGAGCGTCTTAATGCATTCACTTAAAAGAATAGGTAGACTTTAAACAAATATTAGGCCACATTAACTTGCCAAGAGGGCAAAAAGGACTCATGACCCTCCTGGATTGATGATGTTATCTTTGCTGTTTCAATTAACATGCCAAGTGTGGGAGAGCAAGTAATGGGATCCCAGTGCTGCCAAGCCAGGAGCAGCCAGCTGTGGACACACTCTCCGGCACCCGAGCTGCCTTGGAGCAATGGCTTTGTAGCCTGTTTTTCCTCTGCAGTAGCAGCAGTGTTGACTGCAGGTAGATGCCTATCGCTGCTCTTATGGGGCACGGGGGAGGTCAGCATCACTATATGCCGCTAACTCTCGATGGAACTGAGCATCAATGCCCTAAGGCAGCTCCGGCCACCCTCCTGTTTACACACGGGGGTTACAGAGTCATTTAAACAGCCCCCACTTCTGCCTCTCATCCATGTCTGGCTCCCTGGCAATCTGAAATTCCTCTGTGACTTCTAACTAAAGCCCTAGGAGAGAGGGCGATGGGATCCAGGGCTTGGTGGATGTGTATCTTTGTATGTATGTCATTGTTCCTTTTTAGTTGGTATGGTAAGGATGATGACTCCCAAGATACCACATACTAGTCCCTGGAACCTGTATGTGATGTCTTCATGTGATTTTAAAAGAATAAAAAGAGGAGTAAGACAGAATCTCAGTGAAGTTATGATTTGCATTTCTCTGATGGCCAGTGAGATTTATATAGTCACATAAAATCGTGCATGTATGTGTCACATGAGAGAGGTGAAACTGGATTGGAGAACAAAGGAGACAAACAGGAGATTGGAGGGGTGAGGAGGGAGTCAGGAGGAACTGGGCAGGAGCAGGGAAAATGTTGAACATACAACAGAGACTACTATGAAAAGTTATATAAATGCATAAGGGGTGCCCGGCGGTGGTGGTGTACACCTTTGATGCCAGTACTCAGGAGGCAGAGGCAGGCAGATCTCTGTGAGTTCGAGGCCAGCCTGGTCTATAGCGAGAGTTCCAGGACAGGCTCCAAAGCTACACAGAGAAACTCTGACTCCAACCCACCCTCCCAAATGAATAAAGTGCTGGGGGAAATGGCTTAGCTGTTAAAGGTCTTGCTGTGCAAGCGTGAGGTCCTGAGTTCAGACCAGCATCTATGAAGAAAGACAGAGACAGAGCGATCCCTGGAGCTCTCTGGCCTACCACTCTGGGTGAATAGGTGAGCTCCAGGTTCTGTGAGAGAGCTTGTCTCAAAGAATAAGGTAGAGAGAAATACAGGAAGACATCTGATGTTGACCTCTGGCCTCAAGCACACGTATGCACCTGCATACACATATATACGTGTATACATACATATATCTATCACATACGCATGCACCATACATATGCATATGTATATATCATTTAGGAAATTGCCAAGCAGCTCTTCAAGGAGAACTCTGGAAGTCATGGGTATTGCTGTAAGGGAGAAGCGGCAGAGACCCATAGCCATCCAAAGAAGGCAATGTGACCCCCAGGTGGAGTCTGGAATGCTGCAGCTCAGAAAACATCACCAAAGTGTGGAGCTTTGCTGTGAGAGGACTTTGTGTGTATAGGTATGCATGGTATACATATGTTTATATGTGTTTCTGTGTATGTGGATATAGGTGAATGCATGTCTAGAGGCCTGAAACTGACTTTGTGATGTTGTGGGTCTTACTTGATCACTCTCCACATTACTTACCAAGGCAAGGTCTCTCACTGAACTCAGAATTCATGATTATGGCTAGTCCAGCTGGCCAACTAGCCCCAGAGATCTCTTGACCCTGCCCTGAGTGCTGGGATTGCAGACGGCCAGCAGCTTGTGGCTCTTACGCTGTTTCTAGGGACCCTGAATTCCTTTCCTGACAAGCACTTGTTCACAGAGCCATCTCCCCAGCCCACTTTTCTCTTGCAAGCATATGTTTTGTTATGGGAGTGTGGGCTGTGACCCTGGTGAAGGTGAGAAAAAGGACCAGGAGAACGGCAGGACCCTCCAGCGGCTGAAAGGGACAAGGCCTGGATGTTCCCTCAGAGTCTCCAGGGAGGACGTGTCTCTGGTGACCCCGTGACTTCAGCCCAGAGGCATGAGTTTGGACATCTGGCCTGCAGAATTGTCAGAGAATGAATCTCCATATTTTAAACCACCAAGTCTGTGGCAATTTGTTATAGCAGCCTTAAGAAATTAAATGCATTTTGTCATATGGCTGAGAAATAATTACATACGTTATTCATTCATTTGACAAGCATTTATTGTAAGTCAACTACTTTGGAACCAGAAAGGCAGACAGGATAGAGAATATTCATTGTCCCTCCATCTAGCATATGCAAATGTTTTAAATATACGTATTTTCCCTAGGAAATTTTAGATTCTGAACCATGTTGTGTGGAGAGGCATGCACTACAAAAATTGGGAATCCTTGTAAATGTTAATACTGAAAGTTTCTTCCTGGGCTGAGGGACTCCTCTGCATAAGGCAGCATTGGCTAAGACAAGAAAAGCAATGGCATAAAGCAGAAGTTCATCATTTGTCCTCTTGGGAGCACAGACAGGACGGTGATCTGAATACTGAATCCTATTGGCCAAGCTTTAGAGACCACGTATCTTCACAAGTGCTTGCGGGGCACATGGCGTGTGCCAATTACTACCTAACCTACTAGGGAGACCCTGGAAGCAAAGCAGACCCCCAATTCTTGCTCTCTTGGAGCATATATTCTAGCGAAGGGGACGGAAAGAACACGAATCAATTTGTGATAGTTCAGGAGGCATTTATGGGGAATGTAAGGGGATGATGCTGGGGGGGGTTGGCTTTGGGCTGTCAGGAGTCATCTATGGGCAGTCTAAGGAGATGAGGCTGTTGGTCATCTTTGGGGATGTGGTTTCTTTCTGGAAACCAAAGATGCTCTGCTCTGAAGGAAGAAAAGGATGAACCATACAAAATCCGCAGGACAAGGGGAGTTCCAGGTGGGAGGAAAGTCAGGCAAAGTCATAGTGAGAAGTAAGGGGACCAGCAAGTGGCAAACTGGCTTAGCTTAGCTGGTCAGGGTATTAGCAACAAGCAGAGAGAGGCTGCCTCAGTGACGGAAGTGTTCTAGTGGTGACCGACATCGGTCCCATCCCTTAGAGCAAGGGGAGGTTGTTATCCTGAGTCTTGTGGAATTTTTCTTGGTGCACTTGCACTCACAGTATCAAAATGCACTAACACAATTTAGGAATCAAGACAGGACTTGAATTTTTAGGCCAATGGAAGGAAATACTGAATTGGTTTAATACAAGAGGTGGGTAGGCTAGGGTATAGTGGATGGATTTGTTCGATTTTGGGGGGGATTAGTTTTTGTAATGGAAACTCTGTACTCGTTCCAATTTGCTTGTTAAACTTTTATACATTGACAATATGACACTGTTAAAATTTTAAAGTGTGAGAGAGGCCAGGTTCTTGGAGAAGTACATGGCAATGGTACTACTTAGCCTTGGGTTGGGTACTACTTAGCTATAGGTTGGTACTACTTAGCCACAGGCTGGCGTTAGACAGTCAGTCCCAGTGATCCAAAGACGAGTGTGAAGTGTTGATCCCTGGAGGGCTTGGACCAGCAGAAATGAGATTTCCAGGGCCCTGGCCCCTGAAATGCTGTTAGGATGCTTGTGCCCAGCAATTTGAAGGTAATAAAACTCTGATTCGATTCTACAAATGGAGACAACTGAGAGGCAGTGAAGGGAGGTAATAGACCATGCTTCCAGCAGAACAGGCCTGAACTTGAGTCCCACTTCCTCTTACTCTGCGGCCTTGAGAGCATTTCTCTTTCTGCCTTAGTGTCTGTGGTGGGGTGAAGTGTAGCGCCAAGCTTGTGTCCACCCAGAACCTCAGGCTGTGACCCTATGTGGGCCCACTCAGTTAAGCTGAGGTCACGCTGGATTAAGGTGAGTCATTCACACGGCTTGTGCCTTATAAAAAAAAAGGAAGAGATTTAGATAGAGAGCCACAGACAGGCACACGGGGAAAGAGGAAGAGCTGAAATGATAACAGCTAGGAGGCAAGCATCCTCATCAGCTTCTGTTGCTATGACAAAGTGCTTGAGAAAATCAACCTAATAAAGAAAAAGGCTTGCACTGGCCTCCAGTTTTGGAGGTTTCATTTCATGGTTGTACCGAGCATTCTTTCCTGCCAACTGCCTGGGTCCAGCCGCTGCCTCTGCCCCCAAATAACACATGAGACACTATATTAATTATGAAGCTATTGGCCATTTGCTATGGCTTCTTAATGGTTAGCTCTGACTTAATCATTAACCCATAATTACTAATATATATTTTTATAAGGACTTATCTTTCTGAGGACTCCAGACTTGTGCCCTCTCCTCCAGGGATCACATGGCAACCCTCCACTCATGACTTCATTTCCCAGAATCCTCTTTGACTCCTAGTCCCACCTATCTTGCTTCCCTATTGGCCAACAGTTCTTTATTTATCAACCAATAGGACAACATATACACAGAAGGGCTTCCCCCATCACATGGTACATTGACCCAGTGCAATATGGTAGGAGCACACAGAGAAGGAGGCTACTCACCTCGTGGCAGCTGGGAGATTAAAGCACAGACACACAGACAGACACAGGCACACAGACACACAGACAGACACAGACACACACACACACAGACACACAGACACACGGACACACACACAGACACACGGGCACACACACAGACACATGGACACACACACACACACACACAGCAGGGGTGGGGAGGAGAGGGGGTTGCACTCCAATGTCCCTTTCAGTGATAATCCAGTGACTTACCTTCTTTCCACTAACTCCTAGTCTCTAAAGGTTCTGGTGTCTTCCTACAGCACCACAACCCGAGGGCCAGGCCTTCCTTCAGCACATGGTCCTGTGGGTGATGTATAAGAGGATATGACAAGGCAAGGACAGATTCTCCCCTCACACCTTCAGTGAACCCTACTACCCTTCATCTTGAATTCCTAGCTTTCTGGGACTCTGGGAGAACACATGCTTTAGGCTACTACAGTGTCCTAGATTATGCTCTATGGATGTGAGGAGACACTGTGTCTAAATGCCACTTGGAGAGGAAAGGATTAGTTTGGCTTCCACATCCTACCCACCATCTATCGTAAAGGGAAGTCAGGGCAGGACGTGCTGGAGAGATGGCTTTGTGCTTAACAGCACTGGCTGCTCTTCCAGAGGTCCCAGGTTCCATTCCCAACATCCACATGGCAACTCACAGCTGTCTCTAATTCCAGTTCCAGGGGATCCAATTTCCTCCTCAGATTTCAGTGGGTCCTGCATGCGTGTGGTACACAGACACACATGCAGGCAAAATACCCATACACATAAAATAGTAAAATAGAAACAACTAAGACAAAGAAAGAATGGAAGAAATGAAAGGAAGGAAGGAAGAGAGGGAGGGAGGGAGGAAGGAAGGAAGGAAAGAAGGGAGGGAGGGAGGAAGGAAGGAAGGGAGGAAGAAAGGAAGGAAGGAAGGAAGGTAGGGAGGGAGGAAGGAAGGGAGGAAGGGAGGAAGGGAGGGAGGAAGGAAGGGAGGAAGAAAGAAAAGAAAAAGCTTTAGCGATAGGTGGTGGTACATGTGTCTAATCCCAGCACTCTAAAATCAGAGGCAGGTGGATTTCTGATTTTGAGGCCAGCCTGGTCTACATAGTGAGTTCCGGACAGTCAGGGCTACATAGAGACCCTGACTTGAAAAACCAATAAATAATAATAAATATATCATTGTTGTTTTTATTGTTATATGGCTATAATGTGGGCTTAGGTAGTGATTAGTACTGTGAGAAATAAAGGTGCAGTAAGGAATAGAGGAAAAGGAGAACAGATATTATAGACTGTGGTGTATGTGTGTGTGTGTGTGTGTCTGTCTGTCTGTCTCACACGCACACATATGGAGTCCTGAGGTCAGCCTCGGGGCAGCATTCCTCAAGAACAGCCCACCTGTATTTTAAAGGCAGGATCCTTCATTGGCCTGGAGCTTGTCGGTTTGGCTAGACTGGGTGGTCAGTGAGTCCTAGAGACCCACGTGACTCCACTTTTCCAGTGTTGGGATCACAAACACATATTAGCATATCTGGGCTGTACATGTGAGTTCTTGGCATTGAATCCAGATCCCTACGCTTGCACAGTGAGCGTTTTACTGACTGAGATATCACTAGCCCCATAAGCTGTTTTTAAACAATATGGTTAGGGGAAAGGGGGCTGTCTGGAAAGGTGAGTCGTGGATAAGAACTTAAAAATCAAGTGGGTGGCCTCTATGGATGTCAGCCTTACTAGTGTTATTGTTTTGGTTGTTATTATGAAACAGGTGGGTGTAATATACAATGTGTTCCAGTCCATCTTTTGTACACAAAGAAGGCTGTGGTCTTCCCCAAGTCTCCTGAGAAAGGAGATGAATACTATGGTATGTCCACACCAAAACTTGGGGTTTAGTCCTCAGTGTGACAGAGCTGAGTAGTGGCATTTTTAGGAGAAAAGTGACTCGTGGGGACTCCACCATCATGAGAGAATCGATGCTTCTCACAAAAGTGAGCTAGCTATAGCAAGAATGACTTTTATAAGATCAGCTGAGACCCCTCCATGTCTTTTACCCCAAGATCTCTGTTCACATCCTCATCTATTCCCCCTGAGGCCATCACCAGAAAGCCAGATAGACACCAGTGCTATTTTCCTATATCTCCGGCATTGGATGCTTAATAAACTGCTTTCTTTTATAAACTATCCAGCCCTAGGTATTTTGTTATAACAACAGCAAACTAAGATAGTGGTGACACCTCATAAATTAAGATAAACAACCAGTGCAGTTTGCCTACGGCTGAAGGATTTCCTGGGATTACAAAGTTGGGTTTTTAGGCTGATGTAAAGGAGCAGTGAGCAGAGCTAGCAAATGGTGTGGTGAGATGCTTAGATGAATTTTGTTGTTAATGTTTTAGATGTAGCGGCTGCAGAGAGGGCTCAAAGTGTGTGTGGCTCTTACTGAGGGTCTGAGTTCCATTCCTAGTACCCACCTTACACAGCTTTGGTTTTAACTTCAGGGAAATCTGGTACCACTGACATCAGAGGACATCTGCCCTCATGTGCACACGAGTGTGCACCCCCCCCCACATTAGTACAACTTAAAATAATAACAGCAAATCTTAAAAAGATAGGCTCTGTGGCTCTGGGTCATGTTTCAGATTTCCCGTTAAACACCCATTCACCGATGGAGAGCCACTGTTCATATTTGGGTCTGTGAGCTGTGCTAAACTAGGCCAGTGTGTAGCGTCCCGCCCCCCCCACGCCCATATCATCCTGACACCATCGCTCATGAAGTTTCTATGAAGAATAAATGAGAAGGTCCATGTGATAACTCTACCCCACACTGCCCCTAGTGGATGCTCCTTGAGCCTGAGCCACTCCTCGATTCTGAGAAGCACGGAGTCCCTCTAGGAGAAGGGAGGAAACTTGGGGAATTTATTGCCTGACCTCTAGCCAACCTACATGGCTGCAGAGTTCTGAAGGGCTGCTTTGGGAGACCACTTCTCAGAGGAAACTGAAGATGGAAACCCAATACGGCCAAGAGCGCTTGGCATCCCAGTTCTGCTCAGCAGTCCCTCCGCCATCTTGGAACGGATCAGCAGATGGCTGACTGTTAAAAAGTCTGAGAGCTTTCTTGAGCCCTGGGTTACTCATATGCAAACAGAGAGGGCAATGGCCCACCTCGTTTGGTTGGGAGCTTAAATGAAGGACAAATATTTATTAAACAACATAATGCTCCTGGGGCTAATTACACTAGTTGGGCACCTGGGTTGAACAACTCACATAGCCTTGGCCACACAAGCAATACAGTCTAGTGAGGAGATTGGGTTTAGAGGAATAAATGACAAGCCGAGGTTAGTGCAGGGAAGGGAAAGTGACAAGAGTCTGGCCGACTCTTTGTGTCTGTGGCAGAAGAAGCCTCTCTAAGGACTGAAAGGTGCAAATGAGCCAACGTTTGCTACTTTAATTATTAAATATTCATATTATTGGACAATTTATGATACTAATTTTTGCTCTGCAAAACTAGAGCCAAGATTTATCATGAATTCAGACATATTCTCAAAAAGGCTATGTTTTCTGACCTTTGTCTGTTTTAACTTTTATTTGTTATTGTCTTCCGTGCGAATGCAATAGTTTTGGGTCCAGGAGCAGGACAGTATTTCAGTCATGTAAGAGAGAACAAAAACAATCAAGCACCCCCATCTCATCTGGATACCTGTTGCAGGCCCCTACTAGTAAGTATCAAAGCCCATGTCCTAATTATATCTCAAGGAAGTGATGTTATGATTAAAATCTTTGTCCATTTGTTTGTTTCAAGACAGGGTCTCACTATGTAGCTCTGGATGGCTTGGAATTCTCTCTATAGATCAAGCTGTCCCAACCTCCTGAGTGCTAGGGTTAAAGGCAAATACCATCATGACCAGTACAGTTTGAACCTTAAATGCCCCCAGAGACCCATGTTAGCTATGAAGAGACACCATAACCATAGCAACTCTTATACAGGAAAATACTTTAATTGGGGTGCCTTACATTTTCAGAGGTTTAATCCATTATCATTATGGCTAGACATGACAGTGTGTAGGCAAACATAGTGCTGAAGGAGCTAAGGGTTCTACATCTTGTAGGCAACAGGACACGGACTGTCTCACTAGGGGTGGCTTGAGTATATATGAGACCCCAAAGCCTGTCTCTACAGTGACACACTTCATCCAACAAGGCAACACCTACTCTAACAAGGTTACATCTACCAATAGTGCCACTCCTTTTGGGGTTCATTCTCTTTCAAACCACCAAACTCAGTTTCTTACTGACCGTGCTATTTTAGGAGAACCTGAAAATCTGGGGAGGTAGGACCTAGAAGGAGGAAACAGGTCTCTGGGAGCCAGCCCTTAGGGGTCTATTACTGCTGGCCACTTTCTGCTGCTCTCTGCTTCTTGAACGCTGTGATGTAAGCAGCTCTTTTCTACTGCATACTCCTGCCTCCACGATGCTCTCTGGTCAAGTCCATGAGGTCAAGAAGTCACAAGCTGGACTCTTGAAAGCATGAGCCAGAACAAATCTTCCCTGCCCCCCACACCTATGTTGTATCTGCCAGGCTTTGGCCACAGTGATACAAAGGTGCTGGCATGGAGAGTTGGCACTGGGAGTCAGGGTCACTGCTGTGACTAATGCTGACCTCATGGATCTCGAGTCTTTGGAACTGATTTATGAGAGGTATTTGAAAGTTTGGAGCTTCAATATTGACCAGTCTCAAAATGCTACAAGCAGCGCTGCATGGACACTTCTTGTGGGAGCTCAGAAGTCAATATGCCGGAAGAAATGCAGACAGTAAAGACCTGTTGTGATATTTCAGATGGGAACAAGGACCTACTGGTCATTGAACTACAGGCTACTTGTATTCCATTCTGGCCAAGAATTTGACTGCAGTTTGCCTGTGTCTGGAAATGTTGAGTGAAGCTGAAATCAAACATAAAATGGACTCCAGTTTGGCAGAGGATCTTTCAAGACAGTCTAACATTCAGTCTATGGTATGCTTGTCATCGTCTGTGTTTAGTCAGGTTTGCAGTGAGAATTGGAAGTAAGAAGCAGAAAGATGCCTCGAGGGTATGGAAGGGACTTGGCAAGATCCCACCTGTCACAGGTCCCAAGGTGTTCCCTTTGAATAAGAGTGACTCCCAGGTAACCAGCTCCCAGAAGGGCCATTATAATGACATGTTTCTCCAGATTCAACTGCCTAGGCACAAAGGCTGCTGCAACTGTGCCCTACAAAGCCCTGGCCATTGCTCAACTTGTCATCAGTCACTTGATGGTTTGGTTTTGCAGACATGCAGAGTTCAAGGGTTACAAGGTCATAGAAGTGTCTACCAAGATTCTAAAGGAGAAGTCTGCAAGGCAATGTGTAGCAGGGTAAAATCCCTGCAGCGAGCCTCTAAGAGGATAATGTATGAAGCTGTGATGGGGAGGCCTAAGCCACAATAGAGAGCTCAGGATATTGAAAATGACAAGAACACAGAATGTCTGAAGAGGAATCTATGAGCAATAAATGGAAGCAGCTATGTTCAGCAAACAGCAAGGTCACAAGGGTGAGTTCTCAGATTCTGGTCTTGCCACCACATCTGCAACTTACTTCCAGGATAGACTCTCAACCCCCTGGAATCAAAGTAATGCTACCATTGCACCAGTGACTCCCACACCCCCCACATCCTGTGACATTTGGGGATGTCAGTGTTCTGCACTTGGCCTGTCTAACAGAAGTGTCTCCTGGTTATTCCCATGTGTCCCTGATGAGCTATGATGTGTGGCGTCTTATATGCTTCTTTGCCATCGAATATCTTCTTTGATGAGATGTTTTGGTCATGTGGCCCATTTTTAATTGGGTCCTTTGCATTCTTCTACTTGAATTATACATTTTCTTTGCAGGTGGCTTGACAGTCCTTTATCAGATATGTCTTTTGCAAATGTTTCCTTCTTGTTTGTGACTTCTCATCCCCCTGACAGTAACTTTCACAGAAGTCTTTAGTTTTAATGAAGCCCAATGTGTCAGTCCTTTCTTTCATGGATCATGCCTTTGCTTTGTTTCTAAAACATTATCACTGAATCCAAGATTATCTGTGTTTTATCCATCCAAGGTGTCTTAGGGTTCCTACTACTGTCGTGAAACACCAAGACCAAAGCAACCTGGGAAAGAAAGGGTTTATTTGGCCTATATATCATGAATCACGGTCCACTGAGGGGAATGAAGGGAGTGCTCAAACCAGGAAGGAACTTGGAAGCAGGAGCAGATGCATAGGCCATGGAGGAGTGCTGCTTAATGGCTTGTTCCCCAGCTTGCTTTCTCGTAGAACTTAGGACCACCAGCCCAGGGATGTCCTCACCCACAGTGATCTGGGTCATCCTCCATCAATCACTAATTAGACTAATTGAGTCCCACAGGCTTGTCTGCTTACCACCTGGTCTTGTGGAGGTGTTTTCTCAGCTGAGGTTCCCTGCTCTCAAATGACCATAGTTTGTGTCAAGTTGATATAAAACTTGCCAGCACACTAGGAGTTTATAGTTTTTATTTTTGTGTTTAAATCTGTGGCCCATGGAATTAATTTCCATGAAGGAGAGAGTAAGATCTGTGTCTAGACTCTGTTTACCTCCTGATGTCCATTATTCAAGGACCGTTTTGTAAAGAGGATCCTTCCTCCATTGTGTTGTCCTTACTCTCTTGTCAAGGACTGGTTAATTATATTGAAGTGAATCATTTTCCTGGAGTTCTATTCTGTGCCCTTGACTTATTTATCTATTTCTTTACTATTTATTTTCTTATTTTTCAGAAATGGAAATTATCATGAAAAGGAGGCACTTCTAAGAACAGACATGAGTCCATGAGCTGAGATAAAAGCCCCCAAAGGTCTTTTCTATTTATTAACTTGGTGATGGTCACTGTCCTAATCACCATAGCTCTATAAGTCTTGAAACAAGGTAACGTCAGTCCTCCAGCTTCTTTCTTTTCACACTTTAGTATTGTATTGATGACTATTCTGGGTCCTTTGTCTCTCCATGTGAACTTTTGTAAAAATTGTATTTATTTTATTATTTATTTTAACCCCCCCGACCCCGGTTTCCCCTCTCTCTTTTCCTCCCCTTCCCTCCCACCACCTTCTATCTACCCCCCCCCACCTGCCTCAATCCACACCTCTGCTTCTGTTCAGAAAGGGACAGCCCCCCATGGGTATCAACAAAGCACTCCCTATAAGGTTGCAGTAAGACTAAGCACCCCCTCCTGTATTAAGGCTGGGCAAGGCGATCCAGTATGAGGAGTAGGATCTCAAGAGCCAGCCAAAGCTTTAGGGACAGCCTATGCTCTGATTGTCAGGAATCCTACAAGTAGACCAAAGCACACAAATGTCCCATATATGTAGAGGGCCTAGATTGGTCCCATGCAGGCTCCCTGGTTGTTGGTTCAGACTGTGAGGTCCTATGAGCCAGCTTAGTCTGTTGGTTTTCTTGTGATGTTCTTGACCCTGCTGGTTCTTACAATCCTCACTCTCTCTCTTCAGCAGGATTCCCTTCTATTTCTCCTTCCTAGGGAGCTCTATGAGTCCCTCTCTTGGTCCCTCCTTGTTACTTAGCCTCTCTGAGTTTGTGGATTGTAGCATGGTTATCCTTTACTTTACAGCTAATATCCACTAGTACATACCATATTTGTTTTTCTGGGTCTGAGTTACCTCACTCAGGATTTTTTTCTAGTTCCATTCATTTGCCTTCAAATTTCCTGATGCCATTGTTTTTTTAACAGCTGAATAATATTCCATTGCATAAAAGTACCACATTTTCTTTATCCATTCTTCAGTTGAGGGGCATCTAGGTTGTTTCCAGGTTCTGGCTATTATGAATAAAGCTGCTGTAAACATAGTTGAGTCTTGCTCAACTATGTAAACTTTTAGAAAAACTTTTGGTGGCTAGAAACGGCTTGCAAGGAATTTGAATGGAATTACAGTGAGTGCATGGTTGAGTTGGGAAGATATGACACCTTGACAAGACTGAATGTTCCCATCCATCAACACTGACTGTCATTCCATTTAGTTCACTCTTAAAATTTCATTCATTGGAATTTTGTAGATTTCCTCATACATACCTGATACACATTTTGTTAGATTTGTGCACAGAAATTTGTTTGTGTGTAGAGTGACAACTGACCTGGCATCGTTTTTTTAAAGTTCAAATTGCACTTGTTCATTGCTGGTATGCAGGAAAACAATTGATTCTTGCATATTAACTTTGTGTCCTGCAACACCTACTATACTTACTTGTTAGTTCCAGGAAGGGCTTTCTTTCTTTCTTTCTTTCTTTCTTTCTTTCTTTCTTTCTTTCTTTCTTTCTTCCTTCCTTCCTTCCTTCCTTCCTCTCTCTCTCCTCTTTCTCTCTCTCTCCTCTCTCTCTTCTCTCTCTCTTTCTTCTCTCTCTCTTCTCTCTCTCTCTCTCTCTTTCTCTCTCTCCCCCCCAACTCCCTTTGAATTTTCTACATAGACAATGAAGCCATCAATGGACTTTTAGTAGATATTAAAAAGGAAGGACAAGAAGGAGCACCCTTGATCTGGTGAGGAAGCTTCCAGCGTCTCACCATTCCTAGCTGTTCTGACCAAGTAAAGAAAGCACTGCATTTCTGATTTTTACTGAGAGTTTTCACTGTGAGTAGTACTGGGTTTTTGTCAAATGCTTATTTAAAATTTGTATGTGAGAGACACGTGTGTGTGTGTGTGTGTGTGTGTGTGTGTGAGAGAGAGAGAGAGAGAGAGAGAGAGAGAGAGAGAGAGAGAGAGAGAGAGAGAGAGAGAGACTGCAGAGGCTAGAAGGCAGCGTTGGCTCCCAGGGAGCTGTAGTTAAAGCAGTTGTGAACTGCCCAGGGTGGGTGCTGGGAGCCAAACTCTGGTCCTCTGGAAGAGCAGAAGTGCTCCTCAACATTGAGCCATCTCTCCCAGCCCTTGCCTTTTCTGAATCTATCAGCATTGTCATGTGATTCATCTTCTTTGGCATGCTTATGTGATGGACTATAGTAATTAATTTTATGTTGATCCAGTCTTGAAGACTTGGGATCTAAGTTTCATTTGGTTGTGGCATGTTATTCTATTAAAGTGATGTTAGATTGGACTTGTTAATGTTTAGTTGAAGATTTTGAACCTGTATTCATGAGAGCCATTGGTACATTGCTTTGGGGGGGGTAATGTCTCAGTCTTGTTTTGGTATTAAGGTGATGCTAAAATTACAAATCGAGTTTGGGAATAGTCCCTCTGCCTCTATAGTGAAGGATATAATGAAAGGGAAAATGGCACAATTTCTCAAGTGTTTCATAGAATTTGCAAATGAGTCGTTTGGGCTTGGCTCATTCTGTTTTGAAACATTGTTAATTCAATATTTTTAAATGACTTGTTTCTTTTTATGTGATTTTTGTCAGACTGTATTGTTTAAGGAATTAGTCCATTTAGCCTATATTATAAAGTTTATTGGTACAGAATTATTTACATTATTGCTCTGCTGGCCTTTCAGTGTCTGTGGGATCTGTAGTGATGTTCTTTTTCATTTCTGATATTAGGAAATTGTGGTCTCCCTCTTTTTCTTAGTTAATCTGGCTAGAAGCTGATAAATTTTATGGATCTTTTCAGAGAACTAGCATTTGGAGTCATTTATTTTATCTATTGATTTCTGTTCTAATTTCTTTTCTTCTGCTTACTTCAGATTTAATTTGTTCTCCTGTTTCTAGTTTCCAGAGGTGGAAACACAAGTTATTGATTTTAGATCTGTCTTCCCTTCTAATATATCCACTAAGTGCTAGAAATTTTTATACAAGCACTGCTTTTACTACTCAAAGTTTTTGGTAAAGTCTGTTTCCGTTTTCATCACATTAACAGCATCTTAACTTATTTTTAACACTTCTTCTTGGAGCCCTGTATTCTCTAGTAGTACCTTGCTTAATCACCATGCATTTTTGAAATTGTAAGTTAAGTGACAATTTTTCTTGTCTTCCTCTAGGATATTTTCTTATCATTGACTTTTTGTAGTTGGAAAGTGATATGTTAAACTAGAAAGAGGTGTTTTACTGTTACTAGATTTTTCTTTTTCTTTGTGTTGGCATTTATCCTGCCTGGTGTTTGCAGAGAGTCCTGGATTTGTCTGTAGTCCTACTATTACCTATGTTACACATTTCTTAGTTATCCCACAGGTTTTGGGATTCTGCGCTGTGGGTTTTTGTTTGTTTGTTTGACTGCTTGCTTGTTTATTTTGTTCTGTATTTTGTTATCAGTTTCTGGGATTTATATACACAGACGTCCTATGGTAACTATGAAGTACTAGCTCAGGGTCTTCTTATGGATTTCAATATCTACAGATCTTTTCTATCTGCATATAACTGGTTCGCTCAGCTGTGTACTTTAAATCCTCTCTGGGTGATACCCACAATAGTGTAAAAGCAGTGTAAATAATTGTGTGTGACATTGTTTAGGGAGTGACCAGAAAAAAAAGGTCTCTCCATTTCAGTACAGATGTGATTTTCTCCAGTAGTTTCAATCCATAGTTGGCTAAATCTATGGACACAGAACCCATTGATATGGGAGGCTGACCATACTCAAGCCCAGAAATTCTTTCTTCAGCCATGTCTCGTCTATGAATGAGTCCAGTTAAAGACATTTTTTTTTGTTTATGCTACAGTGACTTTTCTCTCAAGTGGTCCTTTTACCTTTAGAATTTCCGTCTCTCTGCTAATACATCCATCTGCTTTTTAGTTGTCTACTTACCCATTCGTGATCTAAAGCTACTGATTATGATTGTTTTAAATTCTAATAGCACCAGTAGCCTGACCAGGTCTGACTTTTGTTTCTTCAAACTGTTTCTTTATCTCTTAATCTGCTGTTATTTTCCCTGTGGTGTCCATCTATAGTGTAACCAACACTGGTCCCTACAGTTCTTCTCTGACTTGCTATAATGTTGGTTGGGACAGCAGTTTGCCTGGGGCCTCCACTTTAAAAAAACACCACAGCCGACGAGATGGCTGTTCACAGTGTCTCTAGCTTTCTGGCTTTTTTTTTTTCTTACCATTACATTGACATATTATTTCAAGATCCTCACATATAAAACTGGAAGTCTTCCCATTTACTTGTTGTTTGAATTTCACATAAATGCTATTAGAAGGACATCATCTGCTCTCTTTGACATTTGATTTCTATAGCTAATACCTGCACATGGATGTAGCCGTAGAACCTCTATTTTTCCACAGCTGCATAATATTATACTTTGAGACTCTACCACAGATTTTCTATTCTCTACCAATGGTAGCTTGAGTTGGACAAAGACTCCTGGTGAAAATACAATATGCATTTGGTTTTATGAGGCTGTCGGTCCAGCCTGGCCTCGAACTCACAGAAATCTGCCTGCCTCTGCCTCCTGAATGCTGGGATTAAAGGTGAGCGCCACCACTGCCCGGCCAATATGCATATTTTTAAACACCTCCCTCTTTGTAATATCAGCATTCAACCAATCAGGCTTCTAGAGAGTGGGTCCATATATCCCTGGGCCCCATCTTATACTCAGTTGATCTAGTTATTGATCTACATAAATGGCATTTTTTCTTAACTACTATGACTGAGAGACAGTGACACCATCTACCAAACAAGTCTCCTTACTTGTGCTGACTCCCCTTGGTGCTTGACTTTTTTTCCCCCTCCAAGTTTCACAGATTTATCGTCAGTGTAATAAGCTCCCCTCAAATCAACATGACTCCATACATTCAGAGAAGAAGTGTTCCCTGGTTAGGTAGAGAACTGTGCGAATGGTTTCTAAAAGACCTTGGCCACAGGCAGCTCTGTAGAGAACTTTGTGGTTGAGACATGGGGGGCGGGGTGCCACCTTCAGTGTGCTGTAGCCCACTTACACTGAGTACAATCTGTTCATTGGGACCCAGTTTGTTCCAAGCTCTGGGCTACTCTCCCCGTCCCTGCTGACATCTGGATTGTACAACGCCGGGCATGTCATGTCAAGTGACGCTCCAGTACCTCCTGCCCCAGTAAATACGAAGAGAAGAAGGACTCACACTGGGATGCTTCTTGGCCTGCCTGATGATCTGACAGAGCGTGTTTGTGGTAGAGCCTACCACCACAGACACACTGAGCAGCTTCTGGCCCTTGGCATTAAAAAATTATTATAAATAACTGCTTAGCAAATCCCATGAATAAGTAATTGGAATGTTGACTGGAACTGCGTTGGGTCTGTAGGCCATTTATTAATACCTTTTAATAAATGCCATACTTTTCTCATGAAATTTTTATTTATTTGTTAGATCTAATTTTAGTTTTTTTCCCATCACAATCTCCCTATCACTATTTTATAGAATTACAGTTGAGAATAAATTATAGTTTATAACTTTTTGTCAAAATATAGGAAATTACTCACTTTGTAAATTTGTTCTCTTATCCTTCAACCTTACTAAACATGATTGTTAATTCTTGTAATCTATCCGTAAAGTCATTGATACTTTTCTGAGAATAATCATGTCACTTTTGCCTGCTTTGCCTCTTTGATTTTCTGGTGGTCTGGCCTCACCTGGGAGCCATGTCTCTGGGCACCTTCCTGGGATTGCTTAGATCAGGTCAGCCTGGAGGTATGCCTGTGAGGGATTATCTTGAGTGGGTTCACTGAGGTGAAGGACCCAGAGTAACAGAGGGCAGCGTTGCTCCCTGGACTTGGGCTCTGAATGGCACAGAAAGAAGAAAGCAAACCGGACACTGGCATTCACCTCCCTCTGCTCCCTGACAGCAGATGCGCTGTGACCAGCTGTCTGAAGCTCCTGCCACTGTGACATCCTCACCACAATGGACTTTATCCTTGAAGTGAGCCCGACAAACCCTCCCCCTCTAAGTTGTGTTTGTCAGACTATTTTATCCCAGTGCCAGGAAAAGCAATTAAGGTAGATCCTACCTCCGCACCTTTGATTTCATTTTTTCTCTTTTATTGAATAAGCAGTACCTCCAATGCAGTACTGAATAAAAGCAAGGATTCTTGAAAATGTTTAAATATTTAAATATAGTGTTTATTATGCACCCTTGGACGATATCTCACATTGGGTTAAAGAAATTTCCTTGTATCCCTAGTTTACCAGGTTTTTCTTTTTTTTTTTTTTTTTTTTTTTGGTTTTTCGAGACAGGGTTTCTCTGTGGCTTTGGAGGCTGTCCTGGAACTCCCTTGGTAGTCCAGGCTGGTCTCGAACTCACAGAGATCCGCCTGCCTCTGCCTCCCGAGTGCTGGGATTAAAGGTGTGCGCCACCAACGCTCGGTTAGGTTTTTCCTAATAGTAGTGAATGTCATGAGGGTTTTTTTTTCCTTAATGTATTATACATATGAAAAACGTGTGTACTTGTTAGTGGAAAAGACCCACTAAGCGGAAGTTGAGAATGGGAAAGAAAGAACAGCCTAAGTGCTTGTCTTTTAGAAGCCGAGAGTGGTTTTTCATATACTTCTCTGGAGACATAAACAATGCTAGTCTATTAGCCTCCATTCCTACTCCTTCTGGAACAAATTAGCACAAATTCTGTGCCTTAAAACAGCATAGATTGATTCTCTTGCAGTTCCAGAGGTCAGAATGCAACCTTTCCCTTCTCTTAGCTGAAGTCAGGATGCGAGAAGGAATGCCTTTGTTGTGGGAGCTCCCTGAGTGAATGCCTTTCTCACTCTTCTGGGTTTGGAGATCGCTAGAACCCTTGGCTCAGGCCTCCTTGCTCTATTTTTAAAGCCAGTAGCCCAGGGTCTTCAGATCATTCTGTTTCCATTGTCACATAACCTTCCTTTTCCGTAAGGACCTTTGTCAACAATTTGGGCTACCCCAAATAGCTCGGGATTTAGACCTGAAAAACCTTAACGTAATCTTATCTGTAAATCTCTTTGTTGTATAAGATCATAGTGATGAGTTCTAGGAATGAGGATGTGGACATCTTTAGGGCTCATTATTTACCCTAGTGTACTTGGCACGCATGTGTGTTGGGTTTAAGTTTAAAAAATGTATTTGCTATTAGCAATTCCATCCAAAATTTCTCAAGTTACCATGAATGCTGATCAGAAAAGGGACACTCGGGAGTGGTCACCCACACCTATAATGCCAGCGCTCGGAAGGTTGGAGCCAGAGGACGGTGAGTTGGAGGTCTGCCACAGTCCCACAGTGAGTCCTTGTTCAGAAAGAGTAGGGAGGGGACGGTTTTGCCATCAGCTGCTAGCCCTGGGCCCAGCCTGGTGTTTTAGGAACTGTGTCTGGAGATTTCCAGGTGACCATGTGTGTTAGCGGAGACTAAGGTCTTTTTCATGTCAATGCCCAGGAAACATCAATAGGTTTCTCTCACTAAAGCCCCTTACCTGGCTGCAGTCTCAGGAAAAGCCGGAACAAGGAAAGAGACCTACACACACACACACACACACCTCCACAACAGACTGAGGGAATCCCTCTGCCCAGCAACAAGACCTTCAGAACACTGTCACACGCTGTGCAGAAAGGGCAGCTTGGAACCCGCTGTGCTGTACATGTGTGAGAGAGACTGGGCCAAATCATATACCACACTGGAGCCCAGAGCCAAAGCGGAGAAACGCCCTTACAGTTTTGTATTTTATTCACGGTGAAAACTTTTGGGCACCTACAAATCAACACATATGGTCTAATCCAGAGGCAGGCACATTGCCTTCCATTATTTATCCTGATTAGTGAGTTTTAACCTTTTTGTTCCTAAGACTTCATTTTCCTCAACCTCATTTCCACCCTAGTCTGTGGGTTTGCAACGGTAGGTATTTCCTCTAATGACAACTTTGGAAGGACACTCCCAACCAAAATCCAAACTTTATCTGTGGAGGAAAACCCAAGGCAGGTTAGGATCAGCTGGGATAAAGAGAGAGGAAACCACACTCCTCCCCCAACCTCTGCAGGGTCCCTCATCCAAGACATCCTCTTTGCTGCCAATTGCCTTCCCCAAGTGAGAAAGAATAAACTAATTTTATACCTATTCAGTCCAATAAAGCACATTGTCCTACCTCCACCTCCAGTGATAAGAGGTGGGAACAGTTCATTTTTCCATTGCTAAGCAACGGCAAAAACAGTGCATGGTATCTGTGCCCGGCGTCGCCGGCTGATCGGAACCTCTGTCTAAAGTTCTTGTTTGTGTTCTGAAGTCAACAATAATTGTGGTTCCCTATTAGTGTTCATTAGGATGGGTCATGGCTGGCCTAACTCCAATCTCCACTCAGTGGATTGAATGTACTGTCTTCCTAGGGAAAGGGATATTTGGCAGTAAAAACCTTGTACGGATTTCCTCCACTCGTTTCCCTTCCATAGACCGGGAAAAGTATGGTCCCCACCCGCAGTTCCCTAGCCTGGTATAACAAGGCCCCTGTTGAAGGCTTTGGAGGAGCTGAGTGGAAAGGAAGGCTGTGTACTCCTGCCTGGCTTCCGTCTACTGTACGGAAAAAAGTAGGTCACTGGTGCACAGATCTGTTTGGTGTGAGAGTTCTTGCAATTTGGGGACCCAGAGCACGGCCCTTCTTCCCAGAGCCAAGGTATGTAGGGCCTTTTTCCATAGACTCAGGGCGGTGCTAGCCAGGGATGCGGTCAGCTTCTGCTTGACTGGCTCAGGAATGGGTGGAACAGTGGCCTTAGTGTAGTGGTGTGGTCTCAGCCAGCTTGAAAGAGCCGCCCAGGGGCCACCAACTCCCAGGTGTTGACTCACCCTGAAGCTGAGAGCCTGCCAGCCCAGGCCAGGAGCAGCCCAGCCCAGGAGCAGCCCAGGCCCTTACATACTTTTCCCTTTAGCCCCGGCTCCGAGTTCCAAGCCTACTCTGAAAACAAACACAGAAAAAAAGTTTGAGCAGTTACTGAGGATGTTTTCCTCCTTTTTACAGCCCATCCCCAAACATCTGTCTCCCCTCAGCACTTTTCAGAGAGATCGTGGCTCCTGACAACCCCTCAACCCCCCATAATCCTCCGTGGTTGCTGAGGATTTCTTAGGGCCATCCTGGAAAACAAGCCTGCTTGCGCCCCCTAGTGTTCGTGCCAATCAAAGCATCGCAAACGGAGTACCCGAGAGCTTGGTGCTCCGGCTACAGATTGGGGCAGTCCCATTCCTTGATGTCTGGGACAAAGACTAGAAATCTCCCGTTCTCCACCCCACCCTCACCCAGTTGCCTTCTTCCTGAGTCCTCCCCTATACTTCCTTCTGCTTGTAATCTAAACCAGGTAGTCGGAATACCTACCCCAAGCTCATTGAGGGCTGGAGACTAACCCTTCTAGAGATGTTCAAGGGTAGAAGCCCAGCGACTGTAAACAGTCACCAGGAAAGTCCAGGTTTATTTCGCTACAGTTGTTAGGTTGTGCCATTGCCTCTCTTGGGTAAGAGGCGTCCTAGAGTGATGATTCCCCGACAGACAAACCTGGAAGTCTGAACAGCGTGTTTCTTGACTCCTGATCATACGGTACTTCTGTCTCTTCCTGTCCTTTTCTGGCCTTAAAAGAAGACAGGAGAAAACACAATGGGGTCTGCCGCCAGAAGCTAAAGCAGGGGCCTTGAGGTGCAAGGTGGGTACCAGGCGCCATGCAAACACTGAGAAGAACGGAAAACCGTCTTCTGAGGGTAAGCTGCCTCCCAGAAACTCACTTAGACACTCTGCCCAGAGTGACTGGTTTCATCGCAGTCGGCCACAGGCTGGCAAATACATTTCGGATTCTGTCCCAACCTTAGAGAGGTGTGAAATCTAAAGTACTGAATTTAGAGTGTCCCTGGGGGTTCAGTTTGAGAGAAAGTGTCTTGATTGATTAATAATGTCTGCGGTGAGCATGGAACGGATGAATGCCCGTATCAAGGGCAACCAAGCAAGGAAATAAGTGTGCATTGTGTACAAGAAAGATAGCCCATAGTACCCTTCAGTGGTAAGGAGGAAATAAGTGTGGATTGTGTACAAGAAAGATAGCCCATAGTGCCCTTCAGTGGTAAGGAGGAAATAAGTGTGCATTGCGTATAAGAAAGATATCCCATAGTGCCCTTCAGTGGTGTTATTAGTGGGACTAAACCGGTGGAGTGGCTTCTTCCAGATTCCCAAGTTTCCTGGGGTCCAGGGATCTTATTCCCACCATTCCCCTCCTTACTTTGCAGAACCCCATGACTGACCAGAAGGCTGATGTGGGAGAATCATAGAATGGAGGTGAGACTATGTGCGAATTTCTCTGCTCCTAAGACCCAGAGTAACGGCTCCATATGGATGCTAAATGAATGTGAGTGACTGCATACCCAGAGAGCTAGCAGGCGCTCTGAGAATGTGGAGAGGGGGAGGGACTGTCGGAAAAGTTTCTGAGTCTAGAGTGTTAGTTACTCAACCTGGAAGCGAGCACTGGAGAACAGGGTCCGAGCCTGCACACCATGAACACAAAAGAGGAGGGGGGCTCCAGGGTAGAACCACCATCTCCCTCTGATGTTGTAGACTTTCATACAGGCACAGGTCATGGGGTGAGACCGTTGAAGTCTAGCCTGTCTCTAAGACTGCGCGCCACATCCGAGGACTCTCGCAGGGGCCACAAAGCTCCTGGATCTCAGTGTCTTTTCCTCCAAAGTGTATGCAGAACGTTTCTGCTTGTCTTCTGTGCTCTTGCTCCCATTCCAGTCCTAGTCCTGGTCACCTCTTCCAAGAGGTGGAGAGGTGCAGTGGCCTCTGCAGTGGCAAGGGGTTGAGATAGGGTCTCACTCTGTAGCCCAGGTTAGCCTGGAGTTCACAATATAAGGCTTGCTGACTTCAAAGGGCTGGAATTCTAGGCATGAGCCACCACAGTTGGCTGTCCTGGCCTCTTGACAGCCCTCCTGGCACATTTCCTTCTGCATAACCCTTCAGTCTACCGTGTGATCTGGAGTCCCCTCTCCAAGCAGTAGTCAGTGGCGTGATCCTTTTGAACATGGGGCTTTACCGTCACATGCTTCTCTCCCCATGGACAACGCCCTTTAAATCCTCCCAGAGCCCCCGTAGCTTCTCCAGCTCATCCCTCTCCACTCCACTCCCCTTGCCTCATCTGGCTGCATGAGCCCTTCAGCGTGAGTACCCCTGCCCCGAATCCTCACACAGACCCTGAGGCCTGAATCTCCCTTCCCTTCCCTTCCCTTCCCTTCCCTCCCCTTCCCTTCCCTTCCCTCCCCTTCCCTTCCCTTCCCTTCCCTTCCCTTCCCTCCCCTCCCCTCCCCTCCCCTCACCTCCCCTCCCCTTCCCTCCCTTCCCCTCCCCTTCCCTCCCCTTCCCTTCCCTCCCCTTCCCTTCCCTTCCCTTCCCTTCCCTCCCCTCCCCTCCCCTCCCCTCCCCTTCCCTCCCTTCCCCTCCCCTTCCCTCCCCTTCCCTTCCCTCCCTTCCCTTCCCCTCCCCTCCCTTCCCTTCCCCTCCCCTTCCCTTCCCCCTTCCCTTCCCCTGCCCTCCCTCTCTCCTCCCCTCCCTCTCCCCCTCCCCTTCCTTTCCTTTCTTTGGTTGATGTCATCTCTCTGCTTAGATGCCATACATTTAGGGACCTCACATAGTATCTTAGACTCTCCTTAAGGCCATCGTAACTAAGAATTTGTAAAAGGATTGCACATCAACTATTTCCTGCTAGCTCAGAAGGCTCTAGAGAGATCCAGAACTTGGTTTGCCACACAGTCTCAAGTACTTTCTGCAGCTCTAGCAAACTTCCTAGCACGGAGCAGATACTTGACAAATTAATAAATGGGGCGGGGGAGAGTGAGAGGTGTGGATGGAAGGATGGATGGAGCCTTCAGAAACGGTGCATGTGCTCTTACCCATCAAGGGAGAGGTGAGAGAAGGCCAGACTGACCACAGCAGAGTGGTGGGAGGGTGACATGAGGTCACATAGCTTTATTTCCCAGGGATCTCAGGTTCGCATTTCCAACACAACCAGAAATGCATGCCCAGAATCCTACCTCCCAAAATGTAATTTAAAAAGAAGAAAAGCCTAACCAAGAACTGAGGAGACCAGAGGGGAGGAAGTTAGACTGTGAGCCTCTATTCAAGTCCCTGGGAAAACCATATAAAAAGGCAGGCCGCATTTCTGTGCTTTTGTGGTAGCTTCGAGCCATTCTTGCCAGCCGAAGCAGCCTAGTTGCCAAACAGCCTGTTGCTTTGCCATGGGACCATCTGAAATCTAAGAAAGCCGATGTGTCGAGCAGTTTCCCAAAGCTTATTTCTGTTTATAAGGCAGACTCTAAAGACTTTTACCCTCTAATTGGTCATGTAAATTGCTACCTCATGAGTCAGTTGCAACACAAGGGAAGCCACGTTGGTTTGGGGCTCCCTGAGGTCTGTTTCGGGATCTTAGGCCTCTGCTACCAGCTCCTTTGGTGGAGGGATGTCTAGGGGGTGGTGCGGGAATGAATGTCAAATACGGAAAGCCTTTCAGGGTCTTCTATAGACTAACCTTGGGGATAGACAGGTTCAGGACCTCAGTGACGGACAGGGCTGGAGACATGACTCAAATGACAAAATCCGTGCCTTGTACGTAGGAAGACCGGAGTTTGATCCCCTGACCACACGTGAAAAACCAAATGGATGAGATGACTGCACTTACAATCTCAGCCTCAAGGGGGCGGACACTGGCAAAGCCCAGTGACTCCCTGGTCCTCCAGCCCAGTCTAGACTTCAAGCTCCAGGGTCACCAGAGACCCTGTCTCTGTTCCCACACAATGACACCTGTTGCCCTCGGGCCTCCACATTCATGTGCACACCTGCACATATGTATGTTCAGTTGCTCTCTGGCCTCCACACACATGTACACCCCCATACATGAGTATGCACACGGAGAGGGGCAGGGGGCTTCTGGCATGATTTCCCTAATGCCCCAGTCTGAGTCTGTCTCCTCCAGGAGAAAGGTGTCTATGTTGGCTTCTTCTTTGACCATGTTAGGGACACGAGGGCTCCATTCTGTCATTGAGACCCATCCAAAGGTGGGCTGATGTTATGCAGGGCACAAGACTTAGGAAAATACCTTCTGCAGTCAAGGACTGTAATTAGGAGGAGGCGCGGCCCATGTCCAGCCACCACAGAGGACAGTTCTCTGGGAGAGGGGCCTACACCACAACGCTTTAGCACCCTGCAAGCCCCCGCTCCAGCAGGTGCTCTATGGTCAAAGGAACCCACAGGCTCCCAGCCATGCCACATGGGGCAGTCACACTTCAAGGCAACTTGCTGGCGTCTGCATCTGTTAGATGTGGCCACAGTGCAGTTTGACGCCAGCGGAAGCCCTCAAGGGGCAAGGGCGTGATTTGTGGGCGGGCCCGGGGGTTGGGATAGGGTGGTGATCCAGGAAGTAAGGGGGAAACAGTGGGAGACGTTGGAAGAAAGAAGGAGACCCACAGAGGGGCTGTCAAGCGGTGCACACCTGACTCCTGAGGGAGCATCTTGAGGAACAGCCTGGCTCAGGCCTCACAGCTGTCTGTGTGAGGTGTGAGAGGACAGTAACACTCAGTCCCTATTCTTCAGTGCAGGCTCTCCTGACCGTTGCCTGCATTGCATTTGCTGGTAGAAAGAGCCCTCCCAGTCAGAGGACACACTATAGTGTCTCCGTGCTTTTAGAATGGGATGGAAGCGTTCTGCCAAGTTCAGAGTCACTCAAGAAATAGATCTGAAATGACTAGGTAAGGGTTAGATAAAATAATACCCAAAAATGTTTAACCCAGAACCTCGGAGGGCCAGGTGCTGCTTCCTGTATTAGTAATTGTTCTTTATTAATAGACAGCAGTGTGCTTTAAGGGACACAGGACTGATTTGGGGTGAATGATTCCGGGCTTGCCTGGAGATCTGACTGACTAGAGAAAGGGAGTGCGTTTCACCTTGACTCACATCAGGGAAGCTTTCACCCTCCTTTCAGACATCCGGGCACAGCTTCTGACATCTTTTCCTGAGTGGGACTGATGGGTCCTAAAGAAATAACCAAAGGCTTGTGACAGGGTGAATTACCTGGTGACCCCAGATGTCACCTTTTGGGATAAATGGGCTTGGGGGGATTCACAGAATACAAATGTAAAACACTCTGCAGAAACCTCCATGGTTCGAGCTCAGACTGCCTGCCCTTCAAGGAGCACAAACAGTGACTATGCATGATTTTGCTTCTGTAACTATCTGGACCAGTTTCAGCATCCCGAAGGAAGGCCCCGCCAGACCGTAGGAACACAAGAGATGTGTCAAACAGGGGACTTCTTTTGCTAGACAGGGCCCATGGCGTAGTCACCTTGGCAATCTTTAGTCCCGAGGTGAATGCATTCCCTGAAGGGGATCTGTCTTCACCATAAACAGAGTCTGTCTTAAGGGGAAAAACAAAACAAAACAAAACAAAACAAACCAAAGCAGAACCGGACCCATGGGGCTCACAAGCCCAAGATCTGATGAAGAGAGAAATCCAAAGGCGCCGACTTACATCACTCAGGCGGGACAGCTCGAATCTCTTAGCATGATTTTCACCAGGTTTGGGATTCACAACTGACAGCTGCCTTGTTTCAGGATCACTGGTGTGAATTTGAGCCCTTCCTACCCGATATTTTCTCGTTTCAACCATCACCCAGATGGGCACCTGTCCACCCTCTGCTAAGTGGCCACCCTGAAGGCTGAAGGTTTTTACCTCAGACAGCTGATTTCAGGCCTGGAGAACTGGGTGTTGGAAGTCAGGGTACTTGTTTCCCTGTGTCACGAGGTGTGTAGTCCCCCTCCCTCAACCACAGCAGATGTACCTGGCTCTCCCCGGCACAGTGAGCCCCACAAAAATACATTGCGCTAGCCGCCTTGTCAAAGTTAATATATTCAGAAGCTGAGGGTGAGTCCCAGGACAGCTATGTCGGGTCTAGCATTCAAACATTTAGTGGCCGAGTAATTACTGTAATAATTAATTTCTGTTGCTTAATCTAGCAATCAGGCATGTCTCTTTACACATGGGAAAATGCTGGTCTCTGTAGGTGTGTGTGTGTGTGTGTGTGTGTGTGTGTGTGTGTGTGTGTGTGTGTAAAATACAGAGCAGCAAACGCGATGTAATTTAGGTTTGGAGATCAGTTTATGGAGTAACTAAGATGCTTTGGGGGCTGGGAGTGCTTCTTGGAGGTGGAACCCGTGATTAGCATGCTTGAGGCCTGAGTTCAATCCCCAGCACACACAAACAACATTAAAAAAAAAAAGCTGCTTCTCATTTTGTTTGTAGTCATACGTTTGGGAGGAAAAGTTAAAAAGCAAATATCGAGAAACAAAAATTCAACATGCCTCACTTCAAATGCCAACTTCGAGAGAATTTTCCCGAGTAGGATTTGGTCAAATGCTATAATCTGCAGCTTTGTCAGTGAAATGTATGAGCAGCTAATCTTACCCAAATCCACCCTAGACTTTTAGAGCAGTGCATAGGAATCTGCTGTAATCCGTAGGTTAGCTTAAATGTTTCTAGTAGCCGCATTTCTTAAAAGTCAAAAGAGATGGTAGAATGATCTTAAAGAATAGCCTCCACTTAGCACAGTATATTAGAGACACTAATTTCAAATGCTAGTCAATTGAGAAATGGTGACAGGATATTTTGCCTTTTTTTTCTTTCAATCTTGGAAATCTGATGCATGCTTTGCACGGACAGAACGTCTCAATTTAGTTGCGATTCCAGTTCTTAAGCTGTGCTGTGGTGCACATCTGTAATTCCAGCCAAGGGAGGCGGAAGCAGGAGGACCACGGTTCCAGCTCAGCCTGGGCTGCATAGCAAGACACTGTCTAAAATAGAATGAATTCAGATCTTTGGTCTCAATAGCTGTGTTGCACAAGCTGGTGGTCACAGGTGACTGAAGCTTCTATGTTGGCCAGTGCAGAGGTACAGGGCAATGGCAGAGTCACCTGTGTAGAGCTATGACTTAACCAGAGATGATAATGTGGCCATCAAATGAATAGAGATGTTGTTTCATGTGGCCCAGCATTGCTGAGAAAATCCTAAGTCAACCTCATAGCATCGCCAGCTCTTGGTTCACTGCAAGTCGTCAGTGCTGGAGACCATTCTGCTGGGCACCACACATTTGTCTCCCATTAGTTCTGCTGTGGATAAGATAATCCCTCTGGTGTATTGACGATGACCATGATGCTTGTCTGGCTTACTGTTCAAGGACTTGAAGTCCACTTTTACTGAAAGTGCCAACTCCTCCCTTCCATCTGCAACACGTTGTCTGGGTCACTGGAATGGGGTGGAAAGCTTGTTCGTCTCCCTGTTCGTAATGTGCCTGTTGCTTTGCTCTGTAAGTCTTTGGATTAGAGTCCACTCAGCGGTGTGTGTGAACACACTGAGAACTGGGGAGATGTCTTGTACAAAACTGTAATACAGGGTTAACCTGACCTATGCTCTCTCTCTCTCTCTCTCTCTCTCTCTCTCTCTCTCTCTCTCTCTCTCTCTCTCACACACACACACACATCTTTAAAAAAGGGTGTCTATGAGTCATCATCACCAGAACCATGAAGATAGTAAAAGCAGGTAGAGGATTGCCACCCAGCCACCCAGTCCTAGAAACAGCACAGGTGTCCCTTCCTTTCATTAGCCCTGACTCTCATTATTTCTATTCTATGTCTGCAATCCTAGCCCCCTAGAGTTGAGAAGCCGATGTGTGAGCGAAGTCTCCGTTTTCCTTTGGCCATTGACAAATCCTTTCTTTTCCCCAGTAACTCGTATCTCTGACATGGATTTTTCTTTGGAAGAAACTTGCAGGATGGTTTGGTTCAATGTAAATATTTATTGGATACCTTGATAGGTTCAAGACAGGACCACATCCTTCTTACCCTTCTACCTCTTTTCACATTCTTTTTGTGTGTTGGGTTCTTTGTCTTCCAGGGTGGAGAACCTTGTGAGGACCCAGTAAACACTCAGTGGATGCTGAGCCCATGCCATAGGGAATGCAGGGAAAGCGTTTAGGTCGGCTGTCAACTCAAAGGGTTTGTCACCAGGATGGAGAGGTGACATGAGAACGATGGGGAACATTCAGAAAGCATAATTTTGTGATATGGAAAATATGATTTTCTGCCCAAAAGAACGGGAACAGAAATGTGTCTGCTGGCTGCGCTTACCATGGGTGGATTTTATGGATTAGTAAGGCTGGGTGGGGTTTGGTAGCCACAGAGGCAAGATGCCTAGAGGAGAGGGAGAGTCTGGGCCCTGGTGGACTCCTTTCTCCACATCCTTTCCACCTGCATTCACTCCGGGGTGCTGTGATGGTAATATGGATTGTCAGCTGACAGGATCCAGAGTCACCTAGGAGACAAGCTCTGGGCACGTAGGTGGGGGGTCAACTAGATCAGTTAAATGAGATGGGAAACCCCAGCTTAACTGCTGGACCAAACGAAAAGGGAAGAGGAGGCATGCTGGCCGGATGGTTTGGCGGGTAAAGTACTCGCTATGTAAGTGTACAGTGCAGAGTTTTGATCCCCAATACCCATATGGATGCTGGGCAGGCATGGTGACTGCCTGTAATCCCAGTTTATGGGGGGGGTGCACTATGAGTGAGCTGGCTTGTTAGACTGGGAAAATCTGGGTTCAAGTGAGAGTAATTCAGGAATAGATGCAATATCAACCTCGTTTCCATGTGTGTACACATGTGCGAGCACCTACATGTATGCATGTGTTCATATACATATAAACATGCAAACACACATGTCTGCACACTACACACATGTACACATAACTTTTTTAATACAAAAAGGAAGAAGCAAGCTGAACAATGTACCCAATGCTCTCTGCTTCCTGACTATGGATGCAACGTGACCCCCAAGCTCCACCGGCCATGACCTCTTCACCATGATGAACTGTGAGCCGCGCAAATGCCTATTCCTCTAAGATGCTTTCATCAGATACTTTGCCACAGCCATGAGACAAGTGACTAAAATGGGGGTGGGGGAGGGGTGCTCTGTTCAAGGCCAGCCGAAAGTCAGAGCCCTTGGGTTCGAAGGTCAGTCAGTGTTGCCTTGTTCTCAAAAAGCCTCCTTTTCCCCATCATGGCAGACTTTCCTTTGGCTTCCAATTAATTAGTTCTAAGTGCGATGACTAAGGAGTCTAAGCTCCCATCTTCTGCCAGGATCGCACTTCCTAAGCCCCTGGCATTTGGGCGGGACCATATGGCTAGTTGCAGCCAATTAGCTTTGAGTAGTCATGAAGTGAGTCTTAGACCAGAGCGTTTCATTTTCAGTCCGGTCCCTAAGAGATTTCTCTGAAGGACTGGCTGCTCCATCCACCTGAGCCACCACGGTAATCAGAGCCTTTTCCGCTGGCTGGTGCGGGCAGTCATAGGAGACAGGCTGAGTGTAGTCAAAGCACTTGAAGGCTGTGTGGTTCTTATCCTCAGCACATGCCCTCCTTGGCTGAGGGACAAATAGAGGTGCCCACGGGTGTCTTGCTGCCCACAGACCTGCTACTCTGACTCTCTCTCTTCTGTAGTTCTACAGCTTCAGGCTGCTTTTGATGCCTTCGTTCTCTTTCTTTGACCCTTCCAGGCTAATTCTCCTGCTTATCCATCTCCTGCGGTGCTGGTGTGGGGCTGGCCACAGGGCCTCATACTTGTTGAGCAAACAGTCTGCCACTGGAGCTCCCTTAGCCCCCAAACTGCTCCTCTGGGTCCACGTTGCTCGATGAGTGATGGACTTCACACATTCATCCGGCCATGTAACAAAACACGCTGGAAGGCTGCTTCCAAAGGAGTGTCACCCAGTGGTGCAGGAGCCGCTCTCAGTGACGGGCCACACGAGAAGAAAGAGATGGCTCCAGGTCTGGAGAGTCAGTGGCCACCGGGCAGAGTGGATGGAGAGAGAGGCTGGAGCCTCAGCGAGGACAGAGGTGAGAAAGAACAACAAAGACCAGGAGCTGAGATGGGCCCGTTCAGGGGACACCGAGTGGCTGGGTATGAATAGCTGGGGTGGTGTTGTGGGCAAGTGGTAGATGCGTGCAAAATGGAGGGGGCAGAGACAGGTCCCCAAGAGCCTGGTAACCATGGCAACGGAGATGTGCACAGGCCAGTAAAGAGATGTTCAGAGATTTCAGCAAAGGAATACTAGGACCAGGCTTGTGTGCAGTTGGAGAGGAGAAAGAAGCTTTTCTTTTTTTTTCTTTGTTTCCTTGTATTTATTTATTTTTAATGAGTTGGCCAGACAGAGAAGACTTTCTGTGTGCTTTCTTGTATATTTGTGTGTTTTTAAATGTTAGGCATAATTCTCTGGTGGGGGGGTTGGGGGAGTGGTTCAAAAGAGAAAAAATAAAAGCTCTGTCGAGCAGTGGTTCTCATCTTCCTAATGCTGTGACCCTTTAATACAGTTCCTCATGTTGTGCTGACCCCCAAGCATACAATTATTTCATTGTTACTTCATAACTGTAATTTTGCTACTGTTGTAACGAAAATATCTGATGTGCAAACCCCCAGTCGGGGTTGTGACCCACAGGTTGAGAACCTCTGCTCTACAGCAAAACCCAGAGTGAGGGTAGAGCATTGGGAGGCTGACTTTGGTTAACACCTTGGGACCACTTGGTGAGGCGAAGACTGGGCATCTGGCAGAGGTAGGGGGTGATGGAGGGCAGGAAACCTTAAGATAGACAGAACCAGTGGGTGAGAGATGTCAGCTAGGAGGTGAGAGAGCCCAGCTAAGGCAGACACAGAGTCAGGCCGTGTCCTGGAGTGAGGGACTTTTGGAAACGGGAAAGCTCAATAGCAAAGTTCTGAGCTATCCGCAGCACCCACAGAGCAAGAGTGTCCTGACTACCAACCCTCACCAGAAGGGACTTGGCATTGGTTCAGGCCAGAGAGTGGAAACAGCCGAGAGGCATGAGCTCCAGAGGGGAACTGAAGAAGTCAGTGACGGCAAACCTGGGTCTGTGGTGACAAGAGTACAACAGGTCCCCTCAAGGGATTATTGGAGATGTGAGTAGGGATGAAGTCTGAGCCTAACCTCCTTGATGCAGTAAAGACAGGATTAAAGAAGAAAGGGTGCAAATGGCCACGTAGACACCAACAATTCTCTGAGAAAATGCATGGTAAGAAATGCATAGTTCCCTGAGGATATTGTAGCATAGAGAGAAGTGTGTGTGTGTGTGTGTGTGTGCGCACGTGCGCGTGTGCATGCATGCACATGTGCATGCATGTGTGTATTAGGTAGCTTTGAATGGTGTCCAACCTACAGGAAAGTAAACTCATGACAGACCCTGAGCTTTGAATTTTGTTTCTGGGCGTGAGAGGTGGCTCAGAGGTCAAGATCACTGGCTGCTCTTCCAGAAGTCCTGAGTTCAATTCCCAGCAACTACATGGTGGCTCACAACCATCTGTAATGAGGTCTGGTGCCCTCTTCTGGCCTGTAGGCATACATGCAGGCAAAACAAATATTTAAAAAGAAAAAGAACATTGTTTTCTCAGCCCTCTTCAGGCTGTCTGCTAAGAAGTATTCAAGCTGATTTTTCTTGATGAAGTGGGTGGTGTTAATGGCATACACATGGCCACATATATACGTGCCTATGCTTGCAGAAAAGCAGCCTCAGAGTCTAATGCTGCAGGTTTAGAACTCGGGTCCTTGTACCATCTTCCTCCTTCCTGCAAACCCCTTCTCCTATGGTGTCAGCCACTTGCCTATTGCTTTGATAAAATACCCCACCAGAAGTAGCTTAAGGGAGGGAAACTGGGTCTGCCTCGGCTCACAGTTCCAGGGTACAGTCTGTCATGGCAGGGAAGTCGTGGTGGCAAGGGCTTGAGGTCCTGGTCACATTGCATCTGCCTGCAGAAAGCAGAGAAGTAGGAAGGACTCTGCTCAGCTAGCTTCCCCTTTATCTGCATCCCGGGACCCGAGGCCAAGGATGCTGCTGCCTGCTTTTGGGCGGGTCTTCCCTCCTCACTTAACCTGATCAAGATAATCCTCGAAAGTGTGCTTGGAGGCCAGTCTTCTAGGGAATTCTACATCCTGTCAGGGTGACAACTGACATCAGACATCATACCTGTTTAACCAAGGATCCTATTACCTGATCAGATGCAATAGGGCTCCAAGTTCCTTCCCTCTTGTGACAGTCAACTCTAAGTCATTGTCCAAGATCAGAACTAAATTAAAGGCATTTCAACTTTCCTACTTATATGGAAGGAAAGAAGGGTTTTTAGGGGGAGGGGGCTCTTTTCCCTCTTATACGGTGACTGAAAGCATGGAAGTAAGGGACTGTCGTGGGATGTCCACAGACCCGGATGCAGACAGCCCAGCACTGACTGTCAACTTGGCTCAGTGCTGCTAGGGACAGCGTTGAGCCTCTCAGGCTCCGTGCAAAATGGTTTAACTTTGACCTCACAGGTTGTGGGAGTTTCTAGGAACTACTGGGAATAAATTTTAATGGCTTCCCTCTTACAGCTTTATTCTTTCCCCTGAAGGCTTCGTCATTGAAACTAAACCCAGAATTCTTAATTCTTAAGTCTCAGCTTCCCCATTAGTATGACTTCCAATAGGCTCAAGTGCAGGGTGGCGAATGTATCCTAAGACGTGAAGGTGGACACTGCCTTCCATTCCTAGACTGGCTGTCAAGGCATGAGTGGAGATCCCTGCTCTGCACCCGGGCAAGTCCCCGCCCCGGGACATCCTTAGCCCTGTGTCGTCTGCCGGAGGGTGGTGCGGCAGCGCCACCGTGTGGCCGCACGACATCAAAGCGCCGTGGCTCCGCCCGCTGGGGTATCTCGCTGCTCAGTCAGGAGACTGATTAGTATGCTTGGCTAAGGAACTTGGCTTGCCAGGGAGGACATCTCCGGTCCCCATCTCTATTTTCTTGCACTGCCCCCAGGTGGAGCCATTTCCATCCTGAGGTGCAGAAGGTATCTGCAGAGGGACTGACTGTTAACATCAGAGACCAGCTGCCAGCATGTACCTCCGTGGTTTGAGCGCTTTGGCCACCCAATGTAGTACCCTTCCATGCTTGATGGTTCCAAGAATCACCCCAGGGGACTCTGTCTCAGCATGAATATTCCCCAGATTCAGGAGGTCCTTATATAGGCCAGGTCCCGGATGCTGGAAAGGGAGACTTAACAACAACACCCTGGCACCTCTGTCGCTATGGAAACGCTCCCCGTCTCAAAGTGGGTTAGGCATATGCTAAATGCCCGTGCTAAAAGAGCTATAGGGACCTTTAACTTATAGTGGAGGAAATTGCTCAAGGTTGCACAGTTAACAAAGGCAGGAACCCAAGGATAAGATGCAGTTTTGAGTCCTCTGCCGCTACATCCGGATACTTCTCCACAGAGTGAGGAGCTCGCATTGACAGGACCCAGGGAAGATGGGGATTTGGGAAGAGAAATCATATTCAGTCGGAGAACCTTGATCTTTCTGCTTCGCCATGCTCAAGCCATTCCCAGCTGCCGCCCTGTCTGCAGAATCAAGAGGGTTACTGGCACCTGCCAATGACAGTGAAAGCAGCCACAGGTTTCTAATGACAGCCCAGTCTTAAGGATCTGCCCCTGCTGGGTAGATCCTACTTGTGGTCATGGATAGCCAGCACACATAAATCTGGACGTGGCACAAGTCACTTCCAGCTTTCTGAATTCATTCTGCTTTGTAGTTCCTGATAGTTAATGATTTTAGAGCACTTGTCAAGTGTAAGGGAGCTTCACGAGCTAACACATTTGCTGTTTACAAAATATCACACGAGTCGTGATTAGCCTCATTGTTCGCATGCAGCCACCGAAGCACAGTGAAGTGTGTCACCAAAGATCACCCAAGGAACACCCAACCTCCTCAAGTCCAGGTGCTCTGTCAGCCACCATGCTGCTGGCGAAGAGAGGACACATAGACTCAGAGGCTCTGAGGAACCTAGAGAGAACAAACATGTGGCCCCAGCAACAGAGTTTTGCAAGGAAAGTTCTGGAATGGCAGAGAAGGTTTTTTTCCTCTCTATGAGAAAGATGTTAAGGTCTTCCTGTGGGCTTCTTCCTTGTCATTCTGTGTGGGAGGAAGATGTTCACTGCACCTGGGAGAAACACCATCTGATGATACACAGAGAACCCTTGGGAAGTCCCTTTGGCATCCTCTTAGACACAGCATTTTTCTCACTCCCCGTGGAACTGTACTTCTGTTTGGAGAAAAGATACTTGCTACTTTGCATCTTAAAAAAAAACACAAACACAGATAGATAATCCAATGTGTGTGTGTGTGTGTGTGTGTGTGTGTGTGTGTGTGCATCCTATTCGTTGGAGAGTAGAGTGGCAGATTGTATTTTCTAAAAGCAGCTGGCCCAAATACATCACATCTCACACTCTTATGTAACCGAGGCGCTCTCTTTGAAAATGTCTAAGCAAACACAGGCTCCTGCCTCCATGCCGCCCCTCCCAAACCTGGGAGGCATTTGTGCTAGTTTCAGCGGGTGGATTGGGACAGCACCAAATGCCCATAACTTCTGAAATGAATCGTAAAACTCCCTGTCCCTCTACCATGCTGTCTCAGGACATTTGCTGCTGAGTTTTGAGATAGTTGGATGGCTACAGGATGGGCGGGCAGGAAAATAACCACATGTAAGTGCTCTCGCCTCCAGCTTCTTCAACTGTAACTGAATGCGGTGTCCCAAAAGCTTTTGGTAACAATGAAAGGTTTCTGTACACTTGACGACCTGCAATCAGTTCAAAAGCACAATGAATACAAAGTTGCATTGCTGGGCATTGCTCGCCTGTTTGCACTGTGAGACTTCACTGCCACCTTGGTTCTGCAGACAGGGAGCACTATGCATGCCCTCACACCATGCTAGTGAATGCAGTCAGAGGCTCAGATCCCAGATTTTTGGCATGAATTGCAGTGTTTTGGTTTTTGTTGTTGTTTTTACTGTGCATACACAGGCTTGTGTCCCCCCCAAACATAATGGTTTAACTACAGAAAACAAAGGCACAAAGGCACAATTCTTTCCTGTCATTGTTCTTCAAGAGGTTAAGTATTAGCAGTATATCTTTAAGTTGTATTGTGTTAGAGTGTTTGATTTTAAATTTGATGTTTGAATTACTGGCTTGAGTTTCATTTAAAAAAATCATTCAATGAAGCTTGGTTTGGGATTAGGACAGGACTTCCAATGATTTCTGAGATGGTCTTACATATTCTTATGTCACACACGCCATGTATTTATGTGAAGTGGCAGTCTCAGCATCGTTAATTCTAAAATAAAAATATCAGTCAACTCTGAAAATCTTTGAAGAACTCTATGTCCCGCAGTTTCAAGATTTCATTCTTTATATAAAAATAAGCAAGTGCATTCATCTCAGAGGTGTGCAAAATTGCTTTCATATTTAATAAGTGGTAAAACTACATAGACACACCTCTCAAAGGATTGTTTTAAAAATGAACTTCTCTATGATTTATTGTCAGTAAATGTTTGATTTATATGCCTGTCTTATACACCTAGGGTTGTAAAATTGTCTTGGGTAAAAAGGAGTCATAAGTGACTGTAGATCACTTCGTGGGGCTAGCTTTTGAGCCACCTCTGCTGATGCTGTAGGGACAGAGCGGGAAGATTCAGGAATAGAGTAACTTACCGCCAGTGATTTCAGTCACCACGTTTGGGTACCTTGCATGTAGTAATAGACGACTGTAATGAGTCTTTGTTTTACTGTTGTCATCTGTTCTTCAGGCAAATTCGCTTCCAAGTGTGTAGAAAGAGTTCCCTGCGGCATGGGAGACGGGGGTTGTCTCCAGGCAGAATCACTAGGCCCAGATCTCAGGCTCAAAGGGGACACCACTAAAGCGTAAGAAGGAGCCCACAACGACAGAGATACGCCTTGAAAAATCTATGAAGCAAACTGTGTGAGACATGAAATGGCACAGTGCAGTACCAGTTTCCTAAAATTCTAGGAACACCCACATAAGAATGTAAGCAGTGAGAAGGATTGGTGCATGATGGGAAAGGACAGATATTTGAATTGAGTGATGAGTTCTTCAAGGCCCAAAGGCCTTGAGGATCCAGCCTCCACTTAAGGCGCAGCAGCAGCAGCAGCAGCAGCAGCAGCAGCAGCATACTCACAGATACAGGCATCCTGCTGAGACATTGTCTATGAGTCCCTAGCTGACAGGCATCCTGAGCAGGAGCTCACTTGGGAAGTGAACTATCGGCAATGTGGGTATGTACCATATTTTTTCTGGTGTCTCTCCCTGGAGGATGGGATAGAGATTTAGTTTGTAAATCATTCCCTTGTCTCTTCTTGTCCCCACACTCTTTAGACTATGGATCATCCCCCCTCAGCCCCCAGCCCAATCCCCACATCATTCACCAGGGAGGGTGAGGCCCTCCTTGGGGGGAATCCCCAGAGTCTGTCCTTTCTTTTTAAATCTCAAGTTACAGGTAAAGAAACAGACTCCAAGAGTGTTTCTCTCCTCGCCTGGTGAATTGTTCATTCTTCTAAATCTGACTGAGTGCCACTTACATGGGAAACATTTCTGTTGATGTCCTGGGAGAATAGTTCACATCCCACCACCTGCAGGGAATGAGCTTCCTCCCTTCTCTGCTGTAGAGAGAGCCAAGCTTGGCGGCACAGAGTTTGCATTAGTAGAACCAGGAAAAGCACCTGCTGTGCTATGGCCACAAGGACTTCTGATTAGAACCTGCCTTGCCCCAGGAGCAATTGCTGAGCTCACACATGCCCATCGGTACCAACAGCAGAGCATCTCACCCCAGTATATAATGGCTCCCTTTGTGCAAAATGGCTCACAACTGTCAGGGTTATTCCCATAAGACAAAAACTGGAAGTCCCATCCACTTTACAGAAGAAACTCAGCCAAGGGGCTGTCTAACTCAACTAGAGAGACCCGATTCGGTTAGGACACTGGACACTCCAGTAACAATCATAGCAACAGACAAAAGCATTTGGTGCATAACTTGTGGTCTATTCTCTCCATCCACCGTGTGGGTTCCAGGGATTGAACTCAGGTCACCAGTGTGGACAAGAATTCCTGGGAAGGATCTGGGTCTGCAAAGATGGACTGATTAGAACTGTAGTGATATGGAGAGATTGGAATGGTGTAGGTCTGCAGCCTAATTATTCTTTGTCTTTAATTTAGGGGCTAGCCTTAGGCTCCTAAATGGTCATTGCATGCCCTCCTCTGTGTCTGACCTAACATTCTATGGTTAATAGATAAAGAACCATACACCATTAGTTTTCACCTACTGAAAAGCTAAGAATGTCATCAGACAGCATAGGAGGCCTGTACCAGCCCCTCTGTGTTTCTAACAAAGTATTGTTAAAATATCTTGACTTATAACTCTCTTAGTTCTGTTGCTTTAAGACTCCACAAAACTGCTTCCACAATGAAACATTATATTTAGGGAGATCTAAATGGTTCCTGTACCATGATCACTCATAATTTTGCCTCCAGAATAAACTTTGTCTCACTCCTTTGAGACAAGAGCTGTTTCTTTGGATGACACCAGGCTTAGGACCAATTGTCTTTATTCACAGAGCCATATCATTTGCCTGAGTACAGTGTCTTAGCACAAAAGCTTTGTCATGTTATTACTGTCATCTCTGAGACAAGGGTTGTCTATTGAACCCAGTGGTGGGGGAGGGTGTATATGACAGTCTCATCGAATGATGTATCATGGTGTACGTTGTCAATATCTCTTTCAAATTGCATCAGGGACAGACAGGCAATACTGTGTGGAGTGATCTGCATTGTGAAATGAGACACCAGTCAGCTGTCCTCAGGAAGTACTGAAGGAGTGTTGTCATGGTAGTGTTGCTTCTCTTTCAACACCATATTTGATCAATTTAAACCCTCCTACGGCACAGGACAGCTGAAGCTAGGCATCCCACCGACTTAGGATGTGTGCCTCAGTTTCTTGTCTTACTTGAGTGTTGGCGTCATTCTGTCCTATTACTCAGTTTCCTCCAAACACTTAGGAACGTGGGAATGGACAGGCCAAGTCCCACATGTGACAATTTTGCTAAGAAGTAGACGTTGCCAGTCAAGTGCGTAGGTTGAGTCTGTGCTGTGGGGTGAGCATGTTATTTGGTTTTCTGACTGGTTCAAGAGAAATTTCGTACTTCAGCTCAAAGAATTTAATCCTCGACTGCCTGGGTGAAATTATGATAAATCATATGGAGATTATTATTATTAAAGTCATATTAATTATCAAACTTACAAACAAAATCTCACAAAACATAACTTCCTATTCTGGCCCTAACCCGCACAGGGCAGAGAAAGAATGCAATCAGGTTGTCATGAAACTCAACTCTTGGGTTGTGAGGCCCTGACCCCTGTCCATTGGAGGGTGGTCAGCTTGGCTCCAGGGGTGTAGTGTTAGGGGTATGAAGGAAAAGGGCTGCCCATCCCGTTTTGGATCTTCTAACATCAGTAGCTTGAGGCTGGAGCTGACATCAAAGAAGTGATCCAGGGACATCTCTCCCTAGAAACAATGGAAGAGCTCTAAGGAATGGTGTCATTAAGTTCACTGTAGAGCACGTGGCAAAACTCGGAATCCCTTCATGAGGCATGTAGACCAGTGGATGAATGATTAACAATTTTGACTAAGGAAGAAGATGCATACAGAATGATCTGGTGAGAGACAATCCTGAACAACCCACAAAAGAACATTAGAACAACAACAAACCCTCCCTGTGCCCAAATACAGCAATGTTTCATTTGTAGATAAGCCACCATCTGCAAATGGACTTTGAGAACAAAATTAGGAAAACAATCTTATTTACAATAGCACAAAACAGGAACACATTTAAAAGTATAAACATTATAAGGATGAAATCGATGAATAATTTCTGAAAAAAATTAAATATACAATTAAATAGGAACTGTGCCCTGTCAGGACCCATGAAAAGGAGTCCATTTCATTTTGACTAAAGGTCAGGGAGTTCAAAATTGTTCTTATGTCCTTAAGTCTAAAGCTTGGTGGCTACAGGACGTTTTGGCCCTTGTAGTGGATGTCTATTATCTAATAACATCAGACTTGGGCCCAGGTGTGTTTACTCCTGACCCTGGAGGCTGGGTGGCAGGTATGTCTAGCAGATACCTGGAGGACCGAGGGAAGTAAGTCTCTTTGCCCCTATACATGATAATAGACGTCCTCTGCCATTTTGTCCCCACTGTTGGTTGAATATCTAAGATTGTGAGAGAATAAACTAGGGGTTCAGGATGGATTGAATGGCCCTTCTGACACTATTCTGTGTTTCTGTATCCTAACTCTTTTAGCTAGCCTTTCTTTCATCCACACTCCCCATCTCAGGCACGAACTATGAGCTGGTCCAACTGCAGCCCAGCAAAGACAGCTTCCCACGGTGCCCTGTGCTGACGGCCTGGGCATTGTTCAGATGGCAATACTCACTAAGTCAATCTCCAGAGTCAATGTACAGCCTACTGAATCCCAAATGTCTGTTTTGCAGCTGTTAGGAAACAGATTCTAAATTCCAAATGGAAAGTAAGGGACTCAGAATAGCCAAATAATCTCAAGAAAGGAAAACAAGATGGAAAAACTCCTAATTTCTGATTTTAGATGCCAGGGTAATTGAAGTGTGGCACTCTCTACATGACAAGAAGTCTATAGGAGAGAAGTGAATAGAGGGTCCCTAAAGAAACTGTCACCTGCGTGCTCAGCTGATGGTCAAGAAGAGTTCTGAGACAATTCACCTGTAACAGCTAAATAGCCACTGAGAACAACGATGTTGGGCTCCTACCTCACACTTTTTAAAAATGTTAACTTGATGTGGTCATGGGCATACACATCAGGATGAAAACTCCAGGAGTCTTAGAATAAAAATAAATTGTCATGTGGTTGGGTTAGGAAATGCTGTCTTCATTATGACATGAAAGGCAAAAGCAACAAACAGAGAAAGAAGTGAGTTGAACTCCGTCTGAATTAGCATTTGAGTTTCAAAGCACACCATTAAGAAAGGAAAAGAGTCCATAGAATGGGAGAAAATATTTGTAGTCATTTATCTGGTAAAATGTTGAGGATTGAGCTGATCCAAGGCTTTCCCTGAGGCTCTACTCTATGGAAAATCCAGATCCAGCTCTAAACCAGAAACACGGTTGGGAGAGTTAGTAATAGCCCGGGGCCAGGGCCTTGGGAGCTTTTTCCCTGGGTCCTGATGCATAGAGAAGGAACACAGTTTCTTCTCTAAAACCTGGAATATGCTTGGCAGAGCCAGTAATGGCCCAGGGCCAGGGCCTTGAGGGAGTTGCAGCTTTGGTCTTTGTTTCCTGAGGCTTCTCACCCCAAGGGGCTATGATTTTCATCCCCAAGACTGTTGTGTGTTGTCCCTGCTGCGGTACCCTGTGTTCCTTTTCTGCAATAGTGCTTGATTAGCTTCCTGCTTATTTTGTCCCTTTGTAAAATAGCTTCCTGCTGACATGGTCCCACTTCTCCCCTAAAAACTATATATAAGATGCTATACTTCTTAATAAGCCTTGCTTGGTGTAAAGTACAGTTTGTTCAAGACTTCCTCATTCCAAACTTGTCTCCTCAGGAACCTATCACTGAAGAACAGCCTGTTGGTCCAAGTCATTAAGGCACTCCAATCTAGACTATATAATGAACTCTCATAATTAAACAATAAACAATGATACTCCATTTTTAATAGCAAAGGATTTGAATAACACATTTCCCCAAATAGGATGTAGCAGTGGCCAACAGGAAAAGATGGTCAGTATCACTGGCATCTGGAAAGTGATATCCAAGGCACAGAAGGGACACTAATTCACTCTCAGTAGGATGACTGCAATAGAATAGCAAGATAACAATAGCCACTGGCAGGGATTCGGAGAAATTAGAGCCTCCGCATACTACAGACAGCAGTGTAGGATGGGACACTCACTTTAGACAGGACTGGAGTTGCTCAAGGTGATCTGGCTGTAGCTGGTGTGGTTACTTTATGAAATACTCTTACAGAGCTGCAAAAATCTCTAGGTGTAGTACGCAGATTAACACACGAATCAGTAATTCTATCTCATAGCCAACTTGTAGAAAGAAAATGCAAACCCCCAGATACTGTTCATAGCAGTTTTAGTCATATAATAACTAAGAGGAACTTGTGATTTTTCCTGGGGAGATATGCACAAATGTCTATTCATCCCAGATTAAGGTTTCTGGTGACAGCTCAAAGAAAAAAATTACAGCCAAGTGTAGCTTGAGTTTATTGGGATTGCTTTCAGGGATAGAGGTGATGGGTATCAAGATACCCACATGAGCACGGACAATGGCTCGTGAGAACACAAGTCCTGGGGCTCCCTGTGTGACGTGTGACTTGTATGCAGCCTCCTGGTCGGAGGGTCCTCTCTCCCCAGCATTTGTTTCTGCCTATATAATCTTGGGGAGAGGCTTTGTGAATCTTCTGGATTTCTGGGGCATTCTGAGACTGTGAGTTTTGTTTATCCCCTGAGCTCTTGAAAATTCCATTTACTTGCTAAGTTTCCAGGAGGGAATGTTCCAACTCAGAGGAAATAGCTATACAACAAAAAAGGAAGGACAATGACCATTAGATGAATGATTAGATAAAATAATCCATATTCATATGCAGAAAACCATCCAGGCCAAAAAGGCAGTGAGGCACTGATGGGCCTTTCAAGGATGGGCCTTGAAAGCATGATGCCAAGTGAAAAAAGAAACCCCAGACACAGCGTGTGATTCCATTTGTAGGAAATACACAGAACCGGCAAATTTAAGGAAGACAGTGATAGCTAATGGACATGGAACTTCCTTTGAGGGGCTATTATGAAAATAATTGTAGTGATGGATGTGCAGTTCTGCGAACATATTAAAAACCATCGAACTGTGATATTTAAATTGGTGAATTATTTAAACCACATGACTGAAGCGGCGACTATTAATAACGGCATTAAAAATACCAGCCATCTTTCCACAGCCTTCCAGGATAAAAGAAGTGACAACAAGATGAGTATACGCTCACACCCACAGGCTGAGATCTGAAATGCTTCAAAGCCACACCCTGGAGTTTAGGAAGCCTGGTATTATGCCCATTCTCCAGGTGAGGAAGTTAAGCCTGAGAGACTTTAGGGACAAGCTCAAAGCCAGGATTCAGGTTCAGCAAAGACTTGTCACCACTATACCAAGTGCAGTGGGATTGTAGTGGGTTCTTCCCTTCAAATTTAGCCGAGGAAATGAAATGAAACGTGCCTTTGTGAGACAATGTGGACAGTTGTTTTACATGACAGGTGAGCCCAGAAGGGCTTCTAAGACAAGCTCTTCTACTTTGGAGGCTGGTAAACACTCTGCCTGCTGGGCATTCTGTCCAGGACAGAGACACTGTATTGTAGTGAAGAGGCCCAGTTTTGGGCCTCTACGGACCCAGGAAGCTCTGAGCCTGTCCATTGACCTTCACAACGCTGGTCTGACTGTTGAGGCCATTCTTGGTCTGTGACCGGTGAGAATATTATTTATGTCCCCCTACCCCCGTTCTCAGCTCTCACCTCAAAAACCACACTGTGCTAGTGAAATCACCCTGGCTTCCAAGGACATCTACATGGCCCTAGGGAGCGACAGGCAACCTGAGCCTGTTGGGGTATCACTGGAAGAGAGGCAATGCCTTTCTTTGGTAATGGGAGAGAGGAAACTGGAATGACCAGACCAAAAAGTGTGGGTAACTTGGATGGGCTAGTAACTTGTTTATGAATTTATATGTTTATTTAATTTTGGTTTCGAGACAGGTCTCATGTAGCCCAGGCTATTCTCAAATTTGTTATGTGACCGAGGATGACCTTGAACTTCTGACCTTGGTGCCTCTGAGACCTCCAGAGTACTGGGACTACAGGTGTGCACCATCACTCCAGTTTTACGTGGTGCTGGAGACTCAACTCAGGGCTTCTGAGCTTGCTAAGTGGGTATTCTACCAACGCAGTGCCTGCCAGCTCTCATAAATGAACGTTCCGTTTATCTTGTAACTAAGTTTTTAAATTAACATAATAAATGCCTATGATAATAACGCAAAAATCACCTCTGTTCCATGCTTCAACCTTTCAGCCACGCACTGCAGGGGGACAACCTGTCTTCTGTGTCCTTGGGGACTTTTCTACGTTCTCCGGTCCTCTCCTATCTCCTCTCCTCTTTTGTCATCACAATGGGAACACACTCTGTGGTGTGAAGTTCCCAGGGGGGGATGCCACACTCGGCAAGGATAGGGCTGGCAAGATGGCTCAGCAGGTAAAGACACTTACTGTGTAAATATGGATGCCTGCATTTGAGCCCCAGAAGCCAAGTAAAGACAGAAGGAGAGATGTGGTACTACAAAGTCAACCCCTGACCTCCACAGTTCACTGTGCTATGTAGGTACATACACACACACACACACACACACACACACACACACACACACACACACACACACCAATTTTTAAAAACAAACTCTTTGAGGCTGATCGGTTAGAACTTTGCAACTGTTCAGAGTTGGAATGCTGCAATCTGAGAGCCAGACTCTCTTGGGCTCTCTCCAGAACCACTGATAGCCATTCATTGCCCACCCTTCTGTTTGAAACTAACGTTCATTCAACTAACCGTAAAACTGTCGGGATGTGTTGAGTCAGCAGATCGCCAGCTTCCACCCATCCGAAAGCTAAGAGTGTCTTCAGATAGTATCTGAAGCCTATAACTGAGTTTCCCTGTAGCTTCTCTTCCGGAGCTTCTAAGTGTATTTGATCCATGACTTAATTTTGTCCTCTGACAAAATAACATTCACACAACAGCTTCTACAAGGGAACATGCTATTACTGGGCAGCTGGAATCCGTGTTCCCAGGCTGTGGTCTTTCACACTTGGTGCAGAATAGACCACCTTATCCATTCAAGGTGTGAGCTGTGTTTTGCGACATCTGCATGGTGTCTCACACCCTAATGTGGCCTCTTCTTTGAAGGCTTTTTTCACATTTATCTCATTCTGCTTGACACAGCATCTCATGTTGTGGAAGCCCCATAGCTATGCTATTTAGGCTGTTTGCAAACATAGCTTCTATAAACAATGTCAAAAAATAATCCTTTCACAACCATTGTCAAGAATACAGGGAAAACATGATCAGAATGTATTGAATGGAAAAAACTAATTTTATTAAAAAAAAAACACGCTATGTTGAACTCTTAGGGCTTAGCTGATGAATCCTTAGGAGAAATTGCTGAACCCAAGAAGGAAAAAAAAGTAGTTTACTTTCAAAAGATATTGTGAAGTGTTACTGGATTAAATGGAGCTCTTACTATCAGGCTGTGTGCCTGTTTCTGCTGGTTCATAAACACAACATCACTTTCCCGTCTGTGTTGGGATGTGTTGTAGGCTATTGATGGTTCTTAAAGACATCAGGTTCTAGTATCAGAAACCTATTATGTGCTATGATAAAGAGTTAAGATCTTCGCAGATGTTCACAAAATAAAGAATGGGGGAATTACCCATGTGGGCCCAATGAAAGTACCCTTATGAGACAGAAGGAAATCAGATAGAGCCAGAAGAGAAGAGGCCTCCATGACAGGGGGCACTGGGAGAAGGAAGATGCCGGGTCTGGAGAGGTAGCTCGGTGGTTAAGAGCACTGGTTGCTCTTTCAGGGGACTTAGGTTTGATTCCCAGCGCCCACATGGCAGCTCTCAGTGGTTTGTAACTCCAGTCCCAGGGGACCCCACACCCTCTTGTAGCCTTTTATGTGCACCGGGCATACAAGCGGTACACAGACTCACACGCAGACAAACCAACCGACAAAACAAACAAAGCCATACACATAAAGTAAAAATAGTCATTTAAAAATGTTCATAATTTATTAAAAAAGAAGACCCTGCAGTGCTAGCTTGGCAGGTGGAGGTGAGGCCATGAGCCAAGGGACATAGCTCAAGAAGCTGGAGGAAGGTATAGAAGCAGGCTGTCCTTGAGACCCTCAGTGGGAGCATAGCTCTGCCAACATTCCCATGCTGTTGGGCTTAGCTCCGTAATTGTCTGGCTCCTAGAACTGTAAGAGAAAACAAACCTGCTGCAAGCCTCTAGGAGAGTGATAATTCCTTATGGTGGTGATAGCCAGTACAGGAGAGAAGGCTTCGTGCTGTGGGGGAGGGTAGTTACTGCCTGCTAGCTTCCACACTCTCAGTCATGGGACACCATAATCCTCCTGCGCAGGTCTGAACCTCTCACCCACAGCGTGAGAGCCTTAGTGCTCACTGGCCTCCCATTCCTGGGAAGGTGGCCGATTCCATCACAGGCTGCAAGCTGGATGCTAAAGTATTTCCTCTAACCACCCGCAGATCTCCTCAATGAGGTGCCAGCAAATAGCTTTTTCTTTATCTCGGTTTGCTTCCAGCATGCTTATTGTGTCGTACAGATTGCCTTGGGGACCTCATGTGTATATAAACAATTTTTTTGTATATAAACATTTTTATAGTGTTGGTTTGCCTTTCCCACAGTAGAGCACTAAGGGTTCTCTTCTCCAAGGAGGATGTGGGCAGGAGGGGCCCAATTCTCTGTGAAGTAGGCATAGCTCTTCTGTTCGGTCCCTGAGAGCAGAGTGGCCTCTGTCCCTTGGAACTCTCTTGACATCTGGGATAAGGAAGGCAATCAATGTTTATTGACGGTATCTGGGGGGTTGCAGGAAAGGGGTTTAGGAAAGAATAAAATCTGAAGCTTAGTTGATGCATTCAAAGGTTCGGGTCTGGAGGGAAGACGAGGGAGTGACTGCTGGGTAAACGAAATGTCTAGAGCAGTAGCTCTCAACCTTCCTAATGCGGCGACTTTTTATTACATTTCCTCATGTTATGGTGGCCCCCAACCATAAATTATTTCATTTCTACTTCAGACAGAACTGTTTTTGATACTGTTATGAACCATAATGTAAATATGCAGGATATCTGATATGTGCCTCCCGAAGGGTTTCAACCCACAGGTTGGGAACCACTGGTGTAATGCCACTTGAAGGCACATGTATTGTTGAAGGGAGTCTGAGGTTTACAAATACATGAGGCCGTATGATGGAAGCTCACCTTAGCCATCTTTAGATATGAAAAACACACACAACACACTGCAACCCATACAATCACATATACATATTCATACAAACACACAGACGTGCATACACAGATATGCATACAAGACACACATACGCACATACGCACATGCAGCACCCTTTACCCCCAGTTTCCATGCTCTGGGCCAAGCAGGTGAGAGCTCAATGTGCCTGCTCCCCACACTGACTGTTAAAGTACTCCTGGACTCCCTGGAATTCTTCCTAGCCAACAGAACTGGCCAGGCAGCATTTGACAGACTAATTATCCCAACCGTCAGAAACTTCCTCCATGTCTTTAACGTACCTTGACGATCTGGTGGATTGTCATTCAGAGGCCTCTTAATTGGCTACATGATTGACACACATATGGGGCATTTTTATTTTAAAAATTGCAGCAAGCCTATGCCTTCGAAGTTAGATCAGTTATAGGATGCCAAGAGACCATGGGCCGGAATGTGCATTTTATAGTGACTCTGATCCTAGGTAGCTAGCAAGAATGACAGCGGGAAAGTAAAGTCTTTTTTTACCTCTCATGAAATGGTCCCCCAGCCCTAGGCCGTCCTGAATTCCCCTTGTACAGGATGACACTGTGAAAAGACCTCTTGTATCTGTCTCTTGCGCACAAGTGACCTGACACTTTGCTTTGTCTGGACTTAAACAGTTAGGTCTTTTTGGGTTGCAAGTGATAGAAATTTAATCTTAATACAAGTCCAAGAGTTGAGCTGTTTAAATTCTAGCTGCCCATGGGTGCACAAACAGTGGTGGCAGCCCCTGCCATTGTCTTTTTTATTCTTACTGAGAGATCCCAACTCAACATTTTTAGACCCCTAGCAACTAGCCCAACACAGAGTAACTTGTTCTGCCCTCTCCTGAGAAACTTAAAAGATAACACTCCCTGGTCCAGGAACTAGCTCACCACATTCCTGCTCAGTGTTTAACTGTACAATGCCCAAAGAATGCTTGCTTGAGATAACCTATAACCCTCCCATTAAAGGAATGAGCTATCACTTAACTTTCCCATCCTTTATGGCATTTACCTAACTTCCCCATCCTTTATGGTGTTTACCTAACTTCCCCATCCTTTATGGTGTTTGCCTAACTCCCCCATTCTTTATGGGTTTTCCCTTTTAAAAATCCCTGACTGCAACTACTGGGGGTCAAACTCCCCTGCTCCTGCAAGGGTTTCGAGCTCGGCCCCAGTGCAGTGGTTCCCCGAATAAACCACGTGTGCTTGCGTCAGGAATGGTCTCTCTTGAATTACTGGGGCGTCGGCTTATCCCAAGACTTGAGTGAGTGTCTCCCCACTCTGGGGGTCTTTCATTACTTTTTTTTTTTTTTGGTTTTATGAGACAGGTTTCTCTGTATTGTTTTGGAGGCTGTCAGTTCAGCCCGGCCTTGAACTCACAGAGATCCGCCTGCCTCTGCCTCCCGAGTGCTGAGATTAAAGGCGTGTGCCACCAACGCCCGGCCTTTCGTTACTTCTTACTTCCTTCTGGGAAGTTCTCTTCCTGGGTTGCTAGAGGCGGCCTCTGGCAATGCCTATTTTCCCATCATGCAGGAAAATCAGTGTCTCTCTCAGGATTCAAGAGATCACAGCATCCGTGGAAAGTTCTTGTTGGTCCTGCATGAAGCCTGTATTCTTGTCTTGGCACAGCCACAGGAGACAGGAGAATGGAGTCAGTTCTATGGTTGGCCAGGCCACAGCCATGGGATGGGGAGGGCCTGAGATGGTTGTGATTGGCAGTTCCCATAGATGGCATGAGGTGGGAAAATAACTTCTCTCGGTGACTCAGCCAGAAGAAATCATTTTCACAGGCACTAGAACTGAAAGGCAGTCCCCAGTAGATCCTGTGTCTACACTTTTCCCTCTGGAATCTCCTCCCTTGATCTGGCAGTGTGACCAGCTAGGACAGGGAGCTTTGAATTGTCAGAGCTGTGCTGGTTCTGAATGCAAGGCAAGCTGGGGCTGCTTTGGTGTAGGGTAGCCTGCTGGGGAGGGCGTTGTCTGCTCTTTGGGACTAGAGTTGATGAACGGAAGGGAGAGCAGACCTTTTGTAAGCTTCAAAGGGAACACTCCTTCATGTGAACTTTCTCCCCTTTCCAAACAGGAGCCACTGGGCTGAGAGTGTCCGTGAACTCTATTGGAGATGGTATGAATAGCCTTTGGAAGCTAGCGTTTTAGTTCAAATGGGCCCTTCATTGCTGGGCTACCACAGATCAAAAACCCTCAAAGATCATGTATTTATTTTGGAGAAACATGGGCTGGAAAGATGCTGGCGGGTTACTGATCCGGATTTCCCCTTGAAGCCGGAAGTCTCAGTTTGAAGGCTGTCTCACCCTGTCCCCACCCCCTTTGGCAGATTCCGTTTTCAGAGAACAGGCTAGAAGTCAGAACACTCTTTATCTGAGCACAGGTCAGTCCTTTGCTTTAGCCTCAGAGTTTGCCTCACTTCCTCTGTAGCCGTTTCAATACTGAAAGACTATTGTTGGATTCCCTAATTGCTTTGCACGCCCGTGTTCACCTGCTCATCACAACGACACAAGATGTAGGTAGCATCATCACACACATTTTGTAGATGAGGAGATGGTGGCACAGAGTTATGGGCTGGACGGGGTACAGGGAAGTGGGGGTGCTTATCAATGTGTGCTGACACCAGAGCTCATGCTCACAACATCAGCTGACCCACAACTTCTTTACCAGAAATTAACCATATAAACTCAGTATTCGGGATAACAGACAGTCGATATGGCCCTGATAAAGCAGACCAGCATTTCAGGGATGGTGGAGAGGCAGTGTGGGGAATGCCATCTCGGAGAAGATAAGGAGACAAACTGCGCCCTATGGACCAGTCCTAAGGGTGATGTTAGATGTCCTGGCCTGAGCAGAGGGCTCTGGGATGCAGTGAATGTAGGTAAAAGCTCAGGGAACAGGTCTGCATTTCACTCTAGGCTGTACCAAAGAGCCAAGGCAGATGTGTTTTCTGAGAACTGGGGAGACTCTTCAGTCTCACCCACCCTAAAGGAAAGTTATAAGAACCAGACAAGGTGTTGAAATATGGATTTTTGAAGCTCCTTGGAAAACATCACTAATAGAAAATACCCAATTTGGCTTCTAGGTGAACAATCCACATTTCCAGTTTCTGTGGGCAACACAGAACAAAGCCAAACCAGAACCCCGAGTGATGACAGCCATCCCACAAGGCAATGAGGGTGACAAGCTGACAGAAAGGCTCATTTTAATTAGCAAGAAACTCCCGTCTTTCCACATTTGTGTGAACAGATGCATTTAGGTCCCCTCATCTCTTGGAGGGTCCTCAGGGGCTCTACTCTAGGAGTGCTGGTTGTGAACTAATCTCCATGTCTGGAACGGCTCATTGTGTCTGCTTTCTCTTCTCCCACTGAAGAAATTTAGCTTGCCGCAATCTAACCACTTACTATAGCATATGTACAGACGAATCTTTGCCAAGCATTCGTGGGTTTTCCGTGGCTCCGGCCCACCCCCGGCAGAATTAAGTAAAACTTCCTCAACGTTTTCAACATCTAACAATCCCTCTATAATGATTTATATTGATTGACAATTTGGCAGGATCTAGAATCACCCAGGAGACCAGACTCTGGGAATGTTTTGAGAGATTTTCTAGGGTGAGTTAATTGGGCTAGGTAGACCACCTGAATGGGGGTGCCATCAGACTGTGGAGGAAGGAGGACTCCCTCCAGTGCTCACCAGCTTGGCTTCCTGACTGCCGCTGACACTGATGTGTGAGCGGCAGCTTCACATTCCTATCACCATGACATCACCAATATGGACTACACCCTTGAGCTGTGAGCCGAGTTCTTCTTTGAGGTATTTTTTGGTCAGGCATCTTGTCACAATAAAACACCCATTGTTGATTTATGCTGCCATCCTCCTTTCTTTCTTTCCATAGGGACTCTGTATCTTAGCTTAAACAAACGAGCAAAACAAAACAAAAAACATTGAGTGCTGGGCTGGCTCCCAGGGCTTGGCACACATAATTAAGACAGTCTTGTTTTCTGAATTCATGAACTAATTTCCTTGTTTTGGACCCAAACGTCATTTAGTCTATGGAACGCAAACATACTGTGGGAGGGAGGGAAATGGCTTTGAGTATTGGCTCCTCGGAACACACTTTTAGCTACAGAGGATTAGGCCGCCTGGTTAAAAGAAAATTAAAAACAGCAGGAACTTAAACAAGACAGAAGTTTGTCGCTGATCTAAGAAGTCTAAGGCCGGATGTGGCGGTGCACTTTTGTAACCCAGCGCTCAGGAGGCAGAGGTAGACAGGTTGCAATGTGATTGAGTTAGCCCCAGCTGCATAGCAAGGCCCTGTTTACAGCAACAATAAACAAAGAAGTGTTGGGGGCGGAGGAGGTGGCTTGGTGGGTGGCTGTGAAAACACAAGGACCCCAGCCCCAGTACCATGTAAAAGCTGAATGTGGTGGCATGAAACTGTAACCACAGCTGGGGACAAGATCCCGGAGCTCACTGGCCAGCCAGCCTCGCTGAAACAGTGAGCTCCATGTTCAGCGAGAGACGAATGAATGAATGAGTGAATGAATGGTAAAGAACGATCAAGGAAGACTCCTAACACCCAGCATCATCTTTGTCCTCTGCGTGTACTCCCATGCATACTCCCATCACACACACAGCAAGCAGTCAAAGGATGTTGATGTCCCCGCCACCCGTCTCCCAAGACCACGAAGACCCAAGCTCCAAGTTTGCCTTCTCTTTTTCAGTATGCGATTTCCAGCTTCAAAGTCAGCTCAAGTCCCCAAGTAGTCGTTAGTCATTTTATGTGAGTTTCAGGCCAGTTACTGAAACTAAAGAAGGTCAAAAGTCCAAGTATTCTAACAGTCCATTCTCTTTCAGTTGTTTCTAGGAAGTTCCAGATAAAACACTTGCTCATGTCCTGTTGGTCAAACCAATTCCAGCCGCCATACTTGGTAGTTCTGTAGTGGAATACCTAGAATCAGACTAGTGTTGTATTGTTAGAGGAAAAGTGTTTTATTGAAATAATTCACACGCTATGCGATTCACCCACTTAACACATATGATTTCATGGTTCTGATGAATTCACAGTTGTGCATTTATTGCTTGATGGAGTGGATGGTCATTTTTCATTACCTCTCCACCAATATGACAAGGACCCTGTAGACATCCTTCTACTGCCCCCCCCTTCTCTTTCCTTCCCCACGTAGCTCTGCTCCCTCTTCTATATGCTGGCTATAGACTTGCTACTCAGGACATTACAAAGTGAGTGGGATCAAACAAACCGTGGTCCACTGTGACTGACTTATTTCACAACATGATCTCACCAGAGTCCCTGCTTGTTATAGGGTCCATCTGTAAATTCTTCATTTCCTTATTTTTTTTAAAGCCAATACGCCATTGCATGGATATGCCTCATTGGTTTACATACTTCTTAGCTGATGGGTTATTACAAACAATGAAGCAAAGGCATTTACAAACACATTTGAATGTGAACATACCCTTTATTTCTTTTGGGAGTCAAGTTTCTGAATCATGTGGCAAATGAACACCCAACCTTTTAGTGAACTGTCAGGCTCTGCTGAAGTGTCTGTGACATTTTATGTTACCACTAGCTCCCATTTTGCCACATCATTGTGCCACATATTGTTATTAGTCCTCTGTATGGAAATGGATGTGGAATTGCACCTCATCTACCTGTGGACAAATGATACTGGGCCTCCCTGACTATCGCCCATTTATCTTGCTTCCATGTGGAAGCATCTATTTGGATCCTTGGCCAATTGTTCAAACTGGGTCATTCATCTTTTTAAGACTGAGTTGCAAGAGTTCTTTCTATATCCTGTGTACAAGTCCATATGTATGTATGTATGTATGTATGTATATATATATAATTTGCAAATATTTTCTCTTATTTTGTGTGCTGCCTTTTCATTCTGGTGAAATCCCTAACATCGATGTCACATGTCAACCAACTCATCTATCTTCTGCCTCCGTTGCTTGTACATTTGGTGTCATACCCAATAAATCACTACTGAAGAGTTATATTGTCATTTAAATGACTTCCCAAGATTTTGTCCTAACCCTGTGGGACTTGACCCCTCTGCTTGAGAGTCGAGCTCCTTACTTTCCGTGCTTCCTTCTTTAATAACTCTTCGTCTAGAAGGTGCCTTGCACCTGTCTTAACTCTTCAGAACAAAAGGAACAACTAGCGTATCCTTCATCTATGCACTCGGGATGCTATTGCCACGGCTTGGAGCAGCACCGAAGCTTCTAAATGCACACACTAAGAACACATGGAACTGAGTGGCCAGGAGCTGCTGCCTAAGAAGCCTTCCCCTTGGAGTCCACCACATACATCGCCATATTAAGAACTCTGAGGAGGTGTCTTGTAATAAGGAAGCACTTCGATTTTGTTTAGTGGTTGAATAAGTATACAGCTCAGTAGATCTGTTGCTGTCAGCATACCGTTAACATGCCCAACAACACGTCATCATTTTAGGACTCCTCTATCCCTTTCAACTTCCTCTAGTGGAGATAACTTCCACCTACTCTACTTGGTCCCTGACTTTCCACTCACTCTCCAATAGTGAAGTACTACAGTTCCAGGAATTTCATAGTTCAAGGACAGTCACTAGCAGGCTTTGTCTGAGCAACTCCACAGACTGCAGGATTGACCTGGTGAAGTGTGCTCAGGCTCTGAGCACAGTGAGCAGAAGCTGCTGGCTTCCCCTCCCCTGTCTCCTCACAATGGCCTATGCTTTGTTCCAGTCAAGTGTAGAGACAAGGAGACAGATACAACACGGGACAGCCCATCCTCACCGTTCTGGGTGGCTTGTGCTCTCACGTGACTGCCTGAGAACGGTCACAGCTGGCTCTTGTTGGCAGGCCTTGGTTAAACCGAGTCCCTCACCCAGTCCAGTTTGCTCATCTGTAAAACACAGCTAGCTAGGTTACAATGAAATGAGTTATTTAAAAACACAGGTGATAAATTTCTCTTGCTGTACAAGTTCTAAAGCATAAATGCTATAGAAAATAAAGAGGCGGAGCTTTGGAATCCTAGGAAACCAGAGAGTGATTCCAGTTGAAGCAGCTGGGGAGGGTATGGAGAGATCATTATAAAAAGCAGATAAACTAAATCAAGGTGAGAAGGTGGGGACCTGGGTGCATGACTAATATAGCGGCTGTTTACAAGGACAGGGGAGGAAAAGTGGGCAAAGCAGGAGTCAGGACACTTGACGGGGTACAGAGTCAACCCTGCCTCTGAGCAATGGGAGGATAGGAACTCCTCCATAGAAGCACAAGGAGGAAGGGGACCTTGGAGATCAGAGGCTTTTGGGAGACCTGTCAGAATGGCAAGGTGGTTGATGTGGGAAAATTTCACAGAGAGACCCAGAAGACTGGGCAAATAGATCACTGGGAGTAAGGATTCCATATCAACCGGGGCTCATACAAAGCACCGCAAACTAGGAAAAAGACCCCAGAAAGATAAGCGAGTTTAAAAGGAAGGATGCACGTTCAAGGTGATCTCCAGTAATTTGGAGAACATCCCAGCTCAGAAGCAATGGGAACTTGGAAGTCTGCTGATACTGACAAAAAAGAACCAAAGAATTTACCAAAGTGATGATACCTCTAATAAGAAAGTAGTCTCTGTCCATCCCTCCCTCTCTCTACCTCCCCCTTCCTCCCTCTGCCTCCCTCCCTCCCCTTTACCTTCACAACTCAGTCACCAAGCAGTAAGGAAGCCAAGGCCTTGGAGGAACCATGTGTAAGTATTGAAGTCCATTGTCCCATTAAGATTTCTGCCAAAGTCAACCCTAGCCATTCTCAAAAGCACGCCTTCAGAGGAGTCACCATCGTCAGTGTTTCCCAGATGAGGGTTTAGGGTTAGGAACAAATGACCTCACTGCATTCTTCCCAATTTCTGATTCCCCCCAACTCCCACTCCAGACCACCACTAACATGAGAAATGGAAAGATACTGTTGTTTTGTGCCTTTGGGCTTTGGGGAATTTGTTTCACAGACATGTAAGAAATAGCTCAGTCAGTAAAGCGCTTGCCTTGCAAGATTAAGGACCTGAGTTGGGTGCCCAGAACCCACGTCAAAACAAAGCAACAAAGCTGGGTGTGACACTGCCTGCTCGAAACCCCAACCTTAGGGAGGCAGAGGCAGAGGTGGAGGCAGGTGCAACTCTGGATTTCCCTGGCCAGACAACCTCAGCTATTTGCTGAGTTCCAGGCTAGTGAGAGCTTCTGCCTCAAAAGAGAGTCTGGTATGGTGGTGCACGTGCCCTTTTGTCCCAGCACCCAGAAAGCAGGAGTAGACAGCACTCTGCGAGTACTAGACCAGCCTGGTCTACAGAGAGAGAGAGTTCCAGGACAGTCATGGGGCTGTCTCAAATGAAAGAAAGGAAGGAAGAAAGGGACGAAGGGAGGGAGGAAGGAGAAGACAAGAAAAAGAAAAACAAGGTGAGCAACACCTAGTGACAGTGTGTGTGTGTGTGTGTGTGTGTGCTTGGTAGTATTATAGGGAGAAGGAACCTTACTGTGTGGATTTAATTAAAACAAAAATACTGCTTTTTATTTTTATTTTGAAAGTGCTTGGCTGATGTTACTGAACCATCTGGGACTAATTTGATGGTTACTCCAGGGACTTTGGCAAATAAGAGGGCAGCGGCTGGGGGGCGGGGAGGTCCAAATGAGTATCTTTAAAACCCGATAGTTGGACTTTGGTTAGAACAAAATCAGTTGAAAGCAGCGTAGAACAGCTTAAGGAAAAGAATTTGGGGACAGGTACAATCGAGAAGGCCAGGTTAGGATTCAGACACGGATTCTGGATTTAGACATCCTCTGGGAGTCTTGGGCTCTGTCCTTTCCACCCTTGTCTTCTACGGGGTTAGCTTTGTTCTCGAGCTTCCCACAAGGGTTTTAATTGCTCCAGGCTCTCCCTTCACAGTGTCAACTGAACTCTTAACTCTGTGTCCTCCCAGTCACTCTCCATCAAAGGAGTGGAGGGGTGGGGAAGGCAGGGGAGGGCACAGGCTGAGGGGGGTGTGTCCAGCGGAGAACTCTCCCTTCACTCTGATTAGGAATGCAGCTAATCACAGAGGTGAAGCAATGGAAACAGGAAATGCAGCTGACCACATAGAAATACAGCAGGGGGGAAGAGGAGGGAGGTGGAGGGGCGAGGAGGGCATAAGTCGGATGTCTACACAAAACTGGAATCTTCCGTTAGAAAGACTAAAAAAGAGGTTCCATTAGAAATTAAAAAGAGGTTCTAGTGAATAAAACTAAACGGTCTCAAAGTGGCCCAGAGACAATCATAGGACAAGGGACAGATTCGGAGATTGAAGGGCACTGAAGGAAGTCAGGCCCACCATGTTTCTGGGGTCAAACGTTAAACATGGCGTCCACAACTCTGAAGGCAGGTTTGCTGGCCACCAGAAAAGGGCATTTCCTCTCCAGTTGTGACATATTTATAGTATACCTTTCATGAAAAAGGAACTGCCTAGTGGCAAAGCCTGCCATTCCCATCGCTCCAGTTCCGGGCTCTGAAACACATTCCTGCAGGGAGCTTGGAGGCAGACCCGTAGCGTGCTCACCCTGGCTCTGCCCGTTCCTGCTCAGGGTGACGCACTCCTGGGGTGGACAGTGTTTCTCTGCACCTCCATCTGAACTAGCTGGGGCTTTACCAGATCTGCCTTCTAGTCAGGCTGCATTTCCCAGTCACTGCGTGGGGATTTATGCATGGGGACTGTTAGGGAAGTCACACAGTCTTTCTGTGGGACCGCCTAGATCCCTCCGGTTTCTTTTCTAGTGGGCCCACACCTAGTAAGTAAGAATGTTAGATGTTAGGCAGACACAAGAAGTGTTTAGTCACACTTAGATGACAGAGCAACCCTGAGGATCATCCAGTCCTGATTTTTTATATGATATAAAATTACATAATATTTTCATGGGATTGTAGCTCATGTATGGAAAGATACACAAAACATAAAATGCACAAAGCCAATGGATTTTAACACCACACCTTTCCACTTACCACCCAGATGAAAAGAGAGACTTCTCTCTCCCGCTTGTGTCCTGTCAAAGTTCTCCACAAGTTTCTCATTCCAAGTTTAATAGAGCAAGTAAATGTGTCCATCCCTTCTCGTCAACGAACCAACAGATTGGAAAAAGGCACCCAGAGACTTAGGAATCGTTCTCTTTGCTTGCGTTAAGCACAAAGAGCAAAATTTATCTTTAAGCTGGTTTCAAATCCCTGAGTGTTTTTGAGGCACTGACTAGGAGAATGAAACAGAGAAAAGGCAGAAGTTAAATTTTGTTCTATCCTTGTTTGGAAGTCTAATCTTGATAAGCAAAGAATGTAATTAAAATGGATTACAGACTATTAGACACACACAAGAACAAAATGATTGCAGTGTGTGCAAGCCAGTAATTAAAGCTTTAGAGGAGGAAAAAGTCACCATCACTTAAAATGATTATTTGTCAAGGTTAGTAACAAATATTGACATGCAAGCTTTTTTTTTTCATCCCTGTTCTTGCTTGGTAGAGGCAGGCACTCAGCAATTAGTGGCGCATATTCAAGAATCAATATGGCCTCGGGTCTAGCACAGAGAGAGCCATACATTTTAAAATTAGCAGACAGAATGGCAGACAGGCTCCAAGAAAGAGAACTGCTTCCAGGATCATTCAATTAGTGCTTCAAAGACAAAGAGGAACCCGTCAGGACAGCATCCCCTTAAGTGGGTTTATCTCAAAGATGTTCTTCTGATAACCATGGGGAGACATTTCTTCACAGCAATGAGATTTTATGCTTCATCTCTGCTGTTGAAACAACTGAAGGCATGAAATGGAATGTTGCTTAAATGCATGGGTCAGTGATTAGAAGCCTAGACTCTGAGGTCAGACTGCCTGGATTCAGATTTTAAAATCTTCCATTTTTGTCTAACAGATTTTGGGCAAGTTGTTCCTCCTTTTTTAAATCTCTTTGTTCTCTTCTCTGCAAAATAAGAATAGTAATCAAATCTGCCTTATATACTGAAAAAAGCAAGTGAGATCACGTAAGCAAAAGTCTTGGAATGCAGTAAGGTTCGAGATGTACATGCCATTACATTAGTGAGGACAGACTGGGTATTGACACAGTAGCATCTAAGCCCCCAAATCCCACTGCTTTTACTCAGTGAACTGAACTTCACTCTCAAGCTATTTTCTTCCCATAGGGCAAGTGATGAGGAGCGGACTAGGCCTATGCTCCTCAAAGCTCCTCGGAAGCCTAGCACTTCATAAGTGTGTCGCATGGAACACTCCCAGAAGCCCACCTAGGGGGTTTCATCGCCGCCTCCTAAAAGAGACAAATGTGAACTATAACTTACCTCACTGGGCAGAGCTAGCTGACTGAGCATCAAGTAGTCTACAAAACATTAATGGCAGAAAGAACATCGCTTAGTGAGGGCTTTTTCTCTGCCATGTGTGTTTTCCCCACCACTGATGCCATCACCACCACCACCATCAATGTTATATAGGTCTACAAGGGTTTTCGCCATATGAATTTGGAGAACTTTAAACCTGTCATACAGCCAATTCCCCGAAGAACTCCATCCCCTCACCCAGTACTCATGATAAAGTAACACTGTTCTAGGATAGAACTCGAGGATAAACTTGACCATGTAAGGACTTTCCTCCCATGGACCCTTCAGTACAATATGGAGTCAACTGAATAAGTAGAGCAGATGATCTCTGTAGCAGGAGGTTCTAGCAATGGACAGCTAGTGGGTATCTATGCACATTGTGAGACAGTGCCAGTCCAAGGTGCAAAACTTTCTGGGCAGAGGGAAAACCCAATGGATTCCAGGGGTCGGAAACACAGGCAATATGGCAGGAGAGTAGGGAATGAGAGGAGGAGGTGACAGGAGAAAGGTGACACAAGGGACCAGGAGCCAGCTCAGTGACCGTGAGTAGAGACTTGGAGTTGAATTGTAATTTTGCTACTGTTAGGAATCATAATGTAAATATTTGATATGCAGATGGTCTTAGGTGACCCCTGGGAAAGGGCCATTTGATCCTCAAATGAGTTTCAACCCATAGGTTGAGAACCGCCTCATTGCACGGAATCAAACCACGTCATATATTGCCTGGTCTCTGCAGCTTTCAGGAACCCCAGTGCAGTCATGGTCTTATAACATCTTCATTTTACATGGTTGTAAATCAAGAATCACGTGCACAATTCTGCCACACTTTGTTCCTAGCCTGACCATGTAAAGTTGCAGGTTTTTGTGTTTCCATGACTGGGTTTTGGGATTGCTTTGGTCTGATGTTCCCGTGACATCCTCACTTTGGAGTGGGGATGTTTACTCCATGCCATTGTATACAGGATGGATACAAACTCTATTGTATATTGGGTTACAGTTGAGAGATTACCTTGCATCTGAAGGCATACTTTGGACTTTGTTTGAACAATGCTAGAACTAATAACACTTAATGGACTCCTAGAGATGAACCAAATTCTTGCTTGCTTTATGAGGTGACTGAACTTTGGCCACGAATCTGGGTGGGGAAGTCACATATGTATTCTAGCCACAGAGGGGTCTAAGGAAGGAGGCGTCTGGCACCTGTAGCCTTTACAGTAGGAGGTGGCTCTGCAGCCTGAACAGAGGGTAGATAGGAGCTTTCCAGAAGGTAAAGAATGTTGCATAGCACCTGTACCATCTGGAGCTCCATGTATGTTAGCTTTCTTGGTTACCACCTTCTCATCCCTCTATCCCAAACCCACTACATCACCCTTTAATTTCCACAGTTCTCCAACACGAGCTCCAGAACTAGCACCTATTCCAAGACCCCAGGTGTGGTCCGGCTCTTTAGCTAACAACCGACGACACTTAAGTATCTGACTCTTTAGACCTAGAGAAAATGGCCTCAGTTATTTGGCATTCTCCGTCCCCTTGAGTGATGCTAGGAATGTTTGGAAAATGCTAGGTAACTTCAACTTGATGAAAGCTACCCAGCAACGAAACAATGGGACATCTTTGTAACCTGCATCCTCAGGGCAGACAGGCCACCTGGATCATGGCTACTTGCCAAAGTGACTAGTGTGCTCATTACTGAAGCCTAACAGAGCAGTAATGAACTGTCCCCCTGTGAGGCCATGCCCCTCCCCCCAACTGACAGCATGTAGGTCAAATCACATCAGGGGCAGCTTTGGGGCACCCTCAGGAATCATTGTCCCTAGAGCAATTCCTTTGCGATATAGGTTGAAATAAGTCATCTTAGCACTGGGCGTTGAAATAGTATGTCACTTGTACTTTTTAAAAAAATGGTTGCAGGATATTAAAACATCTTTGACCATTTCATAGACAAGGCATTGTAATCATATTCTTCTTCACTGTCCTCTTTTATCCTCCTCTCACTCCTGCTGGCCCTTTCATTCTTCCTAACTAGAGTTCCTCCTGCATTCATATCTTTTCTGCAACTCACTGGGTTTAATTACAGTTACTTGCATAACCATAGGTAGAGGGTTATTTGCTGGAGTGTGGACAAGTTTCCATGGCTATACCACAGAGACATGGTTACTGTTAACTGCCAAGAGCCCCTTGGGGACCTGGGGGTGGATTGGCTCATAAGTCCTCCCTTCAACCGAGATGGAATGTTGGAGGGCCCAATCTGTATGGGCTTGTTCGGGCCACCATAGTTGCTGTGTGCTCATGATGGCCATGTCCTATTCAGAGGGTTGCACCTCATAGCATTTCTCCCAATCCTCCAGGTATCACACATCTACTTTAAGCCATACTTCTTAAAGGTCAATAATTGAAAGGTTATGCATTTACTTATACTACAGACACACAGGCAATAGAGAACAGATGAAGAAACCCATACTTAAGCTTACTGTAAGCACTTCTGTGATTTTGGTATCACTTCTTCATGACACTTTCTGTGTGTCTAAAAGGTTTATAACCATGCATATATAATATCTTATTTTTTCAATGTAAATTTAAGAAGCCTTTACTGTACTAGACTTGGTGTTAAACACTAAGAACTCAGAAGAAGGCTGGAGAGATGACTCTATGGTTAACAGTACATACTGTCCTTCCAAAGGTCTTGAGTTTGGATCCCTTAGTGGCTCACAACTTCTCTTCAGGGGATCTGACAACTGTTTTGTCCTCCACAGGCACCTACACTCACACACACACACACACACACACACACACACACACACACGCGCGCACAAAATTAAAAGTAAAATAAATAGTTTTTAAAAAATAATTTAGTGGAAAACAAGGCAGGAAACCTGGGCATCTCTGCTTCCTGCTCCCCAAGTCCATGTGTCAGGGCTCTCCAGAGAAACAGAATCAATCGGACTTATTCTTGGGGAGACATTCATTATATGGAAATGACTTGTGTAATTCCAGAGGCTGGCAAATTCAAGATCAGCAGGACTCATGTCCCAGCCTGAAGGCTGTCGAGCAAATGAGTTCTCTTACCAAAAGGGAAGGTCAACCTCTTGTTCCATTCCAGCCTTTGGTTGACTGGATAGGGTGTATTATGCATCAGAGAGTCCATGATTTAAATGGTAATCACATCCCAAAATACCTCCCCAGAAATAACCAGAACCATGTTTGATCACTAGCCAGGCACCCCACTGCCTAGTCAGGTTGACACATAGTATTAAGTACCACAGACTCTGTGACAAGGAAAGGTAAGGGGAGGGGATAAGGGTGCAGCAGGGGGCAGAGATCATCATAAACTGCCCTTTAAGCAAAACTAACAAGTTTGAATTTAATCCTGAGGTCAAGGAGGGGGCACTGGATGGGTTTACTCAGGCAATGACAAATATAGTGTGCTCACTTTAAGAATAAAAATGGTACAAATGCCTATAATCCCAGCACTCAGAAAGCAGAGGCTGAGTGTCTCCAGTTCCAAGGCCAGCCTGGGCAACACAGAAAGATGCTGTCTCAAAAATAAAAATAAAGACTAAGCCTTGGGTCTGCTGTGTGGAAATGCTATGGAGCTGTCCTGTGAGAGTTGGACCAGCACAGACTTCTAGTGCAAACCTCACTCCCATCTTGGTGTGTGTTGTGTGGTAATGGTATCTCATAGAATTTCCCAGTGGCCCCTCGTGCATTGGAAGGATGGGAGTGGAAGCTAAGAAATTATGAGGCTGTGAGTCTCATGATAGCCATCACTTGGTGGCTTCTACCTTAGGGATAAACTTGACACTTTTTTATTGATTAATTTTGTTATTAGATAAATTCATGCACATATATAATGTTCTCTGGTTACTCCCTCCCACCACTTTGTCACCCTCCTTCCTGTCCCTGTTGTCCCTCCTCATCCCTACCAATTCCTTTCTCCAAAGCATGACTTTGGGTTTTGTTCTATGAGCCATTTAGTTTAACCACAGCCATCTGTGTCTATTGGATCAGGTCACCAGTGGATGCACAGCTGAAGGCAATGGCTCCCTCTCCCTGCATCTACAAGGAGCAAATAGAGCAGAGGTGAGTGGTAGCTCTCCCTGAACCCCTCCTCCTCCATGCCTGCTTATTGATGGGCCCATTCTTACGTAGACCCAGTGTAGGTGTGATAATTTGAATGTAACTGGCCCCCATAATATTATAGGGAGAGGCACTATTAGGAGGTGTGACTTTGTTGGAATGGGTATGGCATTGTTGGGGAATGTGTGTCACTGTGGGGGTGGGCTTTGAGGTTTCCTATGCTCAGGATACTGCTCAGTGTCTCAGTCAACTTCCTGTTGCCTGCCAAGATGTAGGACTCTCAACTCTCACAACTTTGCCTGTGGCTGTGCTCCCAGCCACAACGATAATGGACTGATCCTCTGAAACTACAAGCGAGCCCCCTCAGTTAAACATTTTCCTTATAAGAATCGACGTGGGCATGGTGCCCCTTCACAGCAATAGTAACCTTCACTAATAAGGTTGTGATTTCTTGATCATTTTCCTGATGTCATTTACAGATATGTTCTTGCCACTGTGTGTCAGATGTAAACAAATTTGCTCTGTAGTCAAAACATCTCCCACATGGCATACAAATCACTATGACACTGGGAGAAAATAGCTCAAAGCGATTGCCCTAGAGAGCAAGCACTGCCCATGGTTATCCTGGGCTGAGAAAGAAGGACCTCCTTGCCTGTCCCCAACTCGGTCTGGGTACCAAGTCCACTCTTCAGGCAGTTTCATTTCTCGGAGATGCAGGGACCAGCTGAACATGACAGACTTACCTGGGGTCAACAAACTCTTCAGTTTCTCTCTGCAGATGGGAGCCCAGTAATTTTTATGCTCCGGCAAAATGAATTACACCGTCGGCCCTTAGTTCTAGTCTCTTCACATCTTCAGTAGCAAGAGATGGCAGAAAACATCCCATCCTCCCCTGACAAAGCGGCTATGATCTCACACAGGCTTTTTTGTTTCTGTTTTTATCTCGATGTGATTACAGTCCCTTTTGAAGCTTTGAAGAGAAGACTTCCAGACACAAAAGAGCAGAGAGAACAGAATAACTGACTGCTCATCTGCTGTGTTTGGAGGAAAACAGAAAGAATGGAATAAAATGCCCAACTTCCAAAGCCCTGTGCCTGCCATATTTAAGTTTTCTGAAGCGGAGGTCTTTGTTCTAACACTGAGATATTTGTTGTCTGCCTGCTGCTATGGCTGAATCCAATGGGATCATCAGAACAAAGAGACACGAGGCCTCAGCTTTATTCTTACGTTAGAGGAAGGTTCCAGGGTTTCTCTCTGGATATTGTGGATGGACCACAAACTGGGACTGCAAAGTGAAGTAAAGGTAAGCCTGACCCAACTTGACAATGAACATGAGACAAACTCCTTCCCTCCAGCACACCAGAGGAAGAGTGACTTGCATAAGGCATGCTGGTCTCAAGTCTCCAAGAGGCAAGACGAACCATAGGTTATGTAACGAAGGATCAAGGAACTTCCCTGTGTAGTTAGAAGGCCCTTCTCACTGCAAAATTGCCTAGAGAACTAACTTAATAGAGGTGTTTACCGGCATGCCAGATGAGGCTTTACACAGGAAGGGACTTGGGAATGCACCATATAAACGGGATGGACTCTCTGTTCAGAGGTCATGCTGGCCACAACATTAGAAACCAAGTGTATAAGCATGGTAGGAAAGATGGACTGTGGTCAGTTCTGGGTTGTCCTTGAGAATGAGTGACTTTCTGTAGGGGAGGGAGGAGGGATTGCATCTCTGCCAGGATCTGTTGCTCTTGTCACGAGGAAGTGGGGGCACCATCCTGGCTAAAATTAAATCAGGCTCTTCCTCGCTCTCAGCCCACCATGCAGGCTAAGCGCGAACCGGGCCAAGGTGCTAATGCAATTAGGGCAGTGAGCTGGTGCCCAGCCGCCCGCCCCCTCTCTGACTCATCTGCTGCCATGCCCTCCAGGTGACCCATGGCATTCTCCCTGATTGTCCTTGATTCTTTCCTCGGCACTTTGCCACCAGGAGAGGAAAATTCCCATGATAACTGGTGAAGGAGAGTTCAACTCATGAAGACAAGAAACACTTGACTTCAATATTTTTCCTGTCTCTTTGGGATACCCAGGGGCCCATAATTTCCTGGGGGCACCAATCAGGTCAGTGAGGGGCAATGAAGGTCAAGAAGAGGGGCTGACCCTGTGTGTGTGTTCCACAAATCATGTTCTCCTTGTCCTGTTTTTCTTATGACCATTTCCATTATCACTAATGTACCCTACTTTGCCTAGGACCAGGCCCACCTGATGTCTTGAACTTCCTGACCAGTTCTATTGTACCTCACTGGGATGTCAGTATGTCCTGACCTTGAAGAAAGCAAGATGCCCTCAGATCAGCCATAATGAATGAGCCTGTGAAGCCCAAGGCAACAGCGTGTCTCAGATCATTTGAGAAACATTCTTGTGAAACAGCCAGCCCACGCTGCTCAGAACAAACTTGGAAAGCCAGAGGGCTCTGCTTACACAGCCTTACACAAACCTGCAGAATGGAGACTCGGTTTCTGCTGTTAGACTCTTGCCACTTGCCATCCCATCGCTTCTCCCTGATTCCTCTTACAGGCAGTCCTGCCCCCTTACAAAGGACGCTGCTGAGGCCACCTGCCCAGGTCCAGAGCAATGGCACCTGCTGCTTCAAAAGAGACTTGAAGATCCAGGAGCTTCAGAAACACTGGCTGCCCTGTAGGTCCTCAAGTTGGCCCTGGTGGAGACCTGTGGCCTGTGGTCTGATCCTCAGAATTGCATTTTCAGAATTCACTTAACCTTTTAGAGCCTCAGTTTCCCAATGTAAGTGGGTTAGCAAGGCCAACTGGTAAGATTTTGGTAATGATAATTATGTTAGGATAATAGTTGGTGTAAGTTCAGATGTAAGTTAGACACCCAGTGCTTGCTTGACCCAGGGTCCAATAGTACCTGCAGTCCACAAATGCTTGGTTGGAGTGGAAGCCACAAAGACGGTGGCCATAGTTAACCCAGTTACTAGAGTCACGGGGAGTTTACTCCACCTAGCTTAGAAGATGCGAATGACTAGCTGGAGCACCAATAGTAAGCAAGACATCTGACCTTGTAGCATCCAGTGTCAAGCCCACAGCATCCTTTCCACAGTAGGGCATGCTGCACATCCACACGGGAGATCAGTGGCAGTGCCAATCCATGCCTGGGGAGCTATTTGGTCTTTAAGGGGAACGAAGATAAGACAATTGACAGCTCAAAGCCACTGGCTCATGGGCTAACTATGTGACTGCCCAGCACCAGTGTTAGGCAGACATGGCAAGACCTTTTCTCCGTTGTACTTTCTTTGAGGCCTTATGCATATGCTGTCTTTCTTGGATGTGTCCTTTCAGAGTGCTCAGCTGCCCTCTAGTTATCTGCTAATTCCCTTAGCCTGGTTGTTTGCAGAGCTTCTTGGTAGTGCTTACGCAGACTGCCTTGAGGGGGCAGGTCTTTTTGTAGGTGGTTATTATTGCTGCCTGGGGTTGGTTTTTAGAACCAGATTCTCGTGGATTCACCCCTTTGTTTCCTGACTTTGAGCCCAGTTCTATGGGCTTTGATTTCAGATGGCTGTATACTGAGTGCAGAACCTCCTGAATCCTCACCCCCTGAGGAGGATCGTGTGTGTCCCAGGAGAAAGGAGGAGAGAGGTGCAGGATGCTGAGGACCAAAGATGCAGAATAGTTGGGCCTTCGACCCACTTCTCCCTTCATGGCACGGCATTCTATTTTAAGAATGTCTGCTTTTTGTCTGGCATCGCTGACTTGAAATCTGTATTTCTCTCCTCAGCTTCTAGGGTTGTGCTGCAGCTGGCTTGTATACACCCAGGAGAGCGTCAAAGGGCTTTTAAAGATTTAGGAAATTGGAAAACTGTTTTTAAACCATTGGTGAGCTAAAATCAGCCACAGGGGTCATATTTACAGCAGGGAAATTGGTAAATGCCAACATCACAGTGTTTGTCTTTGGGGAGGAGGTTGGTGAGAAGGTTGGAACGGATGACTCCTTTCCTGAAAGCCAGCTCTCCATAGCCTAGTGAACATATAGGGCTGAACCAGACATATCCCAAACACAGCCACGTCCAAACTGAATTGAAATGTATTCCCTCCACTGACATGATTATCCTCTTACATAGTATCTGTTTGGTCACTGGTACCAAAAGATGTCAAGAGTCAAGGAATTCTGATATGGAAGGGATGAGTCACAGACTTCAGCAGAGAGATGACGTAGTTATAGAGCGAATGTTTCCTCTCTCTGCAGCCAGAGGCAGAAGCCACAGTTTCTGAGCCCATTGGTAAATTCTCTGTGGTTTAGGCATGAAGTCCCCTTTCTCTGAGTAAACATGACGACCATTCTTTAGAGACTGGTGCAAACAAGTACTCCAACAGTACTCCATGGATGCAGAGCAAGTCTGGAGAGGACCTCATCTTTTGTGTAACAGACAGGCAGTCAAATTGAAGCTGCTAAGTGTTTTCACCTTGCCTTGATGTGCTAAAGGGAGACAGGCATAGGAATCTGTGTAATGAAGCTTACAGACGTCCTTGTGACAACGGGGCGTGGTCTTATGATGGGCTGATAAGAAGCAGGAGACACAGAAGGCAAGGAGAAGTTCAAGGTTAATTGGGTCTGGATTTACTAAACGTTAGTGAAGAAGTTCTTTAATCAAAACTGTGACTCTCAAGACAAACAGGGATGGGGGTGGAGAGTGGCAGGGAGTGGGGGACAGGGATAGGAGTGTCATTCCAGCACTCAGGAGGCAAGAGAGAAAGTTCCAGGCCAACCTGAGCTAGAAACATGATCCTGTCTCAAAAACCAAACCAAACAAAAACTGTAATTTTTTTTATTAGAAGGAAAAAAACCCTAACAATTTTCAATCAAGGACAATTTAACTTTGAGTTAAACAAGTAGATCAAAGAGGTATTTTTTTCTAAATGTATTTTTATTCCTTAAATCATCATACAGGTATTAGATATCATTACAGAATTTTCAAATAAAGAAGTTTTAATAAAATTACCCCTCAATACCACTCGATCCTTATAAGCATTCCCACAGTTTCATTTTGACATCACAGGTATCCTCTTTCCTCCCTGCTGTCTTCTCAGCATCTTTTATATATATATATTTCTTATTTTTAAATTTAAATTTAAATTAGAAACAAGGTTGCTTCACATGTCAATTCCAGGTCCCTCTCCGTTTCCCTCCCCTCCTCCCGTGCCCTTCCACCAACCCCCCCAGTATCCCCTCATTTCCCCAGGGAGAGTGAGGCCCTCCATGGGGGGTGTCCATAGTCTGTCATTTCATCCAGGGCAGGGCCTGGACCCTCCCCCAAGAGTTCAGGGTGAGAGTGCATCTCTCGTTGTTGGATGGGAGCCCAAAGTCCATTTGTATACCGGGATAAATACTGATCTACTACCCAAGGCTCAATAGATTACCTAGTCTCAGCATCTTTTTAACTTTGTAATGTGAATGCTTCTGGCTCAGCTAGGTCCCAATGCCCTTCTCTGCCCCAAAGAAACATGCAGACACTATATTAGTTGTAAGCTGTTGGCTTGCAACTTGGGCTTCTTATTGGCTTGCTCAGTCTTAATTATCCGCCCATTTTCTAATAACCCATATATTTCCACATGGCCTTATCTTACCGGAGAAAAGGTCTGAGTCTCTTACTCCCTTGGAGTCTGCATAGTGTCTGCTCAGTGTCTCCACAGAGAAGGAAAGGGAAGAGAAGAGGAGAGGAGAGGAGAGGAGAAGAGAGGAGAGGAGAGGGATTTCCTGCTTGTCCCTGCCTATATACTGATTCTGCCTACTACCTCACTTCCTGCCTGGATCACATGGCAATTTCTCTTTATTACATTTCTAAGAATCCTCCTCGACTCCTAGTTCCACCTATCTTGCTTCCTTATTGGCCAACAGTACTTTAGGGCCTCAACATCAACCAATAAGACAAACATATACACAGGAGAACATTCCCCATCACACCCTCTTTTGGTCTCTTTCTATTTTTTTAAAAATATTTTTACCCACATTTACACCCATGTTATGCATACATATGCATCATCACAAGCTAGGATCAGCATATGAGAGAGAACACATGGTTTTTATCTTTCTCAGTTTGAGCCACCTTTGCTTAGTATTACTCTTCCCAAAGCCACGTGGTTTCTTGTAAACTTCATAATTCTACCGTTCTTTACAAATGAGTGGAATTCCACTGTGTATGTGTATCATGTTTTCATTACAGTATCATCCATTGATGGGCTCCTTTGCTGGTTCTGTTTCCTAGCTGTTGTGAATAGGGAAGCAATAAACACGGATGTGCAAGTCTCTGTTGTAGGACAGGAAGTGCTTTGGGTTTGTGCCCACGAGTGGTCTCCCTGGCTCATATGGCTTTTCTGCTTTGGAGTTTTTGAAAAGTCTGATTTCCGTAATGGTTATGCTAGTTTGTACTCTTGCCAGCAGTGAAGAGGCAGGCTTGTTGTTGCTGATGTATGGTAGATTTACAAAACTGGATGAGATACTGGACAATGAGGATGTATAGAGATGAGCTTCAAGCCCTGTGAGGTCTAAGTGGGTCTAAGTATTTTTAAATCAAGATTTGTAAAACAAGCCAGGGCTTGTTAGACTTTTCCAATGAATGGGAATGGATGGACTAGAGTTGATGGGTGAAGCTGGGGTCCACCAGTCTGGTAGCATGAGGCCCTAACAAGGAAACATGTATCTATTTCAAAGAGTCTCTAACCCAGTAGTTCTCAGCCTTCCTAAATGCTGGGACCCTTTAATATACTGTGGTGAGCCCCAGCCATACAGTTATTTTTGTTGCTGCTTCATAACTGTTATTTTCCTACTATTATGAATCATCATGTAAATATCTGTGCTTTCCAATGATCTCAGGTAACCCCTATGAAATGGTCATTGCGACCTCCATGTGGAGAACCGTTGCTCTAGGCTGTGATGATGAGCAGTCTCTTCTCTGCAGCTCTGCATTCCAGCTGTTTGCTCAAAGGTAAATTTGACATGGAAGGAAGACGAGATCCAGGCTCATGGAGCAAGCTGCCAGTGACTTTGACAAGCACTGTTGCTCTCTGAATGCACCCTGTATCTGCTAAGGACCCAGCTGCCTGGATCTGTGTGCATCTACCTCCTTGGTATAATTATGGAGACCTAAAGATCCCAGTTGTGTAACCGCTTTCCTTAACTAGAAAGCCATGCTATATGCTTTTTGGGGGACAGGGCAGGGCGCACAGCAGCAATACTGTAAGTAAAGACTCTGTGTATGAACTGCCCACATAGACCCAGGTACCTGCCTAAAGGATGCCATGAAGGATCTCCTTGCCCAACTGTTCCCTGGAAGCGCAGAGTGTTAGACTTTGGGAGAGAGAGAGTCATCAAGACCTGTCCATCCCATACCTTGGCTGTGGCAGGACGAGTCTAAGATTCCTAGAGTCTGCCTAGAGACTGCCTTCCATAGAATCCCCCAGAAGTTTCAAGGCAGAGTCCACTTAAGGCTGGGCTTGGGGCAGACTCTTGGAGCACTATTGGAAGCCCCAAGGCAGCTAAACATTCTTCTGTGGTTGCTTTTACTAGAGATCCTGGGTGCATCCATAGATTTAAGACAAACTGGGGTGGGGGCATTTTGTTTTTGAACTAGCTCCTCTTTGTCCTCCTGTCTGTGACAGTGTTATGGACCACACATCATTGGAAGGAACCCCTGTTCTCACTGTGCTCTGGCCCCTCCCTTTGCAACCTTTCCACTGTCTCCTTCCTAAACATAAGTGTTTGATATCAGAGATTCTTCTCTTACGCTTCCCCATTCACAGACTCCATTTGGATGGACCAATTATCCTTTTGTAGTCTGGCATGTAGGATAACGTGCCAAATCATATCCTCTAATCCTTGCCATGAATTATCCAGCTGACATCTTGAATATCCTGTGGGCACCTGCCACTAAACCTGTCCAAACTGAACCAGTTTTGTTGGTACCAAATTTAAAAAAATAAAGCCTTCCCCTTGGAGTAGTTTAGATCAGGAGAAAGTCCAAATTAGAATCCTCTACTTCTCTCTTTGTGTCTTATAGCTGTTGGTTATTTGTCTTGCTGTGTGTGTCCGTCTCTTCCCATCATCTGTCATCAACAAAGGGCTTTGCTCTGTATTTAAATGAACAACACAGTAAACATCAAATATCAGAGAAAGGAATGAGGATTTTTTTACAGACATCTTCAACAAGTTTTAGAGGGGGAAGACTTTATTTTATTCACCCCAACTGACCCAGACTAGTACTTGAAACCACACACACAGACGTTGTTAACCTATGTCCCCATGTTGCTTCCAATATTTATGGTGGACAGTTGTTTTAAGGTTGCTTTAGCCTGTTGACAGCTTTCAGCAAATGATTACCACAGTGTGTGCGTGCACACACACATGCACGCACACTATTCTGGGCCGGGGCATGGAAAAGTACATAGTCTATGATTAAAGCTCTGCATTTAGAGATAGAGTGTTGGCCCAGAAGTTAAAAGCACTTGTTCTTGCAAAGGACCCTTGATCCATTTGGAGCACCCACATGCTGACTTACAACCAATGTATGTAACTCCAGTCCCTGATGACCTCTTTTGACTTCTGTAGGCACCAGTTACACACATGGGGCACATACATATACATGCAGGTACATAAAAAAAAACATAAGTTAAAACTTTGTATTTAGCTTAAGTTATAAAAGCCTGTTGGGATGATGTTTTTGTACACTGTGAAGATGCGTCTCTGTCATTCTTTACCTGACTCTGACTAAGGCATCTTTTGATTAGTTTGACAAAGAGCTGAATGGCCAATAGCTAGGCAGGAGAGGATAGGCGGGACTTCCAGGCAGAGTTAGGAATCTGGGGGAAAAAATCAGAGGTATGAATGGCCAGTGTTGCTTTCATCTCCCATTACCCAGATTGGACTTCAGAGTACTCCTAGATATTAGCTTGCATCCCCAACAACTCAAGAGTTGGTTCTTACTCCCTTGATTTCATGTACAATTCCCAATTCCAACCCTTTCTCTCCACTCCAGCCATACCTAGCAATTGGAGTAGCTTCTTGCAATTTCCCTGCATGTAGGTCTGCTTCTGTCCCTTCATGCCCATCATTGCTGAACTTGGCCTTCAAACATGCAAATTTCTCCAGCTCATTCCCCAACTTAAAGCACTTCAGTGATATCTGGTGCCCACAAAACAAACAGTACCTCCTATGGAAGCAAAGTTCATCAGTTCCCACCCCACCTTCCATACTCTGGAGTCTGGAGATTCTGCACACTGTCATCTACAGTGCCTTGCCCCAAGCCTGGAGATGCTGCACACTGCTGTCTACAGTGCCTTACCCTCTCTGGATACCTCATTAGACAGCACACCTTTCTTTCCAAGATGTTGTTGCTTCAGCTCCCATTTTCCTAAATCCTCCCTTTCTACAGAAAGTTCCTGAAGCTCCCTATGTCTGTCTCTATGGGATACATCTCTGAAATAGGGCTATGAATTGGTCTACAATGACTATTTATTTTTCTCTGGAGATACCTAGCATCTGAATTCCCTTCCCATACATGAGATATTCTGTATGCTTTGTAAGCAGCACCTGCCTTCTTCATGGCAAATGGAAAATGCTAGCTACCCTCTCTTCCAGTCTCCTTCTAGTTAAAGCAAGAGCTGCTGATATTCTCTCCCAGATAGATACTTTGGGTCAAGTAAGGGATGCTGGGGGCTCAATTTGAATAGGGTGACTGAAACAGTTGCACCCATTTTGGTGCCTAAGAGTGGGGAAACTTCATCAGTGACGCTGGTGGTATAAGCTGTGTAAAACACAATGGATCAGCTGTGGGTATTTCTCAGCCCACTCAGTTTCTGTTCCTGATTCTATAACTCACCTTCACGTCTTTTAAAAATCAGTACATAATTTGTATACACATTTTGGGGGAAATGGCCTTATTTTATGATGTTGTATCTATAATAAGATATATTTGCATACTACAAAGTTTACCTGTCATGGGCATGCAGTTCTAGCAAATTAATGAAAGTGCGCAGTTGTCAACACCATTGAGCCACTCAAAAACATTCATTTTCACTACTGGTTGTTGAACTTCATTCAGGTCTAACCCTAAATAACTACTGTCTGTTTCCTCATCCCAAATATCCTCAGTCACAAGATGATCTTGTCTGTCTGCAGTTTCCCACAATGTTTCATTGATATTTTTAGGTTGAGAGATGTCATTTCATGGATCAGGGCCTGTTCCTTTTTATTGTTAAATAATATTCCATCATCTGGGGCTGTTACACTTCACTGATCCACTACCAGCCAATATAGTTTTGTTTAACTCAGCCTGAAGTGGGTGTAGTTGCCCCAAGAATTCAAATCACATTTATATTCACTGAGAATGTGAGCTCCTCAGTGGCAGAAATATCCTCACGGTTTTTGGGTTTGTAGTCCTAGAGCTACTTCTGGCAAACTGATAGTTCACTAATCATTTTATTGGTGTGTCGATTATCAACAATGGAGGCAGGGTGGAGGAGACATTATAAACGTTCAAGTTTTTACAGCTTCATCCAAAGAAGAAACAACTGGGTTAAATAATAATTATGTGTCCCTTGTATGCATAACATCCCTCTATGCACAAAAGAAGCTGACTCCATTCACTCACTGCTCCACTCTGATTCCTCTGCTGGGCTCAACACTTTCTTGTCACACAATCCAGACTCATCAGAAGCCAGCAGGTGACCTGTCACCTTGGCTGCCATTACCCAATCCTCATCCTTTTCTCTAGAGTGGAAGGCTGAGATTCCCTTCCTCCTGGGACCTGGATAATGTATCTCCTGCAGCATTTATGCTCTGTATGTGCCGAGACATCGCAAGCCATGCCCTGTTTACGTATTCTGGAGGCGGTACTCAGGAACATGGTCTCATCAAATGGATCCAAACAGAGGCTCCACTTGATGAGGAATTACAGGCTGTGTTCTTTATTTGTGAATGCGGCAGCCAAGAAAATGCCATATCTTATGAGAGACAGTTGATTAAACGCCTTTGAGTATTTGTCTGTGCAAACTGCCACATCATTAATTTGTGCCATCGAAAGCATAGCTGGAAAATGTGATTCAGGCAGCTATTGCTCCTTCCCTTGTCTGAAACAAGTTATATTTATGTCTTTGGAGAGCATGTTGCCAAGAGTCACCCTAATGGATCCATGTTTTCCAGACTGACATCAGTGAGGTCACTTTGTGCTCATCTATTTAAAACCTCAAAGCGGTTATTTCAGTCTTAAGTAGCAGTTGTCCCGAAATGAGCAAAAGCCTCTAAATTTCCCAGTGTTTCCCTCCCATTCCTCCCTGTCTTCTTCCCCTCTAGTTCCTCATCAGACATTATGTCTCACTGCTACCACACAGCTTTGAAATGACCTCAGCATCTTGTGAATATTGTTACCTGGATTTAAAGAGCAGGGGATTTTTAAAGTGCTGCCAACTGTCGAGTTTTCAAACACATGGAAAATCCGGGAGCTGGGGAGAGGAGCTCATTGGTTAAAGTGCCTGTTGCACAAGCATGGGGACCTGGGCTTACTCCCCAGCACTCACATTAAGAAGTCGGAATGAAGATGTGTGCTCATCACCCCAGCTCTGGGGAGAGATAGACAGGAGGATCTGAAAGCTGGCTGGCTAGCTGACCAAGCCCAGGTCCCAGTGAGAGACTCTGCTTCAAAAAACTAGGGAGATGGTTCCCTGGGTTGAGCTCTGGCCTCCACACACACACACGTGTACATACAAGTACCAACATGAATACACACATTACCCAGGAGGAAAAAAGCTTTCCCTCTAGAAGCACACAAGTTGCAGTTGCTGTTAAATACAGTGTTTCTAAAATGAAATTTTTTTACCTGCCATTAATTATTTTCTTTTAAGGGCTTCATGGAAATATTAAAGAGAAAGGAATTTTTCATGAATCCTGTTTGGATTTTTTTTGGGGGGATTGGTTGGTATAGAATTCTGGGATCATGCAATAGTCTATTGGCAGTCTTTTTATTTTAATTAATAACTGACACCCATGTTCAGGGGGGCCTGGTTCGGTCTTATGCTGGTTCCCCAGCTGTCAGACTAGGGTCCAAGAGCTCCCACTTGCTCAGGTCAGCTGTCTCTGTGGGTTTCCCCAGCATGGTCTTGACCCCTTTGCTCATCACTTTCAACTGGATTCCAGGAGTTCTGCTCAGTGCTTAGCTGTGAATCTCTGCTTCTTGGCAGTCTTTTTAATCTACTCCTGCTTCCAAAAATCGCCTTATATGGATTCCAACATATGCCTAACTTTCACAGCTAAAACCAGGAACTGATCAGTTTGCATCATGACTGTTGTAATTTAGCACTTTGCATAATAAACTTGTTATCCTTGATTATTTCACTCCATTCTCACAATAACTCCATAAAGAAAGCAGGATAATAGCCAGGCACATGTCTCGTTCCTGCCATATCCAGTCTGCAGCCACTGACTTCTTGAGTCATTTTGAAAATTCTGACGGTGGCTTAAAGGAACCAGGTAGTCACCACCCTGCACCAAATCGCTCAGCTTGGCAGTCAAAGACTACCCACCTCCTCTTCTACAGGCCATGGTCTACCATGTGGTACCAAGCAGAATTCACACTAGGAAAGATGCTGGGCATTGTCTAGGAGATTGTGGTTGGTGATGGTCATGGTAGGCTTAGGGTGGTGGTTTCCTGTCCATGGTCCTGAAGCTATACAAAGGGGACATTGTATGACTTTTTTTTTTAATTAAAATTTAAATTAGAAACAAGGTTGATTCACATGTCAATCCCAGGTCCCTCTCCCTTTCCCTCCTATCCTCCCATATCTTCCCACTAATTCCCCCCCCCATACTCCCTTCTTTCCCCAGGGAGGGTGAGGCCCTCAATGGGGGTGTCCATAGTCTGTCATTTCATCCAGGGCAGGGCCTAGACCCTCCCCCAATAGTCCAGGGTGAGAGAGCATCTCTTATTGTGGGATGGGAACCCCAAGTCCATTTATATGCCAGGGATAAATACTGATCTACTACCCAAGGCTCCATAGAATGCCTAGGCCTCCTCACTGATACCCACATTTAGGAGGGCTTGATCAGTCCCATTCTGGGTTCCAAGCCATCAGTCTGGGATTCAAGAGCTGCCCATTGTTCAGGTCAGCTGTTTCTGTGGGTTAAACCAGCCCAGTCTTAACCCCTTTGATCATCAGTCTTTCTTCTCTGTCACTGGATTTCTTGAGTTCAGCTCAGTGTTTAGCCGTGGGAGTCTGCCTCTGCTTGCATCAGTCATTGGATGAAGGTTCTGTTTCCCAGACTCTCTGGCAGTGGGATTGTAGGCTGGCACTCCCCAGATCTATGTCTAAAATCCATATATGAGAGAGTACATACCATGTTTGTCTTTTTGTGACTGGGTTACCTCACTCAGGATGGTTTCTTCTAGTGCCATCCATTTGCCTGCGAATCTCATGATTCCATTATTTTTTTCTGCTGAATAGTACTCCATTGTGTAAATGTACCACATTTTCTCTATCCACTCTTCAGTTGAGGGGCATCTAGGTTGCTTCCAAGTTCTGGCTACTACAAATAATGCTGCTATGAACATAGTAGAACAGACGTCCTTGTTGTATGAATGTGCATATTTTGGATATATGCCTGAGTGGAATTTCTGGGTCTTGTGGTTGGCTGATTCCCATTTTTCTGAGGAATCTCCATACTGATTTCCAGAGTGGTTGTACAAGTCAGCACTCCCACCAGCAGTAGAGGAATGTTCCCCTTTCTCCACATCCTCTCTAGCATAAACTGTCGTTGGTGTTTTTGATTTTAGCCATTCTGACAGGAATAAGAGGGTATCTCAGAGTTGCTTTGATTTGCATTTCCCTGATGGCTAGGGATGTTGAGCACTTTCTCAAATGCCTCTCAGCCACTTTAGACTCCTCTATTGGGAATTCTTTATTCAGTTCTGCAGCCCACTTTTTAATTGGATCCTTTGGTGTTTTGGAGACTTGCTTCTTGAGTTCTTTGTAAATTTTGGATATCAGCCCTCTGTCAGAAGTGGGGTTAGTGAATATCTTTTCCCATTCTGTGGGCTGCCTTTTGTCTTGTTGACTGTGTCCTTTGCCTTACAGAAACTTCTCAGTTTCAGGAGGTCCCATGTATTAATTGTTGATCTCACTGTCTGTGCTACTGGTGTTATGTTCAGGAAGCTGTCTCCTGTACCAATTAGTTCAAGGGTACCACCCACTTTCTCTTCTAAGAGGTTCAGTGTGGCTGGATTTATGTTGAGGTCTTTGATCCATTTGGACTTAAGTTTTGTGCATGGTGATAGACATGGATTTATCCGCATTCTTCTACATGTCAGCATCCAGTTATGCCAGCATCATTTGTTGAAGATGCTTTCTGTTTTCCATCAAATAATTTTAGTTCCTTTGTTAAAAATCAGATGTTCATACATGTATGGGTTAATATCAGGGTGTTCAATTTGATTCCATTGATCTACCTGTCTATTTTTTTGCCAATAACAAGCTGTTTTCAGAACTACAGCTCTATAATAGAGCTTGAAGTCAGGGATGGTAATGCCTCCAGATGTTGCTTTGTTGAATAAGGTTGTTTTGGCTATCCTGGGTCTTTTGTTTTTTCATACAAAGTTGATTACTATTCTTTCAAGATCAGTGAAGAATTGTGCTGGGATTTGAATGGGGATTGCATTGAGTCTGTAGATTGCTTTTGGCAGGATTGCCATTTTTACTACATTGATCCTTCCTATCCAAGAGCATGGGAGATCTTTCCATTTACTGAGGGCTTCTTTAATTTCTTTCTTTAAAGATTCAAAGTTCTTGCGATACAGCTCTTTCACTTGTTTGGTTAGTGTTACCCCAAGGTATTTTATGTTGTTTGTGGCAATTATAAAGGGTGATGTTTCCCTGATTTCTTTCTCAGCCCTTTTATTGTCTGCATATAGTAGGGCTACTGATTATCTTGAGTTGATCTTGTATCCTGCCACTTTGCTAAAAGTATTTATCAGCTTTAGGAGTTCCCTGGTAGAGTTTTTTGGGTCACTTATGTAAACTATCATATCATCTGTAAGTAGTGAAAGTTTGACCTCTTCCTTTCCAATTTGTATCCCCTTGATCTCCTGTTGTTGTATTGCCCTAGCTAGAACTTCAAGTACAATATTGAAAAAGTGTGAATAGAGTGGACATCCTTGTTTTGTTCCTGATTTTAGAAGAATCATGTTAAGTTTCTGTCCATTTAGTTTGATGTTGGCTGTTGGTTTGCTGTATATAGCTTTTATTATGTTTCGGTATGTTCCTGTTATCCCAGATCTCTCCAAGACCTTTATCATCATAAAGAGGTGTTGGATTTTGTCAAAGGCTTTTTCAGCATCTAGTGAGATGATCATGTGATTTTTGTTTTTCAGCTTGTTTATATGGTGGATTACGCTGATGGATTTTCGTATGTTGAACCATCCCTGCATCCCTGGGATGAAACCTACTTGATTGTGGTGAATGATTGTTTTGATGTGTTCTTGGATCCAATTTGCCAGTATTTTATTGAGTATTTTTGCATCAATGTTCATGAGGGACATTGGTCTGAAGTTCTCTTTCTTAGTTGTGTCTTTGTATGGCTTGGGTATCAAGGCTATTGAAGCCTCATAGAAAGAGTTTGGCAAAGACCCTTCTGCTTCTATTGCATGGAATACTTTGAAAAAAATTGGTATAAGCTGTTCTTTGAATTTCTGGTAGAATTCTGCTTATGTCCCCCTTTTCATTTCTGATTTTGTTAATTTGCATGTTCATACTCTGCCGATTGGTAAGTTTGGATAAAGGTTTGTCTCTCTTGTTGATTTTCTCAAAGAACCAACTCTTGGTTGCATTGATTCTTTGTATTGTTTTCCTAGTTTCTACTTTATTGATTTCAGCCCTCAGTTTGATTATTTCCTGGTGTCTACTCCTCCTGGGTGAGTTTGCTTCTTTGTGTTCTAGAGCTATCAGCTGTGCTGTTAATTGTCTAGTGTAACTATTTTCCAGTTTCTTCATCTGGGCACTTATTGCTATGAACTTCCCTTGTAGCATTGCTTTCAAAGTGTCCCATAGGTTTGGGTATGTTGTGTCTTCATTCTCATTGACTTCTAGGAAATCTTTAATTTCTTCTTTGACCCAGGAATGGTGCAATTGTGCATTATTCAACTTCCACGAGTTTGTAAGGTTTCTGCAATTTGTGTTGTTGGTGAATTCTAATTTTAACGCATGGTGGTCTGATAAGATGCATGGAGTTATTGCAATTTTTTGTACCTGTTGAGATTTGATATGTTGCCAATTATGTGGTCGATTTTTGAGAAAGTTCCATGTGGTGCTAAAAAGAAGCTGTATTATTATTTTTTTATTTGGATGGAATGTTCTATAGATGCCTGTTAATCCCAATTGGGTCATAACCTCTATTAGTTCCTTTGCTTGTTTATTAAGTTTCTGTCTGGTATTCCTCTCTAGTGGCGAGAGTGGGGTGTTGAAGTCTCCTACTATAAGTGTGTGGGGGCTTTATATGTGATTTGAGTTTTAATAATGTTTCTTTTACAAATGTCTATGGCTTTGTATTTGGGGCAGAAATGTTCAGAATTGAAACTTCATCTTGCTGGATTTCTCTTGTGATGAGTTTGAAATGACCTCCTTCATCTCTTTTGATTGATTTTATTTTAAAGTCTAATTTGTTAGATACTAGGATAGCTACCCCTGCTTGTTTCTTGGATCCATTTGATTGGAAAATCTTTTCCCAACCCCTAACTCTGAGGTAATGTCTGTCTTTGAGGCTGAGGTGTGTTTCTCGTATGCAGCAGAAGGATGGGTTCTGTCTTCAAATCCAGTCTGTTAGCCTGTGTCTCTTTATGGGCAAGTTAAGACCATTAATATTGAGGGATATTAATGACCATTGATTGTTCATTCTTGTTTGTTTTGGAATAGTTGATGGTGGTGGAATTATATGTTGATTTCCACCTCTTTTCTTTTGGCTGTTGGTAAGGTGGGATTATCTAATGCCTATGTTTTTCTGGTTGTGGTTAACTTCCTTGGGTTGGAGTTTTCCTTCCAGAACTTTCTGTAGGGCTGGGTTAGTGGATATGTATTGTTTGAATCTAGTTTTGTTATGGAATATCTTGTTTTCTCCATCTGTAGTGATTGAAAGCTTTGCTGGGTATAGTAGTCTAGGTTGGCATCCATGGTCTCTTAGTGTTGGTAGAATATCTATCCAGGACCTTCTAGCTTTCAGAGTTTCCATGGAGAAGTCAGGTGTAATTCTAATAGGTTTGCCTTTATATGTTACTTGACCTTTTTTATTAGCTGCTCTTAATATTCTTTCTTTATTCTGTGTATTTGGGGTGTTGATTATTATGTGGCAAGGGGACTTTTTTGTGGTCCACTCTATTGGTGTTCTGTAAGCTTCTTGTACCTTCATTGGCATGTCTTTTTTTAGGTTGGGAACATTTTCTTCTATGATTTTATTGAATATATTTTTGCCCCTTTGAGGTGGTTTTCTTCACCTTCTTCTATACCTATTATTCTTAGGTTTGGTCTTTTCATGGTATCCCATATTTCCTGGATATTTTGTGTTAGGATTTGTTGGACTTAATATTTTCTTTGGTCTATGAATCAATTTCTCCTAGTGTATCCTCAACACCTGAGATTCTCTCTTCCATCTCTTGTAGTCTGTTGGTTATGCTTACATCTACAGTACCTGACCATTTGCCCAGCTTTTTTATTCCAGCCTTCCTTCAGATTGTGTTTTTTTTTAATTGTCTCTATTTCAGTTTTCAACCCTTGCACTGTTTGAATTATTTCTTTCAATTTTTACTTTCTCTTTTTGTCCATTTGTTGCATCTTTTGGATTTTTTTTGGTTTGTTTTTTTCTTCCATTTCTTTGAGGGATTTTCCTATATCCTCTTTGAAAGCCTCTATCATTTTCATGAAGTCGTTTTTAAGGTCATTCTCTTCTGCTTCAGTTGCATTGGAATGTTAGAGTCTTGCTGGCATGGAGTCATAGAATCTGGCAGTGTCATATTTGTTTTTTCTGTTGCTGAGTGTGTTTTTGTATTGTCTCCTTCCTATCCCTTCTTCTAATGGGTGCAGAAAGAACCTCTTCCTGGCATGGTGGTTAGGGGACCAGAGTTCCCTTTCAGTGGGGGCAGCAAGTTCAATACTCTGGTAGTTCTCCTCTTCTTGGTCATAGTCCTGGTCCCGTGGGTGGAGAAGACCAGGAAACTGGGGTGCATAGGCTCTCCCTGGAAGGGGAGACTCAGTGGCAGTCTCCAGGCACTGGAGCATGGGCCCAGAAACAGACCCCGAATTGCCTGGTCCTGTGGGTGGAGAAGACCAGGAAACTGGGTGCATAGGCTTCCGCAGGGAGGGGAAACTCAGTGGCGGTCCCCAGGCACAGGTCCCGTTGGTGGAAAAGAAGACCAAGAATCTGGGGTGCGTAGGCTCCTGCTGGGAGGGGGGCTCTGTGGCAGTCCCCAGGTACTGGAAAGAAGGCCCAGATACAGGGCCCAGTTTACCTGGTCCCGTTGGTGGAAAAGAAGACCAAGAATCTGGGGTGCATAGACTCCTTATGGGAAGGGGGCTCTGTGGCAGTCCCCAGGTACTGGTCCTGTGGTTAGATAAGACTATGAAACTGGGATGCATAGGCTCCCGCTGGGAGAGGAAGCTCTGTCCATTGTGTGACCTTTAACTGTGTCCCCAGCTATTCTTTTTGATTCACTGAACTACTCAGACTCAGGTTTTCCCTTTCATCTGGATGAAGTTTCCCTAACGTTTAATACAGTTACAACACAAATAATCCCTAGGACTTGTGAGTTACAGTGCATGAAGGAGAACGGATTTGGCAGGCTAGGTTTGAGTCTCAGACCCACCATTTGCTAGTATGATCTTGGTGGCTGGGGTGGGAGGCATCACTCAGCCTCTCTGACTTTACTGCCTTCATTTTAAAGAAAGAGCTTGTAGGATTACTTTACTGTTAAAACAAGGTAGTCATGCAAAGAGCCTGACGAGTGTTTTGTTAGTAGGAAAAAAATTGACAGTGCATTCCAGAAGTAGTAATGGTAACAGTTTTGGGTATAATAATTAACATAACTTTAGGAATCACATCATCCTCCTTTCAATAGGGCACTTCCTAACCATTGAAAAAACAAGGAACAGGCTAAAAAGATGACTCCGCAGTTAAGAGCACTTGCTGATCTTGCAGAGAACTGAAATTTGGTTCCAAGCACCCAGTTAGGCAGCTCATAACTGCCTATAACTCAAGATGCCAGGGATCTAATGCCCTTTTCTGGCCTGCATGGCTACTTGTACACATATGGGCACACACACAAGGAAACAATAAAGTAAATACTTTTTATAAACAAATGAAATATATTCAATGTAATTGTTTGGGTCAAGCCAGAGTTAGTATTTTAGTGGAGAATGTCACATATAAGTTTATGAAACAGGAAGCTAAAAGAACAAATATGAAATGGCTCTGAAACAGTGTGCTGGACAGTTTTATATCAACTTGACACAAGCTATCTGAAAGATGAGAATGCCCAGTAAGAAAAGGCCTCCATAAGATACAGCTGTAAGGCATTTTCTTAATTAGAGATTGATGGGAGAGAGCCTAACTCTTCGTGGGTGGTGCCATTCCTGTGCTGGTGGTCCTGCGTTCCGTAAGAAAGCAGACTGAGCCAGCCATGAGGAGCAAATCAGTAGGCAGCAGCCCTCCACGCCTCTGCATCAGCTCTTGCCTTCAAATTCTTGCCGTGTTTGGAGTTCCTGTCCCGACTTCCTTTGGAGAAGAACAGTGATAAACGCTCCCCTCCCCAAGTTGTTTTGGTCATGTGTTTCATCACAGTAATAGTAACCCTGACTAAGACAGTAATGCCAGGAAGCATCTACCAAGCTCCAGGGTTAGATCAAAAAGGAGAAGAGGTCCCTGTCTCCAAAGCTATGAAAGATAGAAATGGTTCACCCCCGCATTCATGATGCTGTTAAGATTCAAGATGGAATCAGTGCGTAGAAACAGCTTGGTAAACTATCAGTCTAATTCAACACAGAAAGAGGGTCTTAGGACTCAATATTCTCCCTGCTGTATGCTATGCCATGTGTGTTTCTACAGCCTTTTTTCATGTAAAAAATAAATAAAACAGTTAAGAAAGATTATTCAGAATGGGAAAAAGGCAAAGAATATTAGGCATCCTTTAGTATTTAATTGGAGCACTGTCTAACAGACATTCCCAAATGGAGTGCCAACGACTCTAGGAAAGAGGTACTTTGCTTAAAATAACTTTTTGCCTTTTATTCTGAGTTGGGATTTGGTGGATCTATTTGTAAATGGCAAACGATTCTGTTCAAAGGAGATGTAAATGGAAAAGATAGCACCCCGAAATTACAGTTTTGTTGCCTTATGTTTTATATCTCACTTAGTAGGACTCTTGGCAATATCCCTTTTCTAAAGATTTCATATCTGCTGCTAAGTATCTTGGATAAATGCCTGCTTTTCAATGCTGTTTGAATGGGACTCTTCCATCCTGCAGATTCCTTCCTTGGAAAGTTAAATAAATCTTGAATATTTCTTTGGCGGGTTGTTCCAAGAGAATCTTTTTTAAAAGCTGACGGTGATGATGATGATGATGATGATGATGGTGACGACGATGAAGGTGGTAGTGTTTGTGTGTAGTGTTTGTGTGAGGGCACATGCGTGACAAGATGAGCGTGTGGAGGTCAGAGACCACTTTCGACCTGGTTTTCTCCTTTCACCACAGGTTCTGAGAGTCAGACTCAGTTTGCCAGGCTCAGGCAGTAAGTGCTTTTCCCTAGTGAGCCTCTCAAGGCCCTAAGATTGTTTTTATACAAGGTCTCGTTACGTAGCCCCGGCTGACTTTGAACTTGAAACACTCTTGCCTCTGACTCTTGAAGGCTGGGATTAAAGAGTCAGAGTTTTAAAATCACATTTGACAAGAATTGGCACCAATAGAATTCTTCATTTAACCAAAGCCACACAGAAAATACCAGAGTCAGATTGTCACTCAGGTCTCACTGCCCCAAAGTTTGCCCTATGATCTCTTACTAACTTTCCTCTAAAAATGATCCATTGAATCAAGAAATCACACACAGAATGGCTGCCAAGTTCCTGATACAATCTGGGACTCGGTTTCATACTGCTAGAACTCAGTCTAAAATATGCAGGGTAGATTTATAGGCCAGACAGGCCAGAAAAGGTCAAGGACTTGGGGGAAGCGTGGATGGCCATGGAAATGGTAATGACAATCTTAGAAGATGATGAATGCTGAGACAAACACAGGGTTCCACCTGCTTAATGCCTGAACTGATGGCTGTGGCCATGGCTGAGCCCAAGAAAACCCTGCCCTCCCCTCCTCTCTCCTCCCCTCTCCAGCCTTCAGACATGGGCTCCCAGGCCTGGCTGCCACTGGCAGAAGTGTTGGGCTGTTCAGCCAGGCTCTGTGACAAATTCTGAAGGGACTTCGTGCGGAGTGCAGAAGAAAGGGACTATTTGGGAATAAAGAGAAACAGCAGACCACTACGCAGGGGGCTAATGCAAGCTTACAGGTTCCATTTCAGATTTTCAGCGTGGAGAATTTAGCCTTCGGTTAACTTTACAAATATTTGAAGGCCTCCAGGTCAGCAGCACTGTGGGAAGCGCAGAAGCAAGAAAAGAGTGTCTGATCAACCTGCCTACTCACTCCTTCGGTCAATATTTTCACTGCGCTCCTCTGTGCCCCAGCCCTGGAAGTACAACAGAAACCAAAGCAAGCGGCCCCTGTCCGGGGCTTAGATGTCGGGGGACAGGCAGGCAATACAGCGGCCAGGAAGCACATTCATGCACCCCTTTTTTTGGACAACGATGGGCTCTTATGTATAAGGATGGCCCCATAAAACTTGGATGGGGCTAAACCTTTCCTACCACCGCGTGACATCACAGGAGAACCCCACCCTGCTCACATGTTAGTGGTGATGCAGAACCACCCGCCACTGCTTCCAGCTGCATGAAAGCACAGCAATACAACAATGCACAGCACACGAGACTTGCTGATGACAAGAAGCCCCTGTTCCTGGTTTCACACTTAACCATATTATCCTTTTTGTTTTAAATTGTTTTTAGCTGTTTGTGCCTGTGGTAGGGTGTGTGCACGTGAGTGTCCTGTCCTCGGAAGTCAGAGCCTTCAGATTCCCCGTATCTGGAGCTATAAATTGTTGTGAGTTTCCCTACACCGGTGCTGGGAACAAAGCATGGGTTTAAAAGCTCAAGAGCAGTATGAGTTTTTAAGAGCTAAGCCGTCTCTCCAGCCTCATTCATTATGCTATCTCTTAAACCATCATTTTAAAATGTATTTACTTTTTTGTGTGCATGCTGTGTGTGTGTGGTGCCCATGTCTGTGCAGGGATGTTTGCATGTGTGTGGGCACATACATGTTGAGGCCAAAGGTTGATGCTGTCTGTCTTCCTCAACTGCTAGCCATCTTACATTTTCAGGTAGGGTCTATAACTGAATCCAAAGCTCACCAATCTGACTAGTCTAGCTAGCTGTCTCACTCGGGGAAATCCCTTACCGCCACCTCCCAAGTGCAGGGATTACAGGCAGGACGACGTGCCTGCCCTGCATTTATATGTGTGCTGGGGGTTGAACTCCAGTCCTCATGCTTGCACAGTAAGTGCTTCACCCACTGAGCCATATCCGCAGCCCCTAAAACATGCTCCTATTAAAAACTATGCTTTCCTATAAAAGTCCACAGCATTCAATCAACCACCTTGCTCATTTTTGCATCTCTTGATTTCACCAGGGGCCCTTTCCCAGAGACTGACCTATCTACCTATCTACGCTTGTATGAAAGTACATTTCAGGACAGATCCTTGCCATTAAACAATGACTGCAATACTCTTTGAGGAGTCTAGTAGTTACTTGCCTTGCTGCAGCAAAAGTGCTTGAGAAAAATTAACTTGGCAAAGGAAGGTTGTTGCTGCTTTTTTTAATTCTTATTTTCTGTGCTGAGTGCTTTGACTGCATGGGTCAAAGCACCACGCACATGCCTGAGAACTGTGGAACTCAGGAGAGGACATCAGATCTCCTGGAACTGAAGTCACAGGTGGCTGTGAGCTACCACACGGCTGCTGGGAACTGAACCAGAATCTTCTGCAAGAGCGACAAGTGCTCTTAAACACTGACCCATCTCTTTGGCCCCAGTGTCTTAAAAAATAGTATTTTCAATTTATTACTGGAAAATTGTGTACATGTACACAATGTCTCTTATCATATCCAATTCCCACTCTCCTCTTCCAACTCCCTCTGCACCCCCAACACATCTCCCTCCCAACTTCTTGTCTCCTTTAGAACAACTAATTGAGAGTCCCATTAGTGCTGTCCATATACACATGGCTGTGGAGTCATCCACCGGGGCATGGGCAGCCCACCTGTGTCCACGCCTATAGGAGGGGCTACAAGACTGTTAGGGGCCTCCGGCCATCAACCAGATATGGCTGCCTCACGTACTCATAAGAAAAGACTTGACTCAACCCTCATAGAGAGTACGTGACTTTGGACCACCCTGCTACCTTTGCTAAATTCCAGAAACAGACTTGCGGCTTATCTGCCTAGTCTAGGGCATAGGCTTGCATGATAGAAGGAAGAATGTGAAAGTTAGAATCTGCAGTTAGGTTACCAGAGGACACAGGATGACTTACCCCTCCCACTGACCTTTGCTCCCCCAGGCTCATTGCAGCTGCAGCACACCCCCATTCCTTCCCCTCCTCCCTTCCCCTACATAAATCCCTTTGGGGTGAAATAAAGCTGTCGCCTTGATCACAATCCTGTCTTGGTGTCCATTCTTTGTATCTCCTGCCCTCATATTTCTCCTAGGTGCCCTCCAGCCCCCACATTGATTGTCCCGCAGTTCGGGGCACAAGACAATGAGAATTCTGGGGAGAGGAGGCAGAGAGTGAGCTGCCTGAAGGAGTCATGTAGCCGCTGCCAAAGGAATAACAGGTCTGGGCATTCTCTGGTAAGATAAGGCCATGTAGAAATACATAGATTAATAGTTATGGGTTAATAATTAAAAGAGAAATAGCCAATAAGAAACCTGAGCCATTGCCCAAACACATTATAATTAATATAAGTCTCTGTGTATTTATTTGGGACTAAATGGCTGCAGGACCAGTTGGGACAGACACTCTGTCTACACACACCTCCAAAGAAAAGTGACTCTCATTCCCACAGCAGCCATCGACCGCCAATAACTCTGCTAACTGTGGGGGTTTTAGTAGTCCCTCCCCATCCATGCTGAAATTTTAACCAGCTTGGTTTTTGCCAGCAACCACAGCCTGCTTAGCACCTTCTGGCACTGTGAAAGCTGTGGGCAGGAGGAAGGCATCCCTGTCAGTTCTCTATGTCCTGCCACCAAAGTTTGTGTCGTCTTCAGCAATGGTTCTTCCCATGTACTTATTGAGGATGCCAAGAGCAAGAGAGATGGCTGTGTTGTTCTGGGTGTTCTCAGACCTCTCTCTGCCCAAAGCTCATAGGGAAGTAAACTGCTCCTGGCACTGAGACTTGTGATTATTACGTCTTCTACCCATGCAAAAGCACCTCTGTTCAAATTCCTCTCCCCCTTATTTTGAAATTATATTTTAAATTAGCTTGTAAGCAGTGGACTTCTTCATACGTCCTTATCAACCAGCCCAGGAAAAGAAGTTTATTCGGCTTATAGTTCTAGGGAATACAGTCCATCATGATAGCAAGAACCTGGGGTGCCTGGTCACATTGTGCCAGCTGTCAGGAAGCAAAGAGACATAACACCAACATTTATCCCTTTCTCCTTCTTATCCACTCCAGGGCTTAGATTTAAAGTGTGTTTCCCCACCTCAGTTAGCCTAATCTAGGTAATACCTCATAGACACACCAGAGGCTTGCCTCTTCAGTGATTCTAGTTCCTGGCAAGCTGACAATCAAGGTTAACATTCGCAAGGAACAGGTACAAAGGGACAGAGTTACAGTGGGTGCCAGGGTTTGTCTCTGAGAAGGTAAGAGGCCACTCAGAGGGACTGTCTGAATGAGGAAACACAATACTTCAGATGGGAGAACAAATATGAGGACAAGGTGTCCCTGGCAGAGGGAATTGTTGATTCACAGGCTCCAAGGACAGAGTGAGTCTGGATTTTAAAAAGTAGCAAGAGGCTGGCATGGCTACAATGAGCTCATCAAGGAAGAAACAGTAAATGGAGGTCAATGGCAGTCCTAGCCAATGGGAGTTTGTGCTTTACTGCAGTGATGTCATCTTGTTCAGGTGTTCTGCTCACTTAGCAAATGAGGACCTGCCTTCCTTTCTTATTAAACAAGCACTACACAGTGCCTGTGTGCTCTGCTCCCCTCTGGATGTCACAGTAGGGTTACCTGCCCTCCTGGTCCTCAGCATTCACTCAGGGAAGCTAGCGGCAAACTTTATTCCCTTCCTCCAATTCTCGCTATTCTTTTGCTAGTCAATTAGGAATTTCGTTTCCAACCAGCTGTCAAGTGCTACTCTGTACATTTTAAATAGGTCCTTAAGGCCTCTCCCCTCCAGCTCCAGGGCGTCAAACTGTACCTCTACTTTAGTCAATAGCATTGCTGCAGTTCTCAGTGGCTTTCTCTACCTCTGGCCCCTCCCAACCTCCAGCTAGTCTTCACACTGATTCATCTTCCTAAGGTGTGTAAGCTCTGTGTTGTCTTCTGTGGTTTGGATATGATGGGTCCTCCCAAAGAGCTTGTTGTGAAGGTTTGGTCCCCAGGTAGTGGTATTATTGAGAAAACATTACTTTATGAAGGTACTAACTTCATTGATGGGTAAATCCATTGGTGAGTTCCTACTGAACGGATTGGGATATGGAGGCTGGCTGGAGGAATTAGGTCATTGGAGTCATATGCTTTTGGAGTGTGCATCTTATCCCTGTTCTCTCTCTCCTCTTTTTAGGCATCATGAGTAACAGCTCTACCCTACTATGCCTCCATATGCTCTCCCTGCCATGATGCTCTGCTTCATTGTAGACTCACAACAATGGAACTAGCTGACCCATGTGCTGAACCCCCAGAAACCGTGAGCCAAAATAAATCCCTCCTCTTGAAGGTTTTTTCTTGGGTTTCTTGTTATGATGATGAAAAGCATCTCTCCCTTGATAGAAAACTTAGTGATTTCACATCATCAAGCAAGTTCTGTGAAAGCCCAAATTCCTACAGGTCTATCACCCCTTTGGCTCAGCTTCTTCATTTATAAAGGGGCCTAAAAGCCGTCCCCAAGCTCCCTCACCCTTAGGACTCAGTGGTGACCCTCTCACCAAAGGCATGCTCTCCTAAAGCTCAGGTTAGGTCCAGAAGGGGAAAGGTGTGCCATAGAGCCAGGCGTAGTGGCACAGATCCATAATCTTAGAACTCGGGAGATTGAGGGAGGAAAACTGTGATATTGTGATATAGAGAACAATCCAAACTTCATAGAGTCCTAGGCTGTCTGAACTATATAGTAATACCTATCTCTACATAAAGGGCCACACAAGTCATTACCCTGGGATATAATTGTACAATTGCAAAGGTTATGACTAGGTATCTATGTGTGGAAGGGAGACCAGGGATCAGGAAATCTTCCTCAAATTGTTAGCAATCTATCCGCTTACAACAACACAGGTTTACTCCATTACAGTTCTGGAGGTGAGGAGTCTAATAGTCTCAATGGGCTGAAACCAATGTGTGGACGTGGCTGCACCTTCTCTGGAGGTTGTAGGGGAGGCTTTGCTTCTTACTGTTTTCCAGCGTCCCAAGACCACTGTGTTCCTTGACTCTTTCCATCTCTAAAGCTGTCAATTCCTCTGCTTCCACTGCCACGTTTTCTCGGACCCTGACTCTCCAGCTGTCATTTATAGGGATCTTTGTGATAACATTGGGCCCACCAGGTAGTCCAGGATTATCTCCTTATCCAAGAAGCTTGCCTTAAATCATAACCTTTGAGCACTGTCTTTGTCATGTAAGATGTAGTCTTTAGATGTGAACATCTTTGGAACCATCCTTCTGTCTACCCCTCAAGGTTGTCCTCTGACTTTCACACATCCACTAAAGCATGTGTGTATCCATAATTATACATCAATCACATGGGAGTGAGTGCTCAAGCCTTTGCACACATATACATGTAAGAACACACACTCTAATAACAAATTAAAAAAAGATAAAGATAGAGTGAAGGTCCATGAATCCACCCGTCCCCTAGCTATGGGAGTTGATTAGTTCATGCCCACTCTTCTGCCTTCTATACAGTCCCTCGTCCAGCATTGAAGTAAGTCCAAATAGCCCATAATTTTATCCAAAGTTCAGATTCAATCAGTTCATGGATGGACATGTAAAATCTTAATTTAAGTAACTGTGTGTGTGTGTGTGTGTGTGTGTGTGTATGGTGTGTGTGGTGTGTGTGTGTGGTGTAGCGGGGTGTGTGTGTGTGTGTGTGTGTGTGTGTGTGTGCGCGCATGCACGTGCACAGTTTCACACATGGGGTCAGAGGACAACTGAAAGTCAGCGCTCACCATCTACTCTGTTGAGGCAGAGTCTCCCTGTGTCTGCTGCAGCACTGAATATTCCAGGTCAGCTGGCCCACAGACTTCCAGGCAATTCTGTCTTCACCTCCTAGCTCACCAGAGGAGTGCTGGCATTACAGATACATGCCACCACATCCATCTTTTGCATGGGTCTTAGGTATCAATCTCAGGCTTGAGTGACTAGAACTTTTACCCACTGAGCAATCTATCTATCCTCATGGTTTATTTTTAAAAAACACACAGAATACTCTGACATCTAAGAATTCCTTCATGACACATTTGTGAAGATAATCAGTGCACACATTTAGCCAGTCACATAGGAACAATATGCCTTTTTCTTCTTTGCTCGAGACTTCAAAGCACTTTCCATAAAAAACAGGATTTCTCTTCTGCCTTGGTTGTTGCATCCCCACCCAAACCTCCTTTGGATACTTTTTGCAGGTGTTGAAGACCTGGGAAAAATGGATCCCGTTCATCAGCTGGGACAATGAGGCCGCCGTGACTGCTCTACTCACAGGACTGAGATGCCGGGTTGGATGAGTACTCCATCTAGACACTCCCTTGGTGCTGAGGGAAAAGACCTTTTCAACTGAGGCAAGAAGTTCATGCAGCCCACGCTGCTCAAGTCAAGGACACCTGCAACTAGGCGCCTCCCTTCCCTGTTTCTCTGTGTGGTTGGATGTGAGGAGGAGGAGAAGGCTCTAATTACACCTTTCTTCCATGCCTTTGGTTCTGTGACTATTCAAGGAGGAGGCTGACATCTCTCCTCTCACATAAAGACACGCCTCAAAGGTTTCTGCTCTGTCTTCTCTCCAGCAGAGCCCTCGCTGTCTGGTGAGGTTCTGTTATCATTATCTGCTGTTGGTGACACACAACCTACAAATGTGCTGACTTAAAGATGCAATCATTAAATATGGGAATAGATAGATGCAGTGAGTGCCAGGAAATAGTCTCAGATATTGTCTTAGTGAGGGTTTCTATTGCTGTGAAGAGACAGCATGGCCCGGCAACTCTTATAAAGGAAAACATTTAATTGGCATGACTTACAGTTCAGAGGTTTAGTTCATTATCATCATGGTGGGAAGCAAGGCAGCATTCAGGCAGACATGGTGATGAATAAGGAGCTGAGGATTCTTACATCTTGATCCCACAGGCAACAGGAAGTGGTCTGAGACACTGAGCCTGGCTTGAACCTATATGAAACTTCAAAGCCTGCCTCCATAGTGACACACTTTCTCCAACAAGACTACACCTACTCCAAGAAAGTCATACTCCTAATAGTGTCACTCTCTTTGGGGGTCATCTTCATTCAAACCCCATATATATATGGGGTTTAACAGAGGACTAGGGATATATATATATATATATCCCCTGTTATATATATATATCCTCTGTTAAATGGTACAGGTACATCACTACTTTCTCCTGTCTTCAGTTCCCTCTAGCCCGGATTTCTGAGTGACCTTCTGGTCCCCCCTCCTTAGCTCACCTTCTGTGGTTCTGGAAATCTGATTAGCATCCCTGAAAAATATGTTGGTTGAGAGGGGAAGAATGTTTCTTTTTGGAAAAGTCTGAATATGATTGCATCATAGGAATAGACACCGAGAATATAAAAGTAGACACATCCACTATAGTAGACCCCATGAATGCTTTTCTTCAATACAAATGTCTTCCCATAAACCCATATGCAGAAATACCAAGCCAGCATGATGTAACTATCCATCATGCAGCACTAAATGCAGTAACGTCAATATTGAGAAGGCTAAAGTGACAGCAAGAGCCCAAAGTCTTGTCTCTTTACTGTACCCCATAAGCCCAGGCTTTATTTAGATACGTACTCCCCAACAAGTTTTGGTTGATCATGGCTCTTCATGATCTGTCATCTTTTAGTAATGGCATCCAGCCCATTTACCAACATACAAGACACTTGCTGTTAAAACACTTGAGAAAAGGGAGAAACAGAAGTAGTGGGTGAGAGTCACATATCTGCTCTGTGCTGCCAGGTAGGTGGGGAAGCTACCTGTTCTTGGCAGTAGGATAAAGCTTTGATCCAGCCAACTCAGATTTCTTGGACTTTCTTCTTGCTGCCCTCCATTGATGGAGGAGAGGGAGAGGGATGGATTGCCCTCTGGGAGCACAGTTCCTTAGATTACTTCCTGTTGATGATGCACTGTGGGTATCAGAAAAGCACTCACCTGAGATTAATATTACCCAGCTAATAATGGCCTAGGAAAGCAAGGACTCATTTTTCTCACACATTTTTGTATCTGGAGACAGTCATCTGCTTAACATTGGTGACTCAAGGAAATCAAGCGTCTCGGTACTGTGGGTCTGTTGGCTGCAATTCCAGCCATCATGTTGACATTCAAGGGAGGAGTGAGGGGGAGGTACCAGCTCCAGTCCATGCACTTCCTCCTATGTTTCCGCTTGTGTTTTTGAGACAGGATCTCATGTATCCCAGCCTGACCTTGAACTCACTCTTTGTCCTAAGCTGACTCCAAGCTTTAGGATCAGGGGCATCAGCTCATGTGTCTCCTCTCATCATGTACTTCCCAAAATCTCCCAGGAGTCTCCAGCCAACTTCCTTTTAGATCTGAAGGAGAGGAATGGTGTCTCATGCCCACCTCCGGCTGGGAAGAAGGCTGGGAAACCTAGTATCTCGTCTGTTGTCCCCCAAACAGAACTGAGATGTAGCAGTTGATCATAGGGACATGATGCTGCTTTCCAGAGGGATGCAGGTTATCAATGACAAGATAGGAAAGGGTGCCAAGTAACAGAAAACAACAGTTTGTTACTGTGATCCAAAATAGACTGTTTCCGAATCTAAACGGCTTTTGATTCTAAGGGGAAAAGCTCTGTCTAGACTTGAAGTAATAATAGATGCCTCAAAGGGGTTTCAGAAAGTAAAGTCAACGGCTATCTACTTTCTTTTTTAGGATAACATCTTCCCGAGATAACAATGACAACTTGTGATTTCATCAGAAAGGATGCAAAGAGCTTTCAAGCAAATTGATAGGAGCTGTGCAACCTAACCTAGTGCGGATGAGATTTCTCATGGGTATCAGAGAAGCAGAGCCCCCCTCCTTCCCCACGAGCCCCCAACTCCTTCTGCCAGCCTCGGAGAACGCTGGGCTGGCTTCCTTTCTAATTTACATAAACACCAAGACTAACCGGGCCCGTTAATATCTGTGGGTCCACAGCTAAGAAGGCTTAGGGGAGATTTTTAGATGAGTCACAGGAGCCAAGTTTCATTTTATCCAGGCAGGATTATTCCCCAAGCCATATAAGCTTAAGGGCTCACTCGGAGCCTCCAACCCGGGGCTCTTGGTGTAGTGAGACTAGGGGAGCCCCTGCAAGGTGGAAGCCAGTAGAGTGGGCTCAGCAAGATGGGGACCGCAGCAAGTATTCCCCGGAGAGGAAAGGAGGCATTGCCATTCCGAGCATGCCCCCAAGGGACTGAAGCTGCCAGGGTGGCAGCTTCCCCAGAATCCAAGCTAACTTGGGAGCAATGTCTAACTTAGACTCCTCTTCTCCTTTCTCATCCCCAGCCCCAGATAAGTGACTAAAAACCGCATTTTCTCCACAGAACAGAATGGATCTGCCGAGCAGCAATGACCCATGCTGCAAAAGGGCACATGGCTGTGTGGCTGCGCGTTCGCCTATTGGCGCTGCTAAAAAAAAGACCGAGCAGCCGAAGCCGAATGGTGCTCTGGCAGTTTCTAGATCCCGGGTATTAGGCAGTTTCTAGATCCCGGGCATTACTCTAGCGGTTTCTAGATCCCGGGCATTACTAGGGCAGTTTCTAGATCCTGGGTATTACTTGGACAGTTTCTAGATCCCAGGGCTCTTTAAATTTTTCACCCCATGAAGAGGGACTGGAAATCCTTTTTAGGACTCAGTTTTAATCTATTTTCTATTTTTAACCTTTAGAAGAAAAGATAATACCCTGAAAACTAAAAGAAGCTATTATCTTTGCTGTGGTAATTTTAACTCCAAGAGTCTAATCTAGTTTTTTTTTTTTTTTTTAGGTTTTCCAATTTCTTGCAAATTAGAGCAGATGATGACACGAAGAGCTGGGAACCTGGGGGAAGAGGGCCAGCTACGTCAGCGTCAGCGGGGTTCCTTTAAATCACACAGCTCTAACACTGTCCCCAACTGTCTCCCACTTCCAGCTACTCCATCCCGCCCAGTTGAAGGTCCTTCTAGGCGTTCCTGTCTTTAACATGACCTCTATGGTTCTGTCTGAATCTCCACAGTCCCCTGTGTTCCTCTATCTATCAGGACCACAGTGAACTCCATGCTGTCTCTAGACGTCTCAAACACAATGATACAAGCCTTCCAGGTCCTGTCCTGGCTCCAGCCTTCCTTCCCTAGTCACCTCCATTCCTCACAGCCAGTGGTCACGGCGGAGCACAAAGTCTGCTACACATCTGGGTCATTTCTCAGGCAAATGTTACCCAGCCACACCAGCCACTCCTTCGCCCATGTAATCCACACTTACGCTTTCCCCGTGTTTTGTAATCCAACCCCATTTGCCAGGTTGCTTTTCCTGCTCCAACCACTTGAGGGAAGGGGTGGTGGTGCCTAATCTGTTCACACATCAGCTTTTTTCCCCATAGCCTGTCTGACACTCAACCATCCACCCACACAGAAACATTTTGGGTTGCCATCCGGTGTTCTGCATTGCCCCAGCACAGCAGTTCCTACTTGTGTATTTATACAGCCTCACATGCTACAAAGAGATAATTGGGTTCCCAAGGAAACTTGCTTTATTAAAATTGAGTTATAAAGCCATCTGGAGAGAGAAATAAACAGGGTCGAAGTTAGTGTGTTCAGGGCTCACGGTAATAGCATTAGCTTTCCTGTGTGGTTTCAACACTACAATGCTTTGGAGCTACCATAGGATTTCAATGCAAGCTCAAATATCAAACTCCTTGATCTAGAAAAACAACCTCAGAAGCCACATGCCCACGAACTTTCCAGGTTATCTATGGCCTTGAGCTTTCAACTTTGCTGGCATCACAATCTGAACACACAGCAAACAAAGGCACACAAAGCACAAACAAGTGTACGTATCATCCATATCACCATGGGTCCTGATGCCGTGTCCCTGGTAATTAGCCACCTGCCAACTGGGAACTGCTTCCAAGTGACTTGCCTATTGTGACAACTACAAATTGTTCTTGTTAATTCAATATCTGACTTAATACAATTCTTTCACTAGGAGAGTGGCCACTATTTGACTATTTGCAATGTGTTTTCTCCCATCTAGATGAGAAGGAAGGAAATGCAGAAACAGACATAGTGTGTGTGTGATCCTTAATCTTTGTTTTCAACTTGTCTGGACTGAGACGCACTTGGGAGCTTAGTAAAGAAGTCTCTGGGTGTCTGTGTGAATGTTTCTGAGAGGACTAACTAGTATGTGAAGATCCGCCTCAGATGTGGGGATTTCAATACTACTGTATCACAACTGACACTATATCATAGAGTGGGGGGCCTGGGTGGGATAAGGGAGGAAGGAATCCTTGAGAGTAGTACCAGCCTATAGGCTAAGGACCAATCAATCAGTAGGAAAGGGAAGAAAGCGTGAGCACTAGGCATTCATACTCTCTGCATTCTAGCTGAAGATACAAAGCTACCAGACATGGGATGCTTCTGTTGCTATGGTTTCCCCCACTAAGGTGGACTGTAGCCCCTAAAACTGGGAGCCAGATTAACCTCTTTCATTCTTGTTACCTTGTCAGATACTGTTTCACATCAATGAGCAAAGCATCTAAAACAACAAGTAGCACTTTTGGGAATCATATTGTGTTCCTGCTTGATTGTCTGTCTCTCTCTTATTTCACACCCACCCTTCTTGTGGAAGCTCCTCATAGGGAATTATTACACTTGTCTTCTTCATTGCTTCTTCCCCAGCACCAGGAATGGGGCTTTGTCCTAAGACAATATCCTATGTATACTTCATGAATGAACGAATGCTTCTCGATGCTACCAGCAAATACTCTATGCCAGTTTGGTCTCTGGTTGGACTTCTGTCTGGCCTGGGAGGAATCACAGCACCAGTGAACAGAGAAAGACTACTACCAAAAAAGGAAACATCAGTCCAAGAGCAGGCCAGCAAGAAGAGCAAAAGGGACCTAGCAAATAATCTTCAGTACCTACAGAAGGTAAGGTACCCGGAGATACCAGCTAACCCTGGAATATGTGGGTACTTTACTATCCAGCTTCTCAGTGTCTAGGTTGCATCTTTTTGCTTGTTTGGTTTTTTTGTTTGTTTGTTTTTCGAGACTGGGTTTCTCTGTAGCTTTGGAGGCTGTCCTGGAACTAGCTTTGTAGACCAGGCTGGCTTCAAACTCACAGAGATCCAACTGTCTCTGTTTCCCAAGTGCTGGGATTAAAGGCTTGTGCCACCACCACCCGGCTGGACATACTTCTAAGGTACATTCTCTGGGTACTATATTTCTACAGTGACAATATTCTTTGAACAAAAATTCAAAACACATAGCTTGAAAAATATGGGGTTGACAGGATGTGCTGTTCAAGTTAAATTTGTTTCCAAAATTTAATGACAAATTTTGGTGTCACTCCACTCCAAGTCACCTGGGAACCGATCAGCATTTGAGACCTGCCCCTGTGAATGGCATTGACACAGGTATTGGTGTTGACTCACACACATCGTTCCAGGCTTGCTCGCTGCTGGCATGCTGCAGTGAATCCAATTTCCCTTAACTGCTTGGAAAAGTGGCAAATTATGGGGAACAAATGCCCTTTCCAGCAGAAGGAGGGACACCTGCCTAATGAATCAGAGTCACGCAGATGGTGAGTTGGAGAAGCCAAGTGGAACCTGGAGCCTGCTTGTCCTGCTGGGCGGTCAGCACCAGCATATCTTCCCCCTCACTAATCCCACTGGGCCGGAACATGTGGCTGTCCACACAAATGTAGGTCACTTAAAATGCCACCCCTGATTGCCAAGACACTGGAAAACCTATCATGACAAGGAGGAATTGTTTCCAGGCTGCTGCTTCTCATGTAAAACAGAGAATCCAGACTTTGAAAAGCTGCATTCTGCCATTTTATACTGTGCCATAATTATCGGTTAGTGATGCCCAAATAGCCACCAAGTTTACGTGAGTAGACATTGGGAAGGAAGGATTGGATCCTGCTTTGTTTTTTTTTTTTTTTTTTTTGGTTTTTGGTTTTTTTTCGAGACAGGGTTTCTCTGTATTGTTTTGGAGGCTGTCGGTCCAGCCTGGCCTCGAACTCACAGAGATCCACCTGCCTCTGCCTCCCGAGTGCTGGGATTAAAGGCGTGCACCACCACCACCCGGCGGATCCTGCTTTTAAAAGCAGGAGTTACACAATTCACATTTGCACGTATTTAAAAGCCCTGTACTCACTCATATAAAGACTCAGAGAAGGTTGTTATCTGTGCCGAGACTGGGTAAAACATGTCCCTTAATTTGGCTAAGAAAGAAAACTATCTATTCTGCTGATTGAATTTACCATTTTTCAAAAGTACCTCTGTTTAATTCATGAAATTTAACCAGGATCACACTGAGATTTATTGCTTCTCATTAATGTTGCCTTTGAAGATGAGTGGAAAGACCTAGGGTTGAGAGGAAAGAAAGATGCTTTCCCAAGTACTGGAAGACTTAATGTGAACTTCATTAAACCTCATTAGTTCACTAATACGGGCTTTATGACACTATGACAGAGGGTGGGCTGGTATTTATCTTGGTTTAATCTATGAAAAAGTGATTTTTCTCTGCAGGTGAATGATATGAAAAATGTTGTATGGGAAGAATCTAGTCACATGATGTAATGCATATTCATTATTAGTCACTTTCTTTTACACACAAGCACTCTGTTGATTTCAAATTTTCTAATAGTTTAACTCAATGAAGTCTCCCACTTGATAGTGCTTTTCTAGTTTGCTTACTATTGTTGCTTATGTATTTGTTCTCTTATATTTTTGGTTGTGAGCCTAGCCTTTAACGGCTGAGCCATCTCTCCGGCCCGTGTATTTGTTCTCTAGCCACTTCCAGAAAGAACCCAAGTCATCATAGGGCAAAGGGATTAGTTTTATAGGTAAAGCTGAGTGGGTTTTTTTCTGATTACCAAATCACACAAAATGTAAAAAGAGATTTTAACTAAACTCAGAAGCTACTTTGAGGGGAGTCTATCTAAAAATATGCGATAAATGTGAAATTCATTTTGAAGCGCCCAGAGAAGTGTGGCAAACAGATAGTGAAGCAATTTTACTAGGAATCCCAAAATAACAGGGACTTCAAAAATGCAAACATTTATTTCTGACTCACCTAAGAGAAACCTCCAGCTGTGCAGTCTATAGCTGATTAGGGGCTCTTTCCAGTAAGCACATTTTTTTCTTCCATTTTTAGGACACTCCCATGGTTCAAGGTAACCACCATATGCCAGAATGGTACCCCAAGTCACGTGCTCCAGTGTACGGGTTAGTACATTTCAGCAACTCTTAGAAATCCCAGACAAAAATCTACATGTCTGTCTTAGTGAGGGTTAACTATTGCTGTGAAGAGACACCACGACCACAGCAACTCTTAGAAAGAAGACATTTCACTGAGGGTGACTGGCTTACGGTTTCAGAGGTTCCGTCCATTATGATCATGAAGGGAAGGAAGCAAGGCAGTTTGCAGGCAGACGCGCATGGTGCTGGAGCTGAGAGTGCTGTGTCTTGTAGGCAACAGGAAGTTGACTGACTGTCACACTAAGTGGGAGCTTGAGAAAAAGGCCTCAGAGTCTACTCCCACAGCGACACACTTCCTCCAGCAAAACCACACCTGCTCCAGCAAGGCCACATTTCCTAATAGTGCCACTCGGGGCCATTTTCTTCCAAACCATCACAATGTCCTTGGTCCAAACTCACATGGCCACACTGTTCCTCAAGGGCATTTTTGCTAACCAGGGAAAGAAGAGACTCATAGGAGGTGGCACTAACCAGTACCTGGTGTGTATAGACAGCCATTCTCCAGCACAGCTGAGCATGGAGTGTAATTACAGGAGAACCCATGGACAACCAGCTAAAGAAGTAAAAGGATGCATTCAATTACTATGGTTGGATAACAGATTGACAATGAGCTTCTTGATAGCCAGGGCAGAAAAGAAAGAAGTATTATTACAAAAGAACCAAATCCATCAGTTCCTCAGGAGGGGCCCGGATCATCCCAGAATTAAACTCTTTGTTGTTTCCCACACAAGTACTATATGACAGTCATGTGTTCTGAATCTTAAAAATTACTTTCATCATTGAATATTCTGTGCCCTTGTTCTGATACATGCCCACCCGTGCATGTCCAATTTCTCAGAATACAGAATTGTCCAGGGTATGGAAAACAAAAGGAGGTACAAATTAAATATTCTTGATAAAGATTGTTTTTCAGGGAATATAAAGAAGTTTTGAGGGAATCAAGAGAAGGAATGAGGCAGAAATGTCTTAGTGGTGTCATCCTTGTTACCTTTGTGTAACAGGTCTGGGGACCTTGTCAATGCCATGCCTGACTAGGTCCTGGGAGACACAAGATGAAACATGCATCCGTGACAGTGACTGCTAGGAAGCTTTCGCTGGCTTCATTTGTGTTTTCTGTCTCCCTAGTTCAGATGGGAAAGACTAACCTTACACAGATGCCATACTTCGGATTGATCATAAACATTTCTAAGACAGGGTCAAAACCCTCATAGGGAGTATGTTTTCCTCTGCAGGCAGATCTGCCTGAAAATCCAAAGTTTGCTACGAAAACAAGGGACCAGGGGGAGCATGCTACAATTGACTATGAAATGCCTCTAGAAGCTCATGCAGTGTCAGCTTGACCCGGGTCTCATGACATCATTTTAACATGTTGGGAACTTTCAGAGGTGGGTCGAGGTAGATCTCTGGAGACGCACTTTTGAGGAGATTTTGTCAACAGCCTCTTCCATGCTTCCTGTCCACCATGAGATGAACTCTGCACATGCTCCTGCTGCCACGATGTTTTAGTTCATCTCTGGCCCAAGGAAGGGAGTCACCCAATCATACACCAGAAGTCCTGAAACCATGAGCCAAAATAAACCCCTCCTCCCTTATTTAGTTTTCTCAGATAGTTTGTCACAAAAAGCCTAACAAAACGAGACACATTACACATCGATGGCATCAAGTTAACCTATTGCCATACAGACAAGATAGTTTAACTAGAGATTGGAAGACGGGAATAATTTGGCTGAGATTCTTCTCCCCAAATGTATAGTGGATGTGGTCAACATCTTCCCACTCCATTTCCCTTATCTATACTCTTTTGGCAACCTACACCTGTTTCGTATCACACTCTTCTCTCTCCCTCTCTGTTCGTGTCTGCTTGTCTGTCTGTCTTTTCCTCCCTTCCTCCCTCCCTCCATGTGTTTATGTGTTATATGAATGTGTGCACATATGTCTATGTGGGTAAGCTTACCCACACACAGGTACAAGTGGAGGCCCTTCCTCTATTGCTCCCCGTTGCATCTTTGAGGCAGAGTCTCTCCTCAAACTTGGAACCTGCCATTTCAGTTATTCTGGCTGGCCAACAAAGCTCCAGGACCTGCCTCTCTCTGCACCCCCAGCACTGGGGCTACAGATTCCTGCAGCCATGCTCAGTTTTTAATGTGGGTGCTCCCTTTGTCCCTTGGACCATTTCTCTAGCCCATTGTGTCATGGTGTTCTTAAGTAATGTTACCAACATCAATCATCACAGCGCATCCTGCTTATCTAAGAAAGTTGTCTCTTAGGTGGTCTTTCACTTCTTGGTCCTTCTTCAAGTGCTTCTATCCAATCTGAACTCTAAGAGGGTAAATCCAAGTTGCCATGGAGGCATCATACTGACATCTCCAAGTGTAGGTCTTCAAATGACCTTCCACACTCACCAAAAGCACAGGGTAGGAAGCTAGTACTTGCCACTTAGTGAGGGCTACTATTAACAGCTTCCCTTACAGTTTCTCATTAAATCCATGTAGTATGTGCTGGGAAAGTGCTATTCCTGTTTTACAGATAAGAAAAAACAGTCTTGCAAAGTGTATTCATTTCCTAGGTTGGCCATAGCCAAATAACTATGATCTTGGCAGATTAAGAACACAACTGTATTATCTCACCACGCTGGAGGCCAGCAGTCCAGCACAAGGCACTGGCGGGGCTGTGCTACCTTCACAGGCTATCCAGACTATTTTCTGTCTCTTGCAGTTTCTGGCGAAGTTGTACCATTCCAGATTGTCTCCAGTTTTATGCTATGCTCTCCCCCTCTTTTCTGTTAGCATGGTACCCGTAATTGGATCTAGGGAATACTTAGATAGTCTAGGGTGGTCTCATCTCAAGAACTTTAATAATAGCTCCCAAGATCCATTGTCTGAATAAGGCCTCGCTCACAGATTCTAGATTAGAATATGTTCCTATCATTTGGGACACACTGTTCTATCCACTACAGAAGAATTATATGTCACAGTCTGGGGGTGACACTGTATGGGAATGGATGGGGATGTGAAGGATGGCTACTACTATTTAGAGAATAAGCTCACAAGTCTTAAAAATAGGACAGAGCTTCACACAAACTCAGCCATGCACCTCTGCTAACATACTTGAAGCATTATCCCACTGATAAAATACAGAGGAGGACCAATGGACAGTTTGCTATAACCCCTGTGCCCAGGCAGATTGCCTTTGGGGGGACCGGGCAGAAGGTGGCCCTGAGAACCATATCATAAGTGAGTTAAAGGAAGGTAGATGCAAAGCATCTCTCTGGATGATGTGGTTAAGACTAGAAGCTAGTTCTGCTTCACCAGCTTCCTATCATGTTAGCCTCTCGCTGCAGTGTGGTCTGATACCATGAGCAGCCATACCATAGTCTGGGGACCCAGGGAGCGTGTTGTCTGGCAGATATGATGGCTGCTGCAGAATACCAGCTGTGTCTTCTGACACATTCACCAAATGCCAGGAACAATGCAGTCATAGTCTCCACAGCCAAAGTGCTAGAGATGACACGCTGGTGCTGACACAACAGAGCATGATAAGACACATACACTGTTGCTAAATATTTGTTTACACTGTAAAGATGTGTCTCTGCCTAAGGTGCCTTCTGATTGGTTTATTAGTAAAGACTTAAATTGCCAGTAGCTAGGCAGGAGAGAATAGGCGGGACTTCTGGGCAGAAAGAGAAACTGGGAGGAGGAATCTAGGCGTGCAATTTTGCCAGCAGACTCAGAGCAGGTCGGATGTGCCCATACTAAGACGAGGTAACCAATCCACGTGACAGAAGACAGATTAAAAATATATGGGTTGCCGGGCATTGGTGGCACACGCCCTTAATCCCAGCACTCGGGAGGCAGAGGCAGGCAGATCTCTGTGAGCTTGAGGCCAGCTAGGTTTACAGAGTGAGTTCCAGGACAGCCTCCAAAGCTACAGAGAAACCCTGTCTTGAAAAACAAATAAAGAAAAATACATGGGTTAATTAAGTTATAAGAGCTAGTTGGGGAAAAGCCTAAGCTAAGAACAAACTTCCATAATTAACAATAAGCCTCTGGGTCTTCATTTGCAGCCTGGCAGTTCAAAGTCCAACAAGAAAGCTTGCCACGACACACTGCAGTAACAGAAATGTCAACAAGGAGGGGAGGGCTCATTTTGGGCAGAGATGAGACTTGGGGATGTTTTCATAAAGAGGTATTGAGGGTTTTTTTTTGTCTAAGACTGTACAGCAGATAGAGTTAGAGATCAGGCTACCCCAATTCCAGTGCCGCTCCAAATGTTCTTTCCATGCCGTGAAGATATTTGGGCAAGGACAAAACTAATGATGTAGAAGAGTTCCCCTAGATGGCCTCACCTTGTCCTAGTCTGAACTTCTGAGGCTTTGAGGGGTGGGTACAGCCTTTGTCTAAGTCTTCCGCTCTGAAACATCACCTGTCTCATCTGGCTGCTACAGATGGAAGACAAAATGAAACCAACAAAACCAACATTTAAAGGTACCCTCCTAGAAGGTTCCACAGGTTAGGTGACTGTCTCCCTAACTGCAGAAGCAGACAATCAAATGATCACACTGTCTGTATTTTCTTGTTAAAGTATTTTAATTCATTGCTTTCACCTCAAACTTCATGTGTTATCATTTAATAGTTATAACTTACTTTTCTCAATCTCACTAATAAAATGGATTTGTACGCTGTTTAGGATGAAGGTGATATCTTTATCCTCTAAGCGGCCCCAGCTTGTCTGGCCCAGACTCCTGGATAGAGTTGGTGGCAGTAGAATGTTTTTACCTTTTATTTTATTTTATGTGTATGGGTATCGTGTCTGCATGTGTGTCTATGCACCACATGCCTGCAGAGCCTACAGAGACCAGAGATGGGTGTCACATCCCTTAGAGCTAGGGTTACAGAGGTTGTGAACCACCCTGTGGCTGCTAGGAATTGAATCCTGGTCCTCTGAGGAAGCAAATAGTGTACTGACTTACCCTTCCATGGCTCCAGCCCCTGACTGTAGAATCTTGTTAAATCAAATAGTTTCTACTCCGCTTCCTTATGAGACATTTTAATCACTAAGATTTTGTGTTAAATTTATCACAAATTCAAATCAGTAAAGCCCATAGATAACATGATTTGCTGGGTAATAATTATCTAAATGTAAGATCGCTTTACATCCTATTCTAAATTTATTTTAGGCATTGAATATAATAGGTTTCAAGTGGTAATTTAGTTAACACTGTGACCTCCCATGAAAAGGCTAAATGTTCTCAAGGAGTGAAGCACGTCTACAACATGCTGTGAACCATTTTGTCTTAATAACTTTCTTTTCCTTGACATTTTCTTTCATTGCCCTTCTCATTCAATTGTCTTGAAGAAGGATGTTAATGAAGATCTGACCAAATTTTAAGAGAAGTTTATCTAAAGGTGGATTAAGAATTAGACAGTAAGAAGGGAACACAGAGAAGTGACATGTGTCACTTCTAGATTCTAGATGGTTCTTAAACAAGCAGCTTCCTGGTAGATACAGAGGACCTCAGACAGAAGATGGCAGGATTGTGACCCTATTGCTGTGGAGAGGGTCCTCAGACCCAAAGTACCTCTGTAGACAGGAAGAGGGACACTTTAGTGGGACCTGCCCAGATTCATCATTGCTGTCCCTCTCAGTAAATACTGTACACCATTTTCCAACTGGTTGGAAGAGCAGTTGAAGACAGGCTTGAATTGAAACTCTATGTATGCTGGCTTACTTGTGGATGGATTGTGAAACAATAACCCCTATTTACTACTCAGGGTCTAGGATGAAGAGGAATTGGTTGCTAATCAGAATGTGCATGCTTTTCTGTTTTAATTGACAGGCTTCAGTTATAGAAGTCTTTGTTCACTAAGGATATCATTTCCCATGATGTATTTGGTTTTAATCAACTACACACAGGCAAAAGATGAAAAAGAGGACTTTCCCCTACACCTTCATTTTGAGCTCACAATTCACTTTACTGTACATACGCCACAAATCAGTCTAGGTTAGATTGGTCTATTATCTGTAGTCTTGGATTTTGGTAGCAAACACCTTGAAGGCTTGGTGTTCACAACATAAAATCAAATAGGAAACTACCAAATTCTTCTATCACAAGGCTGAATCGTACCGAACTGGACTCCTTTTACTCCATACTTCTAGATGACAGGGTGATCCCACAGGTGGATCGGTGGGCTCTTCAGAATGAATGAGTTGGGTACTCTGGAGACCACCAGTGGAAGGGTGTACTCAGTTGGGATTTACCCTAAAGTGTCTATGCCTTTGTGTCCATTAATATGATCTTGTAATATGACTAAATATTATGCAAACTGAGGCAAGCCTGAGGCAGAGGAGGAGTGTTTCTTTGAGAACCATGTTAAGTGTCTTGGAAGAACTTTCTAGATGGAATTAAAGGGAAAACTAGTAAAGAATCTACTCAATGAGATGTGGGTGAGACAACCATGGAGGATTTCTCCCAGGATTGCTTGGCTGATTCATTATGGGCATGGTTTAAGTAAAACAAAGGGCTGTACATTTCAAATAACATTCTTTGAAAAAAGAAAAGACAAAGACAAAGGAGATGGCTCATTATAGGTAAAGCATTTGATGGGCAAGCATGAAGGTTGAGTTTGGATCCCCAGCATTCATGAAGAAGTCCAAGCATGGTGGTTCATACCTCTAATCCCGGTGCTGGGGATGAGGAGATGGGAGGAATCTGGAACCTTACTGACCAGTCAGCACAGACAGTAAGTAAGCTCTAGGTTTACTGAAAGACCCTGTTTCAGTGATAGACAAAGGCATTCAATGTATGTTTACATCACACACACACACACACACACACACACACACACACACACACACTTGAACACACACATGAAGAAAGTTCCGGTTCTCTATGAAAAGATTTGTGACTTCATATATATTACATATATATGTGTGTATGTGTGTGTGTGCCCTTCGAACTAAAATTCAAAAGGCAATGTGTGTAGAGTATTCCAGAGTGCCACCATGTCACTGGTTTTCTGTTAAGGATGCAGAGTAATGTTCATCTGTGGAAAGAGCTCTTCTGCTGCTCAAAAAGGAAAGTGCAGAATATTTTCATATGAAAAGCCCTTCACAATGTATCATTGCAATAAAAATCATGTTTAAAATATGCACAGTGTAATTCCATTCATGCCAAAAATACTTATGCCAAAATAAAAACTACATTTTTAGGGGCTGGAGAGATGGCTCAGCAGTTAAATAAATTTAAAAAAAAACATGGCTTATGGTTCTGGTGTCTGGTAAGTGTAAGATCTCAGAACTGCAATTGTTAAGTATCTGGTGAGAACTTTCTTGCTGCCATCTCCCGTGACAGAAGGCATCGCATGACCAGACAGAGCAAAGAGGCCTCTCTTCTTCTTACAAAGCACTAATGCCGTCATGGAGACCTCACTCTCTTGATCTAATCCAGTTCTAATTATCTCCTGAAGAGCTCCACCTCTGAATGTCACTAAATTACAACTTGGAGGGTTTAGTTTCCAGCACCTGATTTCTGTGGAACAAGATTTCAAACTTCAGTACCATAAAAAGAGGACGTTTGGAGGTAGATATTCCTGTCTACACCTAGAGACCTAAGACAGTGGGATAAATGAACTGGATGACAATGAAGCTGCCAGGCACATAGAATTAAGGGCTCACCCTACTCTACCATGACTCATCTTCTCTAATTACATCTATAGCAACCCTTTCCCAGAGAAAATCATATTCCTAAGTTGGGGGTCAGGACTGTAAAGGATATGGACAGCCATGGACTCATCTCCTGTAAACATAAAATAGGACCTGCTTGGTTTGTCTCTATACCTAGGACTAGTCTGCAAGTTGGACTTTATTCAGGGTACCCCATTCATCATGTCACAGGAAACAGGACAGATGAAGGCAGAACTCAGAAGCTGTGTTCACAACCTCAGAGCAGCAGACTTTGGGCAGGCTCAGCACTTTCAAGTGGAAACATCCGACCTTGTAGGGGAAGGTCTCCTTCAAGTCTTACTCAAGGAGACGGTGCCTGAGGAGTCCCTCTCTTCCAAGAATGCCCCCAGCTTCCTCTGACCCCAGGGCTCCTCCACAGATAGTCTGCTTATGTGTCTGACCCCTCACCCACCTTCATACCTGAACAGATGAGTCTATGTCCAAACCCGAGGGCTGACAGGAGGTCAGATTTCCGTCTAGGCCATCCTTTCTTTCGCCTGACTGTGACATCTGGGGCCATCAGGAAGATAGTCACGGTGGCCTATGTTCTGAGCCCAGAAGCCAGCCCAGCACCAGCTGGCTCCCAAGGATGCCATGTTCCTGCAGCCTGATGTTAGCACTACTGTTTCTCTTCTGGAGTCAAGCCCTGTAATTTTATGGTGAGTGGAGAGGAGACAATGGTGTAGTGAATGTCACCCCGGAAATGCCTGCAAGATGCAGCAGGGGATGACACCACTTTAGCATCCCATGATATGCCAAGAGAGCTGTGGATGCTTCTAGTATGAGAGCTGGTTCAATGAGTTGCAATCCTCAGTATTCCTTCAATACAAGAGGAGTCCTCACCTACTCCCCAAGAGCCTTGAAGACAGTGTCTTGAGAGGAAGGGAGGACATACCACCAAGGAGTCTGGCACTAACGGTCAAGTGCAAGCTACGGTCCATGGCCACCTTCAGGTCACCTCATCACTAAGTAGCTGTGTAGTAGCAGCAATTGACATCACAACATCCTTCCCTTTAATAGTCCTGAGAGCTGAGCCGAACTTCCAATGAACTGCCAGGTTATAAGTCTCAGGATTTACTTTGTCCTCCTAGCTTTCTCAAGCTTAGTGGGTTGAGTCTGAAAGACGGTTTACATATACTCTGTGTCTCCCTGTTTCTGTCTGTCTGTCTGTCCTCCCTATCTCCTTTCTTTGATGCAGTACTGGGGGTTGAGTCTAGAATCTTGCACACATGAGACAGGTGCTTGACCTCTAAGCAATATCTCTAGCCCCTTGAAAAATATTAAGACAATAGCTCATTAAGTTGCACAGGTTGACCTTGAATTAACTCTGTAGCCTGGGCTGGCCTTGGATTTGTGATCTTTCTGCCTCTGCCTCAAGAATAGCTGGGATTATGATCTTCAGCCAACAGGCTTGTTTTAGGACATGGCTTTTTTGGGGGGATGTGGGTACAAATGAGAATGAGAACAAAGAATAAGATACAGGGATAGACACACTTGACCAAGCTTAAATCCAGAAGTGATTCATTATCTTAGAGGCTACCATTACCTCAGACTATACCTGCCCAATATTAACAATGGGGCTTCATCAGCAGAAATTAATCCTGCCTCTTAGACTTTTGCTTTTACAGAGAACTCATGATGTGGTACCTCTTGCTGCTTTGGTGTCCCACTGAAGCATCTGGGCATCTCTCGAAATGTATGAATGGTTCTCTCTGCTTCAAAATGAAAGCTGCTGCAGTTGGCAGGCTAAAAGACTATGAAGCCAAGTGCTCCTACATTAGCAAACACCTACCTGCAGCACTTTTTAGATTTGAAGGTTAGGAAAGCCAACTCCATAGGTAACTGTCACTCTGAAGTCTATAATCATAGAACCCCTTTGCCCTAGCCCTTTAAAAACATTTTTGAGATAGGAGATCCTTAAAGTTGTACAGGTAGGCTTTGAACTTACTCAATAGCCTAGGCTGTTCTTGAACAACATAGCAACAGTACCGGTGTGCTGATATTCATGGATGGCTTCTACTTGTCCTTATCTGAAGAGATTTATCTGTACTGTTGCCTGGAACACCACTCCATGTCTCCTTCGTTGAGCTTCAGACAGCTATCAGAGTGTTATAGATCTGAGAAGCTGCCTTGGTGTTCCCTGACTGTCCATGTTAGTATGGAGGTAAATGTTTTCCCTTTATCTCTCTCCAGTGACAGCTGGTGACAACTTCAATAAAGCTGTGGAGCTAGAGGGTAAGAGCCCCACCAACATAGCTAAGGATGGGGGACTATTTGATGAATAGGAAGCTGCCTTCGGAGTAGATCACAATTCACCAACAGCCAATAACAATATTACAGGTAGAGTCTTAACATAACAGGGTGGAGGAGTCAGGGGAGATCAGAAAATTGTGGTAGTTGTCCTAAAACCTTCCCTTTATAGTCTTCCTCCATTAAAAGAAGACCACCTGAGTAGTTTGAATGAGAATGCATTATATATTGGATTGTTTGGCCCCCAGCTGGTGGGACTCCTTGAGAAGGATCAAGAGGTATGGCCTTGTTGAAGGTAGTATGTTACTTCAGATGGGCTTTGGGGTTCCAAAAGCCCATGTTGTTCCCAGTTATCTGTCTGCCTGTCTGTCTGTCATCTATCTTCTCTCTCTCTCTCTCTCTCTCTCTCTCTCTCTCTCTCTCTCTCTCTCTCTCTCTCTCTCTCTCTCTCTGTCTCTCTCTCTCTCTCTCTCTCTCTGTCTCCAACTTTTGCACCAGAATGCAAGCTCTTGGCTACTGCTCCAGCACCGTGCCTGTCTGACTGTTTCTATGCTCCTCATCATGATGCTCATGTACTTACCATTTGGAACTGTGAGGCCTGTGCATGTGTCTCCAAAGTTCATGAAATGGGAATATTTTTCCCTTGAGCCTTGTATCCCCAGAACAGACTTGCCTGTGATTAGCTTCCCATATTTATAACCCAAACCCCATTTCCTCTGTCCCATTAATCAGGGATATAAAGAGAGATATGGTTGGCAATAGCTTGCCCCCATGGGAGCAGTGCTTTGCCCAGATGTTCATCAGAGGGTGGCCAAGGTGTCAACAGATACTTCATACTTCTTATATGGAGATTTCAAAGGAAAAGGAGGGTCTCTGAAAGTTTAGATATGTTAGGTAAAAGACACAGCACATTGGGTCCTCTAAACTGAAGTGTGGGTCTCTTCTAACTTAGATACAGGGGTGCTTGGGATCCAAACTCAGGTCCTCACACTTGCTTAGCAAGCACTTTACTCTCTGAGACATCTCGCCAGCCCAAAATAAACTTTGAATTCCTTGAAGACTCAGAGATTGACTTCTTTAAGGACTCAGATAGGCTATTCTAGTTTCTCAAGGACAGAAAGTCAAGATGCCAAGAAGAGGGGAAAGAGGACAGCGTCCTACCGACATTATCACTTGAACTTGGTGATCAGTGGAGTGTCACATGTCACAACCAAATTTCTGACACATCCATGGAACTTCCCAGTTAATTTTCTGTCTGCTGGCAGTCAGGCAGATCTCACAATTCCATGAGATAATTTCTCGAAACACCTTGCCCTCTCTTTTAGGAGAAGCATCTGAAATCACTTTTGATTACTATAACAAATTATCTGTGTCCTAAAGAATTAAATGTTAATTTGGGGCTAGCAAGGTGGCCCAATGGGTAAAGTGTTTGCTATGCGATGAGAACCTCAGTGTGGATCAGGCATGGGGGCACACACACACACACACACACACACACACACACACACAGAGAGAGAGAGAGAGAGAGAGAGAGAGAGAGAGAGAGAGAGAGAGAGAGAGAAGTTGTTAAAGCTATACTTTCAAGAGAGCACAGAAATGTGAATATTTTGTTCTCCAGCCATTAGCAGCCACTTCATTGGGTCCCTCTGGGTTAATTCAAGAGCCTTGATGTCACGTTCAGTATCTCTTCCCCTGCCAATAGAGATTCCAGGTTCTCAGGCCATGCACCTGGGTCTGCTGCTCTCCCCTCAGTGTTCACAGCACAATTAGGAATGGTGAAGGAAGACAAAATGAAATCCTCATTTAGCATGAATTTCTGTGCAAAACAAGAAGCTTGGCTTTTAAGCGAATTGCAGGACCATGGAGCAGAGAGCCTGGAAAATGGCAGTGAAATGGCAGTTGGACTAATGTGAGACATTGTTCCTGGACAGCCTTTTTATTTCCATCTGTATTTTCTGAGAGTCACCAGGGAATCCATTCTGTTAAAGCTGGTCCTATGGAATATAGGCAGTGCTCTGTTGCTGTGGCAACCATTATCTGCTCCTAATTCCTTTTCTTTTCTAAAAATAAAGTGTTCTTTCTCAAAGTAACCCCCCCTTGCTTTTTATTTAAATCTCACTCTCTGTAGCAGCCTCGCCTCTCCCTCTTGACCTGGTGGTACCTTTCTTTTGCTTGAGGAGAACCACCCATAGCGCACATTATGGACTTCCCTGCTGTCCATCTCTGAGTGTTAAATTAGAAGAGTAATGAAAGCTGAAAACAGAGGGCTGTGGAGCAGCCCCAGAGATCTCATAGAGGGGGTGATGGTCCCCAAGCTAAAGAACAGATGCCACTTGGAACCTGGTATCTTCAGCTCATTATTTTATCTGCTGCTTCCAAGGAACTGCATTTCCATGACAAAAGGAACAGTGGAAAGCTGAAACCATGGGCGGAGGGCCAAGGCTCAGCTGTTCTCATAAGGCTTGAAGCCTTGGACCTCACTCATGCTTTTGATCCTTAACTATACAATGACCCCTCCCTTGGTTTCTTGGCATTGTCCTAGGCTTCCTTTTACCTGTAGAGGATGTTCTGCTTCTGAGGTATTTGGGATGTTCGGCACTGGCCTAAATTTTGCAGCCTTTGTACATCAAAGACTGAGCCATGATCAATACAAAACTATTTGAAAGTGATTGCTTTGGGCTTCTGAGCCAAAGGGGGCAGTCTATGGATGGAGTTCCTTTCTGAGACCATCCACCATGCTGAGATCGTATAAAAACGGGTCTTGTCATGAGTCAAGACTAAAGAATGCATCTGCCAAAGATAAAATAAGGGAGATAGACCTAAGCCCTGTCCTCTAAGAGTCCAGATTAAGCCACATTCATGTGTCCAAACATGACATGTTGGCAAAGTGACAGACACATCCTCGGCTCTGGGCAGAAGGTGCCCTTTAAGTTTTCTCTATTCACATTCCTCCCTCTCCAGCTCTACACTTTGCCAGGCTGCTTCTTTACAGACAGGCTTCTTCTTTAGTATGTTTGTGTTGACCAAAAGGCATGCTCCACCATACCAAGCCAAGAGACCAAGGCAGGAACAGACAATATTAACTTTGGCTTATAAACAGCTTTGTTTGGGGCCCAGTGTGTTTAAGGAAAACCTTAAAAATTTCCCATAGTAATTTCCCATAGGCAAAAAAATATCTTCATTCTCTTCCTCTTATAATATCAAGTGTGTGTGTGTTTGTGTGTATATGTGCATATGTGTGTTCGCGCACATGCATGTGCCCCAAATGTATGGAAAGCAGAGGACAGTCTTGGGTGTCAGGCTTTGCCTTCCACAAGGTCTCTTACCATTGTGTACAATGCGGTAGCTGGCCCACATGCCTCCAAGGATTCTTCTGCCCTGCCTCCCATCTTATAGAGGCACACTGCTATGAGGTGTGGTAGTTATCTTTAATTGCTATCTGTCTACATTGGGTTAGCCTGTGGGCATGTCTCTGGGGTTATATCTTAAGTTAAATGACATGAGAATAGCTGGCCCACTATGGGCAGCACTGTTCCCTAGGTGGAGATGGGGGTGTGTCCTGTGTAAGAGTAGAGAGAAATCAGGCTGAGAACAAACAAGTTAGTTTGTATGCACTCATTTCTCTATGCTCTTGACTCCGGATGTGACATGACTAATTGGAGTTGCTGCCTTGACTGCTTCACAATGAAGGATTGTAACCTAGGATTTTTAGATGAAACAAACCACTTTCTCTCCAACGTTGCTTTTTTATCATAATTCATTCATAGCATTAGAAATACAACCATGACTCATGGGTTCTGGGGATCTGAACTCGCTCTTTTCTGGTAAGCATTCTACGAGTTGAGCCTTTACCTAGGTTTCATTCAATCTCATTCTTATTATAATATTGCCCCCTTGGATGTTGCTAACCTGGAGCCTGAGCCTTGAGAACTTTACTTTGGAAATGTCACTTGCTATGGATGGGTCAGTCAGTTGGGTTGAAAATGAGTTATTGAGAACTGGTTCTCATGGCCAGGTTGTAGCCAAGGATCCACGCAGCACTGAGTTCTGGACTGTATCTTGAGATGGATGAATCGGTCATAGGAAAGAATGTTGACCCAGGTGTTAGAGGCACTGACCAATTACCTATGAGAAAGCCAAGAGGCTGGGCGGTGGTGGAGCACGCCTTTAATCCCAGCACTTGGGAGGCAGAGGCAGGCGGATCTCTGTGAGTTCGAAGCCGGGCTGGACCCACAGCCTCCAAAACAATACAGAGAAACCCTGTCTCGTAAAACCAAAAAAAAAAAAAGAAAGAAAGAAAGAAAGAAAGCCAAGAGCAAGGATTGTGTTGTTGGGAGTGGGAATGGTACAAAAGGAAGGCGCCCATCTCTACCCAGTTCCCCTTGCATTCCAAAGTCTAATCCCTAAAGTCTCAGTCAAGTAGCGTCACATTGACCCTGACTTTTGCAATGTTTCCTCTCATCATAGACTCACCAGGTTTCATATTAATGGTTGATCATAGGACACTTGCTGACACAAAAGAATTGAAAGCAGAATCTCAAAAAGCTATTCGCTCAATTCTGTTCAGGGCAGTGAAATTCATGAGCACCGAAAAGGTTAAATGTCAAGTATCCATCGACAGGTGGAGAGACAAACAAAACATGGTATACACACAGTGTTTATTATTGTTCACTCTTACAGAGGAAGAGAATCCTAACACCTACTGCAACATGGATGAAACTAAGCTAAATGAAATAAGCAAGTCACAAAAAGACAAATATTATACTATATGATTCCACTTATATACCCATAGCAACCAGTCATGAAAACAGAAGATAGGATGCTGGTTGCCAGGGGCGTGGGAGAGGGGTCATGAAGAGTTCTGCAAGATGGCTGTACAATAAAGTGAATGTAATTGATACTGCCCAACTGAACACTTAGCATGAGAAATTTTAGGTTATATGCACTTAATATTTTAAAACTATTTTTGTGCCTATGTTTTTAATTAATTTATTCTCATAACTTCATAATCTATAGAATGTTATCTGATTAAAGCCTCTCCAACACTCTCCCCCTTTTTTATTCTCTGTCCCACAAAATTGCTTCTTCCCAAGCCTCCTTCCTACTTGGTGTGTGTGTGTGTGTGTGTGTGTGTGTGTGTGTGTGTGTGTGTGTCCCACTTCATTAATTAGGGTTGCCTGTATGAGCATGGATTGAAGGCCTTTTAACTTGAGGAATGGGGGGAGGGGCGCAACAGTGACTACACCTCTGAGAAACAGTATTCCTCCTCTCCCTCATCTTTGCAATCTGCCTGCAGCTAGCTTTGAGATTAAATGTAAACTATGTTGTTTAGGCTATTCTGGAACACATGACATTCAAACAATTCTCCTGCCTCGACCTCTTCAGGAGCTAGGATTATTGGGTATATGCTGCCATGCCCAATCTATGGTTAATTTCATAAAATCAAAAATATTTGTGAAATGAGTTCTTTCTTCTCCCTGCTACTGGAATTAATTGAAGACTCACAAGTCTTGTGACTCAGAAACCCATGAAATCTTCCGGAGCCTAATTTTGTGGGAATCGGGAATAGTCAGAGCACTGGGAGGATCATGTGAGATCTGAATTAAAACAGATAGCCAAAGACAACAGTGATCTAGATCTATCATCTAGAGTGAGGCCTTCCATTTGCCAGGTACTCAGACATTAGGGAAGGGTGGATGAAGAAATGTGCCCCATGGAAACAGAGAGATGGCTCAGCCAGCAAGGTCCTTGCAATGCAGGCAGGAGGACCTGGGTTCAGATCCCAGCACCTACATAAAACATGGGATGTGGTGATGCATGCCTGTAATCCTAGTACTGGGGAGGTGGAGACAAGAAGATCCATTGGTTGGTCTAGCTGAGTCCGGGAGCTCCAGGTTCCCTAAGAGACCAAAATAATGTAAGAGTGTTAAAGGAGGCACACCCTACATCCTGTCCTGGCTTCTATATGAGCGCACCCATATACTCATACGTGTGTGTCGCACACACACACACACACACACACACACACACACACACACACAGAAGACGGCAGTAATTCTGCTTGCTTCAAAGGTTTGTAGGAAGGGTTAAATGATTCATAATTTATGGAGTGAGCACTTACAGGGTTTGACATATAAAAATAACCATATAAATATTTGCTTAATAATCCCTCAACCATCTCAATCCCCTAGATGGTATTTGCTGGCCCATCCACTTGATCTTCTCCCTCCTAGCTCTCATCTACATTCCCTGTGAGGAAAGCTACTCCAGACCCAAGCTCTGGTCAGGATAAGTCCTTGAGGCAGAATCCCGGCTGCTACTAAAACTGGCTTTCAGACCTCATTTTCTAGTTAGTTGCCTAATTTAGAGACCTTGTCAATTTGCATTACATAGAAATAATGCAATCAGACTTCAAAGCTGCTTAGAACTGTGCCCTGCAGCCCACTGCTCTGAACTTCCCAAAGTAGGTTGGAGCAAGCGTAAATTATTCCACAGCATGACACTTGTGTGATCACAGGGCTACTTTGGGGGAAAACAATAGAAACAAAACGGCCAAATAAATGTGCCATTTCCTCCCTATAGATGGAAGCTGACTGGAATGAAATCTCTTCATAGTACTCATTTGGATTAATTCAATTATCATTGCCACTCTTGTTTATTATTTCTTCTTCTACCTCTTATTAGTAGTATTCCTGATCAATTAGCTAAAAGAGGTAGACTGTACAAAGGTTATTAATGCCCAGATTTTTCAAACAAAAGTCTCAGGAGGCCCGCATGATCCCTCCCAGTGGCTGCTCTTTCCACCCCTAAAAATTATCTTACTTTTAAGGGCACAAAAGAGTTCTATTTTGATATTTCACATAAGCGGAATCTTCACAGATGTGTGGTCTGGAATCTTGTACTGTTAATTTTTGTTAACGTGACCCACAAACTAGAACCACCTGGGAAGAGAAAAATCTCACTTGAAGAAATGCCTCCATCAGATTGACCTTTTGGCATTTTTCTTGATGAGTGATTGATGTAGAAGGACCTGGTCCACTGTAGGTGGTGCCACAGTCGGGTGGTTGGTCCTAGAATATATAAGAAAGCAGGCTGAGCAAGTCATGAGGAGCAAGCCAGTAAAAGGTATTCTTCCATATCTCTCAGTAAGGTGTGGGCAGTCCTCTCTCCTCTCTTTAGTATTTGTGTTTTCTTAAAACTCTCTGTCTCTATGTCTCTGTCTCTCTCTGTCTCTCTGTCTCTGTCTCTGTCTCTGTCTCTGTCTCTCTCTCTCACACACACACACACACACACACCGTAATTTTAAATCATCCTAATTTTCAACAATGGAAAGGAAATCAGTTTAGTGGACTGGCTATCTCAGGGTAGAACTGGGAATTGGCTTGTTATTTACTCCAGCTTTTCCCTTGACTGGACACAACAAACTGTAGTGTGGGGGGGGAATTATATTTGTTACATAGATGATTTAATTGGTTGCCTTTTGGTACTTGTACCATTTTGACAGTAAGTGTACAAATGCAAGAAGCCCGGTGCCAAAAGAATATGATGACTAGGGCATAGAGCCCTCAAGGTGCACATCTGGGTCACTCTTAGCCAGTCAGGTCATTCAGAGAAGGTACTTGCAGGGATGCAAAGAGTCTGTGATGGATGGTAGATGAGGGTGGTGACAAATATCCAGTTGTGTTTTCAATGAAGACTATAGAAGCATGGGCTGTAGCCTATCTTATTCACTTCCTCTTCTGGGATCTCCCCTCCCCACCAAAGAAGTAGCAGAGTGAATCTGGGTCTATGCACACAAAGATGTTATGGTGGATAATGATACTCCATCCAGATCCCCTTTTAGGAAGAGCTTGTAACAGCCAGAAGCACTGTTGATGGCTGCCGTCATCTGTCAGCACTACAGGTTAGCCATGTGGTAGGACCAAATGATGACCTAGAAATATTTTTCTCACTGTTATTAAAGGGAATGGACTAGATCTAGACATATCCATATGGAAAGCTATCCAAATCTTGATTATAAATATGTGGAACATACACACACACACACACACACACACACACACACTTGTATCAACATTGAAATAAACTGAATATTACTTAACATATATTGTACATAAGTATATGCAAAATAAACACGGTAGACACATTTGTAAACCTTTAGATACATAAATACTCCACCATGATTTTTTGTTAGTTGTTTTCTGCTTGTTTGCTTGTTTGTTTTGCTATGTGGCAGATAACTCCAGTATATTTAGTGAGTTACAATAACAGGCACTTGTTTTTATTTGCATTACATGAAGGCTATAGATCAATTATAGAATTAGTTAAATTCTGTCAGGATCTTCTGGAAGAAAAATAGTGGGTTTTAGAGAAGTTCAACATCACATGACTACTCATTTTGTTTCTGGGACTGAAGGAGCAGCCCCTCTATGTGATATATTGTGATGGCAGTGATCCTTTGGGCTGGAGAATGAGAGCTAATGTATCTCACATATTGGTGGTGGACCATGAAACAGAAAAAGGGAAATGTTGGCGTCTTTCTGCTATTTTCCTTTTTAATTCAATCCAACTCCCCAGCCCAAGGAATTAGTGTCATTCACATTCAGTTTGTGTCTTCCCTCCTCCGATATGCCTCTTTGGAAATTCAAAGATATTCCCAGCAGGTGCATTTCTCACTGATTCTCTAGGCATTTTAATCAAATCCAATCAGCAAAACTAACCAGCTCACCTTCATTCATTTCAAATACCTTCAAAAATACGAAAGGATTCCACACTGAGAGAAACCACACATGCAAGCAATGTGGTTTCACGGACTCTGAAAAGAAATCTTAAGGCCCAGCTGTATCTGATGAGAACAGCAAAAGTCATAAAGTCAGCACAGCTGCTTGACAAGGACCCGGCAGAGCTGAGGCGAATGATGTCGTCATGCCACGTTTAGCTTTCATCTCCACATGTTGCATGCTTGGGGGCTTTAAATATTTGTGCAATTTGGGGATACTGGATTGACAGAAATGTCATATGAATCATCTGTGCACTCTCTCCCAGTAACATTCTGAGCCTACTACCCCTCCCACTTTAGGGAGATGTCCTTATCTACTTGAAGGCCTTCCTTATGCCTTGGAGGTTGTGACGCACATAATGAAGCAGAGGTCTCTTTATGAGGTTCTGAGATATTCTTAAAACATAAAATTATTTAATAACTTGTTTTTCCTTTCCTTTACAAAGGAATCGAATTATTGGATGAATACAATATATTTGTAATTTTCCAGTTGACTTTTTTATGTAGACTTTTAGAAACTGTGGCTAATATGTAATTGGGATTCATGTTTATTAACTGTTGTCATTTTCCTACATGCCCACATGGTAAGTACTTACCAGTTATATGCAAACCATTTCTTTAGAGAACAAATGATATTTCTTTTTTTTGTTTTATCATTTTTTATTTTAATTTTAAATAGCTTGTTTTACATGTCAATCCCAGTTCCCTCTCCCTCCCCTCTTCCCGCACTCCCCTTCCTCCCCTCCCTCCCACCCTATTGCCAAATCCTTCCACATAGGGGATATCTAGAATCTGTCATTTTACTCTTGGTAGGGTCAAGGCACTTCCCTAAGAGTCCAGGCTGAGAGAGCATCTCTCTTTGTGCTATAGGCACATGAAGACAGTTTGTATACCAGGGATAGACACTGATCCACAGCTCAGGGCCCCATAGATTGCCCAGGCCTTCTCATTGACACTCACATTTGGGGGGGTCCAGATCAGTCCCATGCTGGCCTCCCCACTGTCGGTCTGGGGTCCAAGAGCACACCCCTGTTCAGATCAGCTGTCTCTGCTGGTTTTGCCAGCCCATTCTTTGCCAATTTGCTCATCACTCCTCTCTCTCTGTCACTGGGTTCCTTGGGTTCAGTTCAGTGATTAGTTAGTTGTGTGTTTGCCTCTGCTTCCATCAGTCACAGGATGAAGGCTCCCGGATGGTTATAGACATCAAGTTCATTATCAGGAATGGGCATTCGAGGTGGTCCCTCCACTATTGCTTAGCTTGCCAATTGATGTTATACCTTTAGATCACTCGAGGTCACTCTGGTGCCTGATCTGTCTTCGATCCTATGATTCCCTCTTCCCCCTATTCTACCCCCACCCCCTCAACTTCCTGTTCCCCCATGACCAACTCCCTTCCTCTTTACCCCCTCTATTCTTCCCAGGTCCCACTCCCCCCCCACCCCTCGCCGTGTTCCCCATCCATTCAGAGGATCTTGTCTCCATCCTCTTCTCTTGGGTACTATGCATATATGCATATCTTTTAGGTTCTTTCCTGTTTCCCAGACTCTCTATCTGTGGAAGTGCAGACTGGCACTATCCTGACAAATGATATTTCTTACATGAAATATTTGGGTCTTTTTCTTTTTCCATGTATACCTTTAAGTAAAAATTTCTGTACATTATTTTGTAGAGTTTGAAATATTCCCAGACTTGGAGATTAGCAAATGTCAAGATTTTCTTTTATTTAGAACAGATCTTCAATTATCCCACTGCAAACATAAACGAGGCCTGATTTATAATTGCTAAGTTTTTTCTTTCATGTAAAGAGTAATACAAATATTTTCCTCATGTTAAAAAAATAGTACATGTGTTGGGAAGTAGGTTCAGTCAGTAAAGTGCTTTCTGTTCAAGCATGAGGGCTTGAGATCAGATACCCAGCACCCAAGCAAAATGCCAAGTATGGTAGCATGATCCTGAGAGGCAGAGACAGGAGGATTCTGTAGCTTGCTGGCCAGTGAGTCTTGGCAAATTGATGAGATCCAGGGTCATTGAAGTCATAAAAAAGAAAGTGGAGAACAATAGAGGAAGTCACTCAAAGTCAATTTCTGGCCTTCACATGCAAGCACACACACATGCTTACACACATGTACATGAATATGTCGTACACATGCATACACCACCACATACACCAAAATCAATACAATCTACCATATACATGCAGTCTAAGATGATGACTACCTCTGAGGGAGCAGAAAAGGGAATGAGGAGTCTAGAACTATAAGAACTATAATATAGTTGTATGAAAGATGATAGAAATACATTCATTTATCTTTGGTACTTTGTCGCAACCACCTCGACCAGCAAGGAAGACGCAACACTCGAACTCTTCTTTAAGCAGTTTATTCAGGAACCTTGAACAAATCTTCTGACCCCGGGGAGTGCCAACCCACAGCTTAAATGGACATTGGGTAGTCAACCTTGGTAAGCCACGTGGGACATGGAGATGGGGCCACATACACGGAAGCGAGCCCGATATCCAGCCTTGTCCAAATAAGGAGTTGTTTATCACAGAGAGCTCTTGCTGTCAGGCTAGCAGAAGGCGGAAGTAGACGCCATTATTAGGGTGTGGTGCCTTGCAGCTCTCTACAGTACTTAGCTTCCTGTTTCTTCAGAATTAATGATTGATGAGGAGTGAAATTAAAAATGGTGTTGAGGGCTAGGTGTGACAGAGCATAACTTTAATATCAACACTTGGGAGGTGTAACGAGCATTCTTCCCACCAGTCTTGTCCCAGAGCCAAGTCAACCCCAAATAACATACAGAGACTCTATTAGTTACAATGCTGTCGACCAATGTCTGGGGCTTCTCATTGGCTAGTTCTGTCTTAAGTATTACCCATAACTACTTAAATATATATACATATATATCTGGTCTTATCTTACCAAGGATGCCAGCCTCATGCGTCCTCTCTTCCTGGGATCACATGGCAACTGTCTCCTCTTGACTACATTTCCCAGAATCCTCCTCAACTCTTAGTCCCACCTATCTTGCTTCTCTATTGGATAACAGTGCTTTATTTATCAACCAATAAGACAAACATATATACAGAAGGACTTCCCCCACCTGGGAGGCAGAGACAGGTAGGTTTCTGTGAGTTCTAGGCCAGCCAGGGCTACAAAGTAAGACCTTATCTCAAAACAAAGCAAGAACAAAAATGACATTGGAAGGGGTTTGCAGGAGATATATGCATGACTCCAGATAAAGATATGATCTATAATCCTAGAATAGAAATAGTATAAGGGAATTATTGAAATGCTACAGTTAACCAGATTTGACTATTGGTTTGCAAACTAGGACTACATACACCTAGATTTATTGTTTCATTCCTTGGATATTTTTTTGTGTGTTTGTGTGGTTGGATAGTTGATTCATGTATTACAGAAAGTTATTTCATTTGAGAACTTCATTTCTGCAAAGATAAGGACAATTGAGCAGTGAAAGATAGTCAGGAAGAGGGTGTCTGTAGAAGGTGTCCACCGTGACTGGGTAGTACATATTTATTACAGACATCTTCTCAACTTTGCTTTGGATAATAACTTGCCATCACTAAATTAATTTTTTAATCTAGCTAATATGAGTCTGAGCGATGCTTTCATGCAAGCCTGATAGATAGCAGAGCAAGCCCTATGATTGTGCATCTCAGCCTTTGTGACCTTTATTTGATTGGAATTCATATTTGAAGTCACTGTTTATTTCTCTCCAACCTTTGCATCTAACCTTAAGTCATTTTGAAGAGAGTTCTTCTTTCACCCTCGGGACCTTCCTAAAGGGAATTCTTAATAGAATTTCTATTCTAGTGTTGTAGTTCAGATCATTATAACTTTACCTGGGAGTCTGTAATTGCTTCCTACCTATCTATCTTCAATATCATCTTTATTCTTAACCTTCACCAATCCATTATTTCTGTAAAAACAAGAGAAAGCTAAGTGCCAAAGGGAATAAGCCTAAACAAATGTAACCCACAATTTGTTAGGAAAAAAGTCACTCCAATCCTTTCGAATGATGAAATCGCATTAAGGAAATACATATACCCAAGAAAGAGATCACACTTCCTAATTAAAAGGAATGGTGCCATTATGTCTGGGTCATGTCTTAACTCCTGTCTCAGCTATGCATAAGTAGACTGGCAGCTAATATCCAAGTTTCTATGGGCCTCTATAATTCTATCCCAGTCTATAACCCAACTCTGTTATCACTTACATCTACAACTCATGTTTCCGGCAGGAAAGAGTTGAAATATTATTCCATTTAGAAGAGTACCAAAAGAAATGGTGATGCTAGGATCACTTGGGTCCAGCTTATTGGACAGTGCAGGGTGAGAGCAGAAGAATCCTGGCTCAGGGGTCCATTTCAGCAAATAACATAATTATCCAATGCTCTGATTACTTCATCTGTAAAGTGGGGAGTGTGATATCATGGAGGGTATGTTTTTCAATGAGGATCAAATGCAATAAGGAAGGTGAAGATGCCAAAGTTACAGAAAACTTCTTAGACTTTTAAAAATATAGCATATTTTGTTCATAAGAGCCCCACAGACTCTGATGAGTACATACACATATGGAAGAGAAATATATTCTGGTTCTGTAGGGTCAGGGTGGATCCTGGGATTCTGGACATCTAGCAGGCTTCCAGATGGTACCAGCACTACTGATCCACACACCATAGCCTCCTTGGGAGGCTTATTGCTGGGATACCCATCATGGTAGCCATTGGTCACATAGGTCGTCTCAAGCAAGACTAGTAAAATTAAATAAAATTTAAAATTGAGTTGGCTAAGTTTAGGAGACCTATTTTTCAAGTGTTCATAGCTGCTGTGGCCAGTGGCTGTCATATTGGACTGTGTAAATTCAGACCATTCCCACACTGCAATAAGCACTATGTACATGTTCAAAAAGTCACCCCAAACATCAAAACAGTATCTAGTGAGCATTTCCCCTGCACATCTCTAGACCCTGGTGATGTAGAATTAGCCTAACCAAGCTATTTAGCTCCTGGAGTTTACAATCCTACTAGTATAGTATTGATTTGAATAAATAAGAGGGGATTGTAAGATGGATTTGGACTTGGATGCTCTCTGGTAAGTAGAATCCCATTTTGGTCTGTGACACTGTAACATCTTCTCAGAACTCAATGTTTCCTTGTATTCCTTCCTCTAGTTCAGAATTTCAATGTACCCCAAGGACACTTGTGTTAGAGGCTCGGTAACTGGGGTGATGCTATTGGGATCAATTAGAACCATTAGGAGGTGGAATTGGGGTCTTTAGGACCCCTGGGATCTTGCCTGGAAGGGGAATTAGGAACCTTCGTCTCTTCTGCTCTCTGGCTTGTGATGTCTGCTGATTTCATTTGGACAGTTTTGTTTGTTGTTTGTTTCTTCTGCCATGCTCTGTTTTCTAGACAAAGCAATTGAAAATGGATTGAAACCTTCAAAACAATCAGCAAAATCAGCCCTTCCCTCCGTAGAAGTTGATTATCTTGGGACCTGATACTGCATCATCTATGACACAGTGACTCAAGTAAGTGAAAACAAAACAAAAACTGTCTGGACATTTGACTAAGAATTTCTAAAAGAGCCAGCCATGGTGGCTCATGTCTTTAACCTTGGCAGCTCAGGAGATGCAGGAGGCAGATCAGTCGTCTAAGGCCAGCCTGGGTAACATAGGGAGACCTTGTATCAAATAATGCTTTTCAGAGAAAATGTAGAGTTTTGGAGGGAGGGGGGAAAGTGAGAAAAAACTCCTTAAAGTGGGAGGGGTTCCAAGAGATAAACACCCTCAGTAGCTTTTTTAATTGTGCTGAGGGCGTGCCAAGCATACCTCAAGCTAGCAGGTGCAATCAAACACCAACATTGCAAAAGCAAATGCACAAAGCCCCAGAGAGTTCTTAAAGAGTGTGACAGGGAGGTTTCTATGGCAAAGCACAGAGTAATTTTGGATATTATTTTCAGTCCCACTCTAATAAATGACAACTAGAACTTTGGCCTGCTTCCTACCACCTGCTCTGAAACACACTGAATGACAGTCACTTCTTCCTACATTTCTGGTCCCCTAAAGCAGAGATAGTCTCCCTTTCCAACTCCTAGAACTTGCATCTGTGTTGTTTACAGCTGAGTCCTATAACAGCGTTAATTCAATGAAACCCATATGTCTTCACAGGGCTGAAGATGAAACCTTGGTGGGAAGCTACTTCCGGCCCTCTCCTTCACAGGAACAAACAGTTTGTCTTCTTTTCATGTTTCATTCAGTGGCCTCACTTGGAATGCTTGGAATTTATCACAACGGGAGGACTGACATCACAGAAACTGCACCAGGCTACAAGTCAGACCCCACCACCCCCGAGGTCCCCATTCCCATGAGCATGGAGAGACAAATGTGATTTACTAGAACACATTAGGTGGTAAATAGATAGAATAGAGATGTTCCCCAGTGTCCAGGGGGAATACAGAACTTGTTTGGAAGACTCGATTTTGTTTTACAACCCCAACTTCCTCTTCATTGTTTACTATGGAGTCTGACCTAGGAAATTTACCTCATGTCCCCCAAGGGAATCCTCACTGGCAAGATAGAGGAGAAGCAGCTACTCTGATTACTCAAAGGCCATCCCATGGCTTACCACATGTGTCTTTGTGCCGGGCAAGACACCAGGGAGAAAATGAACGTGAGCTGTGCCCACTCCACATATGTATGTATGTGTGTGTGTGTATGTATGTACGTATTCTCCCCTGTGGGTAGAACACAGCACACATCTTACTTGTGGTTGCTTTGATCCTTTGTGCTCAAAGCAGCTGAGTCCATTTTCTTCTGTAATACTGAGATGAAGATCAAAGATACGCAGAAGAGATAGGGGATATAATAACTCACAACTACGCTTACTTATACCACAGATTATTCATGAAGTAGAAATACGCGGAATCAGTTGGTAGTCACAATGTGAGATCACTTGGGAGATTTGAAAGAAACCCTGAGATAGGTGGTTCAGGGCAACCTCATTTTCCACTCCTGGTCCTCCTTTGCTTCGACAGGAGCTATGGTTAAAGATAGTTTTGACATCTGGCAAGGGGAGAAATGATCTCTTTGCCCTATTGCTTCACATTTGCCTTTTCTATTTCTTCTACAGCCTGATTAGGCATTCAGTGAGCCCTTTCCTGGAAGAAGAGGAGGGCTCCTTCAGGATTTGCCCTTGGTTTCAGCTGACCCCTTGGCATTCCACTCGAACGACACTGGAAGTTGATTGTAACCCTAAACTACATGCACCTGCATTCCAAAGCTACAGAGGGATGGGGACTGCCACGGGCTGAGGTGCCAGGGAAAGGAGACAAAGAGGCAGTATTAAGAGGGTAGCACCCATGCACAGAAGCTCCCCATCCCCTTGGCTTCCACTCCCTCTCCTAGGCTTTTCCTCCAAGTTGGCTCCTCTGTGGGCCCATCCTTCCTAATTGTAGTTTATAAAGGCCAATTTTGCAATGAGTTGGCACAGACATTGAGCCTGCACCTTTTTTGCACTGCAGTTTGGTTTTTAATAGCTTGATTAGGTTAAGACATCCGACGCAGGAACATTGCTTTGTTTCAAGGAGGCATTTAGGGTTACAGGGGGAAAACAATCTTTATAAGGTAGCATGCTTAAAGGAGATCCAGCTACAGTGTATCAGTTTAAAAAAATCCCATCTGATGTACTGGGTTTAATAGTGCGCAGCAGGTGACCCAAGTTCCCTTTCTCCTAAGGTTCAACCCCAAAGAGTGCCACCTGATCCTTGCAGGGAACAGGAAGGAAGTCATTATACTCTTGTCTTATAGCAGAAAACTGTATATGCCTGTCTATATGTCTATCTAAAGCGGAAGCCGACATTAGGATGCTTCCCCTCTTCCCAGCAGCACTGCTCCTGTCTCAGATGCATCTTCAAAATTCTCTCTTGTGGATGTCCTTGGAACAAGCCAGTCCCTCCATTTTTCTATTGTAGTTCTCATGATGACTAGAGGAAGTGCTAGGGACACGTTGTGCGAGAGGCCTTTCCTGGGGTGCTGAAATATGCCCTTGTCTACTCCCCCCAGAAATGAAGTCCACGCAGCCTGTTCTATTCTTCAAGGCCAACACCTTAACCACTGGTTCATCGCTACGCCCACTCTATCCTTACTTACCTATATTTATGCTACTGTTTATGTTCTATGATGGCCCCTAATTAATGCAAATCATCAGGGTATAAATTTAAAGGGGACACAGTTCAGCGTAGAACACACTCTGCCTCCACACTCCACTCTAACCATACTGGCCTCCAATGTGGTTCCTTAAGCATCCCAAACTTTGCCTCCTTGTTCTTGACCTGTGATTTCTTTATCTTGAGCTCCTTCCCCTAGCTATGTTTTATGGGACGAGAATCACGGCTCAGACAGCCCCAGTAGCTACTGCTCCCATCTTCTGCTGCCATATAACAGAGGAACCCAGAGCTCCTTTTTTGGTGGTGGTAGCATCCTGGATGACAGGTACAGCTGTGTTAGGACATTGTCTTGTGCTTTTAGCGAGTGCCAAGCTCATTAGCATCAGGACTAATGGGAAAGTCACCAGCAAGAAGGCTTGAGCAACCTCAGCTAACAAGTTTTTTTTCTTTGCTTAAAGGAATCCCTTTACAGCTGCTTTTTGACATTCCTGAAGGGTCAGCACCACCCCTCACATAGTAGTGCCATTATTAAATAAAACAAGGGATGTTTGATGACACTGTGCAGCAGGCCTATACCATGTGAACACCGAACAAAAGAGTAGCTCTTGCCCTGTTTGGAATAGAGCAAGACTGTTTCATCACACCATTTAACATGAGGTTTAAAGTGTCCACAATTTAATTTGTGAATGTTTCCATCTAGGATTTTCAGACACCCCTCCCCCTCCAAGTCCACTGGCAGAAGAAGATAACCACCAATGGGACTTCAGAGAAAACCCCCATAGCTGAGTCATGATACCAAAGAACAGTGTTGTTGGTTTTTAACCAACTGCCATGAACATTCCTGGGACTCACAGGGACAATGACAGAGAGTCGCAGCAGTCTGGAGGCTCAGTAACGATGGAGGGGCAAGAGACAGAGCCATTTCTGCTAATAGCACCCTCGGGTGGACTGAGAAAACTTGGGTCAAACACTGTGCTTGGCCTCATCTGTGATCCTCAGGCCCAGCCCACCTGGAGGAAAGTCTGAAGACTTCGTGGCTTTGTGTGGTCAAGAAGTCCTCAACTGGGGCTGGAAGGTGGGGAGAAAATGGAGGCTATTTTTCTGCCCCCACATTAAGAGGATGCAAAGACTTCTCTGCACTTACTGTGCCCTGGATGATAATGCCACTCCTCCTTTCCACCCTGCTTTTGTTCCCCCAGCCCTCAAAGCCATTGGGTGACCCATTTTCTACACTAACCTCCGCTCTGCCTCAATACCTACAGCAGTCTCGGGCCCTCTGACTCACAACCTTGACTAATGCAAATGCCTACCTTCTTCCACTTGTATGCTACTTCACGACTTTTAAAAAGCTTTCCAATTGTCTCATTTAAATTTTATAGCAATTCTGTGGGGCTGACAGAGGCTATTAAGGCCATTTCTTATATGGGAACAGAACCAGACTGGAAGGAGCCTCGGAGCTGGTCTTGCTTTTTCTACTACCCAGTGGGAATGTTCCTATGCTTCGGTTCATCATCTGTAGCATGAAAAGACTGAACTAAAATTACTAGTTTTCAAATAGTTGTTTGCTTTCTTTTGCCACTATAGTCTACAGTAAGAAATATATTCTATATTACTTTCTGGCACTTACATCTGCATGTCTATAAAACACGGAGGACACTGTTTCAAGTAAGTTATCCCTAAGAAACACAGCCCTTTATTTATTAATTTATTATACTTGTTTTTAAATTGTTCTTGGCAATTCATCACACTGGTTGTCACAATCTAACTATTCAAGCAAGCAACATCGACTTCTGTTCTTGTCCTGGTAGGGATGGAGTATAAGATTTCTTCATACTACTTTAAACAACATACAATTTATGGTGTACAAATTTTCTATCTTCGCAATTTTCCAACTAATACTTTCAGATTTCAGTTGACCACCAATAACTGAAGCCTTAGAAAATGAGAGGCAGGGGACTAGTATATACGGTTATGATAGAATTAAATATAATTCTGTCTCTGGGTTTAGCTCAGAGCTGATGTTAATTTTTACCACTGTGACCTAATAGATGAATCTAGATCCTGCCTACTATTAGTTCACATTAAAAATGAAGAACGGGTTACAAAAATAGTCTAGGACAGTGGAGGATTAAAGTGGGCATAATACAGGAATTCTAGCTCTGTTAGGTACTTCAAACTTCCTCTGTAGCTGCCAGGAATAAAATGCAGGGACACTCACATGCAGTTAGAGGGACTGGAGGTGACAGAAAGCCGCTCATCCTGAGAAAGCGTGGCAGCATACATGTGAGGGAGTCACCTTATCTTAAGTGAAGCGCCCCTAAGCAGACACATTCTAAATGTTCATCTGATTACACATGTGACAGTCTGCAAAGGATAGACAATAGAGGCTCTGATGAGAACGGCATCAAGGATGGATCCATGTAAGAGCCCCATTGCTTTCCTGAGAACCTGATACTGAAGCAGACGTCAGATGGGCAGTGGGAACTGATAAAAAGAAGGAGTAGAACCGTTCAAGTCAATAGAAACAACGCTGAGGTCCAAGTGGTGGCTGGGGAGATGGCTCCGCCGGCCGGAAGTGCTTGCTCCACAAGCATGAGGAACTGAGCTCAGAACCCCAGCCCCTGCATCAAGATCTGTGGCAATACATCCTTGCAGTTCCAGTGCTGGCGGAGGTGGAGGCAGGACAGTATCTGGAGCTTGTTGACCAGTTAGTCGCACCAAACAGGTGAACTGCAAGTTCAGTGAGAAACCCTACTTCCAAAATAAGGTGGAGACCCATCGAGGAAAGCAGTCAGGGTTAACCTCTGACCTCTACTTGCATGCACGTATGGCACTCTTCCTTCTGGACTTTAAGTCTTATGTGCCTACCTTCTGGGGTGCTGGAGGTAAGTGAGCTAAGTGCCTATGGTAAAATTATTGCCTTTGCTGTCCAGGATGCAAACATGTTCCCATCTGGGAAGACCACAAGTCAGGTACACAGCAGCAACCCATCTACCTCAACAGAAGCCAGAAGACGGAAATTCCTTGATAGCTCCTAGGATAGATGGTGCAAGTTGGGCCAAACACTCCTGCCCAAACACTGAATCTAAGGAAAAGAAAGCATGTCTGAGGAGATAGCACAGACTGTGAAGTTCTTGCCATTCAAGCACAAGGACATTAGTTTGATCCTCAGAAACCATGGGGGGGGGGAGCCAAGGTGTGTTTGTAATCTCAGCAATGAATCTGATTTCAAATACAAGGTAGATAGCTTCTGAGGAAAGGCACCTGAGGCTGATCTTTGACCTCCACACACATGCTCCTGAACATACACACACAAAGGCATACCCAAAATAAACAAGAAACAAAAGGGCAGGAATACAGCAATCATGGCCCTAGTCTTAAAAGAGCCTTCATCCAGCGACTGATGGAAGCAGATACAGACATCCACAGCTAAACACTGAACTGAACTCCTGGAATCCAGTGACAGAGAGGGAGGGGTGATGAGCAAAGGGGTTAAGACTGGGCTGGTTTAACCCTCAGAAACAGTTGACCTGAACAAGGGGGAGCTCTTGGACCCCAGATTGTGGCTGGGAGGCCAGCATGGGACTGATCCAGACCCCCTGAATGTGGATGTCAGTGAGGAGGCCTAGGTAATCTATGCGGCCTTGGGTAGTATTTATCCCTGGCACACAGATGGACTTTCGGTGCCCATGCCACAATGAGGGATGCTTTCTCAGCCTGAACTCTTGGGGTAGGGACTAGGCCCTGCTCTGGATAAAATGACAGACTCTGGACACCCCCCCCTCATGGAAGGCCTCCCCCTCCCTGGGGATTGGAGTGGAGATTGGGTGGGGGACTGGGGGGCCTAGGGGGGCAGTGGAGCAGGGAAGGGAGAGGGAGCTGGGATTGACATGTGAGGCAAGCTTGTTTCTAACTTAAATTTAAAAAATGAAGAAAACAAAGAGACCAAGAGCCACAGGAAGTAGGACAGTGATGGTGATGACGCTACTGCAGCATCTTGAGAAGACACTCCTGTTGTGTACCACCCTCTTCTCTGGCTTCCATCTGTCCCTTAAGGCTGTTTCTCCAGTCACCCCATCATTTCTGTGGTCTGTCTCACATCCTTTCCATAACATTCACTCCGCACCTGCAGTGGCTAGAGTAAGAATGGCCCCATAGGCTCATAGTTTTGAACACTTAGTCATCATGGAGTGGCACTACTTGAGAAGGATTGGGGGATGTGGCCTTGGAGTGGGTGGGGCCTAGAGTGGGTGTGTTACTCTAGGGAGGGCTTTAAGATTTCAAAAACTCAAGCCAGGCCCAGTGTCCCTCTCTTCCTGCTGCCTGTGGATCTAGATGTAGAACTCTCAGCTTCTTCTCTAACACCACGTCTGCCTGTGTGTCGCCAAGCTCCCTGCCATGATGATAATGAACTAAATCTCTAAAACTATAAGCAAACCCCAATCAAATGCTTTCTCTTAGGAGAGTTGCCGTGGTCATGGTGCCTCTCCACAGCAATAGAACACTTACTAAGACATCACTAATGTTATCCAAGCTTCTTATCCATTGCTTGCAACCAAAACCCCTGAGCTTAGTATCTGATATACTTAACCTTAAAAGAGTCAAAATCCCAAATCCAAGGTGTTTAATTGTTCCTGGAAGGATCTGAAATCATAGAAAGAAAGAGGTGAGCTTTCTTCCAAGTATACACCAGTTATAACTATACTTTAGCATTGGGGCAGAGAGCTCTGTATACAGAATGAATGCTAATTTTAAAAAACAGCTGGAAAAATAGCCTGCTTAGCCACTTATAAAGCAGCCCTTATGCCTACAGTGTAACTTAGCAATAATCCAGGGCACTGTAACCTCATCATTGAGTAGATGGATACTGACAAGTACACAGGACATCAATGAGCTTTTATTCAAGTCCTAGGAGGCCCCCAGAGATTAGAAACTGGCCTGATACATAGCAGTTATGAGACAAATGACTTTAGAACTTAGAAGCTAAAATTATTTAGGCAGCCAGCAGAAGGAGGGGGGCTTAACGGGTACATCGTATGATGGGATATGTCTTCTAGAATTTAATAAAGTTTAGATTATCTAAATCTAATTGTGAGGCCATTTGCAAAATCAAGTTACCACGTAGCATCTTTGAAAATGACTCATGTTCCTAGGAAGTGTTATAGCACAAATGGTTATCTGCCCTATCCCCGAAGGGTGTTCTGCCTGTTGTGAATCAAAGCTCCTGGAAGACCTGTCACATGTTATAAAGCCTGGGTTGGTGATGGCTGCCGGCAGCGGTGTAGAAAGGAGACATAGTCAATGTATTGGCCAAGCAGGCAGAGGAGGCTGTAACCTCTACCCTGAACTCTAACCACTTCTCAGCACATCTCACATCTGGCTGCTCTGATGATTGTCCAACCCGTCTCTGGAAAAGGAAACCCAAACCAGAGGCTACTGTTTAGACACACCCCAAAGCAAACCACCCAGAATCATACAACTCAAACTCAAGCTATCCTGACAGCCCTCAAACACTCAGATCACAAACATAAAACATTGATTTGCATCCTTGTTGACATGATTCAGTGAAATTACACCAGTTAGCCTATGCAAAACACCTGCTTGTCCTAAAAATAATGCTAATACACAAGAGATAATTGTGGAATGGGTTGAGATGGTTCTTCTCTTGTACTTTGCAATACATGCTGCTGATGCTTAAGAAAAATTTCTTCCAACCTAGTTTGAAGTCTTCCAGACTGTAATCCATTCGACTTATTGTATGACAGTTAACTTTAAAATTTTTTAAATCTGATCTGATTTTACCTTCGGCATCTTATTTCTACTCTCATAATGCATGTGGCCTTGGTCGTCTTTGCCCCACTCGTTCCCAGCATTCTGATGTGGTGGTTCTTGGACAACACCAAGCATGTTCCCACTAAACCCACTCCCACAGTGTTTCAGGTCCAGCCCCAACTGTTACTTTCTCCGTAAGGTTTGTCCTATATTACCTAAAGTCACAATCCCTGGTCCCCCTGAGACATTTTTCTTTAGTATGTATGTGAACATGTACCCACTTCTTATGTACTGGACCCATGTTTATTAGCACATGAGCTAGAGCTTGTCTTTCCCACCTGATACAATATAAGCCACACAATCGCAAGGACTTTCATATGTCTTATCTGCTACAGTAACTCCCTAGCCTAAACTAGAAGCCAGTGTTGACAGATGCTGTCCTGGTCAGTGTCCACTATCAACTTGACACAAACAGAGAACTCGACGAAGAGGGGGCTGCAGCTAAGGAATTGCCTCCATCAGATTGGCATGTCTGCAGAATGTTTTCTTACTTGCTAATTTATGTAAGAGGGCTCAGCCCGCTGTGAACAATGCTGTCCCTAGACAGGTGGGCCTGTGTAAGAAAGCAGGCTGAACAAACAATGGAGAACAAGCCAATAAGGCAGCATTCTTCCATGGCCTCTGCTTCAGATCCCGCCTCCAGGTTCAGCCTTGAGTTCCTACTCCGGCTTCCCTCAATGGACTGTAGTGAGTGAGCTGAAGCAAGCCCTTTCCTTCCCAAGTTGTTTTTGGTCAGTGTTTTATCGCAGCAACGAAAACCATCTAGAACAGATGCTCAAAAACAGTCTGTCATTCTAAGTTTCCATGCATCAGAAATGTTTGGGTGTGGGCAAAACATGAAAGGGAGATCATTTTTCTCCCTTTCCCTCTTTACTAGGAAAACACTGGAGAGGGAGGACAGGAAAGTGAGCCGAGCAGAGTGCTGAGTCATGAGGAACAGAATTCAGACCCCATTGGCAGAGTCTCGAAACCCCAGCAGGGCATGGATGTCAGCTGCATCTATGCACAGAGGACCAAAATCAAGGTCTCTATCAGGTACATGCTCCAAGAAGGAGCAGAGTCAGGGAGAGAGGCACAAGATCAAAGATGGGTGTCCCTGAATCCCTCATCCATCCATGCCTAGCTGTTGTGCAGAACTAGTGCAAGCGTCTCCAGATGTTGAGTTTGTGGCTACAAGGGCTGTGTGTTGTGCAGTGGGTGGCATTTCTAGCCCTTCTATACAGCTTCTGGCTCATACTTTTTTTTTCTGCAGGGACCCTATCCTACTGATAGACTCAGGAAAAGGGGGCTGGGGGTCATTGCTTACAGTTGTATATCCACTAGTGACCCTCCAAGACTCCAGTGAATAGTTCCACTACAACAGTCACACCAATGGTCCTGATTAAACTAAACGGATCATAGAACAAAACCAATGATAGGTAAGTAGGTGGATATTGATAAGGATAGGGGGAGAGAAGAGACGATAGCAGGGGGAGTGAATAACCAGAATGCATATAAGATATCAGAAAACTAACTTTATCAAAATATTCCAGGTTAAAAAAATAAAAGATGGGTCCTGACAGAAGAGGCCTTGGGTAACCTGTGTGAACAGGTTGTCTTCCCCTGAAACCTTGTGACTATTCTCCATGAAGCTGTTGGTAGAAAGGTTGAAATCAAGGCAGGTTGAATTAGGCAAACTTACTATCATGCCTCTTCTCTGCCAGAGTCCAAACTAGCCTCTTTTTATTCCATATTAAAGGCAAGCACTAATATTCACAGGAATGGAATTAATTTTAAAGAAATGTTGGTCATGCGCCAGGCCGAGAGTCCAGCTTTGACCCTGGAGCCTGGGATAAGCATTTTGTGTCCTCTGCTGACCTTGTATGTGCTTCTGTAGGGAAATTAGGGATGCATTAAGTGGCTGCACACAGCAGAATAATTGCCATGGCAACCAAAGACCCATCACCTGAGCTTTCTTCCAAACTGATTTGTCAAGAAGGAAATGCAGATGGTCTCACAAAATGGAAGACAGGGGAAAAATCATATTCTCCCTCTCTTTCCTCCTTTCTCATGTTTTGATATCTGGGTTCTAAAAGTAGCTCACTCATGTCTCCTTTTTCTAAAATTATTCTAAATATTTTTTTTCCTTCTCAGAGTTGCTGTCTGACTCATGGATCCTGTGCATGATGAGGTGAAGGACTGGAATAAAATCAGCACACAGCAGTTCCCCTGGGAGGGGGTCAACCCACACATCTTACATTGGCAAGACTGGCAGAATGACGGTGCACCCTTGATGAGGCCACTCCGGGACAAGTTCAACTCTGCTCTGTTAAAGGGGATCTGTGACCTTGTCAGTTCACTGTCTCAAATGAACTATACCCAAGACAAAAAAAAAATTACCATGTCAGGCTGCTTCTGGACTTGGGGCAGTGTGAACAAACAAACGACGATTTTCTGTCCACATCTTCAGAGAGGTTTGTTTCCCCTCCAATCCATCATTTGATATAGAAGACAGTAAACATGAACTGACCTGGAATGTGGCTCAGATGATGGGTTCTTTGGTTACTATGGTGATTACTCAGGTATTAGTCAATGGCATTTCTGTCAACAGTTCCAACACATGAATAAACATAAAAGACCAACTGTGAGTGTAGAGAGAAAATGTTTGTTCCTGAGATCCTCTGTGCGTGCGTGCGTGCGTGCGTGCGTGCGTGCGTGCGTGTGTGTGTGTGTGTGTGTGTGTGTGTGTGTGTGTGTGTGTGTGTTGTTTGGCTTCTTTTTTAAAACAGGGTCTCATTATGTAGCTCAGACTAGCCTTAAACCCAAAATCTCGCCTTAGTCCCCCAAGTGCTGGAATTACAGGCAAGGACCACTATGCCTGGCATGCAGCTGTGTTTTAGACAAACAGTCCTCCCGGGAAAGGTACTCATTCAGGCATCTCCACGCCACACTGAGAAACATGGCACACTCCAAGGACTTCCCTATAAATAAATGAAATGCAGTAAGCTTTAGCAAAAACGTCACGGATTTGCTGAAATGTCAGTGAGTGACAGCTGACCATTGGAGGAGGACTCTGTGGCAGTGAGGTCCTCCACATTCCTAGGTTTGTCCCCCTCAGATGTCCCCCTCAGGCCACTCCTATAACCTTAGTTTTCTCCTGTGTTCCCTATGGAGGCAGCAGGAAGCCTGTGGGTAACTGATACAAAATTACCAAACTCTGATCATCAAACAGAGTCACAGTCAGGAAAAAGTTAATTCCAGACTATTTCATTTTAAATCACTTTTAAAGAAAATGTAGAATAATGAGTTTAGGGAGAAGACTTCCATTCCCCAATGAAAGTTAAGTACCATCTCCTCTCTCAGTTCTGAAATTATGTAAGAAATGGATTTTACATCTCCTAGTTTTCTCTAAGAAGCAATATAGGTTTTATGAAAAGTTTGCCTGAAGGGTGTATGCATACACGTTTTGGGGTGGAAGACTTCAAATCATCAAATATATGGTTATATTGAACTTCAGAGAAGCAGATGGGATTGAATTAACTATTGGACTTGAATTAAATCTGTTTCCAATTATTCCCTGAAAGAAGGCGAGCTTATGGGTCAGTTATGTCTTATAGACAAAATTACTGTTTCAAAAAGACAAAAAATATTAAATCATGAAATTTTAGGCTGGAAGTCACCTAACAAAGGCCCCATGGCTATCACGATGCTCATAGCTTCTGTAAGGTTCTCAAAACTGCTCAAGTGGCTGCCACTGGAGTTTGATCATGCCACCCCACTGGAGTTTGACCATGCTACCACACGGAAAGCATTCACTGGGAATTAGCTGTCAGCTCTGCTGTGGGGAGTTCATTGTTTTAGCAATTGGGTTCTATTTCCAGGTGCATTGTAAGGTCAGATTGGCTTTCAGTTTGGTCATGTTTGGGGAGGTGGATTAGATGAAGGGTATTGTTTGAAATAATGGCAAACCAGTGCCCTCAACAGAAAGGCATCTTTGAAAGAAATAATCTCAGGTGATTATCATTGTGGCATTGAACTCAGTGTTGCCAGAGTGACTGCCATGCATCATTGTTCTTGTCTCCCCCCACTTCTGTACCCTGCCCCCAAAGGGGTATGTATGCAATGCTGTGTTGCTGCCTTGCAATTCCTTAAATTGCCCCTACGTGGTTTCTTTACCCCCTTTCATTGTTCTGTTTGCTTCCTGATTCATTATTATGTTCCAGCCTAATCCCAAACCAGGAGGCTAAGGGCCTTGTCAGGGGTCCAAGGAGGTACAGTCCCGGTGTCCCATGCCAGGATGTACTCCATGGTTAGTGCACAGAGGTAGCAGGGCAGCAGGGTGGCTGTGCACACAGGGCATCTGTCATGGAAACCTGTTTCCTCCGGCTGGCATGAGTTCGTTACTTGAAATTTTAAAAAAAGGGGTGGAGGACAAAATTCTCAGTGCTGGCGCTTCCCTCTCCAAACCCTGTGACTCCATTATCAGCCGTGGGCACCCCTTAAAATGTGGCCAAGCAGATGGATTCTACCAGGTGCTCTGTGGAGAGAAACTGTTGGGGTTCTGTGGGTGCCCCCTAGCTTTGACCAAAGAATATGCCTTTGAGAAGAATCATCACTGAGCTAGTCTTTCCCACACAATTCCTTCCTTACCCCCTGCTAATGTCCCTTGACTTCACAGCCTTCGCTGCCCCCCTCTGAGCCTATGTCATTGTTGCCTGAAAGCTAGAATCCCAATTCAATAATTCCACCACACATATGACAGCCCCTATTCCTCCCAGCAGGTTTTGCTTCTTCCATGTGGAGTCAACAGAAAGGTGGCTTCTGGAGCACAGAACTAAGGCAGTCCTTTTCAATCTTCCTAATGCTATGACCCTTCAATACAGTTCCTCACATTGTGGTGATCCCCAACTACAAAATTATTTTGTTGATGCTTCATAACTGATTTTGCTACTACTATGAATCGTAATGTAAATGTCCGATACACAGGTTATCTGATATGTAACTTCCAAAGGGATCAGGACCCCCAGTTTGAGAATCACTGCTCTAAGAAGTTTTTTTTCCAAAACTCTCCAGGGCTTACAGCTATAGTCTTCAGTCTCTTTCAATGTCTCTTTCCCCCATCAATGCCTGCTCCAGGCAGAGCAGTATTCTCCCTTTGCTGTATTCAAAGAACTTGTCCTCCCGATACTTGACAGCTCTCTAGGCATGACTGACCTCAGCAGAAGTGATGGGAGGGGTAGGCTTCCTTCAGGTAGACCAAGCACTACTCCCCTGCGCTGGATTGGGTGAATAGCATCTTCCAGCACTCATACCTCCATGAAACTTCAGTGTTTGATGTTATTTGGACATAGGGTCCCTGTGGATGTAGTTAGTTAGGATGACATTATATCATACTAAGATGTAACCTGTATAAGTGTCCATTTTCTGTTCCTATAACTGAATATCTAAAACTCGGTATCTTATAAAGAAAAGAGGTTGCTGTAGCTCATAAGTTTGGATGCCCCCTGTATTGAGAGCAATGTGGCTGCTGCACAGCATGGCAGACCGCATCCTGGTGGGCACATGTGCAAGTGAGAGAAATCATAGGCAAGACAGGTGACAAGAAAGAAGGAATCAAGGGTAAGACTTTCTCTCTTTACATCAGCTCACTCTCGGGAGAACTAAGTGAGTCACAAGGCCAGGTCTGGCCTCTTAGAGTCTCTATCCCATCAAGACTGCTATACTACAAACCGTGCTTCCAGCACACAGATGTTTGGGAGCCACAGTCAAACCAAATGCTGATGTTCTTATAAGCAAAGGACAGGATGTATAGGTCCCCCAGGGGAGGTGAGCAGGTGACCACAAAGGCAGTGTCAGGAATGATGCAGCCAGGTCAAACATGGTAAGACTGTGCATGAGCCAGGAACAGAGGGGAAAGGATCATTCAGAGGGAGTCCATTCCTGCTGACTCTTGCTCCCAGAACTGTGAACTCCCTAAATAAAATGACGCTAAGGCGAGAAGATATCATTCCGGATTCTATGGTGCTCTGACACTGTAGAATATAAGGTTATTAAGGGCTTGGGCCATTATGAGGCCTGGGAGAAGAGAAGGAATCAGATGTTTCTGATAGCCAAGTGCCAAGTTGAATGTTTTACATGTACACATAGGTAATTTTATTTAATGCACAAATCAGTATCCTTTAAGATGATATATCTGCTAAGATGTTTTAGGCTTACATATATGTAGTAGACAAAAAAAAAGCAGTAAGGCTTCAAAGGCTCTCTTACAGAGAATATGCAAATAGTTGTCTGAGGCACATAGCAAGTGTGAGATAAGACTGAAAATCCATAGCCAGGTGTCATTAGTATGAAGGAGGCTAGTAATCAAACTAGCAATCACATGGTAACTGTAAATAAGCATCATCCATAATAACAACAACAACAATAAGGTAAAATTAAAGTGCTGGGCATGTAACATGATATCTCAGCTTGATTTCTATTGCCATGATAAAACAGCATGACAAAACGCAACTTAGGGCTAAGGGGTTTAAGTCACACATCTCCATCATGTCCTCCACCACTGAGGGAAGTCAAGGCAGGAACTTAAGTAGGGCAGGAACATGGGACAGACGCTGAGCAAACGCTACAGAGGAACTTTACTTTCTCACCGTGGCTTGTTTGGTTCGCTTTCTTATACCACTCAGGACCACTTGCCCAGGAGTGGCACCATCAGTGGTAGGCTTTGCACAACAATCATTTAATCATGAAAACGCTCCTAGAAGTTAAATGGGACCATGACATTTTCTCAACTAAGGTTTCCTCTTCTTAGCTTGTATCGAGTTGACAAAAAGACAAACTAATGAAGCAAACTAATTAGCACACATTGTAAATGCAATGTTGAAGGGTCTTGAGTAATATAGGGAAGGGGTATCAATATTAAATATAGCCTTCAACTGAGTATACCACTTACATAATAAGAAAAGGCACTAATATATGCTACACTGGCTTATATAACTTCCAGTCAGGGGAGACACTGATAGAAATGTTCTCTGACACTTCTCTGGGGTCGCAGCTACTTATAACTCTGTTATCAGTCCTAGCACACACTGTCCTATGACAGAATGAGATTAGTGTGCAGCCAGTGACTTTGCTCTCCTGTCCCCATTAGCTGTGGCCAGAGGGCAGGAACAGGGACGTGTTAGAAAAGTATGTGTTTGATTCAGGGGCTGTATTACTTCTATATACATGTCTGCTGCAGGTAGCAGACTAATGCACATATATAATCACATGAAAATCAATTATCCATGTATTAAAGCAGAGACTTTAATTTTCTGAGTGGTTTTTACAGATACCTTCAATATCTCCAGATAAATGCCTGATTTCAAATTAAAGAAAATGATTCTCTTCACCACACACACACACACACACACACACACACACACACACACACACTCACTCACTCACTCAAAGGTGTCATCAACCTGGCACCATGTGGGCAGCAATGGATGTGGGAGTCAAGCCAGCGTAGAAAGTGTCCCCAAACACTTACTCATCCTCCCACTGCCTTCCAAAAACATTGTGTTGAGTTTACAGCTTTGAAAATGTAATTAACACTTTCACTTATGGAGAGTGGCTCCTGAGAGTTTTAGCAGGCTATACTAGAAACAGCCTCAAATCTCAATGGCCTTACTCATAGGGTAACCCAAGTATAGACACACTCTTCTGGACTCCCAGGAGCCTGGAGACCAATCCAGGCTTCGGCCAACCTTTCTTAGTAGTCATCCTCGCCCACAATAGACTTGAATGCCACTGAGTATAGCACTAAGCAGCTCCATGGTGAAAACTGGAAAAGCTATTTAGAATTAGATCCTAAGTTTGGTTGCTATTGTTGTGATAAGGACACTGTGACCAAAAGCAAACTGGGGGTGGGGGAAGTATTTATTTTAGCTTATAGTTTCACATCACAGTCCATGAAGAAAGGAAGTCAGGGCAGTAGCTCAAAGCAAGAACCTGGAGACAGGAACTGAAGCAGTGACCATGGAGAAACGCTGCTTATGGGCTTGCTCAGACTGCTTTCTTAAACAGCTTAGGTCATCTGCCCAAGGGTGGCATCCCACATAGTAGTGTAGGGCAGGGCCTCCCTACATCAATCATTAATGAAGAAAATGACTACAGACTTGCCTTCAGGCAATCTGATGGAGGCATCTTCTCAATTGGGATCTCTCTCTTTTTTTCCCCTCAGATAACTGTGCCTTGTATCAAGCTAACCAAAACAAAAAAGACAAACAACAAAACCACCAAGACAAGTTCCACGACTTTCTGCCATGATAACATTATCTTTAAGACTAGATCTGACCAGAGTTACAAGTCATGGTATGTATTTAGGAGTGATACAACATGTAGCATCTATTTCCTGTAAGTCTCTCTCCTGTAAGTCTGTTGTGACACCTAGGATCTTATGTGAAAACATTAAAATCTTTTACTTAAAAGGAAGAAACAAAACTATCATGATTAGAGATGAGTTGGCATAATCATTAGGGAAGGAAACAGACTGGATTAATTTTGGTTAAGGGAGCAGAACAGAAGGAGCTGCTGGGTGGTGCCAGGGTAGGAATCTGGACCCTGGTGTTCAAGGAAAAGCTGGTTCCCACGGAAGAGAACCAACTTTAAGACGTAACAAAGCCACCGGGCCGTTAGTGGCACATGCCTTTAATCCCAGCACTCGGAAAGCAGAGGCAGACGGATCTTTGTGAGTTTGAGGCCAGCCTGGTCTACTGATGGAGTTCCAGGACAGGCTCCAAAACAATACAGAGAAACCCTGCCTCAAAAATAAAATGTAGCAAAGCCAAAGAAAGAAGCAGACAAACCCAGGATTGAACAGTATAATTTATTGGGCACTTAGGTAAAGAAATGTAACTTGAGTAGCAAGACAGGCGAATTCTCACAAACTGGATCAGAAGAAGGGAAGGCAGAATGGCTAGCATAGGACGTCATCCAAGCCAAGATGGAGCTGATTTATCTCCAGCGAATACCAAGGTCACTGAACACATTCCTGGGGCCAATGGATCTAGAATCTTGGTCATAAAACTCTGCAGACACTCTATTTATAGATGCTGGGGACCAATTGGGGAAAGCTAGCCGGAGTCACTTGGCATAGTCATGGTTCTTATGACTCAAGATGGGTTCATTCAGGTCAAGCAGAAGCCCCACACCTGTGCAAGAGGAAAGGCAGGTAGGCAAGCCAATGGGGCAGAGGGGAATCATAATTTGTTTCTTCTACCTACAGCTGAAACATGTGGACACCACTGGGAAACACACCAGCTAAAATATTGGCCCCTGTCCCTGAACAGCTGCTATGCATGAGGGTATGGGAAATGTGTTTGACGTTAAAGCAAATACACATTTCTTTGGGGTTAATTGCAAGATTCACATGTTATTTTAAATAGAAAAGGCAGACGGCTCTAGCTTCGAATTTCATGCATAGAGTGGAGTCTCTGGATGGTGACCTGTATGCCTCAGATTTTTCCTCAGCTCCGTCCTCATCTGCCCCCGCTAGTGAAGGTCACTGAGAGAGATGCTTTTTAATGAGTTTCAAGGATATAACCCTAGGAAGCCTTGTCACGATCAGAGACGCGTACTAAGAATATGAGTTCTTTGCACTCAAAGACCTTGAGGATTTTTTTCTTGCTTGGAATTCTGTTAGGGACTATCAGACGGAAATAAGCCCACCCTAAAGTTAGGAGGGCCAGAATGAGGAGTTGAGTAACATAGTCCACTTCTACAGCAGACTATCAGCATCAGCTACTTCCTTTGCAAACTGACACACAGCTTAAGGCTCACCCCTGTACTCTCTATGTAGTATGTCTAGGATATGGCCAGTATTGCCAAATAAGACTGTTTTCAAGCACAGGTCTCCCTTGCCTGGCTGGTTTAATAAGTACAGATTTAACTTGGGAACCATAACTGATAACTAATAGAGTTGTGAAATTATATGCAATGGTGCATAGTACTTATTAATCACCCAAAAGATGAACTGGAGTCTTCAGTTTACAGTACTGTTTTAAGGCACCTGAGGCATGTGTTGAACTTGTACAGGAAACTTCCCATTGCAGTTGTATTGACAGATAGGCTCTTTAACAACTAGAGGGACACTAAAGGAGCATCAATGGTGACTTTTTAGGGATTTAGAGGTGAAAGCACTTTTAGGAACCATTTAGTGAAGTGGTTCTCAACTTCCACACTTGATGGAATGACCACTGCCCTACATTACTTTGATTATTAAACACTCAAGGAGTAAATATTAGTATTTACTCACAATTCCGAATGAAATATAGAAACATTGCATGGCTAGTCATCTTGCATGTGTAGACAGACAACAATCTTGTGGAGAAAACTATTTGTTGCAAGCTATAATTAATGAGGCACCATCTGTGAGAGGCAATGCTCCTTGCACAAGCCTCCACTATCCAAGCAAAGTTCTTATGCTTCTTAGCCAGATGGGAAGAGAGAAAAGGGTGTAACAAAGCAGAAATGTGGTGTGAATTATTTGATCAATAACATATGCTATGTGGTTACATTTAATTTTATTACCTGACATAGAGATTCAATTTCACACTCTTAGAAAACTTGACTTAAGATTTATATCCAACTTTGAATTCTTCCACTTGGTTTAACTGTTTTATTTATTTGTGTGTGTGTGTGTGTGTGTATACCTGCTCTCTCACTCTCTCTCTCTCTCTCTCTCTCTCTCTCTCTCTCTCTCTCTCTCTCTCTCTCTGCCCCTCTGCCTCTCTCTGTTTCTGTCTCTCTTTCTATGTCTCTCTGTCTTTATCTTTCTCTGTATCTGTGTATCAGTTGTCTGAGTACTGCTGTCTCTCTCTCTCTCTCTCTCTCTCTCTCTCTCTCTCTCTGTGTGTGTGTGTGTGTATGTGTGAATGTATACCTGCTGTGTGTGTACCTGCTGTGTGTGTCTCTCTCTCTGTATGTCTCTGTGTGTGTGTCGGTGGGTACATGTCTCTGAATGTGTGTGTCTGTGTACCTGCTGTGAAAATCAGAAGATAACTTACATGAGTCAATTTTCTCTTTACACCATATAGATCCCAAGGATGAAACTTGGCTCTACAGGTTCTGCAGCAGACACCTTAACTGGCAGAGCCATCCCACTTCCCATCTCCTGGTTGATTTTAAATAATATCAACTGATCAACTCGTACAAAATGCTTGATTCCTCCCAGCTTTGAATAAAATTTCAACCCCTCAGCTTAGGATTCAAAACTTCTGCTGCACCATAATGATAATGGACTAAACCTCTGGAAATGTAAGCCACCCAATTAAATGTTTTTCCTTTGTAAGAGTTGCCGTGGTCATAGTATCTCTTCACAGCAATAGAAACCCTAACTAAGACAGCAGAATTCTCTGATATTCATTCATGTTCATGTGTGTTGCCAACAATTCATTCCTTCTTAAAGTCAGTTAAAGTATTCCACTGTATGGCTGAATCAGTTTACCCATTTGCCTGTTAATAGGTGACAACAGAAATGGTTCAATTCCTACTTCTGACACCAGGTGATAATGGAAACCAGTCATGCCAAGGATGCTGGGAGAAGGTAGTAGGATATTTATTCAGATAGAGAGAAGTAACTTACATGAGAAGCTGAGAACCAGTGTCATCTCTCTGTGGTCTCTGAACCTCGACTGGAATCCGAGAGAGGGGGGTCCCCTCCTGTCCCTCCTCTTTTATCCCTGGTTTCTCCCATGTACATGTGGTCAATGCTGCAGGTCCATGAGACCTCTCCCTACAAACAGGCCTTTGGGTTGTTACCAGTTTAGGGCTATTACAAATAACGTTACTATGAACATTCACACTCAAGTCTTTTAAGTGAACATTTTTAAAGTTCCAGTTGTTTACATGGTAACCAGAACTCAGTCTGGTCCATTTTTTAAATCTCAGCTATGCTAATTGAGATTTTAATTATATTTTCTTGATGACTAATGATGTGAGCATCTTTTTTTGTGCACAGTTGCCACATATTATGTAACATAATTAATAAAAGCCCAGAGACAAATATTGGTGCTTAAGCTTCAAGCTGATGATCAGGGAAGCAAAGCAACTAGCCACTAGCTCTTACTTCTACCCTCAGACTAAAAGGGTGAATCTGCTCCTCAGATTCTCTCAAACTGCTATGCTCTCCTCAGTGTAGCTAGAGAATAAATGTTTCATGAGACCCTTTGGTTCTTCCTTTTATACCTCCCTAGAGCTGGGATTAAAGACTTTTGATCCCAAGTACTGAGATCACCTGTGCTCGAGCTGTTTCTCTTTAGGACTGCATCAATTTCATGTAGATAGTGTGGCCTTGAACTGAGAGATCACTCTGCTTGTCTCTTGAGTCCTTGGATTAACGGTGTGTGCCACCACTGCCTAGCACTGTGGCTGCTGGGATTAAAGGTGTATATAACCATTGCCTGACCTCTATGGCTTGTGGCTAGCTTTGCTTTCTGGACCCTCAGGCACTCTTTAATAAATCATAAATAATATATCACCATATATTATATGCCATTTCTAGTGAGGTTTCCATTTATTTTGTGGTGTTTTTGTTTTGTTGAGATAGTGTCATACTTTGTAGCCCAGGATAGCCTTAATGGTATATACCATCATCTCCAGCCTTTTCATTGAGTTTTGAGTTTCATTCTCAATGAAAGTCATTTATAAAATACATACTGCAAGTGAGAACATTTCCTCCCAGTGAGTGGCTTATTTTTCAGTAATGCCTTTGGAAACACGAAAGTTTTTTTAAGTCTGGAGAGTCAAATCTATGAATCTTTTTTTTTAATTGTGATTTTTAGCGTTTCAGCTAAGAAATCTCTGTGACATGAATTTACACATATTATTTCTTCTAAGCATGTATACACACATGCATACATATATACACACATATACATAGATATATGTATGCACATATATATAATATATACATATTATATATATAGTAAGTCTGTTCATAACTTGTTTCAAATTTACTTTTGTCAAGATATGAACCAGTGAGCATTTGGGGAACACATTAGGTAAAAACTAGTAGTGCACAATTTCAAGTAAAAAGCAGTTTGACTTACAAGATTAATGGGCTTTTAAAACTAACTTGAGTCATCAGAGACAAATGAAAAAGAAACTCATGAAAAGTGAAAAAATGTTTTTATATACATAAATTGAGTCAGTACCAGAAAAAAAGAATATTGTATGTTTTCTCTAATGTGTAGCTTCTAGATTTTACTTAGATACTTAAAATCAAGTACATACAGAGCCGGGCAGTGGTGGTCTTTAATCCCAGCACTCAGGAGGCAAAGGCAGGTGGATCTCTGAGAGTTCGAGGCCAGCCTGGTCTTCAAAAGGAGTTCTAAGACAGGCTCCAAAGCTACACAGAGAAACCCTGTCTCGAAAAACGAAAGAAAGAAAGAAAGAAAGAAAGAAAGAAAGAAAGAAAGAAAGAGAAAGTCATGTACGTACAGATGATATGGAAGAGGCTATGACACTGGCCAGGGGACAATGAGGACTAACGGGAGGAAGAGAGTATGGCTAAAGGGCACCCAGTATACACGTTACAATTGTTTGAAAATGTCTGTATCCAACAATGAATTGTTTTAATTGAAAAAGCAAAACTAGAAAATGCTTAAATCTTATTCTTAAAATATTACTTTATAAAACAACAAAGTTCTTATAGCAGGTTCTGGTTTACAGTCTTTTTGTTTGTTTGTTTCAAGACAGGGTTTCTCTGGCTGTCCTGGAACTCACTCTGTAGACCAGGCTGGTCTAGAACTCAGAGATCCGCCTGCCTCTGCCTCCCAAGTATGGGATTAAAGGTGTGCGCCCAGCTTGGTTTCCAGTCTTCTGCGCTACCTTACCAGGTCTGCATCTCTCTACTGCTACCGGCGCGCACAGTGCACTTTTCCTCCCGTGCACTGACGCATGTCCGACTGCGTGCTGACGTATTTGGTCCCAGGACTGATCAGAGCATAGCAAAGTGCTGCTTTAGCTGCTTAAGCAAGTGCTGTGTGTCCACGTGCTCTGGGAATGCCGCCTCAGACTTCTGAGCAGCAACATAGCTTCTCTGAAGATCTCCAATCTGTAAGAAACACCCATCAGGAGACAGAGTAAGAGCTACATGCTGGAAAATGCCAAGCATCCTTAACAGTAAATTGCTCCATTATGCTACCTATAGTTTAAGAATTAACTAATCTAAACTATAAATCCATCCTAAAAAAGAGGAAAATAAAATTACATAAATAACATATGCTCCATCATAGTTGTTTAGTTGTGAATCAGAAATGTGTGTTTTCTCTCTCTGTTGCTGATAGCACTGAAGTATATAAGGGCATCTATATGCCTAAAGACCCACATTTGTGTAGCCAGAATAAATTCAACATCCAACATACATAGACATTTTGATTAGTATAGCATCTCTTAGGCAGGAAATTTAAGTAAAATATATTAACTTATGATATAAAGGCCGGTTGCTGGTGGCACAGAGCTTTAATCCCTGCAATCAGGAGGCAGAAGGTGGATCTCTGAGTTCTAGGCCAGCCTGACCTACAGAACGAGTTCCAGGACAGCCAGGGCTACATAGAGAAACCTGTCTCAAAAAAGAAAAAGAAAAAAGGGGTGGGGTGGAGGAGCTGGAGAGATGGTTCAGCAGTTAAGAGCACTGCCACCCTTCCAGAAGACCTGGGTTCAATTCCCAGCATCCGCATCTCCAGTTCCAGGGATCTGACATCCTCTTACCAATGTACAAAAATAAAATAAAATAACTTTTTTAAAAGATAAAAATTATGTTCTGAGAGGTTCTAAGTGATACTAAACACAATGGTGTTGGGCAAATAGCTGGTTTTTAGGTTTATAAAGGGTATCTCTAATGTTCAATGAACTCTGTTTAAGTCCAGTCCCAAAGAAAAATGATCTACCTTCATTCATGTGGGCACTTCTGAAACGACAAAAAAAAGTTTAGTATGTGCACACAAAAAAATCTAAATGATTCAACTCTGATGAGTTTTTAATAATATATATGTATTTTAGATTTAAATGGTTTCCTTTTAAAACAGTAACATTGCCAACATTATTATTATTATTTTATAATACATCAAAGCATTGCCAAATATTATTTTATAATATTTTTCTGAACTGTCTTATAAGAATTAGGAATCCTTTGAGCTAAGAATCATTAAGCTGCACTGGTCCTCAGGTGAGCTGGCCTTCCCGTAATAAAGTGCCTGCCTTTAACTAAGTGTAGCATGGTGCAGTGGGGGATTAGGAAGTCTGCAGTCTCATACAGATCGTCATGTGGCTCTAGGGTGTGTCTTTGTTTTGTTTCAGATTTACTTTTTATTATGTTTAATTATGCATAGGAGCGAGTGCACATAAGTATGTGGATGCGTGTGCAGGTGCAGCCAAAGGCAGAGATGCAAAATCTCCTGGAGCTGCCTGCAGTGGGTGCTGGGAAGCAAATTCTAGTCCTCTGGAAGAGCAACAAGTGCTTTTAACCACTGAGCCATTCCCAAAGACCCCTGCTATTTGGGTTCTATTGAGACTGGGTCTAGCCTTCAACTAGTGACCCTCCTGCCTTAGCCTCTCGCGTGTAGAGTTGTACAGGCTTGTGCCTCCACGCCCAGGTCTTATGGATGCCTTGTAACCTCTCTGAGCCTCAGGTTGCATGAGAATGCAAATGACATGAAGTAGAAATTTTTGTCTGCTTCGTTCATTGCTACATTTTCTATGATGACCACAAGGCCTAGCACACAGGGAGGCCCAGAAAAGAAACACTGCTGGGGTTTTGGAGAGAATTCAAGAAGGCAGTAAAGTCCCTCCAACAGAAGCTGGTATAATCAACTGTCCTCCAAATTATAGCTTGAGTGAGAGCTTTTTCTATTTTCAAGACAGACATGGGTGGATAGTTTTGTATTCATGCTATAAAGATACCATGTTTATGTCTTTAGTCAATAAAGCCCTGTACTATATCACAGACATTTTGAACTGTTTCTTAATTCTCAAGACAGACTTGCTTTTCATGGTAAAAGTGCTGAGATGCCCTGGTGCCCTGGTTTGCTTGTTTATATTTTTACTATTCCTGTTGACTTCTGGATAATAACTGATTATCAACAGAATATTCATAGTTACCTTTCCCCCATATCGCTTACAAGCAGCATTTTCTAATATTCTTAATTCATAACAACCTTGAGAAAGGTGTGGTGGAAATATGATACACAGATAACAGACAGGATTCCCTTGCTGTAAAAGTCAATTATAAATCCTTCCTGGACTAGGAATTATCAAACACATGTTCTTTAGTGATTAAATGTGGTATTTTAAAATGTAAGAGATTTCATCTGCAATTTATAGTGGTGTTTTAGTGATACCAGTGATAAAGTTTATTACATAATCTCCTCAAGTGAAGATATTTGCCATAAAAGTTTTTAAAAAGTCATTTTCTTTCAGACTGAAAAATAATCAACCTTCTGTTCAGAAAGATAAGGTTTAAAATGCATTCAATCTGTAATTTTTTTAAAGCAAGAAAGATCAAGAATGTGTCAGATGATAAATTAATAAAGAAAGAAAATACCTTATCAGAGACTGTTGCAAAGTTAAAGTGTGGTTCATACATGTGGGGTGCTAACGACGATGCAGTTTGTAAGAGTGCTCTTGCCTGTGGGGAGAAGAGAAGAAAGGCGGACATGTCACATTACATCTATGATCCCTATAGGTTAAAACAAAACTTATCTGGGACAGGGCCTTAGAACATCCTGTGGGAAATACAGATGACATTCCTTGGGGAAAATAATGATGTAGTGAACTATATCTTACTCTGGTTTGTCTGGCAAAATTATGTTAGTAATACATACTTCAAAAGAGGGAGTAAGAGAACTGAAACCTGAAGGTAGGTATAAGTTATTTGAGAACCACTGCCTCATAAAGTTTGCCCTTCATTATGATACACCATCTGAAATGCAACCTTCTCAAAGTTTAAAAGTCTTCTTGACTTAAGCTTTGTTGTTGATGATCAACTTAGAAAGCTCTAATTATCTGTTCCCCAATAACAGCTTAAAATCAATACATTTCAAAGTCCAAAGTTCAACACTGGATGAGATCAAGCAAACAGTTATTACACAGCTGATCAGTTTGCTAAATGAAACAGCAACAGAAGTGACAAGTTCAAGTGCTGTCCTAGTTAGGGTCACTATTGCTGTGACAAAACACCATGACTAAAAGGGCTCATTTGGCTTATATTTCCACTTCCTAGTCCTTTACTGAAGGAAGCCAGGACAGGAACTCAAGCAGGGTAGGAACCTGGAGGCAGGAGCTGATGCAAAGGCAATGGAGGGATGCTGCTTACTGGCTTGCTCCCCATGGCTTACTCACCCTGCTTTCTTGTAGAACCCAGGACCACCAGCCCAGGGATGGTATCACCTACAATGGGCTGGGCCCTCCCCATCAATCACTAATTAAGAAAATGCCCTACATCTCGATCTTATGGAGGCATTTTCTTAATTGCGTTCCCCTCCTTCCCAATGCCTCTACCTTGTGTCAGGTTGACATTAAAGTAGCCATCACAAATGCTCACAGCATAAAACTTAGGCTACATTTCACAGTATCATGTTTTGCAGGGAACATGGAGTAACAGGAGATGGTAATGTGGGCATCACAGTTCATACTCTTGAACAACACCCTCCCCAACTGAAAACTTGTATCCATGACCCTGAGAACAAGTTCATGCATCATTTTTTTAAATGGGAAAAAATGGACATCAACTCATATAAGACAGTAGATACTAGATTTTACTAATAAAATGGTGTGAACATAAAACTTTTAAACACATTTGAAATCAATGGACTGGAGAAATGGCTCACCAGGCAAGGGTACTTGCCATGATGACCTGAGCTTGATGTCCCAGAACCCACATGGTAGAAACAGAGAAAGGGAAGAACTAGCTCCTACAAGTGTCCTCTGACCTCTAAATGTGTGCTATGGAATGTGTACATACTTGAATACATGCACACACACACACACACACCCCATCTCACATCATCAAGGTTACAGATGCATACATACTGCAATGACTTTTTTTTGTTGTTGTTTGAGACAGGATTTCTCTGTGTAGCAATTATTTTTTAAGTGGGTGCTGGAAACCCAAGTTCTCCTTGCATGGCAAGCATTTCACTGACCAAGCCATCTCCAGCCCCTCCAGGAACATGGTCTTAGACTTCCCATATGCCAGGTGCTGTTTCCAGTGCTGAGAATTCAGAAGTTACATAACACACGAGGTCCCTGCTTTCATGCAACCAAATAGTCTGCGCTACACACCAGTAACTAGTAAAACAAGTAAAAGAAAACAGCACGAGATGTACTAGGCCTAGAGGGCTTTTCATACTGATGTTTGGGTGGCTCTTCTAAAGAGATGACATTTAAGACTCTAGTGACAAAAAGACACTTGTCATGGCAAGATCTGGGGGACACTGCAAAGGCCTAAAGGGGGCAAAGCTCTGTGTGTCTGTAGAGCAGTGGGATCACTTGTGTGCCTGCAGCCAGGGAGGAAGGAGCACATGGATGGTCTCAAAGGTAGACACCAGAATACAGGGCCCATACAGGCCAGGATTGGAAGCCTGGATTTCAGTCCAAATGCAAAGACAGGGAACTGGAGGATTTTAGCAAAGCAGTAATAAAATACTACTGTTTTATAACAAAACCCATTAGGCTATTCAGAGGAGGATATGTCGTGGTTTTATTCATTCATCATTACGTCACTCAAGTCTCCCTCATAGAGGGGGTCGCAGGGGTGATGGCTTAGTCAGTAAAGTGCCCACCACATATGGTGTGTGTGGGTGTGGGTGTGGGTGTGAGGGCGTGGGTGTGTGTGTGTGCAGGGACAGTGCAGGGAAGAGACAGATGTGTGGTAGAGAAGAGGGACCCCACTGAGCTGGGACTGACAGGACTGCTGAACAGTGTGTGTGGGTGCAGGGCGGCAGAAGGAAGAAGAAAGGGTTGACAGGGTGGCTGTGAGGCTGTTGGCAGGAACAGCTAGAGCGCAGGTGGGAGGACCATGGAGGTGTACATTATTCCCATTAAATCAAATGTTCAGTTTTGGCCTCAGAGAAGTGAAGTGACTTGCCCGAAGTCACACAGCTAGTGATGGCAGAGCTAGGACTCAGAACCCCTGCTGGACTCCAGAACTATTTTAAAAGTCTAACACATATAATGATAGCTAAGTGTCACAGCTTTCCTCCGGAGAAAGCCAACTGTCCACTGTGACAATGCAGTTCTCTGACCTGTTCAATGTGACCCTTCCGCATCTCCAGCACAGCTAGGTTGTTGTAGGCCTCGGCGTGGTGGTTGTTGTGGACCAGGGCCAGCCTGAAGCACTGGTGGGCCAAGTTTGTATCTCCTATTCCCTGCAAAGAAAAGCGCATGTTTGCACACATGAAGCCAGAGGCTCCCCTGCCACATCCTCCCTCGCTTTGTGTATAAATCTTTCTGGCTACACGGAGAAACCGAGTACCAGTCACAGCAGCCAAGTGCGAATTCTGTGCATGGATTTAACTTGGGGATATAAAATGACTACAATCTCTAAATTATCAGTTGGATTCATGATATCTGAGAATATGCTCACATGAACATATGGCGACTTTTTCTGTAACAGGAAACATGCATGCGCATGCACCACACACACACACACACACACAACATACCACAGCAATGTGCCCCAGGTTGTACCAGACGTCAGCTGCCTCTTCTTCATCCTCAGCCAGGGAAAGGGCACGTTCAAACGAGGTCAGAGTCATGTCATACTGCTGGGCATAGAAGCAACACAGCCCCAGGTTGTTGAAAAGCTGGCAGTTATAAACTCCCATCTGCAAGAGGCGTCTTTCCAAAGAGGAGCACAAAAGTCGCTGTTAGACTACCTTTTAAAAATAGTTAGATGTGAATTCATTTAATAATGTTCAGACCCCTGAAGAATATTAACACAAGCATGCCAGCAAATGTTTAAAACAATGTTCCTAACTCGTCATAGGGCATGTGTCCAGGGACTGGGTCAGAAAAGTGTTTTGTTTTCCCTGCAAAAGATTTATTAGAAAGAAAGGCGAAGTGGTCACGTAAGTTCACACATGTTACTTCACAGGCCTCAGGACCTGCAGGGAATTCCCTGAGGCACCTTGAGCTGTGCCCTGGATTCCGCTGTCTGAACCGTGTGGTACAGACTCACTCCGATAGCGAGCGTCTGCCATGGAAGACGCGGGGGTAGGTGGCTCTCTGTGGTCCCCACTCTGCTTTCCCATGGCAGCTCGGGAGCCTCACTTTGCTTCTGTGCATCACTAATCCGGCCCAGTTCAAATACACAAACGAAAAGACAGTCCAGCTGCTGGACAGCTCATGACCCACGTCAGGGGTGGAGAGCACGGCCAGCTGCACAGTGCTGGATGGCATCTGCTTATTTTATGTTCCAGCACGTGCTTAGAAAGAACTTGGCAGTGTCAATCTACTCTTATGTATCACAAGGGCTGAAACCACCAGCTAAAAATGAATTTTAGTGACCAGTAAGATGGCTTAGGAGTAAAGGTGCCTGCCTCCACGTCTGATGACCTGAGTTTGATCCTGGGACTCCAAGTGGAAGGAAAGACCCAAATCAAAGGGAGTTACCTTTAACCTTCACAGTCATGCCAGGATGCACGCACCCCACCTTGGCACACACACAGATAAACAGTGAATGTCATGTTTTAAAAAGGTATTTTAGAAGCCACCTGAGGGATAAAATAAGTGTGTGTTCAAACAGAACCAGCGACCATAGTTGACTTAGACTTGGAAAAAGTTGAAAATACCTCACAGGTGACCCTGTTTTAAGTCCTCGTCACGGTTCTAGACACAGGGACCTGCAAACCCTTCCTGCTCCAGTCTCTGTCTCTAGATTTTGTGGTATTACAGAGGCAGTGACAGTGGGAAATATTTCAAGTAGCTATTTAGCCTCTGTTGTTTCTTGACAACTAACATGAACTCACATTGAACTAAATTGAAAACTTGGCCGTGCAGGTATGTTTTTCAGGATGCCAGTCCACACCCCCCCAAAGTACCAAGTACCACTTAGATGGGCAGACATCAGACGAAAGACACAGTTCTTAGATTTATACACATGTGGCCTTTCTGTAATTTCTCCAAATTTTCATTCTATCCCTTTGTTGTTTTCACCAATTTTTCCAGCAGATGCCATGAAATGCCCACCTGTAAAACCGGAGTGCAACTTCTGGCTGGTCAGAATAAAAGTGGTTGCTTCCAATGCAGGCAATGGCTTCCACGTGAGTGTTGTCTTGTTTCAGAACTTCTTTGTAGTACTCTGCCGCAGATGAGCTGTTGTTCATTTCCTATTTCCCATGCAGAAGAAGAGCAGTGCTTTATTAACACTGGACAAGAAGTTGCCTTTTTCTCTAAGTTCATTCATTCAACATTATTTATTTTGAGTCTGCCATATGTCACACTCTGTTCTAGACAGTAGGGACGAAACACGAACAAAAACATGAAGTCATCGTCCCCAAGGAGGTGACAGCTGGTGGGAAAGCCAAACAAATGAGTCAGTATGACGTGAGGGAAGGACGAGCCATGTAAAGAAAGTTAGGGTGAACAAGAGAAGGGAGGCAGGACTGCTATCAGTCACCTTGGAAGAGGCCCTGTCTAACAGAGACAGAAATGAAGAGAGGTGTCAGAGCCAGCATCTGGGGGGTTGGGGGGAGACAGTCTCACTTGGCAGAGAGACTGAAACACACAAGCCTATAATGAAAACACTGAGAAGAAACATTTCCAAGTGAGCCTGGAAAGAGGGGCAGCGCCCAGGAGACCAGAGAGGAAGCCAGGGCCTTTCGAGGCCATGTGGAGAGCCTTGGGCTTCACACTGAGCTGAGAGAACATCGGAGAACTAGAAACAGTGGCATGCCACAAACATACTGCATCACGTCTAAGGGATCACTGGGTGCTGACGGTAGGCTGTACAGAGAAGGAAGACAAGGCCTAAGAAAGACCAGATCTAGGATGAAATGAAAGCCACCCAGACCTAGTTTAGAAATACATACACAGGTGAAACACTGAAGGAGCCTTCTGCAATTGCTGCGTACATTTGTAAACACTAGTAATCACAAATTAAAGTCTCTAACTGTTCTGACCTACAAAAAGTTTGCAGGTTTGCAGAAAGAAGCTGACATAGAATGACCCTTCAGATGACCTTTATTGGGGGAAAAAGCATTTTGACGAGGGACAGTTACCATAGGCCCCAAAGTGGGAGAGCATCAGGAGAGACTACATCAAGGGAGACCTTCAATTCCCAAAAAAGCTCTGACAGGCAAGATGCCCACCATGCACAGCATGATGAGGGTCCTGAAGGAAAAGAAGAAGGAAAAGAACCTTCAATTCCCAAGGACAAAGATGGTTTCAGACTCTTACAGGCTTTTAGTGGAAGGGGTGGGCAAACTCCGAGCCGTCAAATCTGGCCTGGCCTTATCCCAGGAGTCACAAGAAAGAGAGGCACTAGGTAAAAAGCACACAATTCAAGGTTATCCTAAGTCCAAGAACTGGAGGGTCTGGGCTTCTTCATAGCTGCAAGTGGAAGGCAGGAAACTGAATTCATTCTAAGTGCTGGGAAAATCACAGCACATCTTGTATGGCCTGAGTTTCAGGATGGGGCAGTTAGCAAGCCTGTGATCTCACACGAATTTTATTAAAATTTGAGGCATATTCTCACTTGTTGCCCAGTCTGGGCTTTAACCTGAGCTTGAGCTATCCTCTACCTCAAGGCCCAGTCCATCCTCCACAAAGCTTTCCTTGTGCCTAACCCCACACAGATCTCTTCTGCCTCTCATGTTACGTGACATCCACTGTCACCCACACACCTGTTCTCATCACAGGAGGATATTTATCAATGGTAGATTTGAATCATTTTTTAATCAAACCCAAGAGACCCCACCAACTGGAAGAAACACCACGCACTGCTTCTTTAAACACAGAACTTGTATTTGGTACAAGACTCATGTGGCCACCACTGTACCCCAGACCACACTTGCATACTTTAACATATAAAGTAGTATGTAAAGTAAGTTCTTGCACACACAGAGTCAAATTCTTCCAAGTCCCCTTTTCACTTGGTCATCCATGTAATGTCTGTGCACCCAGCACTTTGCTTTTTAAATTTTATTAATAATCTTATACATTTGTGGGATGGGACATGTGGCCTTGACAGGCGCATGGTGTAGATTGACCATATAAGACTGATACACCGGTCTGCAGCCTCACCTGCTTCTCATCTTTGCGATGAAGAGGGTTGAGAGTCACTGCAGTGCTCCTTAAAAGTGCTCCCCACCACTGCTTAAGATTCCCCTAAAGCCTCAGGCAGGTCAGGCCAGCACTCAACCCTTGATCTATAACCCCAGCCTTCTTTTCACTTTTTTAATTTTTAGACAGCATCTCACTAAATTGTCCAGCTTGGCCTTCAACTTACTCTGTAGCCAGCCTGGTCTTGAACTTGCAATCCTCCTGCCTCAGCACCTGAGTAGGTGGATTAATGCTTTATGCCTCCAGACCTTGGGCATTTTTATTCTTGTAGATAATTTCCCATTAACACCTCATTATGTCATACCTTTTAAAAGTAAAAGCTCTATGGAAAACAAAAAAGATTCCGGATTCCCTTCCAAGCTCCTGACGGTTTTTGTGAGGCTGACACCTGTGCTTTCTGAATTTAACCAGCAGGTGTCAACAAAAGCTTTCAGGCAGTAATCAGAAATAATTACCACCTTCACTATGTTGGCTAATTGTAATAATTAATTGTTTTCAAAACAGCTGCAGAGAAGAAAAACTACACAACGACTGCTACTTGGCTACAAGGACCAAAAGAAAATGTGGTATATATAAGCACAATGGAATACTATCCAGCCATTAAGAAGACAAAGTTATGTCTTTTGCAGGAACATAGATGGGGGTGGAGATCATCATATTAAGAAAAAGAAGCCAGGCTCAGAAAGACAAGTACATTTTCTCCGACATGTAGAATCTAGACAACAAACAAACAAACAAAAAAAAACCAGACTTGAAACAGAAAAGCAGAGAAATGACCAGGGGAAGGAGGAGGGAGGACAAAAGACTGCGATGAGGAGGTAAATAAGACCGGTGTACATGAAGCCCACTACTTTGTACAGCGACTGCATGGTGATGAAAGTAAAGATGCTACATATTGTTAGATGTCAGAGATGTTCAAGTGTGGAAATGGGTTTTTGTGTGTCTATATGCATGTGTTCTACTGTGAAATACAGATGCATGTGTACAGGCCACATGTCAACTGTGGTGATCACTCCTGAAGTACCAGCCACTTCCGATTTTTGAGACAGGGCAGTGCATTGGCCTGGGAACCCCGTTAGGCTAGTTAGGCTGCAGGTGCTTGAAGACCAAGTGCACTGATGCAATGTTCTTTCTCAGTAAGATGGTCAGCTGCCAGCCAGAGCACATTTTCTCTCTGGTGTGTGACATACTTGTGGCTGTGCTTGTGAGCACACGCGGAGGCTGGATGTCAATGTTCACCCTGTTTTCTTTTAAGAAAGGGCCTCCCACTGAAGCTAGAGCTCACGCGTTTGGCTAGAGTGGTTGGCCATCAAGTTCAAGTTCCAGGAACCTTCCTGTCACTACCTCACTGTTCCCTAGGCATGACATCCTAAACAGTCTAAAAGGAGAAGGCTAGTTGAAAGCAAGCTGTGTTTATTCTCTCTTTGTTCTTAACTACAGGTGGGCTGCGACTAGCTGCTTGAGTTCGGGTTTCAATCTGTAATTGTAAGCTGAATAATCCATTTCTTCCCTGAGTGCTTTCTTCAGGGTATTTTATCACAATGGTTTCATGTTTTGGAGTTTTAACTCTTTTTAGAAAGTTTAAATCTGAGAGCTGAGGACATGGCTCAGTCAGTAAAGTTCTTGTCAGAACCACTGAGGACCTGAGTTCAGTCTCCAGAAACCACATAAAAAAGCCAGACATGGTGACAAATGTGTGTAATTTCAGTGCTGGGGAGGTGGAGTCCTGGGGCTTATTAGCCAGCCAGACTAGACTAATTGATAAGCCCCCGTCTCAAAAACAAGTTAGATGGCTCCTATGGCCTGACACTAGTGTTGACTTCTGGCCTCACACACATGTGCACATACATATATACACAATTTAAATCTGGCTGAAGTCATTGTTTTAATATAAGAAATATTTGCTCACTTGCTCTAATTTTAAATTATTTAATTAATAATCTATGAACTCAATTGACTTAACAGCCAAACTTTGTCACTTCCTAAATTTTCATATGGACTTCTTAGTCCTTAAACTTACTCCTGCATCAGAACTGGTTAAGTCATAATAGTTCTAGAATAGATTTTAATAACATATACTTAAAATACCATTTCCACGTACGTAAATATCACCTCAAGTGTGTGATAAACTTGGTATTAGCTAAGTGATTTTTAAAGTGGTTATTTCTGAACCAATTCAGGAAACATGAACTATGCTTACAGCTGAATTATTTGAAGTAAATTGCAAATAGCCTAAGAATGTGAATACAGCAGCGGTTTTGCTCAGAAGAGCAAAGGAGCTGGTTGAAAACACAAAGGCCTGCGTCAAAGATTGATGGGCTACACTTCTTACATATGCCTGAGGCAATTTCCACACACGATAAAGTCAAAGGGCCACTAGAATGACATTTGCAGGATTAGGTTTCTAATTTCAAACATATTTTGGACAAGAATTGCTGAAACGAGGGCCTTTCTATCAAAATGCCTCAAAAAAAAATCCAAAGTGTTAAGAAGTTTAACAAAGATGCACATCTTAAGTGTCTGTTAGAAACACAAGTAAGTAAGCAGAGGCTGTACATGCTCCCTGTAAAACAGGAAACCCACAGACCAAGACAGAATGAACACAGCAATAGGAAAAGAACACAACAGAAGAAACCCCCAGGGAAAAGCAAAGTCCTCAGAGGCAAATGCACTATGTCTGCAAATAAGGACTTAGCTAATTGTCTTTCAAGCCACTGTCACGCAGAGCAGAGGAATCCTCCAGAAATCTGGCTCTGGTGTGGTAAGCTTTGGCCGAAAGGAAATTAACTATGCACCATTTCTACTCTACACTGCCCCTGCAAGCAGGCCATTCTCCTCTCAACATCTTTCTCCCTGCTGCTGCAAACGCCACTCAGAGAAGTGATGGGCAGAAGGCAGCCAGTGGAAGACGGAACTCTACAGGACCACTTGGTGTGCTGGTCACAGCGGCAGTCCCAGCACTCTAGAGATGGAGGTAGGAGAATGGAAAGTTGAAGGCCAGACAGGGAGCCTGATACAGGGGAAAGAAAAAAGAATCTGTACAGAGCCGTGGCCTCTCCCAGCCTTAGCAACAGTAACTGCAACAGACAAGCATAGATGGAATTCTTCTGGAAAAGTAGCTGTGATTAAAGATGTTAAAAGCTAAACCTTCTGCCAAAAAGAAGGAGGAAGGGTCTGAGAGGTGCAAAATGGGGTCTAATGGCCTCATCATCACCCAAGGAGTAGCCACTATTAGCCACAGCAAGAACTCCCCTGACTTCCTAAAGTGACTATTTTATTTTCTAAGTGTCTTGGTCAAAGGTTCATTCATACTCCATTTATTTAAAGCCGCAATAAGTAAAGATAGAAAAATATTGACACTTTGTTTTGACTGGCCAAAGTCTTCAGAGTATATTTATTAAAGTTGGGTTTCAAAAAGGAAACCTTTTCCTAGTCAATTTAAAAATCACTTATTTTCATTCAAAAAGCAGTTCATTAGTAGGGTGTAGCAGCCTGTACCTGTAACCCCAGAACTAGAGAGGCTGAGAGGAGAGCATCACCCTATGTTCAAAGACAACCTGCTCTACACTGTAAATTCTAGGCTAGCCTGGGCTACATAAAGAGACCCCCATCTCAAGAAATAAAATCAAACAAACAAAACATATAATTCATGTTTCTCATATAAGATTTTGAAAATACAGTGATAGGTTTCAAACCTGGACAAACTTATTTAACATATCAAAGTGGACCTAGCCAGCCAGGTTCGTTCTGCATTCTTCAGCCCCACCTGGTACAGGGTCTTCCTGGCTGGCATAATCCACCCCCTATTCTAAACTCTCCAGCCCAAGGGGCTGGGCTGCTATTTTCTATATAATATAACCATTTTAGTACTCACTTTCTTTGTACCTGTGAGCCTGCTGGCTGCTGCACCTGGTTCCCCTCTCTCGATTCTCCCTCCCCCTCCCCCTTCTCCTCAAATGGCACAGCTCAGTCTGGTCATGTCCACTCTGGACTCTTCCAGCTCCCAGATGCCCTTGCCTCTAACTATGCTCTCCCAATTACCTATAATAAACTTTCTCCTCCACTATACCTAGGAGAAGTCATGTCTTTCCTTCCTCCTTCCTTCTTTCCTTCCTTTCTTCCTCCCTTCCTTATTCATCTGGTGCTGAAACCTGGGAAAAGTCATGCTCCTTTTCTTTTCTTTTTTTTCATCCATACAGAAAGTTTAAGAAAATAAAAATCATCCACAAGTTATCATCTAGTCATAGCCACCCTCAATCTCTTCCACTTTTGTTTGCAAAATAATTTACCAATGTTACAAGTAGCATCTTCCAATGAATTCAAAGAAACCGAGATGTGTTTGTTTAATATAGCATTAAAATTTCTAATCAATTTTAAAGTAAAATATCAGAATTATATACCCAGATTCTTTTATTTATTTCTTTATAAAAAGATATTTAAGAGAACCAATGTATGGGCAAGATCTTGAAATTTAAAGAATGGCCAATATCAAAGTGATTTTTAAAAAGCAATGTATTCCTATTCACCATTATCAAATAGAAATTACAACACTTCATTCATAGTAATACATCCAGTCATAGTTGTACCTAGGAGTACACGTGTGCAGGAAGGAGTTAATAGCAGACCTGAGATTACTATTCTTAGAAAGGTATGCACTGGGGAACTCAGCTGATTCCTGCTCATATACACTTTCCCCAGATGACGAGAGAGCCTTGCTAAAGTGACACCATTTGTACTATGCGGTTTGTGCTGATACCTGCTAACTGTAGAAAAGTGTGGAAAACTCTGGTACATGATAGGCATATGGTGTCCACACATAGTCTCCCGGTAGACAACACTCTGCAGGAGTTGTCACAACTTGTTGCTGGAAGAATTAAGTGTGTTCCTTGTGACTCCATGTTGTGACTCTACCCTGCCAAGAGGTTCATTAAAAGGATATTCTGAACAGAGGTGAAACATTCCATCCTGCAGGGAAGCTACTAAGCGCAAGAAGTGAACAACTCAAAGGCTTCAGGAAGTCCCCGAAACATACCAGATGCATTAAGTTTCCCTTTCCCAAGCATACATACACTGTCAAGGCTGCTGAGTAGCACTCTCAGAAAAGCTGAGCTGCCAGGAGAGGCTCAGCCAAGACAAACCAGCCAGCTGGCCTGGAGAAAGCAGACATAGGTTCAGCTTCCTAAGAGAAGCAAAGATCAGCAGAAGCTACCTGAAAAGTCTAGACCACTCTCACTGCCTGGAAAAGACAAGTCTCCAACCTGTTGAATTGCCTGCCTGCAGGTTGGCAGTGTGCTCCAGGTTCCCAGCTTTTGTGAGCTGTCACCCATGCTGGGATGGGCTTTGGTGATGCAACTGTCTTTGAGCCATTCTTGTTCAGGTTACCCTCCACCTATATTCCTGTAAGGAACCCCAATAAAATTCACTGCTTCCCCCGAGGCAGATTTTGGTGGTAACTGTACTTTTGTCTATCATTGGTTCTCTAGCTGGAATATGTAATGTCATATAACACCCCACTAGCAGAGGGCTTTTGGAAGCTCATCTCATCCCTTGCTTCCTCTGAACTTTGCCCAAGAGCCTTTTCCCTTTACTGATTTTGTTTTGTGTCTTTTATACACTAGTGAAATGTTCCTTGCCAGTGTGTTATATGCTGTGTTTTGGGAGTCTTACTAAAGCACTGAATTTTAGCATCGCTTGGTGACTCCCACCATAACCTTTCTGGGAATGATCACAAAATATTCACTGGAGGACAAAAGCGAATGAAGCAACTGAAGAGTTATGTCATACTTGAATATGGAAAGAAAGGCAGCCTACTTACCCACCCTGTCAATCAAATATTAACTGTCAACCTAAGTCATTATGCCTGCAAAGTTAAAAAAGATAGTCTTAAAATCAATATGGAGGAGCAGGGAGATAAGTTTTCAACTGTAAAGGAGAAAAACCAGGTGCTAGCATTGCCTAATCTAGTCTCAGAATCACTGTGCTACTATGCTAGTTAGCAGGGGAGAAAACTCACTGAAGTTTCTCTACAGAATGTGAGAACATGAATCTAAAGTGTGTAAGAATAAGTATCAGTCCAATTCCCCCAAGAAGGGCTCACCCTCCCTGGGGAATGATGTGGGGATGGGGTGGGGGGCTGGGGAGGCTGGTGGAGGAACAAGGGAGGAGGGGTGGGAGAGGGAGCTTGGATTGACACGTGAAGCATTCATGTTTCTAATTTAAATAAGAACATATATTGAGGGAAAAAAAAGAATAAGTAACAGTCCAAACTGTTACTGCACTCCTGACAAGGCACACCTATCTGGTACCATTAGAAAACTATAGAAATGTAGCTAGTATGAGATCGTAAAAGGTTGAACAAACAGAGCAATGGAACAGACTAGAAAGCTCAAGGCATGCCTACCAGAAATGGAAACAAACAAACAAACAAACAAACAGATGTTTGGTATTACAGATCTTGGGAAAGTGTAGGAGTGAATGCCACAAAGCTACCCACCCAACAGGGCGGGGTCAAGGTAGAGATAAAAGGAAGTGAAAGGAAAAGGGGCTTCCCTTTTTTTTCTCCTGGAAGCCAGCCATGCTTCTGACTCCTGGTCAGTGCGACTCTCTCTCTCCCTGATAAATAAATATATTGTCTTTCCCTATATAGTATCGAATATTGTTATAGGAAAGGATTGTTAAGTGTGCTGAGATAACAGTTTACCCATACAGGAAAAGTAAGTCAAAGTCCTATCTTGTATCATTGACCTCTAGGTATTTATAAAAACCTACCTGAATTAAACGCACACAGCAAAGTCTCTCCTTATACTGCTGAATCACGGCCAACGATCTTAATTTTATAAACTGTGCTCCCTGCTAGGACCCCAAGGGCCTGTGAGCTTTTTAAAGTAGCACACAACCTCAATTTTACATCAACTTTTAAAATAATAGGAACCTTACCTCATAGATCCTGGCAATTCCACAAAGCAGGGTCACCTCTCCTGGAAACTTATCTAAGCCTTGTTTGAATAGATTTAAAGCAGTCACGGGTTGGTCCAGTATGATATAAACCTAAAAGCAAGACATATTTCAACAATAGTACTTTACTAGTTTTTAAAATAATAGCATTTACACGACAAGTTTTAATTATTGATTAGAAACAATTTGTCTCCCAGAAATTAGACAATTTCCACAGACATATTATATTTCTAATAATGACTCTACAGTTTATCTACACACTGTACATATAATTTATCATCCCAAGAAATGCTTACTGTGGGGGTATTATTGTCACAAAGACTGGGTAATACCAGAACAAGAAAGGGTCAGGGGAACATCTCCCCACTGCTCACACCAATCCTCCACTCCCGATAAGTCCTTTTCTGATATTCACATCTTTTTGGTTTGTTTCTTGGCCCACTGAATTCAACCAGGGTAGTGTGCATGACTATGGGTTTCAAGCTACTCACTGGAGCTTGCAGGGCTCACCAATGGATACACACTGAAGACAATGGTTGTCCTTCCCCTAGAATAAATATACCAGTAGCCAAAAGTTCAGTGGGGTGGAGTGTGGCCTTGTAGGCCCTTTCTTCAGTCCATGATTGACTGATTTTAGGCTTAGTCTCATACAAACAACTGTAACTTCTATGAAATCATGATTGCAATGGCTGTGTTTTTCCAGAAGCCAGTTGTTCAAGTCCCCTTTCCTCCCCTCCAGCTTTTATACTTTTCCTGCTCATAACACACTTCTTAATTTGGAATCGTTTTTTTATAGATAAGCTACAATAATAACTACAACTTCATTAAGTGTTTTCTTTCAAATATAAGTAGAGCTTCCCTTCTCTGAAATGTTTTACATGGAAGTGTTCTTAATTTCTGATTTTGGTGGTAATCTGGAATACTGTGGAACACAATTCTAAATATGAAATTCATTGATTTAAAATTTTTAAAAAATTTTTATGTATATACGGTTTTGCCTGCATGTACGTTTGTCCACCTATGTGTGCACAAAACTCTTGGAGATCAAAAGAGGGTGTCAAATCTCTTGGAACTGGAGTTCAGATGGTTGTGTGAGCCACCATGTGGGTGCTGCGAGCCAAGCTGGATCCTTTGGAAAAGCAACAAATGCTTTAACTGCTGAGCCTCTCTTTGGAATTTTTTTTCCATCCACATGTAAGGCAGCTTTACACAGTAATTTTATTGCACCTGTGTTTTGAGTGTGACATGTCCCATGAATTTTGCAGCATCCAGATTTCATATATTCAGATTAGGAATGTCCAATCTGTATTGAAAAATTCTAGGTGGCCTGTGTATTGGAGCTACAGGTCACATCATTCAGCCAGCACAATGGACTTGAATGCTTGCTGCTAACAGCCCAGTGATGCTGAAAACCTGGCCTCTTGCAGTCTCAAAGCACAAAGGGAAGGTATAAAACCTATCCTGTACAGTTACTGCATGGATTAAATTAATCTGTCTTTACCAACAAGCCTGCTACAATACCCTATGGTGCTCAGAGCTGAGTAAGTAATGTCCTATAAAACAATCTATGAAATGGTCCCTGTTCTTAGAGCAGGGCTCCATAGCACAGGCCTGGAATCTCAGCTACCGAGGAAGCTGAGGCAGGAGGATGGCGAGTTCAAAGTCTGTCTGGATTATACAGTGAGGTCTTGTTTTTTAAACAAAGGGGCCCTGTTCTCTACAACCTGCTTGGGTTTGAGACAAAATAGATTATAGAAATGCCTTTCTGCTACTGACAGGGTGGTAAGTCTATGGTATTTCCTTTTGTCCTAGTAAGCATCTGTCAAAGGGATTTTCTTCTTTTTCCACTCCTTGTGCCATGGGTACCCTCCATATGTTATTTTTCACTTGCTATAAAAAATAACACTGAGCATATTAACTTGCCAAATATTCCAGAAGGAACTGGCAACTTTCCCCATGCAGTGGCCAGCACCCTTTGAAGACAGTTTTCACTCAAGAATATTTACTTACTTTCGCCAGATAGAGAAATGTGTCTACCATTTCCTGCTGCTTCAGGGCTGACTTAAACTGCTTCTCTGCTTCGCGGTACATTCCTAACCTAGAAATAGCCATTGAGAAAAATCAGACATCCAATTAAAGATCAACACTACATCACTGTTTTTTCAAACCCTGAGGATACAAAGAGACACATCTCATCCTACTTGGCAAGCATATACCCAACCGGGTGATGCTGTGCACACTGATAGTAACAGGTACATTAACAGAAACTAGCAAAAAGCTACCTGTCTTCCATAGTCATCAGCTATCTAAGTCTCAGATGGTGTGTAAAGACTACAACCTAATCACAGCAGGATCTGTCTCTCACGGGGTCACATCAGTTCACCACCACGAGAGCTTATGATCAGCTGCACATATGGCAAGTGACCTGGATAACTGTGGAGCTGCCACTTCACTGGAAGACCTGAAGGGCGGTGTTTCTTTGAAAAATCTCCTTCCCCAAGACAGCCCCTAGGCTCCTTTAGTTCTTCCTATACTGTTTTAGTGAAAGCAACAATTTCCGCTTGCACACTACAGCCAGATCATCAGTTTCCTACAGATCTTGTTTGCCTTTGCCCTTAGCAGATTGCTTCCTCTGTGACTCTGGAACTTGTTCCTTGCCCAAATGACTGTCTTGATGTCAATGTCCACCTCTGTGGTCCAGGAAGCGCAGCTGCCACCAGGATAGTCACCGAAGCACACATGGCTCTCATTTGGCTTGTCCTTAGTAGACCTGTCATGCTTCCTGATAATTACTCATTCTTAGCAATCTATGAGCTACTTAGATATATTTTTTGTAAAATAAACTGAAAATGATTTATAATATGCTCCATTGTGCTAATTTCACATAAAGGCTGAAAACTAGCTCTGATCATTTTTTCATGATCTACACTTCAAACTCTGGTGTAGCTGATATACTAGCAGCTGCTGGAAAGACGGGATTAAGGCGACTTTGTCAGGTGGCTTCAACAGATTAGTGAAAAGTTAGAGGGCACGTGATGAGGAAGAAGCCCTTCCTCTTCAAAGGTCCCATCCACTTCACAGACTATGTGTAAAATATTATCAAAGGAATCTAGTTTAGCTGAGGAGGACATGACAATGCAAACAGTGAGCGATACAGGAAAGCGGGGACTAGGACAGCAGTATTGGGCTACACTAACAGTCCCAATGGAGAATCATCAAGGAATCCAACAGCAGTATTGGGCTACACTAACAGTCCCAGTGGAGAATCATCAAGGAATCCAACAGCAGTATTGGGCTATATTAACAGTCCCAGTGGAGAATCATCAAGGAATCCAACAGCAGCTGTGGGTGCACAACCCCCTTACTTAGGAAGACTTGATGACATGAGAGACCCAGGAAAGAAGTTACTAGAAGAACTCAACAACAGATATTAAGATGCCCAGAAGTAAGTTAAGTGGTTCTCAACTTGTGGGTCATGACCCCTTTGGAGGTCAAATGACTCTTTCCATGGGTTGTAAAGCACACACATATCCTGCACATCTGATGTTTACATTATGACTTGTAACAATTACAAAATTATTGTTCTGAGTAGCAATGAAAATAATTTTATGGTTTGGGGTCACCACAACAAGAACTGTATTAAAGGGTCTCAATATTAGGAGGGTTGAGAACCACTAGAGTAAGTAATAATAAAATGTTCAGAATTAGGCACTGGAGTGGGGTTGGGTAGTAGGAGAGAAACTTTGAGAACATAGAGGCAGGGTCAGTAGAACGAAGTGGCCAGGGACAAAGGCTGCCATCTACTTCGGGCTACATCCTCCAGTAAGGCATTTTGATCTCCCCAGTTGACGTCACAAGCTCGTTCTCTGGGTTCCCAGTGTGCCGTGCCCTTGCTTCCATAATAGTAGGAATCATCGTCATAATTATTTGTTGTCTGTCTCAGCATTTGAAAATACAATCTAATAAATCAGTGTGGTCCCACTTGAGAGTAGTTATTCATTAATATCTGGCTAATTGGATGGATGTATAAATGAGTGAACACCAAATACATAGTAAAGATGTCCTGAAGAACAGGACAATAATTTAGTATGATAAAATGCATTCATTTGAAAGAAGACACACTCATATAAATGGCATCATCTCTGGGCAGTAGGAAGAGTCTGAGTTATGCTTTCCTTTCATTATTAACCAGGTCTGAAGGCTTTGTATGTAAGCTCAAGATGTTAAAACTGTCTTTAAGAATTAAACTCATAAGATTTTAATGTTATAATGATCTCAGGTTATCTTCCAGTACAAAACACTTTTCACTTGATCAGTGGGAAAAAAATGATTCAGAGTTGTATGTGAGCTGTCTAAATGGGAAGTAGCCTTGATTTCCACAACAGCAACAAGCACGTTTATTCCCTTTTACACTTTCAGCCCACGTATGCCCTTCTCCCAGAGCATTGGTCTAGAAACGTTGATGGTTGCTCACAATAACTGAAGCCTATCTTGATTCTTAATAATAAAAACAATTTGCCGTTATAAAATATGAATGTTCATCCTTTCCATTTTCCCCAAGGGTTCTAAATTTTCTGAATATCAGCAGCAAGTTTCAGATCTCACTAAAATTAGTAACAACTTTGCTGACTTCTGAGTTTGTTTTCTTTTGGGTGTATTTAAACACGAAGCACATTTGAAAAACATTCAGGTCCTAGAAAAACAATAAGGTTATGGAAGCAGGAACTGGGTGTGGCAGACTGCTAATCCTGGCACTCCAAAGATGGAGGCAGGAGGATTGTGAGAGCAAGGCCAGCCTGGGCTACATAGTGACATTCTGTCTGAACTAAATAAGGCATTAATAAGAGATTCAGAAGCAGAAAATGAAGCTGAAACTCTTGCTGTATCACTTCTCAGCTCCAAGAATTTAGAAGCTAGCTTCCTATTGGTAAGGCTCAACCTTCCTCAACCGAGCAGCCACCTCCAGGTGTCACCAGTCTTAAGTGAGATGAATACTGTACAAACAAGCTGGCTCTTATCTGCAGGGCACTCTACAGAGGTGAGGCATTTGTGTACGCAAAGAATTGAGAGACTGAAGTGAACACTCAGGGTTCTAGTCCCAGGTCTGTCATTAACCAGTTCATGATGAAAATCATAACTGGGTCTAGCCTTGACTTCCTTGTGTGACAAGTTCTCACTGCTGTCATGAGATGGTTCAGAAAATGTTTGCTCAAATAAGCCCAAGTTGTCACTGCTTCATGAAGAGAGTTTTTTTTTTGGTCGTCATTTCTCTCATTTTTTGATGACATAAACATATTTCCACCTTTAAGACTTTCACATAAGATTTTACCTGTAGTAACACTTTCCGATCTGCACTTTCCACCACCAGTCCTTGTACTGAGAATGCTCTGTGGAAAGGGACGCCAAATCCAAAGCCTTTGGAAAATAATTCATTTCCAATTATGAAATGCTTTTCTAATGGTAAACAGGCAGGGGATAAATAATTAAATAAGCCACATAATTAGCATCGATCAAAACATATTAGAAATTAGATAGAAACTCAAGTTGCCCAAGTTCCCAGATGGCCCCACAAATTTCCCCTAAATAATCAGTTGCAGGCCAGGGAGCTGACAGCAAACAGGTTGGAGGCACTGTCTGAAGGGAAGCAGATGCATAATAAACCAGATTACAATTTTAATATACAAGGCACAAAAATTGAAATTTAAAGCACTAGGATTTTACTCTCTTCTTCTTTTTTTGTATCTACTCTCTAATGATTCAAAATGCCTCAAAACTCAGCGATGTCAAGCTTTCTGTGTGTAAGGTGGGTCCAGTGGTAGTCCCCATAGGTGTACAGAAAGAGGAGGACCAAGTAAGTAGATAGAAAAGGGGTTTGGAAAGGCAGGGGCCATTGCTCAGGGGTAGAGTATTTGCCTTACACGCCTGATCAAGCCCAGGTTCAGTCTCTAGTTACATCAGAGGAAGAGTGAAGCACTCGCTTGCTATGGGACCTGGGGAGATGGCTTCAGCAGTAAAGTGCTTGCTGTGCAGGTAGGAGACTTGAGTTCAGATCCTCAGTCCCCAGGAAAAGCTGAGTGTGGCACCATGTACCTGTCACCTCCATGTTAGGGAGAATGCGGGTGAATTCAGAATAAGAAAGAAAGGGGCTTTGGAGGCTGGGATGACACAGAAGAGGCAAAAGTCTGAGTATTTGGGTTACTGCTGCCTTCAACAATCATGACTCTATGGCTCTAATGTCACTTTACCTTCTAGTAGTTAACATTTCCTTCATATTTGAACTGTTTAATCCCACTGTGTGTGTGTGTGTGTGTGTGTGTGTGTCTGAGTGTAAGTGCCTACAGAGGCCAGAGACATCAGATCTCTTACACTTGGAGTTACAGGAGGCTGTGCACTTCCAGATGTGGGTGCTGGGAACAGGAACTAAACTCTGGTAATCGACAAGAGCAGTATGTTCTTAGCCACCTCTCTGCCACAATCCCTTATCTTTGGCATCTTTTTTCCCTCCAGTGTTTTTACATGATCAGACAAGAGGTAACCCATTAAGAATTGACATTTTTATAGAGAGGAAGTGGAAAACCTTTTGACAGAGGAGAAGGGAGTAAGTCTTTACACAAATTTAAAGTTCCCAGAAATCTAAAAATTTTATAAAGAGCAGTGAATAGAACTGGAGTTATCAATTAAATGAGAATTCTAATTTTTAATATTTATTTGTCCTCCCAATGTTGGAACTGTTTTATTCTACAGTCAGTGTTAATACAATCACGAGAGCCAACAGTTCCATTAAAAGAACACTTGGATCTTCAGTTCTATTATCTCAAAATGCATTCCCTATTACTGTCCTCTTTAATATCAGCTCTCTTTTGAAAAGAATGCCAGAAAAGTTCCCTCAACCTCCTATTGCAAAATTAATTACTTTTCCATGTGTTCTCCATCGCTCTTGCTCCAGGGGAGACCTCTAAATATGCAAACTACTTATCCAGGAACAGTGTCACCATGCTGAGACTCTAATGGACCTAAAAAATCAACATCCCTACTTGAAGGCTACGGAAATTGAAAACAGCCACATACTTTCATGTGCTTATTTTTCTTTCTCCCCTCTAGCCAGATATAAAAGTGAAGACAAGAAAACAAGAGAGAAGTGTGACTTCAAGTGGCATTATTTCTGGAAACATTGGAAACTTGTGTTTTCAGAGGCATGCACTGTAAATATCTAGGCACATTAACTTTGACTCCATCTTTATTAAGACCCTTCCCAGCGAATAGATCACATTCACTGTCATGTTTAATATAAACAGACCTTCCACTGTTTTCAGGCAAAGTTTCCGTTTGAATGATTCTTATGTACCCTGACTTCCTAAGTGCTTATGATGGGTGGCGGAGTTTGCCTTCAGATACAATCCTGAATCAAGACATCCTATGGAGGAACCGGATGTTCCCGGTAGTCCAGATAAAACTGCTGAGCCAATAAAAATGGTAGGAGAGTTATCTTAGCACTTCTTATTCACATGAAGACTTGCACTGAGTTAGACAAGAATACTTATGATGACTTCTGAAGGCCCCTGCACTCCCCCAGGGGAGACCCTTTGTGGGTCTTTGAATGGGACTGTTCCTATAGGCTCGCGTGCTTGAACACTTGGTCCCCAGTTGGTGGCACTGTTTGAGGAGCCTTAGAAGGTGTGGCCTTGTTGGAGGCAGTGTGTCACTAGAGGCCAGCTTTGAGACTCATTTCCAGTTGTTCTCTCGGCTTTGTACTTGCAGTTCAAGATGTGAGTTCTCAGCATCCTCTTCCAGCTGCCATGCCTGCCTACTACCTACAGTCAACCATTATGGACTCCCACCCTCTGGAACCATAAGCCAAAATAAACTCTTTCTTCTCCGTGCTGCCTTGGGCATGGTGTTTTGTCACATCAACAGAAAAGTAGCTAATATGCCTTCTGTCCATCTCCATTGTTAAGGAATGTCACTGTGCTCACAAGAGGCACTGAAGAATTACTTGCTCAGATCATTAGCTGGAGTCTTCTGACTGGTGTCAAAAATAGTTTGAGAAACAAACAAATTCCTTGTGGTAGTTGTGAATGTATTTGGCCCCCATAAACTCATAGGGAGTAGCACTATTAGGAAGCCTGGCTTTGTTGGAGGAAGTGTAGTCTTGTTGGAGGAGGCTGGAGGACACACCTTTAATCTGGGCCACACCTTCTGTTGGAAGTGTGTCTCTGTGGGAAGTGGCTTTGAAGTCTTTTTCTCAAACTTCACTCGGTGTGACAGTCAGTTGACTTCCTGTTGCCTTTGAGACAAGATGTAAGGACTCTCAGCTCCAGCACCATGTCTGCCTACATGCGGCCATGCTCCCTGCCATGAAGGACTGAACCTGAATTGTAAGTGAGCCCCCTCAATTAAATGTTTTCTTTGTAAGAGTTGCTGTGGTCATAGCAATAGGAACCCAAATTAAGACATCCCTATTTATAGTTCAGAGCTACTAGCATTTAAAATATTTTAAGTAGTGGCATAAGACCTGTATTTCTTTAAAATTCTGATTCATATACTGTGTGTGTTTGTGTGTGTGTACATATGTGACTAGCCAGAGGACAGCCTTGGTTGTTGCTCCTCAGGTACCGTCTACCTCATTTTCTGAAGACAGGGTAGCTCATTGGAACTTGCCAAGTAGACTAGACTAGCTGGCCAGCACACCCCAGGGATGCCCTGGCCTGGGCTTATAAGCATGGGCCTCCATACCTAGCTTTTTCTACACTGGTTATGAGGCCTTAACTCAGGTCCTCATGCTTGCAAGGCAAGCACCTTATGGACTGAACACTCTTCAGCTGCCCAAGATAAACGCCACTTGGGCCTTAATCAGGGAAGCCTCTTTTTCCAGTGAGTATAGGAACGGATGGCTACAAAGAGTGCTGAGACAGGGGGATGTACAAGTGCCTGGCCCTTAACAAAACATTTATGTCATCACTTCTAAGGCTCATGGAACATTGTGGAAGGGATAGGGGTGGGCAGGACTGCAAGAGCTGTAAGATAGGGTAAAGGGCTGTAAAATGCCATGCCCTAGGCAAGCCACAACCACAAACTCACAGCTGCTACAGATTGCTATGCTGTGTCTGCACAAGACCAGGGACATCAACCGCCTGGCATGGAGGAGGAGGGGCTCAGGGGCCCAGCCTCTAACTACTCACTACTGATAGGTGCAGGGAGAGAAGGAGTCATCGCCTGTAGTGACCCCACCACACTCAAGTGGAAAGTCTAACTCCAGTGATTACACAGAGGATCTTGGCTAAAATAAACAGAGAACAAAACAAACTCCAAAGTCATGAATCCAGGAAAGGGGCTGATGGGGATGAGGGGGAGGCAAGGGGAAATAATCAGAATGCATTATGTACATATAAAAATAAGTGAGTGTGGGATTGAGTAAGTTCCTATAGGCTCACAGATTTGAATGCTTAAGCATCAGGGAGTGGCACCACTTGAGGAGGGTAAGGAGCCAGGGCAATATCCTTCTTGTTGAAGGAAATGCGCCACTGGCAGGGGGAGGGGGGGGTAGGATTTGGGTTTCAAGGGCCCAAGCCAGACCCAATGTCTCTCTTCCTGCTGTCTGCTGATCCAGATCCAGATCTCTCAGCTGCTTCTCCAGCACTATACCTGCCTGTGTGGCACCAGGATGATAATGGACTAAATTTCTGAAACTGTAGTAAGCCCTGTGGCCATGGTGTCTCTTCACAGTAGTAGAACACTGACTAAAATGGTGAGTAATTAATAGCTTATTAAGTACTATTTATTACTAATAATATATACTTAATATAAAACCCTAAAATGTCACATTTAAAAGCCATGGGTTTATTGAAGTCCGGCTGTAGAAGGATCTTTGGCAAATCTGGACAGTGTAGTCTGTGAGCATGTCTCAACACTGAAAACTTTTGAAACTTTGTTTACAGTTATGACAACTTCAAGACACTGAAACTAAAGAACATGTGGAAATAAAGATTCCAGGTTATTAGTCCATATGTATTATGGCCGATGATCAGTCAAAAACAGAGAAAAAATGTCATTAAAAACTCAAGTATACAAATGACAACAAAAAATAAATACAGTTTCCTTCAGATCAACTTTACTGTGTCTTAGTTAGGATTTCTATTGCTGTGAGGAAACTATGATCACAGCAGCTCTCATAAAGAAAAACATTTAATTGGGGTTGGCTTACTGTCTCAGTAAGTCCATTGCCATCATGGCGAGAAGCATGTAGTCAGACATGGTGCTGGAGAAGAAGCTGAGAGTTCTACATCCTGATCCACAGGCAACAGGAAGTGAACTGTGGCACTGGGAGTAGCTTGAGCATAGGAGACCTCAAAGCCCACTCCCACAGTGACACACTTCCTCCAACAAGGCCACATGTAGTTTGACAAAATCACACCTCCCTTTGGGGGCCATTTTCTTTCAAATCACCACCCTGTGTGTGCACACATACTTGCATGTGTGTATGTGCATATCCTATGGTGCTCTTGTGGAGGTCAGAGGACAACTTCCAGGACTCAGTTCTTCCTTCCACCATGTAGGGCTTAGGAGTTGATCGACTCTGGACCTCAGACTTGCAGCGAGGTGACTTCTGCTGACTTCTAACCTGGCTGGTTGTATTTATTCTTAACATTGAAAAGACTACTTCATAGGACTCTTAATAGTTAGCTCTAGCATTCTCCCTACTAGCAGAAAGATAAAATGATCGGCCCACATGTTATTTTAGTTTTGTCAATAATGTCCCTCAAATAGGAGCACCAAGACAGAAATATAGTTGTCACATCAAAGATCAATTTTGCTTTCTTAACATTTAAATGCCACTTCACAGTTCTTGGTATTTACCTATAGTGTCCCCTGTATTGATGCAAAACACTTGCTTTTGAAAAATTTGAAGGTCATCCAAAAGTAATGCATATAACAGCAGCTCCGATTTCATTAGCATGCTAAAAAATAGAACCTTTTTTATTCATTTTCCAGATAAAGTTGCAAAATAGATAAAAGGTTAAAAAAATGCCAAGTTTGTGCTCATTATCTAAGCCCTTTTTGGGAAATAACATTTGTGATAAAATATAAAATGGCATTTTAATGGAAGAGTCTAGCTCAAAGAGCACTATGAATGAGCATGTGTGTGAGAGTGTGCAAGCCGGTGTGAGTAGGGAAACAGATACAGGCATATGTCCTCAGCGCTCCTCCAGCCAATCGAGGGACCAATGCAAGGAAAGGGAAAGTTTGTACTTTTCACGAAGTAAAAACAAAAAGCGCTACTGAAGGGACCAGCGCCCCCTCCCGTTTTAGCAGCCAGGACAGGCTAACATGTGTTCGCCTGACCTTGACCTTCCTGTCCTGGTCACTAAGGTCAAATGCCCTCCTCGTGGCAAGGAACCAATCAGAAGTTAGCTGGCAGGGCTGTGCTTTACGGCTGTGGGTGTGCTTTATGGACAGTGCACAACAGTGATATGCAGAGCATAGCAACCGCCCTGGGAGGGCCTAGGGGCCATATCAACCAGCTGACTAATCAACACAGGTCGTCCAAGCCTGGAAGCACACCAATCCTGATACTGTTGCGTACCCATAGTCACTCCCCTTACGCTGCCCTATAATATCCCTGCCTCGTGGTTTCTCAGGGTCTTTTCTCCAGCCATCCGTAGCTAATGGGTTAGCTCGTTAAATAACAGCAATAAAAGACTCTTTGCTTTTGCATTGAAATGGGCCTCCTGGTATTTGGGGGTTCAGAATTTGGGCACAACAGTACCTCCTTGAGTGATCAACACGAGAGTGAACTAGAACATGAAAAAAAAGCAAGGGCCCAATTATTAGCATTTAAATTTATGGAGGTGCTTAATTTATAATAGCAAAGACTGGTATTAAATCAGGAACTTATGAAAAGTTTGAAAAGAAAAGAAGATAAAATGAAGCTTAATCTCCGCCAGTAACGTGAGGCCGATCTGCTTTCTATACTGTAATCCAAGTGGCTAATGCATTGTGGGCATCCAACAAGTGCACATGGGATGAAGACATCTTAAACCTAGTCTCAAGAAATACATCCAAGTAGCAGTCTTAAATATATGTAAACATGAGGCCTAGGCAGTCTATGGGGCCTCTGGCAGTGGATCAGTGTTTATTTCTAGTACATGAACTTTGGGAGCCCATTCCACATAGAGGGATACTCTCTCATCCTAGACACAGGGGGGAGGGCCTAGGCCCTGCTCCAAATGATATGACAGACTTTGAAGATCCCCCATGGAAAGCCTCACCCTCCCTGCAGAGCAGAAAGGGGTAAGATAGGGGATTAGTGGGGAGCAGGAGAAGAGGAGAGGGAGGGAGAACTGGGATTGACATGTGAAACAGCTTTCTAATTTAAATTTAAAAATCTGAAAAAGTATATGTAAACATGTATTTAGTTATAATTCTGTTTAGCATTCTCAATGGATACTTTTTGACTTAATATTATAACATAAACATTTGTGATTTTTATGATTTTGGTAACTTTATTTTACTGGCTGCATGAAAAGTCCATTCTGCTGTTCATCATAACTTATCAAATTTATCCTCCAGCACTGAGGATTTATGTTGTTTTCCAAGTATATTTGCTACTGTATCTAATACTATAATGATCATTACAAATGCAGCTATTTTTCCTGACAATTTTTTTTGAGAACTGAAATCACAGAATAAATTAAGCAAAATGTGTTTATGGCTATCTGTTTCCTATTACCACAGTATTTTCTAAAGTGCACCTTTTACAGCATTATCTATAACTTGTAATAATTTATGACACCGTCCTTAAACATTTTCAAGTTCTCTACTTTACATTTCTTGTCAGCAAGAAAATCCATCTGTACTGTACCTGCTTCCTGCTATTTTCCCCAAATTATCTATAATTGGGTCATTTCTCTGTCCATAAGAAGCTCTCTAAGACCTGGTGAGATGCCTCTGTGGGTAAATTGACCAGGAGTTTGGATCCCTAGAACCCACATCAAAGTTGGATGCCTGTGGTGAGCTGCCTGTAAGTCCACATCACAAGGCATGGGGGAGGACAGTGTGGGGCAAAGACAGGGAACCCTCTTAGTGTGCTAGACTAGCTGGAATGGCAAGCTCAAGGTTCTGAGTGAGACTGCCTCAATATATATGGTACACTGTGATCAATGAAGACACTTGTCATCAGCTACCAGCCTCCAAGTATATGCAAGCACACGAACAATGACACACGCATGAATGTACATATACATGTTGCATCTATGCCAGGAAAAGCATTCTAAAAAATTAAGATAATCTTTTTTAAATGTAACAAGCAATATTTAAAATCACCCTGTAGGTACATTTTTGCCTTCTAATCGCTATATAGAAATTATATATAAGAACCAGTCAATTTCTTACGCTTGCATTGTTTCACAAACTAACCCATGAAGTGGTTTAATTGTTGAACTCCGTGTGTTTGTATGTGTGTACAAATGTGCATGTGTACATGCATGCAGAAAGCAGCAAAGGTCAACTGTGAATGTCATCCCACCGGAGCCAGCTTCCTTTTTACTGAGATGAGGTACTCTAGGCTGGCTCACCTATTAGCATTGGCCAGCAAGTCCCCGGGAATGTGCCCATTCCAGTACTGAGATTATAAGCGCATGGCACCATGTGAGTTCTGAGGAATACACTCAGGTACTTGTGCTTGTAAGGCAAGCATTTTCTGAGCCATCTCCCTAGCCCTAGTTTAAAATTTAGTAACTCATCAACCCAATGTCCAAAAGAATGTCCCCAAACAAGCTCCCACAGTTGTCATTTAGTGATTTAAAGAGATCTACTGCAAAGAGTTCCCCATTTTGTTCAGCACTGCTTGTTTTGAATATATTAAGTCTTTCATTATTCATGAACATAATTTTACAAAATTTGTAAATGGAGACTCTGGTTCCCAATAAGATTTTGTATCATATTCTTGTTCCTCAGGTGTATTTAAAGGTCATTTTGTTATGTTTTTTTTCTATTAATTCACTGTTTTTTTTAATGAACCTCCTTCTCTGGTGAGGTTGTTATATGGAATTCAAGCTTTCAAATGCTGCCAAGAGTCCTCAACTCTATTTCCTACGTTTGAATAAATGTTTTCTAGTTCTTCTATAATTCCAGAATATACTCTACAGCAGTAGTTCCCAATCACCACTGAACGCTCACATTGCCTATGGAGTTCTTAATTGCAGCAGGAGCACCAGCCTCCCCTGGGGATTCTGATTTTAGAAGTGTAGCACAAACCCACACATCACTGCTATTAAATTACACAGGTAATTAAGAAAGAGGGGCCCTTTTTGCATTTCTGTTTCCAGGTCAATGAGAATATAATTTGCAGATTTAAATATAAAGAGCAAAGGCTTGGGTCAGCCTGCCTCCCTCTGTCCTTGATCTCAGGTCAGGACTAAAATGTGACTTGCATGCTGTGTCACTCAGAATGACACTGGATGAAAAAACAAGTATTTCTTCAGTAAATGAATTATTCTTCAAAAACCCAAGAGAATAAAGGCAGATGTGGAGGCACATACCTGGAATCCTAGCACTTGGCAGGCAGAGGCAGGGGTGAGTGTCTGAGGTCAGCCTGGGCTACATAGTGAGATCCTGTTTCAGAAAACAAAAAAGAAACCCTTCCAAAACCAGACTTGTGACAATTTAATAATTAGAGATCTGCTCATCTGTGAAATGGAGGGGATTTAGACAGTGCTCTACATGTCACCGCATTAATAGCCTCTATGAGCGGTAGAGTAAGTGAAACCACAGGGTTCTGTTTACAGAAATGCACGAGTTTCTTGGTGGGTTAATCTTAGACTCCTCTGTTCCCTTTGTGACCACACACTTGCCTTCTTCATCACAGGTGAGTCCCACGTTCTCTATATCCAATCTAGACTCTTAGACGGATACTTGTACCCTACTCCTCAGCATGCAATTGTATCGCCATGCAGAGAACCTTCGTCATTTTAAACACAAAACTCTGAGTCAATTATGCAGCTTCTTTATAAACTGATGAGTCAATCCCATGTCTGTTAGTAAAGCTAGCACCCTCACAACACACTCAGCTGGCATCTCTGACTGGTGTCCCCTTCCCTTGCCCCCAACACCAAACCTACCATCAAGTTCAGTGGTTTCTTTAAACTGTCTCTTTGGGGCCCTTGCTTCTGAAGGTAAGTCTTACACAGCTCTCATTCCAGTCTCTGTCAGGGTTTTCCATTTCTTATATTTCTTTTTCCTGGTACCCATGAACCCTGCTCACTTGGTGGATGTTTGCCAGCATCAATCACCATCTATGTCTTCCCTTGGCTACCTTCAGTCTGTCTTTTTAACACATGCGGACTTACTCTACAGCTCAGACTAGTCTTAACTTACAGTTCTCCTGACTCGGCCTCTTGAGTGCTCTGACCGAAAATGTACAACTCAAACCCAGTGGCAGTTTTCGTCAATTTTATTGTCTCAGAATAAACAGCTTACAGAAGCAGGTGCTGTATCCTACTTTCATTAGCTTGCCCTGTACACAGAGTTGTGGCTGACACATAGAAAACACAACCGAGGGAAGTATTTTCCTGGACACTCAACATGTGAACATAGTGTTTTTCATGGACTGATAAGAAAATGGGGAAACTGTTACCCAATATTACAGAATTGACTTCATTTGACTTAAGCAACTTCATGAGTTTTCTCCTCATCTACATACTGGCTTATATAAATTGAAACAGATTTGGAAAATCAGATGCATTAGTGAGCAGTTACTGTGAAAACTGACTATAGCTGAAGCTATACGGTAACATGGGCTCTTTGTGTTATTATTTCTACTTTTGTGTGTTTGAAATCTTCATGGGTGAGAGGGGCAGAAGAAGGCAGAAATGCATGTTAGCAAACTCCTAATACTCTGTGGTCTAAAAAAAAACAACGAACCAGTAGTACTATTAGCATAAAGAATACATTATAACAGGCATATGGTATTCTTACTTATCTTGCCCTTTAACAACAGCTACATAATCTATGAACCACTCATAATTCCTATCATTTCTATATTCATACAATGTCCCACTGAAACCGAAACTTTCAGTTTTTCCAATTTTTAATGATTCCATTTTTTTAAAGGAAAGAAATAGAACATTTCAAAATCTAAAGCTACAAAGCCTGAAAAATTACAAGGAAAGAAAATAACAGGAATTCATCACTTACCATCTTAACATCATTTTCATGGTGAAAAATATATTCAAATAAAGCCTGGAAAAGACAAAATGTCAAAACATACTCAGTTTTATTTTAATAAAGCACTTTGTTACTGTTATATGAAAACTCAGAACTTAGTTGACTCAGAGTACAGGATACTCTAAAGTGCTAGGAACTGGTAAATAATAAATGTGACTGTCATTTGTCATAGTAACCCATTATAAAATTCTGCAACTCACAATAAATTTTGTCTTTACAGACAATAAACTGGAAAGTTCAAAGAACTGAACCTTTTTCCTTTACATTATATACATTATTTTATTAAACAAGACAAAATAAGTTTGTTTTACTTTTCTAAAGACAATTATCATGAATGTTTCACCCAATTTGTATACTCTCTTTATATTATAGAGATTATTATTTAATTTTGACACATGGGAAATAGGGTATTCCTTTTGAAACAACATGGAATATAAATGTTAAGCAGAATTTTCTGCTTAATTTTTAAAGCCAGCCCGAATGCACCCTGGGATCACACAAGAGGACCCAGACAAGGCCAGTTAAATCAGACACCAGAAGGTTTAGACAGTGGCAGCCGTCCCCCACTGCAGTTTGTGAAGCCTCCAGATAGCTCTAGTCCCCAGCCAGGGCTGAAAGGTATGGTTTAAATATTTACCGTGCTCATCTGGACAAGCAAGCATTCGTGGATTAACTTTTAGTTCCACTACCCTAAGTCTGGAATGTCATTCTTTAACACTTGTTAGTGACCCTGGGAGATGTCACGGTTGTTAACACCCAGTGACACATAAGCAACAGAAATGAAAAAAGAATCTAGGCCAGTGATATTCTGGCTACAGCCCCCAATATCTGAAGAAAGGAACAGAGTTGGGAGGAACTGAGGGAAGGAAGAATGGGAAAGGGACTGGAAGCTGAGGCAGAGGCAGAGAGGGAGTAAGGGAAGGAGGAAGGGAGGGGAAGACTGAATAGAGCCCAAGATATGATCCCAGCACAGCGACAAAAGAAAGAAAGGAGAAGTGTCAAACCTGCAAACTAAGCACTCAGGAGGCTAAAGCCTGCAGAACAGAGTTCTGGACCACCCTGGGTTACGTACAAGACCCTGGCTTAAAAAGGACCATCAAAAGCAAACAACAACCAAATCCCAATCTATAGCAATCCTTCCCTTCTTATTACAAAAGAAAGAAAGAAAGAAAGAAAGAAAGAAAGAAAGAAAGAAAGAAAGAAAGAAAGAAAGAAAGAAAGGAAACTAAAACGCTGGCATGAAAAGGCTTTCACAGCACTCAAGCAGTATCGGTGTCTGAGCATCACACAGATATCCTATAGCATAAAGAAGTCCTGAAGGAAGCAGAGGCAAACACCACAGCTAAACACTGGGCTGAACTCCTGGAACCCAGTTGCAGAGAGGGAGGAGTGATGAGCAAAGGGGTCAAGACCAGGCTGGAGAAACCCACAGTAACAGCTGACCTGAGCAAGGTGGGAGCTCATAGACCCCAGACCAATAGCTGGGAAACCAGCATAGGACAGAACCAGACCCCCTGAATGTGGGTGTCAGTTAGGAGGCCTTGGCAATCTATGGGACCTCTGGTAGTAGATCAGTATTTATCCCTAGCAAAAGAATGGATTTTGGGAATCCATTCCACATAGAGGGATACTCTCTCAGCCTAGACACATGGGGGAGGGCCTAGGCCCTGCTCCAAATGATAAAACAAACTTTGAAGATTCCCCCATGGAAGGCCTCACCCTCCCTGAGGAGCAGAAAGGGGATGAGATAGGGGATTGGTGGGGGCAGGGGAGGAGGGGAGGGATAGGGAACTGGGATTGACATGTAAAACAAGCTTGTTTCTAATTTAAATTAAACAAAAAATATATCCCCCCCCCAAAAAAAGTCCTGATGAGACAAGGCAAGGTGGGGATCAAAGAGAAAAACTTGGTGACATTCCTATAGCACACTAAAGGAACACAAGAATCTCACCTGTCCTGGACATACAGATGTCCTTCTTACTCCACTGTGGGAAATGTCTCCATTGGCTACACTCTTTCATTGAAAACTGGCCAGTCAGCCGTCTCAAGGAAGGGAGCCAGGTATTCCACAGGAATGCCTACTCATTACTCTACTCTCAGGAAGAAAAGGGGAACAACTAAAGCTTTGCAGTCTACTAAAGGCCAATCACTAGAGTACTGTTAGAGACGTGAAGGAGTCAGTAGCATTTTTCTGGTCTGATACAGTCCACCAAATGGCATTCTACTCTTATTTACCCCAGAATGATAGCAATTAGAAACGAACTCAGCACTCATACAAGGAAGTTCATGGATTTCTGCTAAGTTTGCTGGGTTAGAGATAAGCATGTTTCCAGAAAGTTAAGTGTTCCTGTGCAATTTGTTCCAAGGTATTCCCCCAAGGAATTTGGGGTCTTATTTCATTTTGCTTTTAGGGGCTGTAGGCATCCTGAACTGTTGTTCTTACTCAAGCATACCCACCTTGTTTTTGTTCAAAGATTTGTTTGTGTGTGCGTGCGTGCGTGCATGGTGGCGGGGGGTGAGAGTGGGAGAACACCTGTTTGCACACACAGAGGCCAGAGGCAACCAATCTGGTGTTCCACTCTATCACTTTGCCTATTCAGGATCTCCTCTCCCTGAACTTGGAGCTTATGTTTTTCTTGACTAAGATGAAAGCCATATAGCCCTATAAATGCTCCTGTCTCCACTCACCTCAGAACTGGGTTACATGTGTGAGTGGGGCACCTAGCTTATTGTGTGGGTGCTGGAATCTGAACTCTGGTCCTCCTGACTGTGCACCAAGTAATCTTAACCACTGAGCCATCTCTCCTGCCCCACCTTGTTTCTTAAGACAGAGTTTCTCACTGGCCTGGGGCACCTTGATTGATTACGCTAGGATGGCTGGCCAGTAACATACCTACTCTACCTTCACTTCTGTGGATATGATAGTACACCCTGGCAAAAGGAAAGTTAGGGAAGAAAAGAATTATTTGATTTATAGTTTCAGGTTAAGTGCATTAGTGAAGCACAGTTTGGGCAAGAACTAAAAACACTGGATCTACAGTCAAGAGTAGAGAAAAAATAAGCACATGGATCCTTGCTTGCTCTTAGCAAGCTCCCTCCTCTGTTATACTGTTAAGGATCCTATGCCTAGGGAATAGTGCTGCCCTCAATGGGCTGGTTGGGTCTTCCTACATCAATTAAAAAACCAAATAATCCCTTACAGATGCAGCCACCAGTCAGCCTGATCTAAATAATTGCTCATTAAGACTCTTCCTAGGAGATCCTAGATTATGCCAAGCTGATAATTAAAACTAACCATCACACCAAAATATATAGCTTTTAAAAATATTATTTGTTTACTTATATGTGTGTGCTAATACATGCATGCATAAATACACATGCATGTCACAGCACACATGAAGAAATCAGAGGACAACCTAAGGAAGCCAATTCTCTTCTTCTACCAGGTGGGTCCTGGGGTTTGAATCCAGGTCATCAGTCTTGGTGGCATGAATCTGTTCCCACTGAGCCATCTGATCGGCCCACACCCAGCAGTTTAGTGTGGCCTCTGGGAACAAACTCAGGCCCTCATGCTTGTGAGGCAAGCAATTTATCAGCTGAGCAGTATCTCCCATGACCCCCCACTCCCTAGCTTTTCACAATGGAAAAGTTCTATACCATCTTCCTTTCTGTGCTTTTATTTTTCTAGTTTCCTTTTCATTCTTTCCACTTTCCCCACTTTTGTTCCCTTATCCACGTGCTCTCTCTGCCTCTAATTCTCTCTCTCTCTCTCTCTCTCTCTCTCTCTCTCTCTCTCTCTCTCTCTCTCTCTCTCTCTTTTTGGTTTTTATGAGACAGGGTTTCTCTGTATTGTTTTGGAGGCTGTCAGTCCAGCCTGGCCTCGAACTCACAGAGATCCGCCTGCCTCTGCCTCCCGAGTGCTGGGATTAAAGGCGTGCACCACTACCGCCCAGCTAATTCTCTTTTTATTTAAGGGAATACTCTGATAGATGAGATGAGAATTATTTAGGTAGCTAGCTGACTGCTAACTGGCTTGAGTAACACTGTTAATCACTAACTAAGCATACATATATTCTCCATCCTTTTGATCATGCAAGAGTTGAAAATTATTTATCTGAGAATAGTCCAAGCTGTAGAACAAACACATCTACATCCAGACAACCTCAAGCTTCATTTTGCAAAGATTGTGCTGCCTCTCTGCTTTCTTTGTCATAAATTATTGTCATTACCCAGGGGAAATGGTTTTCCAGCCAGGCAGTGGTGGTATACAACTTTAATCCCAGCACTTGGGAGGCAGAGGCAGGTGGATCTCTGTGAGTCCAAGGCCAGCCTGGTCTACAGAGTGAGTTCCAGGATAGTCAGGAGTGTTTCACAGAGAAACCTTGCCAACAAAAACCAGACAAACAAAAAGTATTTTCCTATAATAATTATATATGTACTTATTTCTGATAGATTGTGCTTAATTCAAGACAAGGAATTTTTGCATGTTACATGAACTAAATTCTCCATTTCCTATAAAACCATGTCATCACACTTCTGTCATTACTTCATAACTTAGGGTCTTTAGAAGCACATACCTTTGCCAACTTAGGTTTCTGGGAATATTTCGTTAAATTCAGTCTAGATAAATTTATAAATGGTCCATCAGGACTTGTAAGCATGGAAGCCTGTGAGAGGAAAGAAAGAGAAGAAGAAATTGAAAACTTTTTCTTGAAACATAGTTTCATCTGCATAAAGATTATAGTAACTCATAGAAGTAATAAAGCGACAAGAAATACCTTCAGAATTTCTGTTTAATACTAGTGGAGCCTAAAGTTACTTGGGTAATACAAAGTTCTGGGAAAGTTGACAGAACCTACCGTCCCTAGTCTGACGAATCTTCCAGAGGAGCTAGTGACAGGTCGTGCTGTGTAGGCAGTTCTGGGTGTTTTGATGGCCTGTTCCATTGTACCCGGCCTTCCACTCTGTGTGCTCGGCCTAAGGAAACCTGTAATAGGTCTTCCAGCTTGAGTGATTGGCCTGTGGAGATTATAACACAAACAAGACTAAGCCAGGATATAGCTCATCAGGATTTGGAGACAGAGGGAAGAAACTAAAACACAGACCTGACAGCTTGACTTGGTCCTCCTGTCTGGGTAGTTCCAGGGAGCTTCAGAGATGTGCCAGGACCTATAAGATGGGATGGTGATCAACATATATTACTTAAGAATTTTTAGAAACCCTTAGCAACTTCATTTTCAGACTTGTCCTGGCCTGGGAAGAAGACTTTAGAGCAGTAAATGCTTTGGGGTTCATCTTCAGTGGTGTTTACTGCTCTAGTTGGTGGCATCAACCTGGAAGAGTGGGGCCTAAAAGTGAGGCAGCCTAAGTCTCACAAATAGCCAACTTTATTCAGAGCATCAGACAATTTATACTCTGAGGGTTAAGAAGAATCATATGAGCAAGGTGTTCAACCACAAGGACAAGCCCCATGTGGCAAAAACATGTTTTTCCATAGAGACGTGTGAATAACGCAGCTGAAGAAGACTCGTTACTACCCGCTACACCTGAGCCCCTATCATGTGATTCATGTTATCACTCAGTCTTCACAAGGAGTCTATAGGACAGGGTTAGTACTAAGCCAGTTACCAGGGGCTCAAGGAATTGTTAGCATGTCACACGGTTAGCAGAGCTTGCATTCCGATTCAAAACTAGCATGCTTTAAAGTCTAAATCAATGGTTCTAGACTCAAAAGTTAATTATTTTTTATACAAATGTCTACAAATAAAAGACTGTGTCCAAAATTCACCAATTTTAGCAAGTCATGAGGAAAAGAAGATCTTAACAACTAAAAGATTACCAGCAAACCACCATATATTAGAATCATCCTCCGATATCAGTTATATCACGACCCTAAGGCACTCCCATTATATATGTGTTTTTACAATATACAGAAAAATATACACACACATTCCTCTTACATACCGTATCCTTCCTTTAATTTAACTGAACAAGTACTCACGTGGAACTTGGGCAATAGCATTTTCATCCAGAATCATTTCCGCAATCCCTTCCTGATCTACATCGATTTCATCTATGTACACCATTTCAGTCAGTGCTCGTGCTTTCAAAATCCAAGCTGCCTAAAAAGCATGGGGGAAAAAAAGCATTTGGTAAAATAACATTAGAAATCTTACATGGCTTACCCAAGCTAGGAGTGTGTTGTTAGTGCACTCTGTGCTCTGCTTCCGGGCCATGACTTCCAGGATGTCTTTCCCATTTCCAACTCCCAGGCATCCTCTCGCCTTCCTTACAGTCTTCCCTTTACGCTTCTGAACATCTTCCACGCATACCATATTTGACAAATACTATGATCATCTGGGTATGTGTTAGCTCCTGTTTCCCAGAAGAAGCATTTCAATCTTGTGCACTCCTGAGTCTTCTAGACCTTTAGGATTTTTTTTATACATAATTGGGTGTTCAGGAAATGTTGGTTGACTTGAGCTAAGATAAATTTCTCTGGATTCCAAATCACTACTTTGTGATCTAGTCAGGAGAACCACCTGGCAAGGAGGGAGAATGGAAAAGTAATTAAAGAAGCTAAGCTAAACGAATCGTCAGCTTTGCGGGAGCCTGAGAAGGGCATCATGAAGGTGTACATACTTAACTCTCCTGTCAAACATGAAATTGCTTTACTGAAAAACTTGACCTTTCTGCATTTTTTCCAGAATAAAACCAAGAACGATGATGCTCAGTGTCCCTTGCACAATCTGAGAGGAACATGAGTCTGGAAGCATTGGCATAGACATGACTGTACAGGGATAGTAACAGATGTCTGAGGGACTGGGGCTCAGTGTACCAGCAGTCTGGTTGTGAAGCAGGCTGAATGAAGCTGAAGGAGCTTAAGAGGGAAAAGACGAGAGCTGCAGGGTGTCTGCAAAGTCCGCACATGTACAGAACTTTATCCACTTAGTCTTTTTATTAAAGACCTCTTAGATATATATCATCGGGCTAGCTCTGAGTGGGAAACAAGATCACAACATGGATCTTAACAATTCCTGAGCACACTAGCATCTAATGGATTAAACAGCAAAGCACAGATTACTGTGTGATAGGTAACAAGTGTGTGATAGAAAAAAAATAGGTTTTTTAGAAAATGGTTGGATGAAAGAAAAGCCAGGACGGTGGTATATGCCTGAAATCTGAGCATTTAGAAGTTCCTCCTTGACTACATTGCAAGTTCAAGGCCAACCTGTAATATTGTCTCGAAACTGGCTCACAGTGTGATTGGAAATTCCCAGTAGTTGTAATTGTTGGTGAATCTGTCTAGACTAAGAGACCAGCCAGAGAGCACATGTGTCATGGTGAGGTTTAGGGATTCTTTTTATGCTGATAATGAGGAGTCAATGAAATTTATGGGCCATAATTGGCAGTCTAACTTAAATCCTTCTCAACCAATCTACCCTCCTCACTCAATCAACCCCTAACATCTTTCTCTGACAGGGTCTCATGATGTAGCCAGGATGTCCTTGAACTCTAGACCCTCAGATTTAGCCTGAGTGCTGGAATTATAGACATGTACCATCATACTCATTAAATCAAAATTTTAAAATCCAAGTGTTTTAATATTTTATTTAAATTAGAAACAAGCTTGCTTCACATGTCAATTCCAGCTCCCTCCCCTGCTCTCCCATTCCCCTACCAACCCCCCCCAACCTCCCAACCAATGCCCACTCCATTCCCTAGGGAGGGTGAAGCCTTCCAAGGGGGAATCTCTATGGGCCTGTCATTTTATTCAGGGCAGGGCCTAGGCTCTCCCACAAGAGTCCAGGCTGAGAGAGCATCCCTCATTGTGGGATGGGCACCCAAAGTCCATTTGTGTGCCAGGGATAAATACTGATCTACTACCCAAGGCCCCATAGATTGTCTAGGCCTCCTCACTGATACCCACATTCAGGGGTGTAGGAGGAAGTCTATGTCGCCATTAAACATGTGACTTACTAGAGGCGCATACAGATGAGGTAATAAAAGGGCGGTTTACCACACCGCTAACCACACCCACTTTAGGCAGGACTAAAGACGTATACGGCTGGACGTAAAGACGTATACGTACGTAGGCGGAACTACGTCACTAGCCAAGCCCACTTTTGGGCATGGCTAGGGGCGTTACGGGGGGAAGGCATAAAAGACAGCGCACAGGAAGTCTCGCTCTCTTTTCCTGGAGTTCGGCTTCCGGTCCAGTCGCTAGCTGAGATCTGCTGGGCTTCTCGGGGTTTGGTATCGTGTGAGTAATTTTCTAAATTAAATACTTAGCTTCCCTTTCAGTAACTGTGTGTCGCGTATCGTTACAGCGTCCGTAAAGCCAACAGTTTGGTGTCAGAAGTGGGATTGGAATCGGGACCCAGAAAAAACGGCTTCTCTCGGCCCGACCAGGCGCACGTGGACTCTCCTTTCGCTAAGTTCCTCACCACTTCGCTCGGCAAGGCACGATTCCTGCCGCCAGGAACCAGCACCTTCTACCTGCCGGTAAGGTTAGGTATTCCAAGGTTTCTCTCACGGCCACGTGCTGTTTTACTGGCGGCCAGCTGACTCCGGCCACGTGCTCTCTCACTGGCAGCCTGTTGATTTCGGCCTGAATTACTCCACTGATAACAAACGTAACTGATTTATACAATGTCAATAGCTAACACTATGATGCAGGATGTTAAGAATTTTCTTGTTTTTTGTATGGATGGGATTTTAGAAAGGGTTGAGGACCTACCTGAAAGGTGCTTCCTACCCATGGTGGTGATTATTAGCTTCATAATCAATATAATTTTGTTAATGAAATGGTTCAAAAATAGGAATAAACTTATACAGGTCATGCAGTCATCACAGGATAGTTTTGAAATCTTAATACAAAGGATTCAGGAAATGCAAAATTCATTGCAGGAGAGTAAGAAAGGGTTGGTAGAAAATATTCAGGATATTAAAAATGATAATGTAGGTCTGACGAACAGGTTTAAAGAGACGGAACACAAAATTGAATTATTTTCAGGAAAAATGTGTTCCATAGATAGAATTGAAAAATTGGAACATAATGTGGAAACATTTAACGACAAACACGGTTCCATGTTTGATGATTTCACTAGCAAATTACAAAGACTGGAACATAAAATTGAAATGCTAGCAGAAAAGAATTGTTCCATGTCTGAGAGCAATGGTAAACTAACTGATAGAATATCATTTGTTGAAGGCAGTTTACATGCTATTGAGGTACTTGCTAAGGATGAGAATATTAGAAATTTGGAATCACATGTAAATGATGAATGTAAAAAAATGAAAGATTCCATGACATCCTTAGAAAATCATTTGTCCCAAGAACTTCAAGAGCTCAGAGAAACAATGATGAATAGACTGCAGGATTTAGAAGACGCTCAATCTGATACTTCAGAATCAGAAATACAGGCAACAGGTCAGGACAGGAGTTTCCCAAAGCTTCTCAAATGCCGGAATGATTTCCCTAAGGTTGCTATGCGTTCCCCTATGGTTTTTCCAGTATCTGTATCAGAAAAACCAGCAACGAAAAAACAATCAAATGGTCCCATTGCTTATCACTGGGAGCCTATACAGATGAAGGATCTAAAAAATATTAAGGAGGCCATTGTCATGTATGGTCTTCATTCTCCCTTTGTCAGAGAGCTCCTAACCTCATGGGCTACTGTAAATAAAGTAACCCCAAAAGACTGGGCCCAATTAGCCTCTGCAGTACTCGAAAATTCTTGCCAAATTCAATGGAGAGCTTTGTGGAGGCAAGAAGCAAAAGCAATAGAAATTCAGGAATTACAGAACGGTCAGGAAGTACCCCAAGACAAGATTCTTGGGGAGGGTCCTTACGCTGACACGCAGGTTCAATCTGCATATGACGAGCACATGTTGTCTTTGTGCCGTACAGCTGCTTTAAATGCCTTGGATAAGGTTTGTGAAACAGGAGAGATAATGCAACCCTACACCAAGGTATTACAGGGCCCAAGGGAAAGGTTCACTGAATTTTTAGAGAGATTATCCAGAGCAGTAGAGGTACAGGTAGCGAATCCAGAATCCAGGCATCTTCTTATAGAATCTTTGGCGTATGAGAACGCGAATCCTCAATGCAGGCAGGTAATTTGGCCATTAAAAATAAGATCAGCGCCATTGGAGGAATGGGTTCTGCATACAGCGAACCTGGAATGTAAAAGTCAGGATACAGGAGCTTGGGTAGGTGAAGCTATTTCTACAGGCTTGAGGAGGCACCAGGATGCCAAATACCCTACCTGTGATGATATAGAGGCATGGGTAGGGAAGGCAATCTCAAAGAATTTAAATAGGCGTAAAGATCCAACATGCTTTAACTGTGGTAGAATAGGACATCTTAGTAGGAACTGTAGACAACGCATTCCTAGAAATAATGCTTTTACCAGGAATGCATCAATCAGAAGGCCTAAGCCTCCTGGTCTATGCAGGAGGTGTGGGAAGGGGCGCCATTGGACTGATGAATGCTTTTCCACAATAGACAGACAAGGTAGATCTTTACAGCAGGGAAACGGGCTTCCGGGGCTCCATGGAGCCCCGAAGAGGAAGATTATCCGGTCATTCCCAGTGACAGTGGAGGACAGCCTCTCCCAGGACAATTAGAAGATCCACTGCCCATTGTAAATAATACGGCACTGGATAATACATTAGCTCCAGAGGATGAATCAATTACATCAGGAGGAGATACAAAACATATATTTTGGCAAACTTCTATACAATATCATAGACCCAAACTTCCGGTTAAGGTAAATAATAGGGTGATTTACGGATTACTGGACACCGGAAGTGACGTCACTATCCTTAATCAGCAGTCCTGGCCACAAAACTGGGCTTTAAAAGAGGTTAATGTTCAATTCTTAGGGATCGGAACCCTATCTGAAGTTAAACAGAGCGTTAGATGGATTGACTTTATTGGGCCAGAAGGACAGAGAGGAAGGTTAAAGCCATATGTTGCAGATATTGCTATAAACCTCTGGGGTCGTGATCTACTCCAGCAATGGAATACGCAGATTAAAATTCCTCCTGTATCAGCTATGAGTTATAGACAAGCTCTTAGTGGTAGTAAGAATATAGTGAGACAGTACAGAAAACAGATGCCAAATGTACAGGCTGTACAGAAGCAAGATGCTAGTGCCAAACCTACAGAGCAACCAAAAGCTCTACCATTAAAATGGCTGACAGATGAACCCGTCTGGGTGGGTCAATGGCCTATGACATCTGAGAAGTTAGAGGCTTTGGAGAAGTTAGTTCAGGAACAGCTAGATGCTGGACATATTGAGGAATCAACTAGTGCATGGAATTCGCCTGTTTTTGTTGTCAAGAAGAAGTCTGGTAAGTGGAGAATGGTTACTGATCTTAGAGCCATCAACAAGGTAATTCAGCCTATGGGGTCTCTACAACCTGGGATGCCGTTACCTTCTCTAATTCCTAAGGATTGGCCAATTATAGTTATAGACTTAAAAGATTGTTTCTTCACCATACCGTTACAAGAAAACGACAGAGAAAAGTTTGCCTTCACAGTACCTACCTATAATAATTCCCGTCCGGTACAGAGATTCCAGTGGAAGGTACTACCTCAAGGTATGTTAAACAGTCCAACTTTGTGTCAATATTTTGTGAATAAACCTCTAGAAATAATTCGTAAAAAATTTCCACATTCGTTAATATATCATTATATGGATGACATATTATTGTCTGATTCAAATAAGGATACTTTGGAAAAGATGTTTGAGGCAGTAAAGGAAATTTTGCCTCGCTGGGGATTACAAATTGCCCCAGAAAAAATACAAAGAGGAGATTCTATTAACTATTTAGGTTATAAAATAGATGCTCAGAAAATTAGACCACAGAAAGTACAGATCAGAAGAGATCGTTACCGGACTCTTAATGATCTTCAAAAACTATTAGGAGAAATCTCTCAATTACAGACGATTATTGGTGTAGAAGGGCATGATTTAAAACACCTGAAAATGGCTTTAAAAGGAGATAAAGACCTAAACAGCCCACGAGTACTATCAGCTGAGGCTGAAAAAGAATTAGAATGGGTAGAAAAGAGAATATTAGAAGCACATGTGGACCGTGTGGATCCAAATCTGGACTGTATTCTGGTTATTTTACCATCTAGAGAATACCCCTCAGGAATATTAATGCAGAGGGACGACATCATTCTAGAATGGGTATTTCTGCCACATAAACAAAATAAAAAATTGAAAACATATATAGAAAAGATATCTGATTTGATATTAAAAGGTAAATTAAGGCTTCGTCAACTGACTGGGAAAGACCCAGCTGAAATTATTGTACCATTAACGAATGAGGAAATTTCCTCCTTATGGAAGGATAATGAGTATTGGCAAATAGCTTGCAGTGACTTTTTGGGAAGTATTAGTAATAACTATCCCAAAACAGAGAGAATCAAATTCATAAAGAAAACAATTTGGATTCTTCCACGTATCGTGAGGCAAACACCTATTTCTGGAGTTCTTACCTTCTACACGGATGCAAACAAATCAGGTAAGGCAGGGTATAAATCAGGAAATATAAGTAAAGTAGTTCAAAGCCCTTACAACTCCGTACAAAAGGCAGAGTTATATGCCATTCTCATGGTACTTAAAGACTTTACAGAGCCTCTCAATATAGTCACGGATTCTCAGTATGCAGAAAGAGTTGTCCTGCACATTGAGACTGCAGAATTTGTTCCTGATAATACAGAATTAACCTCATTGTTTTTACAATTGCAGGAAATCATCAGAAACAGGACTCATCCTATATATATAACACACATCAGATCCCATACAGGTCTGCCAGGTCCTCTGGCACAAGGCAATGATGAAATTGATCGTTTATTAGTAGGTAATGTGTTGGAAGCTTCAGAATTTCATAAGAAACACCATGTTAACAGCAAAGGTTTAAAGAAGGATTTTTCTATCACCTGGCAACAAGCCAAAGAAATAGTAAGAAATTGTCCCAGTTGCTCATTGTACAATCAAACTCCATTACCAGCAGGTTGTAATCCTAAAGGTGTTCACAGAAATGAACTTTTGCAAATGGATGTATTTCACTTCCCAGAATTTGGCAGTTTGAAATATGTACACCATACTATAGACACATTCTCAGGCTTCCAATGGGCTACTGCCCTCAGCTCTGAAAAAGCTGATTCTGTTATTACACACCTCTTAGAGGTGATGGCTGTTATGGGTATACCTAAAACAATAAAAACTGACAATGGTCCAGCATATGTCTCCAGTAAATTGGAACAATTCTTCAAATATTATAATATAAAACATGTAACTGGTATACCTTACAATCCCACAGGACAAGCAATAATTGAAAGGTCTAACCGAACCTTAAAAGAGATGCTTCATAAACAGCCAGGGAAAACAAAGACACCTAGACACAGGTTACACAATGCTTTACTAACGTTGAATTTTCTTAATGCTGATGAAAAAGGACAAACTGCAGCAGAAAGACACTGGACTACAGAGAAGACTTCTGAACTGAACCAACCGGTGTATTTTAAGGATGTTATGACCTCAGTCTGGAAACCAGGACATGTGTTACGTTGGGGAAGGGGTTATGCGTTTGTTTCCACAGGAGAAGAAAAGGTTTGGGTTCCATCAAAATTAATTAAAATTCGATCAGAACAGAAAACATCTCAGGAGGAGGAAGATAACAGCCCATCTACAAATTCATAGTCCACAATGGGTAAAGTGACCTCCTAAAAGGAAAGAGAAGTGCTTTGTTTTTGTCCTCACAGGTAAACTCAGCAAAGAATACTGGACACATGGATTCCTGTAGAAGAATGAATAGCTACCCTGAGGACCATCAAACACACACTGTGTGGTATCAAAGTCTAAATCTCTCTATATTGCTTTTTCATAGTACACCTTTATCTTTATTTCTTCACATACCTCAGTTCCCATTCATTTAACTGAAACTGGCTTTGGAGTTGGATTGGCTCTCCTACTCTAAACCCAAGCATGTTATTTAAATACAATTCAGAATTTCTGTATTATATCAAAGAGCCATTGATATAAGACAGAAGAAATAAAATGAGGGACTGTTATCTATGGATTTCTTTTTCTGAACAGTCTAATTTCCTCCAGGTTTTCCATCTTCCCTATTGTCACCTCTTCTGTATGCTTACATATGAAAGTTAAAATATTTCTTTGTTAACAGTAATGTTCGAGTTTTCCAGAGAACAAGGGATTTCCTGACAGCAATCTTCAACTGCTTCCGAAAGAGAATGAGGATCCACTTCCTTGACTTCACCTGATTCGACTGGAGGCATCTGAATTGCCCCACATCATTGACTCCACCTGACAAGCACTATCCTGAAACTGGCTTGAAACTACATCACTCGACACAACTCCAGACCAAGGAACAGAAATAGCACATCTTCTGCAATCTGACCAGAGCTTCAAGATAAGAGCTTCAATCAACACTAGAACCTCAGTCAGGAACTTCAATCAAGCAGCTCCTGCCATACTGAGACTGTCTGATCTACTCAGATTTTGTTATACTAACATTTTCTTTTCACAGGTCCCCATGAGATTATCATCGTCCCATCTCAGCAGGAAGTAGTTTTGAGAATTCCACGCCCCCTCTCCCTACTATTGATATTATAAGTTTACACCTGTTAGTGTTAGTTTTCAATTATTTTAGAGTTGGGATTGGAAGGAGGTGTTCATATTTGGGTGTTTCTTTAAGATAAGTTTAGGTTTAGATAGAATAGATGTTTGATACATTTTGTTCATGGACACAAGTTAGTTGTCCTTTTTTAGACTAAAAGGGGAATTGTAGGAGGAAGTCTATGTCGCCATTAAACATGTGACTTACTAGAGGCGCATACAGATGAGGTAATAAAAGGGCGGTTTACCACACCGCTAACCACACCCACTTTAGGCAGGACTAAAGACGTATACGGCTGGACGTAAAGACGTATACGTACGTAGGCGGAACTACGTCACTAGCCAAGCCCACTTTTGGGCATGGCTAGGGGCGTTACGGGGGAAGGCATAAAAGACAGCGCACAGGAAGTCTCGCTCTCTTTTCCTGGAGTTCGGCTTCCGGTCCAGTCGCTAGCTGAGATCTGCTGGGCTTCTCGGGGTTTGGTATCGTGTGAGTAATTTTCTAAATTAAATACTTAGCTTCCCTTTCAGTAACTGTGTGTCGCGTATCGTTACAGCGTCCGTAAAGCCAACACAGGGGGTCTGGATCAGTCCCATGCTGGCCTCTCAGCCCTCAGTCTGGGGTCCATGAGCTCCCCCTTGTTCAGGTTGGCTGTTTCTGTGGGTTTCACCGGCCTAGTCTTGACCCCTTTGCTCATCACTCCTCCCTCTCTGCAACTGGGTTCCAGGAGTTCAGCCCAGTGTTTAGCTGTGGGTGTCTGCCTCTGCTTCCATTAGTCACTGGATGAAGGTTCTAGGATGGCATATAAGGTAGTCATAAAACTCATTATCAGGGAGGGGCATTTAAGGAGGTTTCTCCACTATTGCTTAGTTTGCCAGTTGGTATCATCCTTGTAGATCTCTGGAAATCTCACTAGTGTCAGATCTCTCCCCAAACCTTTAAAAACTCCCTCTATTATGGTATTTCTCATCCTGCTCTCCTCTAGTCTTCCCCCCCCACAACCTTCCTGCTCCCCCATGTCCTCCTTTCCCCTCATCTTCTCCCCTCGTTCCCCTCCCCTCCCCTCCCCCCATGCTCCCAATCTTCTTAGGATATCTTGGCTCATTCCCGTTCTCTGGGGTACCATGTATATCTCTCTTAGGGTTCTTCCTGTTTCCCAGACTCTCTGGCAGTGGGATTGTAGGCTGGCACTCCCAAGGCTGGAGGGATATATCCGTTCAGCTGTTAAAGGCTAGGCTCACAACTAAAAATCCAAGTTTTTATCATTTTAGTCATCACTTACATAATCAGTTATTAAACATCCATGGACATATTTTAACTAATTTTGAGTTGTTACCACTATTTCATAGTCCAATCTGTTGTGTTTGATATCTAGCATCCCTATTAACCTCTTAAATGTTAAGATTATGTAATTTCTATGCTGAGATAATCAAAGCAAGGAAAGTGAATCCATCATTCCCTCCTGCCCTGAATAAATAGATAATTACAACAGAAAAGTTCAGTAGGAAGAGCTGTCTTTTTTATTCTCTATGAATGCAATCTTTATTAAAAAATTAATTTTAAGGCTTAAGTCTTAAGAGATGGAAACAATGAGATGAAAATTTGATATTAAAAGATCTGTGTAGGGGAGAACAGGGAGGCTGAGCCAGGGCAAGAACAGAGGAGAGAAGGATGAGAGATACCATAAAAAAGGGAGCCATTATAAGCTGGAGGAGAGATCCGGCACTAGTGAGATCTTCACAGATCTACAAAAATGACACCAACTTGCTACCTTAAATGCCCTCCCCTGATAATGAGATTGATGACCACCTTATATGCCATCCTAGAACCCTCATCCAGTGGCTGACTGAAGCAGAGGCAGACTCCCACAGCTAAAAACCGAACTGAACTCCTGGAATCCAGTTGCAAAGAGGAGTGATGAGCAAAGGAATCATGACCAGGCTGGTGAAATCCAGAGGCAGCTGACCTAAACAAGGGGGAACGCATGGACCCCAGACTGATGACTGAGAGGCCAGCATGGGACTGATCCAGACACCCCTCCCCCAACCCCCGAACCTGGGTGTCAGAGGAGAGGCCTCGGCAACTTATGGGACCTTGGAGCGTGGATCAGTATTTATTCCTGGCATACAAATGAACTCTGGGAGCCCATTCCACATGGAGGGATGCTCTCTCAGCCTGGACACATGGGGAAGGACCTGGGCCCTGCCCAGGATTATATGACAGACCCTGAAAATCCCTCATGGAAGGCCTTTCCCTCCCCTGGGGAGTAGAAGAGAGATGGAGTGGGATGAGGGATTGGGAGGAATGGGGGACCGGGGGAGGACAGGAGGGAAAGGGAACTGAGAGTAATATGTGTAAAAAGTTAAATTTTAAAAAAATCTGTGTAGAAAGGTGGTGGCACAGGCCTTTAATCCCAGCACTCGGGAAGCAGAGGCAGGTGGGTCTCTGTGAGTTTGACACCAGCCAGTCTACAGGAGCTAGTTCCAGGACAGTCTCCAAAGCCACAGAGAAACCCTGTCTCAAAAACAAACAAACAAACAAAAAGGTCTGTGTAGACTGGGAGACGGCTGCATGGGTAAAACACACGCTGTGCAAGCCTGAGTGAGGACTGGAGTTCAGACCCTCAGCACGCACATAACACACATCCGTAATCTCAGCACTGGATGATCGAGCTAGAAGGAGACAGGAGAGAATACCTAGAAATTCTTATGACAGCTAACCTGCTGTAAGCACTGGTAAACAACAAGGGACCCTGTCTTAAACAAAGTAAGTGGGATGACTGACACCCAAAATGGTCCTCTTACATCCACACATGTGCTGCAGCATTCACATGCTCACACACACACATATACATGCATATGTAGATACCTCATACACTCATATATATATATATATGTGCACATACACATACATACATGTTGCACAGTCATTTACACATATACACATATCATACACACACACAAAAGATTTCTTTTTAGAGATCTGAAATAAAACATATGTTACTGTTTAGTTTTCATGAACTTGTCACAAACTAGAGTCATCTGGGATGAGGGAACATCAATTGCAAACTTCCCCCCATCAAATTGGCCTGTAGGCAAGTCGGTGGGGCATTTTCTTGTGTGACGATTGATATGGGAAGGTCCAAACCACTGTGGGAGGTGTACACTTGGGCAGTGGTCCTGGGTTGTATAGGAAAACAGGTTGAGCAAACCATGAAGGGAAAGTCAGTATACAGCATTCCTCCATGGCCTCTGCATCTGTCCCCACCTCAGCTTCCCTCAATGACCAACTGTGACATGCAATGGCAAGCCAAAATAAATCATTTTCTCCCCAAGTTGCTTTTGGCTATGGTATTTATCACAGCAATAGAAATCTAACTAGGATAGAAGCTGGCACCAGGAACATAGGGTGTTGCTGTGATGGATCTGACCAAGTGGATTTTACACCTCGGACTATATTCTGGGTAGGACCGTGAAAGCTTTTGGAACTCTGGATCAGAAGAATCATTGAGTTCTCAGCAGTGAATAGGCTGTTCTCTGGGAGGTTGGAAGATAATGTTGAAGGCAACAGATAACGAAGGCCTGGCTCATGAAATTTTAGAGAATAGTTTGAGAGTCAGTTCAACTATTCTGTCAGGACTGTTTGTGTGATGACTCCTAGCAATCGTTGAGAGGATGCCTGAACCGGCCTATCCCTGAAATCAGATGATTAATACTATCATCATAGAGCCCTCATCCAGTAACTGATGGATCTAGGTGCAGGAATCTACAACCAAGAACGAGGCAGAGCTCCAGGAATCCAGCCGAAGAGAGGGAGGAGGAAACATATAACAAAGGAGGTCAAGATCATGATGGAGAAATCTACAGAGACAGCTGAGCCAAACTTGTGGAAACTCATGAACTCTAGACCTACAACTGTGGAGACTCCAGGGGACCGAACTAAGCCCTCCATATGTGGGAGACAGTTGTGAAGCTTGGGCTATCAGAGGAGACCCTGGCAGTAAGACCATGATACAAACCTGGTGCATGAGCTAGCTTGTTGGAGCCCATTCCTTAGGGTGAGATATCATGCTCCGAGGCAGTAGGGCCACAATATAATCCCAGTACATGAGCTAGCTGGTTGGAGTCTACACTCCATGGTGGGATTCCATGCTCAGTCTTCATGCATGGGAGAGGGGCCGGGCTCTGCCCCAACCTATTGTGCCAGACTATGTTGACTCCTTCTGGGAGCTCTTACCCATGAGGAGGAGTGAACTGGGGGTGGGCTAGGAGGGAGTGAGGGATGGAGGAAGAAGGCAGCAAGGGGGTGTGAGGAGGGAGGGGGTATGAGAGAGGGGTAGAAGGGAGAACTGTGGTCGGAATATAAAATGAAAAAAAATTTAAAAATAGCTGGGCGGTGGTGGCACACGCCTTTAATCCCAGCCCTCGGGAGGCAGAAGCAGGCAGATCTCTGCGAGTTCGAGCCCGGGCTGGACCGACAGCCTCTAAAACAATACAGAGAAACCCTGTCTCATGAAACCAAAAAAATAAATTTTTAAAAATGACCAAAAAAGAATCTTTGGAACTGAAAACTTCGCTTTACTGGTATTATCTGTGGCTGAAAAATCAGTTGTGATGAATAAGAAAAGAGCACCCTTGAGATGAACTCTTCTGGGAACTATTTCCTCAGGGTCAGACACAGAAGCTGTGGTCCATGGAGGGCAAAGGCTGCATCTAAAGCTGGTAGCCAAGCCTGGTAATGTGTAAGGATCTCCCACACAGTACAGATTTTAAAGGTATTAAGGAGTCATGGGCAGTTTGTGATGGCTAGCACTGTCTAGCAGGGTTGGAGCCTAAAGAGAGGTCAGATGAGGCCACGGGCGAAAGTGCAGCTTCAGTTGCAGTGGAAACCCCAGCATGGAGATGTCAGACCTGTGGAGTGGAGCCAATCTGAGCTTACAAGAATGGCTGTGGGAGCTTATGGAGGCAAAGCTACAGAGAGGGGCTTACCCAAGACCTTTAGAGCCCAGAAGATTGCGAGTGAATCCTAGACGATGGACAAACTGTTAAAGTTTGGTTCTACTTTAATCTGATTGTCACTTTGTCCTGGTTCCTCCCTATTAGAATAAAAAGTACATAGTTTTTTTTTCTTTTTAAGGAGTCCACAGCTAAGAAATTTTGAATTTTTAAAAGATGCCATAGACTTTTTAAAGTATTGACAATTTTTAAAGATGGCGAGACATTTAAACTGTGTTTTATATTGTGATGTTAACATGTTAACATGGGATAAGCAAGAGAGAAAGGTTATGATCGGGCAGTGATGTATTTGTGATTGAAGATGATAAAGGGGCAACAGTGATGCATTTGACAAAAACTAGGCCTACCTAGGAAGAGGGAACACCGACTGAAGAACTGCCCCTATTGCACTGGCCTATGGCTGTGTCTGGGGAGACGTTTCCTTGATTAATATTTAATGTGGGTAGCCCAATATACTGTAGGTAGTGCCATCCCTGGGATGGTGGTCCTGGGTTGTATAAGAAAGCAGGATGAACAAGCCATGGAGAACAAGCCAGTAAGCAGTACCTCCCATGGCCTCTGCTTCAGTTCCTGCCTCCAGGTTCCTGTCCTGACTTCCTGTCTTCACTTGCCTCAGTGATGGACTGAGACATGGAAGTAGTGTAAGATGAATAAACCCTTCCCTCCGCAAGTTGCTTTTGGTCATGGTGTTTGTCACAGCAACAAATGCCAAACTAGGACACATGCTTCAACCATTACTTGATTTAAAATTTCATCAGTGTTTCAGAAAAATTAATCTTCCTGATTTTTCTTCTGTCCTAACCAAAAAATGACCTTGAAAATCACATATCACTGCTTGACTACACGTCAGAGTATGTTAAAAAAAAAAACAACTACTCCTGGCAATGTGAACAACTCTTGAGATTTTAATGAAAACAGCAGATGGGGCTTCAGCTTAAAATTTTTATATTTTTTTTGGAAATAAGCCAAATATGTTTTATAGTCCTAAAATCCTCTGCATATTAAAAAAAGGAAGCATGATCAAGCATACACAGTAATCTCTAATTTTCCCTTAATCTGAAAAATACTACAAATTTGTTTTATATGCTATGTTCAACTGACTAAATTGCAGTTGTGCAGCTTAAGAAAAAAACAGTGGGTTATATAAGTGACTATATTTGTTTCACAAGGTCTATAAAATCAATAAAAAGATGCTTAGGACATTTTATAAAGGAAAAAACCAGTTTCTACCAATCTAAATGAACAATCATCATGCTAACTTATTTCCCTACATCTCTCTTTAAGATTCTTATTATTTCATCAATAATTGCATATGATGTATTTTGATCATTTTCACTTCCTCCACCAATTCAACCCAGACCTAGGCCCCCTTCCTGACTTTATGTCATCATCTTTTTTCTTTTCCTTTTTAAAAACACATCAAGCCTTTTTGTGCTAGATGGAGGCCCTCCACTGGAGCAGAGTAAACCTACCAGGAGTCACCCCAGTTACTCATCTACTGAGATGTCTAAAGCATTATCCCTGAAGCACAGACCTGCCAGCTAATATCAAAAAAGTATTGACTTATGTTCCCACTTTTTATAAGGCTAATCTAATTTCGCTTATGAAATAAAAACTCAAGTAGTTGAGAAAAACATGTTTTAATTATTCTGTTCCTTTTGATAAGTAATGCAAGGCCAACAGGTTAAGGCGTGTGAGAAATAATTTTTGATTATCAGAGTAAATCAACCAAGAGAATAATCTTTCTGATATAATTTGGACATCATAAAAACTGGTAGAGCCGGGCGGTGGTGGCGCATGCCTTTAATCCCAGCACTCGGGAGGCAGAGGCAGGCAGATGTCTGTGAGTTTGAGGCTGGGCTGGACCGACAGCCTCCAAAACAATACAGAGAAACCCTGTCTCGTTAAAAAAAAAAACTGGTAGAGAGCCAAGCAGTGGGGGAGCATGACTTTAATCCCAGTACTCAAAGGCAGGTGAATCTCTGTGAGCTGAAGGTCAGGTTGGTCTAGAGAGTGAGTTCCAGGACAGCCAGGACTGTTTCACAGAGAAACTCTGCCTCAAAACAAAACAAAACTGGCAGAGATACTTGCCAATCTACCTGTAAAATGAAATTTTAGGCACAATATATCAATTTATTTTTGTGAGGACTGTGTAGGGTTTAGTGATGAAATATCTCCAAATGCTCATGTATAGAAGACTTAGTCTCAGCCAGGCAGTGGCGGTGCATGCCTTTAATCCCAGCACTCGGGAGGCAGAGGTAGGCAGATCTCTGTGAGTTTGAGACCAGCCTGATCTACAAGAACTAGTTCCAGAACAGCCTCCAAAGCCACAGAGAAACCCTGTCTTGAAACCCCACCCCTCCCCACCTACCCCCAAAAAAGAAGACTTAGTCTCCAGCTTGTGTCACTATTGAGAGATGACTCCACCACTAGGATACTAATCTAACCAGCAGATAACTCCATGGATGCCCTCTTAGCAGGACTGTTAGGAGGTGGGGGACGGTCCAGCTGGAAAAATGAGACACTGGTGGCCTGTCTTTATAGGGGATATCCTGTCCCCAGTCCTTTCACTCTCTCTGTCTCGATACCATGCGTTTCTGCCTCACCACAGGCTCCAAACCAATACAGCCACCAACCACAGAGACCCCTCTAAAAATCAGGAGGCAAAATCAAACCTCCCTCTTTTAAGTTCTTTTTATGTAGGTTTTTTTGTCACAGTGGCAAAAATCTAGCATAAGCCTCGTTTCTTTTTCAAGTTGTAAACAACATGAAACCTGAAAACTATGAACAATGAGGTCAGCTTTGTTCCTTTTTACATGATTATCTTGGGGATAATTGAGTCTACTGAAACAAAATTAGAGACTGTTATTAAATGTAAGGGCTTCTTGAAACCTCTTGCTAGTCTGAAACTTTTAAATACCACTTACAGTTTTCAGCCATATCTACAATGCAAATTACTGATGCTTTAGTTTAATTTGAATAAAAACCTTCCAAATGACTAAGAACAAAAATATATTTATTTATTTAGAAATAAATTACATTTCTTGTTGGGGGAAGTCCTGTGCATTTGTCAATAAAGTACTGTTGAGTCTATAGGGAATCAAGATAGGAGGGACTAGGAGTCCAGGAGAACTCTGGGAAGGAGAAACACAGGAGTCAACATGTAACGCCATGGGGGTAGGAAGCCCGGGACTATTCTCCGGTAAGAGAAATACTTAGATTAACAATTATGGGGTAATTACTTAAGGCAGAGGTAGCCAGTAAGAAACAAGCAAGGCCAACAGCTTCATAATTAATACAGCGTCTTGTGTGTTTATTTGGGGACTACAAAGTGGCAGAGCCCAGGCAACTGGCGGGAGATAAACCAAAGCGGCTAGCAAAGAAAAAGCTTCATTTAACAATTTCTGATTAGCTCTGTCTTGAATGACTGTATGTATGTTATATAAAATATAATCATCAGAAGACAAATGTCGTCCTATAAAGAACTCAGAGCCCCACTGGCGTTTTCCAGTGTTGTTCTAATACAGAGGTCTCCATTAGATACCTCTTGACTTGCTTTCTATTCTGGAGGCTTGATCACATCTCATATGTACCATGTAAGGCGTCCAACTCACTCCCTTACATAACACTGCTAGCATTGTATCTACCGTTGCAGAGCAAGCACGTAGTAACATTTAAGCTCTCTGTTTTACTACTTTCTGCATCTCTCCTCCTATTCCCAGACTCAACAGAGCCCTTCTGGACTGAGAGTTCCACTGACCAAGTACTATCTTCCACACTAGATCCTAACCAAACCTCTTTCCTTCCAGGGTTTCCTTCTGACTCAGTCTCTTGTTTCTTACCCAGTTAGCAGTTCTCTAAGTGTCATCTCTATCTAACAGTCATGGCAATCAGGCCACTTGTCCCTCCCTCCCTCTTTCTTTCCTCCCTCCCTTTCTTCCTTCTACACTGGGACAAAAGGAGTGAGACCACTGTATTCGAAATTTGCTGCTGTGCATCGCAGTTTTGTAGATACTTGTGACTCTGCTCACAGACTGGCTCCCTCCTAGGTCTGATTCCGTTTACTGCCATGTTTCCTTGTCTTGTCGTTCTAGTCAATCTTGGAAATTGCTACTTAAGCCCCAAGTCTTAATAAGCAGTTCACATTAGTTCTACAAGGCTATTCATGTAAATAAAAGCTTTAGGAATATGAAAGTTTATTTATAGACTAAAGAACAGAACAGCTGGTAGATGCAGCTAAGTTTTCTAATACTATGAGCAGATACACAGCACATTTTCTAATCTTCAGTAGCAAATAAGCAATAGCAACTAAGCTACTCTCTAAACTAATGCTTGCAGCTAAACCTTTACCTGAGACACTGGCAAATTGGTAGCTGGTTCCTGGGAAGCGTGAAAAAGGTTATGAACATTTTAAGACATGAAATTTCTGAAATCAAAAGTTTTAATGAATACTTATTCAATAAAAATCCAAATAAAGTTGTGTGTGCATATGCATGTGCTGTGTATGCACAGGTGGGTTCATTGGCCTGCACACAGGCATGCAGAGGAAAGAGGCCAACTTTGGATGTCTTCCTTAGTTGCTCTCCATCTACTTTTTTGAGACAAGGTCTCTCTCTCAACCTAGAGCTTGAAAGTCAGCTAGAGTAGCTGGCCAAAACAGCCCTGAGATCCACCCGTCTCTGCCCCTGAACTCCAGGGCTGGGGTTCCCCACACATACTACTACAGCAAGCCTTTCTGTGCATGGTGACTGTCTGAACGCAGGTCGTCATGCTTCACAGCATGTACTTTACCCATGTCCCCAGACCTGCAAATAGTGATTGGAATCTTTCCAGAAGTGTTTCCAGAAGGGTAAAGGTATTTGCCACTGAGTCTAAGGAAGGACAGAACTGATTCCCCAAAGTTGTTCTCTGGCTACCACCTAAACTTCCCCTTCACACACATAATAAAAAAGTAATTAATTTTAAAAAAGCTAATACAAAAGGAAAATGGAAGGGATGATTTAAAAAACAATTATTTCAATAAACTTTATTCATGAAAAAAGACTCAATAACTCAGAAAGTAAGAATAATTTTAAACTATACCAAGGAACTATTTTCTTATATCCCAAAAATAAGGCATTTAGACTTTAATCACTCATGGGGAAGAAGAAGAATTCAAATAATAGAAACCTATTATTCCATATAACTATGATGAGATTTAGTGGCTGATAATAAGAAATTAATTCTAACTACAATGTTCTTGTAGAAATGTTTATAGACTACACAATACCTATAGTGCTGGTTGCTGATAAATGTGGCATTTGAGTCTTCTCTTTCCAACTTAAATAGAACCCATCAGTCAAGTCAGGCCTTACAACAGCTATCTACACATCCATGTCTAGACAGCAGCATCTGCTGAACACTTAATCTATGCCATGTTTTACTGAGGAAAGTGCTAAGAAACAGAAAGAGGGTTGATCCTTGCTCTCTACAGCACTACGATCTGAAAGGAACACTGTGGATTTCTTAAAGAATACATTATCTGTACAAGCAAGGTGCAAGCTTTGGATAGATATGTGACCTTTTTAGCATGGTGCATGGTAGGGACATGAGGAGGCTAAGTCAGGCTGGACAACAAACACCCCCAAGAGTGAGATGCAGAGAGGCTCTTACAATTACGGAGCCAAACACAAAACGGCAACCAGACCGCATGGAGCAACTACAAGTTAGCAATGGGCTGCAGGTCAGGAGGATCTAAAAGCAGTACAAGTTTCCTAAGCATGGCCGAGACTTCAGCAGTGTGAGACAGGGGAGAGACGGCAGATCCCAGAAAGGAGCCTTCCTGTTCTTTCTTGTGTATGTGTGGCTCATGATCTCTTGGATGTCATGACAATAATCTAAACAAATCAAGAATTATCACCCATTTTACAGAGATTTAGAGACAGTAAATAATCTGTCTCTCATTCAGATGGGCAATTGACTGGACTGAGAAACACCTAGGGCATTAATGAGGCACACCTTTAGGCGAATCTGTGAGAATTCTTCCAGAAATGTTTAGCCTAGGAGGGAGGACACATACTAATATATGCAGCACCATCTTGGACTGGTACCTCTGCCCTGAGGACCAGCCTCTGGCAGCTAGGGGGTTAAGGTGCAACCATGGAGTCAGCGAATTAATCAATGTGACTTTTCTATCTGAGGGGATAAAACTTAATTTTTGGGGGCCAGCAAGGGGGGCAAAACTTAACTCACTGGGGCTGGAGAAAAAGGGAAGAGCACACACACACACATACACACACACACACACACACACACACACACACACACACACACACCTCCAACATGTCAGAATATCACCTAGGGTGCCAATGAATGGCAAGTCTTCAGCAGGTCAGAGAAACTAAAGAGGAGATGCAGAGTAGGCAAACTACTAGACAGACAGACAGACAAGGACTTTGCTGAGGACCGAAGCTTAGTTCTTCATCTTATTATTCTTTCTGCTACTTGCTCTACTCTATTCTGTTGATGTTTCCCTTCTGTGTGCCTTGATGTCTTCCTTCTAAACTTGCCTTCTACATCTTTCCTGGCATTTTCCTTCTCTCATCTCTTTATTTTTTTTTCTTTACAGCTTATATACCACAGCAAAATCTTTCAAGCAGCATAAAAATTACAACATGGTTACATTCTATTTTTCAAGTGAATGATTACAATGACTACAAGTAAAAAACAGCATGTTTTCTATATCCCTGCCATGGTTAAACATTTTATGTATTACAGGTGAAAAGCAAGTTGCCCAGAGAACCCACATGCATTCATGCCCAAGCAACATGTCATAGATTAACAGATAGCAAGCAAGCAAGGTATTTTTCTCAGTCAGCTCTTTTACTAGCAGGCTGTATTTTCAGTTAAAAAGGATCAGTTATTTTATTATTTATCTCAAAGGGTAATCTTATAAAATGTTAAAAGAATCATAAATTTAAACCTTTAGATATGAAAAAGAACCAGTTAGATTTATTTTAAATCCTCAAGGTACATACCCACCCACCATTAGTTTTTTATATGGAAGCTGAGGGCAGAAATGGGCACAAGGAATTAATCAGCATCCCATCCTAGCAAGAAAGGTATGTCAACCAGCTGGAGCTGGGCTGTCCATGTTCTTGTTTCTTCACCTCACTCAACTACTAAAAGCGTGCCTTTAAATTGTTCTCCAAGATTTTTTAACCTCAAAGCCATTAATAAAAACATCTTAACCTAATCTTAAGCCATTGTTTAAGCTTTGTTTTAGCTATGATGCACACCAAAACCTGTGAACACATCTCTCAATATTGAGGTTAAAAGAACTTGAGCAAACTTAGCTTCTGGGACTCAGTTGTTTCTCTCAATCATTAGTCAGTCTATCTGGCTCCTATATAGAGAAACTAGCGTCGTGACTCTTCCCTGTTCTATCCTCTACAGTCCCTGCTGTATCAGGGGCAGGGCAACAATACAGCTTAAGAACAAGTCATCTTCATAATAATCCACAGGTAAAAATGCCCAGCAGAATGGAATATTTTCATGAGATAATCACACTACATTAAGTACATGATACCAGAAAACAGAAAAAACCGGGCAGCAGCAAACATGTAAACGCACAGCAGTAGTAAGAAACATTCTAGGGTAGAAGTCCCCCCTCTTCCCACCCCGGAGTCCTTGTCTATTCAAGATTCATTCCTTGTGGGCTGATCCCCTGATGTCAATTGCCACCTGCTGCTCCTCTGCAGCAGGACATGAATACAACGGGAAAAGGAGAAAGCCAGCTGAACATTGGTGCTGTCCTTTCTCGGCTTCTCCTTTAGTGCCACAGGCCAGTGATTCCTGCCAGCATGCCTTCTCTGCTACCAGGGACTGTGTTCCTCTGAACCATGAACCAAAACTAATCTCCCTTCCCTCACATTGCTCTGGTTAATATCTGATTACAGCAAAGAGAGGAGTGACTAATACAGTGTACAAATGTTTGTGTGAACCAAGACCACTTTTGTTGTCAGCTTATTGGGAATTTGTATTTTCTTAAGTGCTAGAAATAATAAAGCATGCTAAAGTTAAAAAGTAAAGTTTAGATGGGAGGCTAGATGTACATCTCAGTGATATAGGGTGAGCTTAGTATGCACCAGCTCCTGGATCCATAATCTGCAGTTCATCAAAAAGTGAAAAACGAAATTAAGTCTAGAACATCTATAAGATAGAACCAATATATAAGTGAGTGGGTGTGGTGGTTTGAAAGAAATGACCCCCAAAGAGAGTGGCACTATTAGGAAATGCTGCATTATTGAGTAGGTGTGGTGTTGTTGGAGGAAGTGTGTCACTGTGGAAGCAGGCTTTGAGGTCTCAGATATGCACAAGACACTGCCCAGTGTCTCAGTTCACTTCCTGTTGCCTGCAGATCAAGATGTAGGGCTCTCAAGCTCCAGCTCCATGTCTGCCTACATGCTGTCATGTCCCACCATGATGATAATGGACTGAACTCTGGACTATAAGCCACCCAATTAAATGTTTTCCTTTATAAGAGTTGCTGTGGTCATGGTGTCTCTTCATAGCAATAAGAGTACTAACTAAATATGGTGATATATTGTTTATGATTTGTTAAAGCCACTGGAGATTAAAATAACAAGGCAGACATACTAGTTAGCCATAGAAGCCAGGTAGTGGTGGCACACACCTTTAATCCTAGGACTCAGGAGACAAAGGCAGATGGATCTCTCTGAGTTCAAGGCCACCCAGGGCTACATGAGACAGAATCAGTCTAAAAGAGTAACAAAGCTCACACCTTTAATCCCAGGACTTTTGAGAGGTATATAAGACAGGAACAGGGTCTCAGAGCTGGCATTCATTCTCCAGCCACACTGAGGATAGGAAGGCACTGATTGTCCAGCCATGCTGAGGAGAGGCAGTAGTCTGAGGAAGAGGTAAGAGCTAGTGGCTTGGCTGCTTTACTTCTCTGATCTTCAGCTGGAAACTTGAACTCCAAAATCTGACTCTGGGTCTTTTATTATTCGTGCTACAACTAAGAGAGTGGGAAAGATCAACAACAAAGATCAAAGGCAGTTACAGACAATTTTTGAAAAGGAAAAGCAAACAACTAAAGAAAACAGAGGCTCCTAACTCAAAGCAAAAGCCCTGGTGTTTGTTGTTCTACCAATAGGAGTTAGATTCCTCCAATGGCCCAAACAGAAGTCACCAATTCAGCCTCACCGGGTTCTGTTCACTGATGAAGGACTTTGTGATCCCTCTGTCTTATTCTTTCAGCTATCTCTTGAGAACATATTTGTTACTATGAAGGTGAAGAACAGATAGGAAAACAAGAAGGTCAAAAGAAAATGAGAGGCCTAGAGAGTGCTGAGGACAGAGAAGTGGGAGGGGTGGTGATATGAGTGGAAAACTCGGATTGAAAACAGGCCTAAAAGGGTGTGAGACAGAGAACATGTTCATTCCACAGCCTGTTTCTGGCAGTCCTGGCACCCACCAAGATGCGACAAACACTCTACATGGGAATGTGCAAAATTAAGTAAACTACAACATAATGTGTTAGATGTGTAGTCGGGAACACATTTCAGAGAACTCAGGTGGAGGGGAGAGGGGGTAAAGCAGAAGACATGGGGCATAAGAAGGGAGTCTGAGAAAGGAGAGATTCGTCTGGAGCATTTAAATGACAATATTCATGAACTACAGTCAACATCATGTCACTACTCATTCCGCTGGATAGATTCCTCACCAATGCCTTCCAGGTGATCAACAATCCTTTCAGAAAAACAGGAAATAAGTGAATCCTACACGCAAATACCTCTAGGACAAAAGTGGTCATAATCAAAATGAAGTTGCTTATGTCAAGGTGAAATTAAAAATCAGGCAGGGTGGGGGAAATCTTATGAGTATACACCTCTTAACAAGAATAATCATCATAGAAGACTACCAGAACTACAGCCTCAAACAATGGCCATTAAAATTTTGCACAGAAAATCTCTATCCCTAATGCTGTCCATTCAACCTTGGACTGATATCACATTTATTACCAATCTTTGAATGCCCTTGTTATTAATCCTGTGGCCAAGGATTACTGCTTCCAAAGTAACTTATGTAATATTCCTCACTTTGCCTTTTGCCCACTCCATGGGTTCAATGTCACATGTGCTCCCTACTGTAATAGCCCTTGCTTATTCACTAATAAATACTATATTTCTCTGGGGTCCTTTCTTTGTGTGTTCAGTTCACATAACTCTTTGGCATATATGAATATTACTGTTTTCACTACAAATGGAGTCAAGGTATGGAGGCAGTATTTGAACCTAGACACCCTGAACCAAGAGCACTCACTATGCTGAGCATGTGAGATGATATCAAGAGAGGAAAACACACTGCCATAGGATGTGGGGAGACCAAGGGCATGCATGGCTCATTTGAAGGCCCATCAGGAGCACAACAATGAAAGAAAAGAATTTTTTATTTTAATTAAACATTTTAATTTAAAGTTAGAGCAATACGTTAATTAAAAAAACCTGCAGTGCCTTCGACTTGGAGTCTGTCTAAATTACATTTTTTGTGTGATTAAATTAATTCTTCTGTCAGATGTGGGGTTGGTAAAGAATTTTTTTCCCATTCTATCGGCTGTCATTACAGAAGTTTCTCAGTTTCATGAGGTCCCATTTATTAATTGCTGATCTTAGTGTCTGCACTATTGGTCTTCTATTCAGGAAGCTGTCTCCTGTGCCAGTGAATTCAAGGCTATTTCCCACTTTCCCATCTAGGTTCAGTACATATGGATTTATATTGAGGACTTGATCCACTTGGACTTGAGTTTTGTTCAGGATGATAAACATGGATCTATTTGCATTCTTCTACATGCTGATATCCAGTTAGACCAGCACCATTTGCTGAAGATGCTTTCTTTTTTTCCATTGTATAGTTTTGGCTTCTTTGTCACAAATCAGGTCAAGAAACTAGGCACTCTATATATATGTGACAGTTGTATAGCTTGGTCTACTTGTGAGACTCTAACAGTGGGAACAGAGGCTGTCTTTGACTCTTTTGCTGGCTTTTGGAACTCTATTCCTCATATTGGGTTGCCTTGGCCAGCCTTATTACAAGGGGAAGTGTTTTGTCTTACTGCAACTTGATAGGCCATGTTTTGTTGATATCCATGGAAGGCCTGCTCTTTTCTGAGTAGAAACAGAGGAGGAGAGGAAAGGGGTGGGATGGAGGCTGGAAGGGGAAAGAGTGAGGAACTTCATTCAGGATGTAAATAAATAAATTTAAAAAATAAAAATAAAAAAATAATTCCTCTAGATGGGGACTCACAAGTCAGGTTCACTTAGTCTAACAAATGATTTCTCTGAGCATTAGCACAGATAGATGGGTAGAAAACAGCAGACCGTGCTCTGGAGTCAGAAGCCCTGAACTTGATCCTAAAGAAACGGCTCAGGTGTGGACTCTTGAACAAATGTGTCATGCAGCCTTTATTATCTTATCTCTGTGTTATTTACCTTAACTTTTACCTCCCAGGGTGAAATGATAATGCTCCTTTCTGGGGTAGCTGTAGGATTAATCTTAAGACCTTGCCATTTCCAGAGCTCTTTCACTCTGAGACATTAAGGAAAAGCATAATACACAAGTGCCAAACCATCTCCAGAAACCAGTGCTGATTCTAGGTTCTGGAAGATCAAACGAAAACTCTCCTCCATACCTTCTTCAAAGCAGCTAAGAGGACACAGAAAGTGGAGAGCCACTGCTAGGCCCAGCAGTGCTCTTCGGTGTCAACTTCAAATCCAGCAGTTTGTCTCTGTGATAGATTAAGGTGATGGTCAACTTGACAGGATCATCTTGGAGACAAATTCTCTGGACATGCCGACGAGGGCTTTTCCAGATTAAGATAAATTGAGGTACCAAGACCCACCCTAAATAAGGTTAGCACTGCTCCATGGGCTGGGGTCCCAAGCTGTATACAAAGAACACTGGTTGACAAGAAGCATTTACTACTTTCAGTTTTCTCACTTAAGAAGATGGGTTAGCCTCCTGCTCTGGCCACCATGCTCTCCCCCACTGCAGTGGACTGCATCTCCTTAAACTGTAAGTCAAGATAAACACTTCCTCCTTTAAATTGCCTCTTGTCAGGTACATTGGTTACAGTAACTAGGAAAGTACCTAACACAGGCTCTTTCCTTCCTCCCTGGGGAATGTTTCCCTTAAGCTGTGGTTATTACTTCAGGGAACTGAATCTCCAGATATTTCTGAACACAACTTCCTAATTATCACCAACACTTACTAATGAGCCTACCCAGATCTAAAACTGCAGCGCTGTTATTCAGAACTTAGTGATCGCAGGAAGGAGAAGCCTGGAAGGAAATGACGATGGTAGGTTTCAAAAGGTTAGGAGGTCAAGTGACCATGCACCCATGCAGCAATACAATCTGTATAATCTGGGAGGACAGAAATCCAGGCAACAGAGTGACTGACAAGTACCAACAGAGCCGAAGGATGACGTCTCCATGGCCCCAAAGAAGAAACAAATTAGGTAACTGGACAGAAAGACAATGCGGTGGGGGGGGTGTATCATCACATCATTACACTACTCACACTCGTTGAAGACAGTTTGTTTGCTACCTTTCATCTTCAAATCATTCGCCTTTCTCTCTGTAACATGTATCATGGTTAAGTGGAGACTTGGGGCAGGAGAGGAGAAGGTGAAGTAGAAAACCCTTTTCTCTCCTTCTGATACACACCAAATATTCCTGCCTTCAGAGACCTACCTACCCTGTTCATGAACACACAGTGTCTTCTTTAAAAACCCACTGCCTATAAAAGCTCCATGCTGTATGAGCCGTGCCCTTCCAGAGGAGCTACACATTCAGCACTGTTTTGAAAACCATTAACCTGACATATGGAACACAAAGAATAGTAACCCGATTAGGCCACTAATCAGGGTGATCAGTGTGAGCCTGGGAAGCCAGTCCGCCCTCTAGGTCACACTGCTCCATGAAGGCTGGCTTTATATTTCCTCCTTTCACATCTAATAACTTCTTAGCACATTTTTTAGTCGCAAAAAAAGACATTTCTTTTCTCTGTAATTGGTCATCCCTGTTTCTAATGGGAGGAAACTAGGATAAATGAGCCCAGTATCTCTGTCTTTATTCTTCAATAGACTCAACTTTAATATCCTCCAAGCGTAGGGACCCTGTCTTCTGTCTCTCACTGTTAACCATACTGTGTCTGGAAAAAGAATTCCCAAGCCACACTCTTCAGGAATGCTTCCCCATTATTAAACACCACCTATCTCACATTCACCCCACTCTAGGCCCTCTGTAGCCAAATAAAACTAGAAGCATGCTTTTCCTCGGTCTGGACGCTTCTGTGGGCAGCCTGACTACCCTGACTTACCCTGACTTTGGCTAGAATTAAAAACAAATAAAATCTAATGCCCTACTAAAAATGCAAGGCACTAAGGATTCTTGATGGTACTATTCCATTAAAGGGGACATAAGAGCAGATGAAAGGATGTAGCTCAGTGGTAGAGCATTTGCCTGACATGCACAAGGTTCTAGGCTCAATCCCCAATACTATGCCAGGGAAAGAAAGGAGGCAGACGAAACAGTCTTAGAGACAGGCTTCATCCAATATGAAGACCAAAATGTTATTTTTGAAGCTCTCTGCCCCAACTTACAAGAGTAGCAAATATCAAAGAATTTAACCAAAATTCCCTTATTTATCTGGAAGAAAAAGAAAGACAACCTTTATTTGTCTTTAATAATAAAGACAACCAATATTTCAAAAATAATATTTTTGAAAACAAAAGTCCTTGACTGTGTTTGGGGAGAGAGAAAGGCAGGAATCAAAATGAACCCATGTGGCATACAGAAAGAGCATCTGTATTTCTTTGTCCCACCATGCATCCGGGCACTGCTCCAAAGAAACTTACTCACACTAAAATCAGTTTGGTAGCCCAGGAATGGCAATTCAAATAAATTGAAAGAACTCTGATATGAGGAAGTTCAAGAAAGGTTAGTTAGCGTTTTGTCAGCTTGACATAAGCTAGAGTCATTTAAGAAAAGGCTCATTATTTTCTTTTGGGGGGGGATTAATGATTGCTGTGAAAAGATCCAGATCACTGTGAGCATTGCCAGCTCTGGGCAGGTGGTTCTAGGGCATCTAAGAAAGCAGGCTGAAAAGGCCATGAGGAGGAGCAAGCCAGTAAACAGCAATCTCCATGTTCTCTGCTTCAATTCCTGCCTCCATGTTCCTGCCTTGAGTTCCTGCCCTGGCGTCCTTTCATGATGGACTACAAATGTGAGCCAAATAAACCCTTCCCTCTCCAGTTTGCTTTGGGTCACAATGCTTTATCACAGCAGTAGAAATCTTAACTAAGGCATATTTACCCAAACCGAATAAAACCCTTGCTCGTATCAATAAATAAGAACAACTCTTTCACAGTATAAAGAATTATGCATCATATTATGAAGTCTTGTCACAAATCCACAGGAAGTAGAATGATGAAAGAAGTCAAAACCTAGTAAGATCTCTGTCCATGATGGTCTTAACCATGCTAATCACTCAGCAGTACCAACAGCAGTATTCCCCAATGGAATCCTGTGTCTGTTTTCTTTACCATCACCATCAAAACCACACATTCCCGAAGCAATCTCAGAAATAAGTCTTTAAATCTTCCAAGAGGACTAGAGGTAAGACATAATGAGATGAATACAAGAGACCACACTAAGACCCATTCATCTTCTTTAGCTGAAAATATGAAACTATAAACAAAGCCCTTAATTTGTTTTCTCGTTTTTTCCTGGGAGAAAAAATCTACAACCCCTTCTTAGCCATAATAAAAGCACTGCTTTTGTGCCTTTTAGTTTTCCAAAACAAATAATAAAGGAAATTTGTCCTCCTGTTTCCTCTCCAGGTCAAATAAGTTTCATTATTTGGCTAAATCAAAATTAGAACTTTCCCACCAGGACAAATCAGAGCTTTCAATCCAACCACATAGATGTGTCAAAATCCTACACCAACTAAAATCTTGGAAGTGGAGAGAAGGCACATGAGAAAAATATACTGGGAAAAGTTTAGAAGTAGTTTTGATAATTTTGGTGGCAGTCTTGCTAGCTTTGCAACTTCTGGACACACTTCCGTGTCCTGGATCTGTGAGATGGGGAAATAATACCAAGCCTTAAAGTGGTTGAGGGTTAAATGAGATAACATGATAAAATTCTCAGAATTTTATCTGTTATTTTTGTTACCTAATTTATACAGTTATTTTAAGCATTATAAAAATATTTACTTTATAGAACTTAAGCTTGGTGTGTAAAAGGTCACTGAAATGAACACAAAGAGTCCTGATCACAAAATCTAGTACAAATAAAATTTCAACTCACAGGTGTAGTACTAAATGTCACTATGGCTCAAGATCACGGGGTCTTACAAATTAAAAAGAACACTTTTGCTAGCAGTGTCTCCTCCAGATAACAAGAAATACATTTGTCCTAGGAGCAAAACAGTAAATCAGTACTCAAGTAAGTTTCTAAACTGGTAAATAAAACTGGGCAAAATAAAGGTTTATTTTCTTCTGAGCTACTCAGAGCCTTTTAGGTACATCTTGAATCTCTAAGAAGAGCGTCTACACCTCTCACTGGCATTTAATGAGAAAACTTCCGGTGAGAAACTCTTGGGAACCCTGTTTTGTGGAAAACACCCCAAGACAATGGAAACAACATGCAAAGTTCTTGAGAACCACTGTGCCCAGAATAATGCCTGGTACCTCAAAAGTTCTTAGCAAATTTCCCTCATAACAAAGGTGACGAAGTCTTAGACTGTATTGTTTCCAAACATGCTGGATTGCTCAGGGAAATGTCTTCAGCAGCATTTGTAGAACTAATGCACCAAGCAACACTCTTGGAAAAATACTTGTTCACAGATGCACAGTCCTTTAATGAGCAGGAATGACAAGAACAGAAGCTAGTTTAACATCACCACGAATACGGGCTGTTCTGCAGGACACCTCCTTGCCTTTGCTCAGAGAGCAGCAGTGCTTAGTAACAACCTTTTCACTCAGGTTCCTGCTTTTCTAACTCTCACATTTTCCCTTTTCCTAACTCCAAGGCAATGTCACTAGAGGAAAAGCAGGGGAACCAACACTGTATAGGTACACTCTGCATGTACCTGAAGCACTGCCAACTCCCACAGCTCTACTCAATCTCCCATGTATCTTCCTCTCTGTTCCAGGAGCTACTAGCTCAATGGTATTGTATCTTTCCCATTCACTATTACTCTTTGCATTCACAATACACAACATCACTGTATAGTTACTTTCTCTCTAAAGGCAGGCTCTTGGCTGACCAGGCTGGCCTTGAACTCTCTACTTAGTTGAGGATGGCTTTGAACTACTGATCCTCTTGCCTCCACCTCCCAAGAGCTGGGAGAACAGAGGTGTACCCTTATGATGGACTGTTGTATTTCCTTTTAATCAGCACTATCATTTCCTCCTTGAGGGCGAGGGGTTGCTTTCTGTTTTATCTTTCCCTCCTGCAAGTATAGTTTGTCTTGTCCAGGTAGTTTCTTTAAAAATAAATATGTCCTGTATTTTGCCTCAAGTTGAACCCATGACTCAGAAACAAAAGCTCCGTGACACTTGGAGGAATGCTTCATCTGAACCAAAAGATAACTGTGTTTAAAGGGGGCTGCGTCTCAGATCTTTGTACACATACGTTTTTTTCCTTTTTTAGAAAGTCAAGAGTCTGACCAGTGAATGACCAATGAATTGAATTATCAAAGCTTCTCACAAACTTAACAGAGTCCCTTTAAATGTAATTAATTCTAGAAAGGGGGGGAGCTGTAGTTTACAGCGGGAGCTGTCAAGGCACAGAACTCAGGATCCCCGAGATGCAAAGGCCACGGACCCGCCATTCAGGACTCCAAAGAGTCTTGCTCCGGGTGCCTCTGAGGACCACACAGGCAACTTCGCCTAAGGCCCTCCTCCCAGGCCTCCCCCAGGGGACAGAGGGGCTCCCCTAGCGCCCAGGGCCATGGTAAGAGGATCCACCGACTTCCTGGGGCCAGCAGGTACCTGGTCATAAGGGGACTTCTCCAGCATCTGCGTGCATAGATCGGCGCAGAGCTGGAACTTTCTGCGTCTAAAATAGCTCCAGGCCCGGAACAGAGGCTCCATCTCCGAGCCCATGGTGGCCTGAGACATCGCTCCTGAGACCCGGGTCCTGGGCCCAGAGCCCTGTCCAGGGAGGGCGGGGTCCAGGAGTAGCGAGCGGGAGGCGGCGGGTTCTGCCGGGCAACGCGCAGCGGCGGGGCCTGGCCCAAGGGTGTCCACAGCGCGCCTGAAAACGGCGGAAGGAAAAGCCGCCGCGAACCCACCTCAGCCAGAGAGTTTGAGCAGAATTGGCTGGGAAAAAAAAACGTGCGCTTTTAAAGATAACAACTTTCACTAATTTTGAAAAGCTACCATTCTTTGAAAACAAAACAAAAACAGATAGTGACTTAGACACCTTGGCTGGGGGCCTCCGTGCGTACAAGAGATGCAGTTGCTTAGCAACCGCCTGGTTGCTTACCCAGTAAATGCAAAGAGCCACCTAAATTGAGCCGGGTTGTGTCTCTGTCCCACTCCCCCACCTCTCTTCACTCATTCCTACTGCTCTCATATTTCTGACTCTAGAAACATAAACGCGGAAACAGCTCTTCCCTTCTGCCCTAATTCAAATCAAAACAAACCCCTCCAGTATTTTTCCGTCTAACTCCACTTCAGCGTTCAAACTGCAGGAGATATGAGAGATTGCTTGGTCCAATCCATTCCTTTTATAGATGAGAGACTGAGATAGGCTCCAAAAAGAGAAAATATTTGCCCAAAGTTTCCCGGAATTAGGGACCTGAGTGTTTTGGTTTTGAATTCTAAATCTACGAATTGATGGCATTTCCTCCAAAGAGGATTTGGTTTTTCGATTTTGGTTTCTTTTGGGCTCTTGCTCTGTATCCTTGGCTAGCTCCCAGTCCGGCCTCCCCAGTGCTGAGGCTACAGGCATTTGACACGGTATACAACAGAAGAACTTTTGAAATGTCGTCTTCAGGCGCATGTGTCATCTGCCAATGTTTTCCTGTGCACAATATTCATTTTTTTACTTGCTGAAGATTGAGTCCGGATTTTTGGCGTGTGTTAGGTAAAGAATCTGCCATTGAAATCATTAAGCTAAATCCCCAGTCCCAGAGTGGTTTCTTCAGGTGCTGCCTCACTTTCCGCTACAGATTTACAGATACGGTATCTGAAGGCAAGAGCCAGTGAGACAGAAATGTGGCTAAGAGTCTGGGGGTGGCGTCGTAGCCCGACCCCTTGCCCCCTCCCTACCATGATGGAAGATAGAAGCGAAAAATCTCAACAGAAAATAGTTTTTCTGATAGTGTCTAAATTGCCTTTCACAGACAACAATCGACAAAGACAAATGTTTTGCAGTTTTCTCAAACCACCAGGGAATTTATGATGCAGAAATTATATTTAGTCCAGGTAGCTTTTGCAGATATCAAACTGAAGTATAAATTTCAAAACTAAGGAAAGGATTGTATTTCTTTTCTCCTTTTTAAGAAATCCTTCTACACTTGTTGCATCTTGGAAGTGAAAGATGATTTAAAAACAAAACAACTACAACAACAAAAGAATTGCTCTTCTTCGAATAGTAGCAAACTCCAAACTAATCACTTCCCTGAAATTAAAAATCTTCTCAATTTCTACATAGGAGCTATATTACTTTAACCCCAAACTGCTGACCATCTGCCATAACCCATTTCCTTCCGGCGGAGCCAGCACCTATTTGTTATTCTGGTAATGCACTTCAGCAACTGAAAGGACAATTAATAACCACCTTCTTTGAGTCTAAATTTCCTTTCTTAACTCTGAATTTCATAGGCAATTACACATTCACTAAGTTGATCCAACTAGGTGTTCTTGGGAATATTTATGGGGTCCTTCTGATTCAAATCACATACAGTAGCCTGAACAACTCTAAATTAAGTACATAAAGAGAGCTGGTTCATTCATTTGCTTTTTCTAGCAGGCTTCTTGTACTTGGCAAATCATTCTATAGTCTAAAAATGAATTAATTTTCAACAATGGAAGTAAGATTAAAACGTTGTTGGTATAAATTCTATTTGTGCAACAACCAGCCCGTGGCTCCCCTGGGAGTGAATATGGCGTGAAAGGGTGCCCTTTTCTATTTAGTGCCAAGGAATCATAGCAGAGTCCCTCAGCATGTTTTTGAATTTAAAAAAGAGAAGCGTTTTTTTTTTAAATAACACCTTCTTACATGTGGCATACATAGGGAATCATAGTATAAATATTTGAAAGGCAAAACATTAGTACTTTTAAAAAGTGCAGCAATATAGTTAATACATCTCTACCTTTGGTCCACAAAGACTCACGGCATGTGCCAGGGGAGGTTGGGGAATAAGAAATTATCTTTGATTTGACTATAGTATTGGTCTTTACAAAAAAAAAAGCATGTCCCAAAACGTTTTACCACCACAAACACAAACTTCCTACCTGGACTTTGGAAACTTCGAGGCTCTAGCTATGAACTATTTCTCTAAGTATATTTCACCCCTTACTCAAATGACGCCAGTCTCCTTGCTGCATCTTGATGTAGTGAGCAAATGCATTATATAGCTGTTATTGCCATACTTTTGTCTAGACATCCTCCTGCCTTGCTTTATAAAGCCCCCCACTGAAATGTCATTTCATTGATCAGGTCCCCTTAAAAACCATCAACATTTCATTTCTGTGCCACATTTTTCTTCAAGGACTCTATCATTAAAGACTCTTTTCATTACCAAACATTTTCTTTTGAAACAGGGTCCATATAGCTCAAGCTGACCTTGAACCATGGAGCCAAAGCTAATCTTGAAGTTCCTGATGCTCTCGTCTCTATCTTCTAAGTGCTGGGGTTACAGGTGTGTGCTACTGTGCCAGCCTTCCTTTTACAAAACTTTAATTAGGTTTCTCTAAGCCTTCTCATTACCTGGACCTTACCTTGGGTTTCTGTGTTCATCCCTACAGAGTCCAATTATACTAAGCATACTGCTAACTTGGTTTACAGAGGCTGTCATCCTTAGATCTGGACCACCTCTGTATCTGCTCGATTTCTTCATTTTCCGCAATTTCCCATTTACTCTGCTCACCCTACCCAGTATTCATCAGGAATCCTAGTAAGTGAACTTAGCAAGAATTCTTCCCAGTTCCAATGCCATCTCAGAAATTTTTCTGTTTGTGGCTGTGCTGGTTAGTTTTCATCATCTTAACACAAACTAGGGTCATTTGGGAAAAAAAAAGGATCCTTAATTGAGAAGATGTCTACAACATATTGCCTGTTGGCAAATCTGTGGGGGTATTTTCTTGATTAGTACTTACTGTGGGCGGGCTTACACACTGTGACTGGGGCCATCCCTGGGCAGGTGGTCCTGGGTGCTATAAGAAAGCAGGTTGAACAAGCCATGAAGAGCAACTAGTAACAGCATTTTCCCTTGGTCTCTGTTTACTTCCCTGCCTCTAGCTTCCTGCCTTGGCTTCCCTCAATAGACTGTGACCTGGTATCTGTAAGCCAAATAAACTCTTTTCTCTCCTTTTGGTCATGGTCTTTATCACATCAATAGAAAGCAAACTAGGATAACAGTCCTCTACCCCAAACATCTCAACCTTTTCCTTGGCACTAAATGTTCTTTTTTTTCCTTCCATTTGAAGTTGACATAGGCCCTTTGTCCTTTACTGAAATAGTATCTGAATGGAAACGTATCAGCTTGGGGTTCTCTTTCAATTTTGCCTGCTATATTTCATATGTATTCTTGAGCATAATTATCAAGTGTTTCTGTCCGGTCTTCTCCACAGAATGTAAACACCATGAATAGAGACTTTGTTGCTGATTCAGTGCCTAGAGTTTGGCATGCAATATCTACCTGTAAAAACTACCTGTTGAGTCAATGGTTTTCTTTTCATAAATAAACTTCATACAAGTTATGGGCCACTTATAATGCCAGCACTGGGAAGATGAAGACAGGCACATCACTGCCAGACAACCTAGCCTAATCAGTAAGTCCCAGGTCCCAGTGAGAATCTTGTCTTAAAAAAAATAGAATGATTCCTATACAATCACACACTGGTAAATGCACAATATACACACGCATGTGCACACACAGACACACGCGCGCACACACACGCACACACACACACACACACACACACTACCAGCAGCCACCTTGTTAACTACTTTGAATTTGCTCTCACTCTTTTTCCTGTTCTGCCTGTTAGTCTCTTTCACTGTAAACCTGGATAAGAGCAATGAGCAGTGACTGTACCATTGATAGCCTCAATGCTATGCTATCTTGAAATTTCTTCCACCAAACTAATTCACTGCTTTTGAATTGAGACTCACTCTTCTTTGCATGGGCAAAATGTAACCAGATCCTTTGCCAGGCAGTAACATGGATGGTCTCTAGTCTAATTTCCAGTGGGTTTTGTTTTGCCTTTGAAACCCTATGAGTCAACCTACCATTGCCCTATTTCTCTCAGAATCCTGTTCTTCTGAATTCTTACCAGAATGGCCCATCAATATCTGCTTATAGCATTGTATGGTCTCTGGAGTCCAGAACTCTAAACTTTTCTAAAAGCCTCCTCCAAACTAGTTCCAAAAGCCTAAGAACCACATGGTCTCAACACTCGGACTCCTTGTTACAATATTTCCTCATTGGTCTGGCAAAAGCTATTTGATGCAGACAATCTTTTTTGGAGCTCATGGTTTGAAAGGATATGGATGCTGTAATGGCAGGAGCGATAAGTGGCTGATCACATTACACTTGTGGTTAGGAAGCAGATAGAGATGAACATGGGTGTTCAACTAGCTTGCCCTTTTATTTACTCCCACATTGCAGTCTGTGGAATCAGTACTATTAATCCCACTGTGTAAGAACAAGACCACTACCACAATTTTTGAGCCAAATTGGAAGCAAGCTTTAATTAAGTACTGGCCAAGATGATGGACTCTGGCCAAGTCTAGTCTAGGGTTCCCAAAAAATGGCAATTAGTCACAGTTTGCAGAGGCTTATAAAGGCAAACACATAAGACATATTTCTCACCAGGTCCAATCAGGGGCAAGCATACATTCTGATGTACTTATTGCCCGTGTTCCTCCTGTTACATCCCACCAAGGGCAAGGATACACCTGATGATGAACCCTATATACCTCCTGCCTACACATGAACAAGCACATCTGGTGCAGTTGGGTCAAATAAACTGGTTGGGGGGGGGCATATGACTTACTATCTTACAGAAATAGCCTCCAGCATTTCAGGAAGTATCTGTCCTATGGCAAGGAACCTACAGGCTAGAGGCATTTTTGTTTTATGGATCTTTTAGGCAGAGTAATTAAACTTAAAACATAACTTTGGCTTTCACAGTACCAACCATATTCGTGTAAACCTCTCCAGAAATAACCTCATAAACATACTTAGAGGCTTGTCTCCAAAGTGATTCTAAATCCTGTCACATTGACGATTAAGATTAACCACTGTGGAGATCATTCCACATTGGAGCACAGATTGCCTTTGTGCCATTCAAAATTGCTTATTCTGAAAAACAACAACACAATCATCAAAACAATATGGTGGTCTGCAAGGTATGGTAATGGAGTGATTAGCGGTCTCTCCTAGGGGAAGACTGCCTTTCCTTCCTGCTGCTCTCTCCTGCCTCCACTACCGGTGGCCTGTGGGGTGGGTTGCTAGAGTGTATGTTGACTGAAGACAGAACCTCAGTAAGGCAGTCTCCCTGAGTCCTCACTCATGCTGGGATGGGAACTTTCTGTGGTATGGCTGCTTTTGAGTCATCAATGATGCTGTAAGTAACCTTTCATTCATATTTCTGGAACCTACCCCCAACAAGCTCATTGGTTCACTAAGTGGTGTGGTGGTTTGAATAAGAAAGGACCCCCATGAGCCGGGCAGTGGTGGCGCACGCCTTTAATCCCAGCACTCGGGAGGCAGAAGCAGGCGGATCTCTGTGAGTTTGAGGCCAGGCTGGACCGATAGCCTCCGAAACAATACAGAGAAACCCTGTCTCGTAAAAACCAAAAAAAAAAAAAAAAAAAAAAAAAAAGAAAGAAAGAAAGAAAGAAAGGACCCCCATGGGTTCATGTATGTGAATGCTTAGTCACGAGGGAACGGAAGTCTGATAGGTTTAGAAGGATTAGGGTGTGAGGCCTTATTGGAGGAAGTGTGTCACTGGGGGTGAGCTTTGAGGTTTCAAAGGTCCATGCCAGATCTAGTCTCGGTCTCTTGCCTGCAGATCAGGCTGTAGTTCTCAACTGCTTCTCCAGCACTGTGCCTGCTATACCTGCTGCCATGCGCCCCATCATGATGGGCTAAACCTCTGAAACTATACACAAGCCCCCAATTAAATGCTTTCCTTTATAAGAATTGCCATGGTCACGGTGTCTCTTCACAGAAGTAGAACAGTGACTAAGACAGCCCGACCTCGGTGGAATCATTCTTTGGGTCTGCATGTGTCCTATCTGGGGTGAATAAATGTCTCTGCATATCTTCCCAGGAAAATACATTGTATATGACTCCTTTCCTTCAGGATGCCAGGGTGAATTGTAGTATTGTCTCCAGTGATACATTTATTTCTTCCCTACGTGAAGATCAAACATCCTCACCTATGTGCGTTGTGACCTGCAGTGCCCACGACCCTTCCCTGAGGGCATTCTTTCTGCCTGCATCGACATTGGATTTGGTCATACGACTTGCTGCTGTCACTGAGTTAAGGATGGGACAAATGTGCTCCTCAGTGCCAGTGCTGGAAAGAGAAGTGAGGCAAGCCACAGCCAAGCCATTGAACAGTCTCCAACTGCAGCGTGAAAAGGAAAGAAATGGATGTTATTAGCTACTAGGATGTGTATCTTCATCTTCATTATACAACTTCTAGTATTTCTGTACTACTCGTCTCCTTATCCTTCTTTATTTTTCTTTACAGGCTTGCTTATCTACATATTTATTATCTGCTTTATGCCCTGGAACATAACCTTCATAAAATAAGGATTTTTGTCTATTTTGTTCACTGTTATGTCCCCTATTCGTAAAGCAAAGCATAATAAATACCTATCACTGAGTGTACATTTGTTGAAAGTCATTAACACTGAGACTGTTATTCCAAGCATCCATCAGAAATTAGATTGGTTTGTTTTTGTATGTATTTTTCAGCACTGGGGGACTGAATCCAGGGTTCATATATACAAGGCATGTCTTCTACTAAATGAATTAAACCCTTAGTCTGAGTTTTCCTCTAAACTTTAATGCGAACATGGTGTGCTGGCTAGTTTCATGTCAACTCAACACAAGCTGGAGTCACTAGAAAGGATGGATCCTCAGATAAGAAAATGCCTCAATAAGATCAGGCTATAGGTAGATCTGTTGGGTATTTTCTTAATTAGTGATTGATGTCAGAGGGCCCAGTCCATTGGGTATGGGACCATCCCTGGGCTGGTGTCCCTGGGTTCTGTAAGAAAGTGGACTGAGCAAGCCATGGGGAGCAAGCCAGTAACAGCACCCCTCTGTGGCCTCTGTATCAGTCCCTGCCTCCAGGATCCTGCTGTCCCTGAGTTCCCATCCTGACTTCCTTCAGTGATGGACTACAATATGGAAGTGTAAGCTAAATAAACCTTTTCATCTCTAGTTTGCTTTTTGGTCATGATGCTTCATCACAGCAATAGAAACCCTAACTAAGACACATGGGCAGATGGAAAATGCTGACACATGTATTTTATGATTCGATCAGAAAACAACATACTACAATCAGTAGTTTATAATCTTTGTATTACACCTCAACTACTCTTTATGGCAATCATCCCTGGGAAGATTACAAACTCTAATTATTATCAGCTAATAATCATGCCAATGATAATACACAAAAATTTAATATTAAAATCTCTAATTTTTCATGGATGATACTAATTAATTATATCTTATAGTGGAGAAACCTGGCAGATCCTGTTAACCAAGTGAACAAACTCAACAAGGCCAATAATGGAACAAATGGTCGTGAGTCTCTTGATAGGATGCACTGAGGACACACATTGCTTCTTGTGTTACTGCCAAAAATGTATGTCCTGAACCTAAAGATGAGAAAGACCAAATGGGAAGCAGGGTGCAAGAAGTGATCTGAAGGTGATGGAAGATAAAGACAGAAACAATTGCAGATCTAAAGGGACGTAGAAACCAAACAAGATGTAAGACCAACATCAAATTTTAAGTTTTCTCCTATAAGAAATGTTAGTTGAAAAAAATGTAGATAAGATTCACAGATTAAATAATGCTACTGTGGCATTGTTGGTCTCATTATTTTGGTAATTGTGGAATATATTTGGGAGTATATCTTTAAACAAAGATGGACACAAAATGGCCAAATACAATATAATATGTTACATACATTACTATATATAATATGATATATATATATATAATAGAATGAGGGAAGGGGTTGCTAAATGTGATAAATGTCAATGTTGAGGAATCAAGAGATACAGATAAAATGTAAAAATATATGGTAATTTTTTATCATGTATGCCAATCAGACATCTTAAAAAGGGGAACTGGAAAGATGACTCAGTGGTGAAAAGCAATTGTTGCTCTTGCAGACAACCTAGGTTTGGTTCCTAGCACCCACATGGTTGTCCATGACCTTCCTTAACTTCAGTTCTGGGTGGTCTTATGCCCTCTTCTGACCTCTGTGGGCATTACATTCATATTGTGCACATATGTATACACAGGCAATGCACATAGAATAAAATAAAATTTAAAAATATTTCAAGAAAAGAAGGAAACAAAAACCCTTCATCGATAAATATTCTAAACCAGACAATGGTGGCACACACCTTTAATCCCAGCACTTGTGAGGCAGAGGCAGGCATATCTACAAAGCCAGTTCCAGGACAGTGTTGCACAGAGAAACACTATCTTGAAAAAAAATCTACACTGTATTTATGTAATATCCAGTCTAAAAGAACTTGATATTTTAGCTTGTGACAAGATATTTCCAGTTGTTTTTCTGATTTTGAAAAATCATCACTTTGAAGATTTTTATGGTATAGAATGAGAAATTCTTCTTAGCTCATTTGCTCTTATCATTCAAATTGACTGACTATGCTTTTCCATGGAGTCCTCAAAGGAATTTTCCTTCTGAGAAACTGTTTTTGGAAACTCCATTGAATGCTATTAGTACTCTCAGAGGCTTAACAAATTATTTGAATTACTATAACCATTAATAGAGGTCATTTGTTTTGTTTTGCTTTCTTTCTTTTTTTTTCCATTTTGGATTTTTGAGACAGTCTCTCTACTACTATAAGTAGCAAAGAGCCCTGGCTCATTGAACTTGCCATGGGGACCAAATTAGCCTTGAACTCAGCGATCCAGCTGTGTCTCCTTCCCCAGTGCTGGGATTAAAGGTGGGCACCACCACACCTGGCTCATTTATTTTTCAATCTATTCTCTTGGTATATGTGAGACTTTCTAAACTAAATAATTTGTTGATTCTTTTTTCTTTTTTAATTTTTGTGAAGAGAACAAGGATTTTGTACTCCAAACTGGCCTTCAACTCACTATGTAGTACAGGCTAGCATCAAATTCACCATCCTCCTGCATTAGCCTTCCCAGCACTGGGATTATTACTGAGCCACCACATCCAGCTTTGGGTGCTTTTTATAGGAATTTGAAGACCTTTGTTCCTGTAAATACAATTGTTTTCCTTCACATTTTCCAATGGAATGACCATGATGTGTCAAAGAGATGTCTGTCTGTATCTATCTATCTGTCTATCTATCTATCTATCCATCTATGTACTACCTATCTATCTCATATCCTCAAGATTTTTCCAAGTTTCTTGTGTCTATGGATAGTTTTATAAAACTATCAGCTCTTATCTCTTTGAATATGTCTTTGTCTCTGTTTCCTTTTCTCCTCTGACTTCAATTACACATCTATTAGTATGTTAGACTATTGACTGTCACACACAACTTTTAATGCTCTGGTTTTCTATTCCACTCCCTTTTGGTCTTTCCAATTTGGACAATTTTTATTGCTGTAGTTTAAAATCACTAATCATTTCCCCAGTGGTTTCAGTCTGCTGATGAATATAGTAAATATTCCTGGGCAAGAGAGCTATCTCATCTGGCCTTAAGACACACACACACACACACACACACACACACACACTCACACACACACTCAGTAAAAATGTAAAATGTTAAAGGAATTATTTATCTCTGATGTTGTATCTTTTATTTCTGAAAGATTTTTTGTAGCTCCTACTTCTACTGAAATCTCCTATTACTTGTGTGAATTATCCACATTTTTCTGCCAGAGTCTTTTACATATTAGTCATACTTATTTTAAGGTCCTCAATAGGTTTCCCCCAGAGAAAGTGAACCAATAGTGTACGTATATATATATATATATATAGAAAGCAAATTGTTGTAGTGATTTATCACATGCCCTTATAAAGATGAATGTCCCATGATCTGTCATCTTCAAAGAGCTCCGGTGGCATGATTCCTGCTCCAAACCAAATAACTGAGAACACAGGAGCCAATGTGTGATTATCAGGGCAACTCCAAAGGCCTTGGAGCACAAATATCTTGACTGGAACAACAACATACTAGCCAAAGTCAAGATAACTTGCTCATCCTTCACTTTTTGGTTCTATTTGAGGCCTCAACAGATTGATGAAGCCCCTTCATATTGGCAAAGGTGCTCTTTCTTTTTCTGCACATAAATCCTGCACATAATAGTGCGTATGCTAATTTTCCAGATTACTCCCCCATAGTACCAAACCTAATGATTCACACATGGGCACTTAATTTCTGTTTAGGAATTATTATGCTAGTGACTCTTAGCTTTTTTCTTTCTGTGAAATGCTTTTCAATGGTATGGCTTTTGGTGATGTTCTTGAAGGAATTAGAGATGTGAAGTAACTTGAAATAATTTAGCAATAATTAAGGAAAATCCACTCCAACAATATTTGACAACTTTCTGAATCTACGCCAGTATCCACAGTTACTGCACCTTCAGACCCTACAGCACTGTTTGAGATAATTGTTTATGGACCTTGATATGTTCTGTTAATTCACTGAGCAAAGAGTTCTCATGTTTTATTTGATTGATGTCAATATATACTGCTTAGTGGGTGTGCTAACAGTATTTTGTGTTCTGATGCTTGCTGTAATTGGACATTCTCAGTTGTCAGGAGAGGAGAAACTAGCTCTTAGAACATATACTTAGCATATGTGAGGCTCTGGGTTCAAGGTTCAGTAGGACAGGGGAAAGACTCAAATGCTGAGAAATATATTTTATACTGGCTGAAGTTTCACCCCATCAGGAAATTAATATCTTGTAACAGCATATTGCATCTGTGTTAGGAGACAATGTTCAGGAAGGCTCTCATGTTTCTGCATATCTTTGAATGGATGGCACTGACCACTTGTGCCCTAGAGCACCTTTGCAAGGAGTTAATGACCCCTTGTGGAGTCAATGACCACATATAATAAAGACAATGTTTCTTGACCAGGGAACAGGTTTGATTATTGTCCATTTAATAAAAAATGTCATCTCCCTTTGGAGCAAAGCTCAGACAAGTTTACTGCCCATTATAAAACATCTAGGTTCCTGATGCTTGACAGGGATTCTTTTCCAGTCACACAGTTATTGTCTGGCCCACTTCGTGTGGAATTCAGGGCTCAGGGAACCTGACTGGTTACATTCATACAGAAGAAGCTGGATGATGGAACTGCAATGGGTGGGCGCTAACTCTACTACATCAGGAGATGACCTTTAACCAGTTGGAGAAAGGACTCAGGAGGGAGAAGACACGAATTCTCCTCCTTTCTGTTTCCTATGGAATACTTTAGGGCACCATTTCTCTTTGCGCTGAGTGAAGGAAATCACATGTGCCAGGTGGGTGCACTTGCCTACCTAGCCTGCTTTCTCCCTTCACAGGTGAGAAGGTGGCAGCCGGGAAATAATGCCTCTTTATGCTGCATCTTATTCTTGATTTATAATTTTCCTTGTTTCACATCCCTTTCTTCAATCTCCCTGCTCTGTTTGTGCATCCCTGGTACATTGGTACCTTAATAGTTGCCTTAGCCTGTCTTTGAGAATCTCAGTGTAAATAAAGTATTGGACAGGGAGGAAGACCAAAGACCCTAAAGAATAAACAGATAAATGCATACTACAGGGATAAAAATAAATATTTCCTAAAAAGATTGTATGAGTTTAGAAAATGTACTAGAGAAATAGAGGGAAGCCAGTTCTGAAGGGTGAAGACAGAACTGTCACAGGAAACTTTGGACAAGTGTATTCATTGCCCTGTGCTGCCAAGTAAATCAACCAATCGGGTGGTTTAAACACCAGAAATGTGCTGATGTGGTTCTGGAAGGCAGACTAGAGATCAAGCTGCCAGCATGGTTAGTTGCTTCTGAAGAACGTGATGATAGAAACAATTTCATTCCTTCCATGCGTTTCTGCTAGCTTCCGATGGGTGTTCCTTAGCTCATCTCTGACTGCATCTTTACATGACATTTTCCCTCTGTGAGTTTCTGTGTTCACATTTCCCCCTTCGTGTAGGGATGCCGGTCACAGCAGACTTAACCTACTCTGGAGTGACCTTTTATATCTACAAAGAAATCTTTTCCAAATAAGGTCAAATTCTAGAGAACTAGGGGTTAGGGTTTCAACTTGTGATGACTGGGCCTGGGAAACACAGTAATCACAGTAGACCGCTAATGGGACCACATAGGCTCCAAATCTGGACTGGGCTTCAGATTCAATAAGATTCTCCATTGGCAGTAGATAATTGAGATTATAGCCAGCATACAACTGTACCACGAGTATGTCTGAAGTTCTGGAGAAGCCTGGTTAATTTTAGGGATGGTCATTAATGTAGGATGACTGGGTATCAGGGTCAGTTCAGAAGAAGAAGAGAATAGCTGGGGATAAGTCTGCTAAAAACAGGTTGGAAATTTGGGGCAGCACAACGTCTGTCCTTTATTTTATGAACAACTCAAAGCTGCCTAGTTTGTTTTATTTGTGTATTATTTTCCCAATGACAGACACAATGTTGTGATTGAATAGCTGAGGAGTTGGCTCAATCAGTAAAATGTTTGTCTGGCAGCGCAAGGACCTATGTTCAGAGTCCAGTGCCCAGAATCCATGTTAAAACAAAACGAAACCAACAATAAAAACAGCAAGAGATGAATGTGGCGGCTGTGTGCTTGTAATCAGTCCCAGGACTGGGGAGGTAGACTTGCTGGACAGCCACCTAACCTACTTAGGAGTCAACCTCAGACCAAAAAGTGAACCTGTCTCAAAAAAGGTAGATGAATCATCCTGAAAAATGATACCCAAAGGTGCCTTTTGGCTTCCACAGATGCGTGTACATGAATACAAACACAAACCACACACACACACACACAGTAACTAGAATGCTGAATTGGGGCTGGAGAGATGGCTCAGTGGTTAAGAGAACTGGCTGTTCTTCCAGATGACTAGGATTTGATTCCCAGTACCCACAAGTCAACTAACAACCACACACACATAGTTCCATGGGATCTAATACCCTCTTCCAACTTCCACTGACAATGTGTGCATGTGGAATACAGATATATACATGCAGGCAAAACAGTCATGAAATAAATAAATAAAATTTATTTTTATATGGTTATTTTTACATTTATATTTATTGATATATAATATGTGTTTATATATTATTTATAATATAAATGTTTTTGGAGATAGAGAGTTGTCAAATGGGCTGTGACCCTCACTAAGAACCGTTGATCTACAACATCATAAGGCATGCCATGAGTCATCATTGCAAATCAAGGAAAAGACAAACATGCCAAGAGAATTAATGAGCAGACTGAGCCTATTAAGTACCATGAGAGTCATGACAGCCACCTGAAATGGGTGAAGGAAAACCATGAGAAGAAGAAGAAAAAAAAAGCCCACGATAAAGGCACCTGGGTTCAGCTGAGGAGTCAACCTCCTCCACCCAGAGAAGTACGGTTTATGGAGACTAAAAAAAAAGGAGCCAGGGCTGTTGAGCTGCTGGAGTCCATTCCCTCTGAATTCGTGACTTAAAGTACAAAAAGAAACAGTGAACCTAGAGTGTTAAAAAATTTAAAAAAAAATATATATATATATATAATCTTGTTAGGCAGTTCCCTATGAATTAGAGAGTGTTAACATGGCTTGAGTTTCCAGTTTATTTTATGATTAGAGTTCTTGGTTTCTTCTGGTGATTTCAGACAAGTTAAGGACATTTTCATGTGACACTGATTCCCACACAACAGCTCAGAGGAGAAGCTCCATTTCTCCCATTAAAAAGCAAAATAGAAATCTACCCAGCAGTTCATGAGTGAGTAGTGACTTTGTCATCTCTCTGACTTCATTCCACCCTCATCTTCCTGGAGGTACCGATTCATCCTCATCCCTCATGCAGAATTGTTCTGCCCACATCCGGCTTCTTTAGCATCTCTTTTTCTGGGCCAAGCATCCATTCAGGTATTTTCCCACACAAACAGAACTCTTTTCTCATGAAAATTTCTCTTTTTACATATATATTTTTAAGACTCTCACAAAACATACCCAGATAGTTTTAAAATTACCCATATCACAAATCTTAACACTGTGGTATCTTTTGCTCCAGTTGTTATTATATAACTGGGCTCATTCTATATATACATTTATTTTGTATTCTGCTTAAGCATTTTATGCATTCTATTATAGAAAATTGTCATTGCTGCCAGGATGTATCAGGAAAAAAACAATTTTCAATTATTTTTGTAGTATTTTTGCTATATTGGCTGGATGAGTTTGCTTAAAAGTCTCTTTCTGGTTAGATTTTGGGTTCTATATTGTCATTTTCCTAACTTGTGTTATAGTAAATACTTTTATTCTTATTTAAAAATATAATACTCAGCTTAGTAAATGCTAGGCAAGCACTGTAATAAGTGTTTTCACACACAGTTCTTCACTTTTTTTTTTTTGCTATTATATTGGGATGAATCCAGGTAGAGACTTGGAAGGCTGAAGAAAAAGACTATCTTAAGTCTTAAGATAGGTACTTCTGAAGTGCTTCTCGAGAGATTGGAAGTGACACGATTAGATACAAGATTTTCTCTTGACAGATAATTCAAGTAGCAGACTCTATGGAAGAGATAATTAGAATCTAAATCGAACGGTGGCAGTGGGGTGCTGGGAGAGTATTGATATAGAGACAGGAATGGGAGTCAGCGATATTTCTAAAACAGCCAGGAGGACTTGGTAGCTAGGTTTCGGGGATGAGAAGCAGTGACGATCAGAGGCTACTCCCCTACCTATCTGCCTAACTAAGGCAATGCTGATTTTTTTTTTTTTAGTATAGAAAGAGATGATGGTTAAGGTGTGCAGATGTGCGGGGGAGGGGAGGGGAATAATTTGGCACGGGACTTACTTTATTTGGATCATATGCCAATTTTTAAAAGCTTTGGGTGGGATCTAATAAGCTTGCGGAATCATTGTTCTCAGGCAGGGGACGTCTGTTGTTTTTGCCAGTCTGACATCTGGTACTCCTTCACAGGAGGAATTCTGGGTGCCAGTCAGTTTTAGAAGGAGGCTTGTCTCAGGGCTGCATTTATTTACACCTGTTTTTAAATTAAATTGCAGGTGTCTTTGGTTTGGTAAATGAAGATGGGGGGAGATTAAGCATCCAGTCAGACCTGAGGATCACTAGTGGCACCCATCCTTAATCTGCTAATGCCACTGGAAGAGTTGGTCTTCCACACCCTCGCTTCCTATGTCTGTGACACACCTGGCACTTCTCTGTGGCTTCCAAGAAGGATCCACAACTCAAGTCAGCTAATTGGAGACAACGAAGTTGATGTCTACTAATTTCCAGGGGAAGACCAAAAATTAAAGCTGTTTCCATCTATAGATGGAGCTGTTGGCAATTATTCTCCTTGTCTGGCAGTTGACCCAACACCAAGTAAATCTAGGTTAGTTCTAATGACCTAGTTCTGATCGGCATCCTAGGATTCAAGTATGTTGATGCCAGTTCTTGGATTTTTCAGTCTTTTGAGACGCTATGATTCTCTTTAATCTTAAGGTAGTTTACAACCAAATAAGTTCTGACTAACACAGTAATACAGTACAGGTATCAGAAAAATGATTGTTTTCAGATAAAACCAAAAGGAGTCCTACTGTGAGTACATAATATTTTGTTTTATATTTAATGGTTGACATAGAAATAAGGAATATCTGTGTTAGGTTCTGTTTCCAAATAAGAGTGATCAAAGGCAGTTGTAGAAATTAAAACATATTACAATTAGTAACTGCCTGAAGTTGGTAGCTAGCTAGACTAGCATACATTTTAGTTAGTTATATTTTGCTTTGCTTCACGCGCACATGCGCGCGTGCGCGCGCGCACGTGTGTGTGTGTGTGTGTGTGTGTGTGTGTGTGTGTGTACTTGCCTTTGCATGTATGAGTAGAGGCCAGAGATCCATGCAGGATATTTTCCTCTATGCATCTTGTTTAATTTTTAAAATTACATTTTTTTTTAGTATGTGAGTACATACAAGTGGGAATCAGAGGCCAACTAGTGAGGGTTGGTTCTTCATTATACCACATGGTTCTCAGGAATCAAACATAAGTTGTCAGATGTGGTGACAAGCTCCTTTATCTGCTGAGCTATTTTGCTGGCCCCAACTTCTTTTTTTTTGAGACCAGCTCTTTCGCTGAAACCTCGGTCTTGGTGTTTTTAGGTAGGCTGCACGGTTAGTGAATCCCCAGGTTACACCTGTCTCCACCTCTCTGGCATTTAGCTTTTTATGTGAGACCTGGAGATCTGAGCCTCACACTTACCCTTCAAGCATTTTCCCCTCCAAGCTGTCACCCTGTTGCCTACCTTATGTTTCTTTCTTTTTCTTTTTTCTTTTTTTTCTTTTCTTTGATTTTTCAAGATAGTGTTTCCCTGTGGCTTTGGAGGCTGCCCTGGAACTAGCTCTTGTAGACCAGGTTGATTTCAAACTCACAAAGATCTGCCTGCCTCTGCCTCCCGAGTGCTGGGATTAATGGTGTGCGCCACCACCGCCCAGCCCTTATGTTTCTTTTATAGGGTTGGAGGGCATGTGGCATGCATGCCGCTGACACAAGAACAGCAGCAGGAAATACTTTTATTTACTTGAATTTTAGAACACACGTCAAGTATCTGGAATATACGGCTTCATACTTGGACTCTGCATTTCAAGAAACAGACTACCAAAGGACTATAGTTGTTTTACTTAAGATGTTCACCAGGTGCCCACTTGTTGATCTGAGAAATATCTGGGGTCTGGTTCCCACATTATATTTGCATGACTTTCAGAGAATGACCCTACCTCATCTAGCAGTAAGTGCTTGACAGTCCTTTCTGCTATGACACTGGCAACAGATCGTATAAACTGATCAGATTTGGTTTCCTTCTTGGGTATTTATGAGTGGTTCATTTTCTAGCCACTGCTGAGCCATCTCTTACAGTCTTGAGTTGTCATCTGAGGATGGCTTAATTAGGAATGTTTTTGCTTCATACTCTACCCTTGGGTCATTAAAATTTGCAATGGAAAATATGATAATGGGAAAATAAATTATTTAAATCTATTATTAATCTGAAGTTCTTAAATATGTATCATGGGATCTGTAAAACACTGTGCTGAAAAAAATCTACAGGAGGAAATTCTTATTCTTCTACATCCTGCCTCATAAAAATTACATGTAGCTAGTAATTAATATTTCACAGATGTACAGCAACAAATATTTAATTTTTTCTAAATGTACTGCATGAATTTACATAGTCAACATGTCTTTCAGGAGTAGTCTACCTGATTACAATTATTTAGACCATCTGATTTTAACCAATTACGCTAAAACATGTCCTTCAAGAAGCCATTTTAATTAAGAGATAATTGCTGCTATCCAAAGCAGCAATTGAAAGAACATCTGGGGGTGGGGTAGGGGAGTGGGGCTAGGGGTGGTGGCAGTGAGGCACGTTTGTAATCCCAGCATTCAAAAGGCAAAACAGAAGGATCGTGAGTTTGTGGCCTGCTCAGCAACAGTAGTAACAAATTCCGGAATCATTGCTATTTATTAGGACATTGTAGCTAGTGTGTCAAAAGTACATTTGCGAGGTCGGATTTTATTCTTACCAAATTTCTGTACTAGAGAACACTATAAAAAGCAGAAATACCCACATAAGGTATGGAGGAGGTGGTTAAGGGATGCAGCTAACATTCTGGTGTTAATTCACAGGGATATGAAGAAGCCGAGGTCGCTCTAAAAGGGCGTGCGGGATCCCCAGATTCCTGGGCAAGAAATCTAACCAACAGGAATCCAAATCCGAGGGGCAGGGTGAGGAATCCAGGTTCACCGACCTTAGGAGAGAGGGATGTCTGCGGGTTAGCAACAGTCTGGGGGTAAACAGGGAGCTCCCAGATTCCGCTCAACCCCGGGAGGGGCGGGGCTGCTGGATAGGCGGGGCTAATGCACGGGAGGGGAGGGGCGAGGGCCTCCGGAGGGCGGGGCCGCGCATCCCCCCTCACTCGCCCGCCCGCCCGCCTGTCATCTGGGCTCGGGAGCGCGCGGCGCGGCACCGCCGGGCGGTGGAGGCGAGGCGGCGGCGAGACTCGAGCGCCGCAGGTGACCCCGGCAGGGAGCCGGGTGCGCGGGGCCGGCTGAGAAGCAGCGGGCTGGAGGCGGGCACCCCCCGTTGGGTTGTCTCTCAGCCTAGGCGCGGGGCTGAGGAGACGCTGTGAGCTCCGGGACGCGCCAGGCTCCCTGACGGCCGGCGGCGCTAGCGGCCCTCCCTCGGCATGTTCGGCGAGGACAGGCTCTTCCTCCCGCCCGTGGGCTGAGGCGGCGGCGGCCACACGAGCGAGAGATGCACCTGCCGGGTTCGGCTTAGAGGAGCGTCCGGGCCGCCAGCCCGAGAGCTTTCGTCGCCCAGACCCGGCGGCGACCGCGGGCCCGAGCCGCAGCGACGGGTGGGCGCCCGGACATGGCGGCCCGGAGCGCCCCGAGCTGCCACCTGCGGCTCGAGTGGGTGTACGGCTACCGGGGCCACCAGTGCCGCAACAACCTCTACTACACGGCGGCCAAGGAGATCGTGTACTTCGTGGCGGGGGTCGGCGTGGTGTACAGCCCCCGGGAGCATCGGCAGAAGTTCTACCGCGGCCACAGCGACGACATCATCAGGTATGTGCTCCCGGGGAGCGCTGTCAGCCCTGCCAAGCGCTCTCGGAGTTTGCACCAGCCTGTCCTTCTGGAAGTCGTGCCCGCTCCTGCTAAGGAGCATCACCCAGGGATGCAATGTGCATCTGTCTGGTCACTCTGCTTTCCCCATCTCCTTATTCTGGGGGAGCCTCCTTGGGGCGGGGGTGTGTGGATCGTAAAGACGGTCGGTCCGCAGGTCATTCGCTTCGATGGCTTTGTGACCTTTCCCATTCCATCAAAATCAGGAAACTTGTCGAAAGGTTGTTTGGCTAACGCTCTCTCTCTCTCTCTCTCTCTCTCTCTCTCTCTCTCTCTCTCTCTCTCTCTCTCTCTCTCTCTCTCTCTCTCTCTCTCTCCTTCCTTCTTTCTTTTCTTTTTTTTTTTTTGACTCTGTGATTGATTGTCTGTTAAAGCAAATCTTATACAGCGAGGGGTAGGAAATACTTAACAGAAGACTGACCCAAGCTCCTCCTGGGGAGCGCATCACACAGTGTCCAGGAGGGTACTCAACTCTTGGCCATAGTTATTAGTTCAGGTTTCACTACCAGCAGAGAAACTCAGGTGTTACTCTCAAGGCAATTCCCGGGAGGTTAAAATTCACACTGGAAGGCAGTTTGAGGGTATGTCTTATATGAGAAATAATCCCACTGATTTCCAGTTCTGTTGTTTATCTTCATAAGAGTAATCTTAAGTTTACTTTCCTGTTTATAATTTAAATCACGGGGTGTGTGTATTTTAGTCTTCATTGATCTGCATCTCAAAGTTGGTCGTGATGTTTACATTTCTATAGGAAGCAGTACACATAAAAGCTAGTTTTCAGCATCCCAGCCGAGCTTTTTATGTTAAAGTTAGGAGTTTTAGAATTGATTATTACCTCAAGCACATTTTTGACTTCTGTCGAAGTGACTGCATTATAGAAAAATATTGAGAGTGCGTTTGTGTTGCTGCTTCTTTTAACACAGGTTCTGGGATCAGGCTTAATTTTATTCCTTCGTGGATGTTTCACAAGATTCAAATTAGGCACTTCAAATCAGCACCGTCAGTAAGATGCTCTGAGCGGTGTTGGAATTCAGTGAAGTTGTGTTATTTTGGCTCTCTGTGCATACATACGAGGCAAGAGGATCTAAGGCCAGCAGGTCAGATAGGATGGAGCAAAGAGTAAGCAGAATTTGACTTTGTGGAGTATAGAAGGCATGGTGGGGGCTTTTATTATCATTCACTTGTTTTTGTTTTTGCTTTTTTTGACACTGCAGTGAAGGTTTTCTAGATTGTACATTTTGGAAAGGAACCTGAGAGGCAATTTTATTCTCCTAAAATTAGGATGTATTTTTCCTCTGTGGTGGTGGTGATGAGGGCCTCAGACCTAAGTCCAAAATCGCTAACTTGAACAGAAGAAAGAATAATTACTGGCCTTGTTATTCACCCCCAGAGCAGAGTTATCCCAGTCTCTTTTCTTTACCCCCAGTCTTGTCAGATCTGTCCTTCTCCATGGACCAGGTCTCTAGTTTTACCTACATGAAGTAGCTTTGGGTACCACCACCCCCCCATGTTATTAGGTCAAATTCAGTAAGTGGTGCAGGTGTGAAGAATATTGAAGTCTTTTTATTTGTTTGTTTGTTTCTCCCTGTAACTTTGTCTTGGAACTTGCCCAGTAGACCAGGCTGGCTGGCCTCAAACTCACAGAGATCCACCTGTTTCTGCCTCCCAAGTGCTGGGATTAAAGGCATGAGCCACACTGCCTGCCTGAATATCAAAGTCTTTATAGTGAGTGCAATACATTTTTTTTTCTATTTGTGAGAGCCACATTATATTCAGGAGTTCCAAAACATGATGTGATTTGCTTGAGGAGAGACTAAGTTATGTCTCCATTCTTTTAGCAGTAGTTAGAAGCTATATTACATGCCACACTGCCTGAAATATGTTATTTATTTATTTATTGTCATACTCCAGGTTGAACCCAGGTGAAGTGAACACATAGTCAAGTGCTGTATCACTGAGCTACACTGACTGCAATTTTCATATTTCATTTCAGTCAAGTGTAAGGAAGGCCATATTTTTGCCTTCTGCAAGAGTTGTGCAACCCATAAATATCTCAATACTTCCAAACAGAAGACCTGCTCAACATGTCTGTGATTTGATGTCAATCATATATTTTTATATAATTTATGACACTATAAAAGGACTTCCTGAAAAGTTGTAGTGGGTGGTAAAATCTGAACCATACAGTGTAGTAAAAATGGTGGCACAAATTTAATACAGTACTAAGAATATAATTGAGAAATCAAAGTGCTTTGGAAATTGTATTTCAGATAATGACAGATTATTCTTGTGAAATAAAACAGTCAAACATTAAACCTGTTTCTTTTTTCAATACAGTGCTTGACCTATAAGCATAGAAACCATTCCAATAAGTATTCAATTATTTCACAGCAAAAGATACAGCATTCATAAATGTGATGGATAATTGAAAGCAATTTATGATATTAGCCTTAATAATGGAAATGTTCTCATCAGTTTTGTTCCCATATCTGCTTAAAATTTGCTTGTGATTTATTGGTGAAATATAACTCGAGGCTAAGAACAGGTCATTGTTATTTGATTTAAAAAATGTAAGGGCTATGTTGGTTGTAGTTTGAATAGTTTGTTACTTGGTGCTTCTGTAACCTTACTGTCATCTAGGATGGCTCAAGGTGATTTCAGATGACATCACATCGTTTTATTACATCACTTATGGCTGTCTTCCTTCTTTTGCCCTGCATCTGTGTGTACTGTTCTTCTCTGGTCATTTATCTTTTATTGGTATTTATCCCAGTAACTTGTTTATATTTGGACGTTGAGCATCAATGTCAAAACAATGCATGACTTCTTCTTTGTGTGTGGTGCGTGTGCATGTGTGAACTGTTTCAAGTTCTGTTTCAGTGCCTCTATTCCTTTGGTGTTAGCAACCATTTTTATACTGTTATATTGCTAGTTCTAGTTTTAAGAAAAGATTCTTATTAGTGGCCTGGTCTGAAACTTTTTCTTTGAAAAGTTTTGAAACTTTTGCTAATTGGCTCCTCTCCCTCCACCAAGATTTTATAGCTTTTAAGTTATGATTTTCTTGTTACTGTCCATCAACATTCATTTGGCAAAGTAGTGGATATTATTAAAAGTTTTTAAATTCTGTATACCAGGAAGGACCATGGATGGGATATAGTTAACTCGGTGTGTTTTCACATTAGCCTCTGGTTTATTCAGTTGTCCCAATCTTATAGATGTAGAATTTAAAATGTTTAAAAATGAATTCCATCCATTCCTTCAAAAGACTGTGTTTCTCCCTATTTTCCTTAAAGACTCAGCTTATATATTCTGGGAAACAGTACTATCATGTCATACTCTTGTGTTATAACAGATTATTTAAAGTTGTTTTACTACTTTCATCCCCCTCCCATTTGCCTTTGGCTCTAGTTTGCCATAGCCATTTCTCTCAGGATCACCAATGACTTAACACATTGCAGTGGCTGGTTATCAGTTTACACCTTTTTGGATTTTTGTCACCATTTAACACATTTGATCATGTCCATCTTATTAAGAAACTTTCTTTAAAAAATCCCAAAAATTGTACAAATTTTGATATGTATATATTATGTAATATTTAAATCTATGTAATATACATTTATAATTTCTTTTTGGTTAAAACATTAAAAGTCCTAGTTTTATGAAATACAGACTACATTTTCCTTAACTATAGCCATCCTATTGTGCAGTACCAGACTTCTTAGTCCTAACTCTAATTTAGGATTCATTGATCTTATCCCTGCCTTCTATCTTGTTTTCCCTAGTCTCTTATAACCACCATTTCTAATCTCAAGTGTATGAGATCAGTTTACAAAACAATCCCATATATGAGTGAGATCTTGTGGTTTTATATGTACTTTGTTTTATTTTCCTTAGCAGTGATCTCAAGTTATAACTATGTTGCCAAATTGATAGGATTTTTCCTCTTTATGGTTGAATAGTATTTTAGAGAGAGAGAGAGAGAGAGAGAGAGTGTGTGTGTGTGTGTGTGTGTGTAAGACTAAGGAGAAAGATTGGGACTGTTAAGAACATTTTTGGTAGGTGCTCAGACATGGTGGAAGGGAGTCCTCACTGTTCCGGTGATACTCTAGAGACTTGGAAGTAGACCGTGTAGAAATCTGAGTAAAGGACAGAGTAGGCAAAGGGACTCCTTTCCATGAAAGTTCTGAAGTAGAAATCCTACTGGATTTGAAGAACAGTAAGAGAATTGGTGTAGCTGGACTACCATGAACTTGGGTTCAGTGAGGTAAAGATAAAAGGAGTAGATTTTGTAGGTCTTCTGTCTGAGACTGGAAGTTTGCTTTTTTTTTTAAACAGTTGTGATGGTTTGAATAAGAATGGTACCCATAGGTTTATTGATTTGAATGCTTAGTCATCAGGGAGTGGTACTACTTGAGAAGGCATAAGAGGTGTAGCCTTGTTGGAGTAGGTGTTGAAGAAGTATTGCCTTATTGGAGGAAATGTGTCACTGGGGGTAGGTTTTTAGATTCCAAAGCTCAAGCCAGGCCCAGCCTGTCTCTCTTCCTGCTATCTTTGGATCTAGATATGGAACTCCCAGCTACTTCCCCAGTATCATGCCTGCCTCTCTGTTTGCCACCATGCTCCCTGCCATGATAGTAATAGACTAAACTGCTGAAAGTGTAAGCAAGTCCCGATTAAATGCTTTCTTTTATAAGAGTTGCCATTGTATGGTGTTGCTTCACAGCAACAGAACACTGACCAAGACAGAAATTTAATGAAGTTACTGACTTGGAGAATAACAAAGTCACTGACTTCAGAATGTATATTCAGAATACTGGAGAAGAGGTGCAGGAGAGAAACCTGTGAGGGGCCTGTTGTAGTACTTCTCTCTGGAAGTGTTGATGCCCTGTACCAATCACCAGATATTGGGAAGAGCAGTCAGAAAGGTAAAATTTAGGGGTATTTTAAAGATAGGAGCAGTATGGTTGATTCGTGAATCTGATGTAAATTACTAGAGAAAAGGAAGACCACTAATGATCACAGAACTTTTATCAGAACATCTGAAGAATTGGAGTTATCACTTACTGAGTTGAGAAAGATTGTGGGAAGCATTTTCTGTTTGTGGAGGAAGGGAAAAATAAAAAAACCCTGTGTTAGAAGAGTTCAAATTAGCATACTTCATAGACAAGTACGTGGGGTTATAAGTTAGACAACTGAACATATATGCATATATATAACTCAGAAGGGAGGAGTGTGGGGATATTGAAATATGATTAAGCCTGCTTCTCATTAGTGAAGATGTTAGCTATCCTGTGGTTATGTCCAAATGACTAGGAGAAAGGGGGTCCAGGGAGAAGTCAAATGGGTTATTATTAATACATAAAACTAGCACCCTTGAGGATATTCCAGAAGCTCCTATTTACTTTGTTTTTAAAAATAAACAATCAAACAACAGCTTGTGACCGGCAGCCCTAGATTCTTACTACTTAGAGTGTGGTCTTCAGATTAGCAATAGTATCATTACCTGAAAACTTGTGAGAAATGCAGATTCTTATGTCTTACACTGTGACTCAGCTTTCCATAATTGTGACACAGTACCTGAGAAAGGAATTTAAAAGCAGGAAATTTGTATTTCTGCTTATTTCAATTGAAGGGTGAATGTCTTTTGTTGCTTAGGGCCCGAGACAAGGAAGAATATCATGCTGCAGTGCAAATGAGAAAGGAGACTGCTGACTACAGGGCAGCCAGGAAGTGGGTAGATGGAGAGAGGAAGAGGACCAGCAGGAGGAAGGGGCGAATCAGCAAGGGGGAGAACAGGGGAGGAGAGAAGGGAGAGGGAAAAATAGTTTGGAAATTGAGTACCAACTGCACTTCCAAACTAAAGAAGGCATCCACTCATTCTCCTTCTCACTGTATTGAATCCATATCTTTGCGTCCTTTGAGAGTACTCCATCTGTCAGGACACTGCTGCCCTCAGTGTGGAAAGCTGCATTTTATATTCATCAGTACGTGATAGGGGATGGTATTCTAGACTATTCACTTGAGAACTTTTTTGGTACCTGCAGTCTTGAGCAGTTGAGGTAACACTGTTAGAATTCAGGCATGTGTACTGGCCTGCCTTGGGGTTCTGACAGGACACGCCCTCAGCTGCTGCCACTAAGAGCACCACCTGTGCACTTGGGATACTTCCCATTTTAAAAGGGCCCTGCCTACCCCACCTCCTTCTCTGCCTGTCTCTCTGTCTGTCCTCCCTCTCTTCTCTGCCTCTGTCTCTCTGTCTCTCTCTGTCTCTCTCTCTGCCTCTCTGCTCTCTCCTCTCTTCTGTCACTCCTGTCCACAGGAGGCCTGTCTCCCTCTCCTCTTCCCCCCTTTCCCATTCACTTTCCCACCAATAAAAACCCCTCCGCCCAAGCTCTGTTGCATGGTGTTTTTCTCTCTGGATCTGCTTTTTAAAGTACAACACACACTATATGTAACATATAGGTTGTGGTTTTGGTTAATATTATAACAGAAGCTTTTCCTAATATGGGAAAAAACATTGTTCTAGATGGTGTTAAAGTTTTTGCTGTTAATAAGGGTTGTTCTTTGTTAAGGATTATTTTATTCAAAATTTCTTTTTAATTTTAGCAGCTTCTTTGGAAATTCAGTTAGCAAATATTGGTTGAAAAACTACATATACTAATTATTTCTTTAGATGCCTGGGGTTCAAAATGAAGAGAGAGAGAGAGAGAGAGAGAGAGAGAGAGAGAGAGAGAGAGAGAGTGTGTGTGTGTGTGTGTGTGTGTGTGTGTGTGTGAAGTCTCTGTCCTATTGGTTAACATATAGATTTTAATGGAAAGAGTAAGATCATATGTCTACCATAGTAATTCTAGATAGTTGACAATTGCTGTAAATGCATTAGGACAATATATCAAATTTATTGAAATTACCTTGAGTATTTAGAGAAAACTTCTCAGTGCAAAATATGTTTGACCTAAAGGATAAATGTGTCAGAGATTTTGGAGATCATTCTAGACAAAAACTTTAAAAGCACAATTTTCTTGACCTTTTTTATGGAACAGAAAGGCTTATGTGGCAAGAGTGAACAAGCAGGAAAATGGCCATTGAGATGGCTCAGCAGGGAAAGGTGCTTACCAAAAAAGCCTGCTGATCGTTAGGACCCACGTAAGAGTAGTAAAGAACAGACTCCACAGAGTTGTCCTTTCATTTCCACATACATTCTGTTGTGTGCCCTACTCCCAGTAAAACAAACCAAATAAATATTTTCATTTTTTAAAAAATCACTCTGACCATATTGAGGGAACTCTAAAAAAGAGCAATAAAGGAAAGAAAGTGTGTGGTCAAAAGGCTACTGAAGTAGTCCTGGTATAAGATGTATGCTATCCTGAATGAACATGGCAGAGACAAGATAAGGGTGATGATAGAGGCAATAGCACAGGCTGATGGAATTATGTGGTAGCTGCAAAAATAGTAGTGAGAATGGAATTTATATTCTCGATCCAAGCAATACTGTGCTTGAGATTTTAGCTAGAGCAATAAGACAAGAGAAGGAAATAATATGAATGCAAGAAGGAAAAAGAAGACAAAGTATCTGTTGTTTGCAGATGATGGTTGCATACATAAAAGAGCCTAAAGACTCCACAAAAACCTCTTAGAACAGGGAGACACTTTCATCACAGTGCCAAAATACAAAATTAACACATAATAATTAGTAGCCTTCTTACATACATATGACAAACATACAAGCATACTGAAAAAAAATTAAGGAAGCAATCCACATTCAACACACACACACATACCAAAACAAAAAAAACAAAATCCCATTCCTAGGAACCAGCCTAATCAAAGAAATGAAAGACTTCTACAATAACTTTAATACACCGAAGAAAGAAATTGAAGAATATATACCACAAGATGTCAGGTACCCCATGCTCTTGGATTGACCATCCTACTAAAAGCAATCTATAGATTTAAGCACCCCAATCAAAATACCAGGACCTTTCTTCAAAGGCATAGAAAAAAAGCAAACTTAAAAATTGTGCAGAAGCACAAAACAACAAGAATAGCCAAAGCAGAGGATTCCTGAACTGGCCTACCCCTGTAATCAGATTGATGAATACCCCAACTATCATCATAGAGCCCTCATTCAGTAATTGATGGAACAAGATGCAGAGACCCACAACCAAGAACCAGGCCTAACTCCAGGAATCTAGTTGAAGAGAGGGAGGAGGGAATGTATGAGCAAGGGAGGTCAAGGTCATGATGGAGAAATCTACAAGGACAACTAAACCAAGCTCATAGAAACTCAAGAACTCTAGACCTACAACTGTGGAGACTCCAGGGGATCAAACTAGGTCCTCTGCATGTGGGAGACAGTTGTGAAGCTTGGACTATCAGAGGGGGCCCCTGGCAGTAGGACCTTGATACAAACTTGGTACATTAGCTAGCTTGTTGGAGCCCATTCCTTAGGATGGGATGCCATGCTCAGTCTTCATGCATGGGAGAGGGGCCTGGCCCTGCCCCAACCTATTGTGCCAGACTGTGTTGACTCCTCATGGAGCCCTTACCCATTAGGAGAAGTGGACTGGGGGCAGGCTAGGGGGGAGGTGATAGGGGTGGGATCAGGTGAGAGGGTGGGAGGAGGGGTAGAAGAGAGAACTGTGGTAGGAATGTAAAATGAAATAAAAAATGAAAAAAAAAAAGAGTAGCCAAAGCAATCCTGAACAAAAAAAAAAATACTGCAGGAGGCATTACCATACCTGGTTTTAAATTGTATTACAGAACCATGGTAATAGAAACAGTATTGTACTGGCACAAAAGCAGACATATAGATCAGCTTAACTATAGCTACTGGATTTTTGACAGAGATGTCAAAAATGCACATTGGAGGAATGATGACATCTTAAACAAGTGGTACTGGGAAACCTGTATTTCCACATTTAAAAAAAATGAACTAGATTCTTACCTCTAATCTTCACAACTTCAAATGGATAAAAGACCTTAATGTAAGAACTGATATCCTAAAATTGCTAGATGACTAAGTAGGGCTTTCTAAATAGGACTCTGGTAGCTGAGAAATCAGATCAACAATTGACAAATGAGATCTCATGAAACTAAAACAACTTCTTTACAGCAAAGGGAATGGTTCATCAAGAGAAGAGGCAGACTATAGAATGGAGACAATCTTTGCCAGCTATGCAGTTGACAGAGGTTTAATATCTAGAATATACAGGTAACTAAACAACACCAACATCAACAAAGCTAATCACCAAGAAAACAAATAATCCAATTTTTAAAATGGGCTGTGGGCTGGGTGGTGGTGGTACACGCCTTTAATCCCAGCACTGGGGAGGCAGGGACAAGCAGATCTCTGTGAGTTTAAGGCCAGCCTGGTCTACAGATTGAGTTCCAGGACAGGCTCTAAAGCTAGAGAGAGAAACCTTGTCTCGAAAAACCAAAAAAAGAAAAAGAAAAAAATGGGCCTTGGAATCTAACAGGACACTAAAAAAGACATACAAATAGCTGCTAAGCACTTTTAAAAGTGGTCAACATCCTTGGCCATTGGTGAAATATAAATTAAGACAGTTATGTTTTCACTACCATGCATGGCTTCCCTCTTGTTGAGCAGGCCTTAATTAAATGCAAGTAGAGAGCTGTTGGTTACTGCCAACATATATGTACCACTGTTGCCATGCTGGTTATTGTGGTTCATAGCTTGGTAGGACTATAGGTTGTTTCTCTTGGAAACTTTCCCAGAGCCTTCTGGTACCATGAAAGCTAGTCCTCAGGAAGGAGGCTTTCAGATCAAACCTAGCTCAGGTCCTCTGGGTCTTGTGTCCAAAGTACATGGTGTCTTTAGCAGTGGACTTGCTTTTAATTTCTAGGATGCAACCAAGTGCAACGGCAATGGGCTATATAATGTTTTGGGAGTCTCTTGGACAGCTCTGGCCAATACCTCAAAAGGAGGCTTCTATATCAGAGAGGCTGTACTTATAAAGTTTATCAACATGACTGCCTACACAAGACCTGAACAAGGATGACAACAGTTGGCATGCTAACATGGAAGGGGGAAGGTCTGCAGGGCCTCTGTCCTAGGCATAGGACTGTGGAAACTGGGGAATGCCAAAAGGGAGAAATGGTTTTCTCCAGGAAGAGCTCCCAATTAATTATCCTATACCAAGTGGTCAGTCCTGAGGTCATATGCATATATGTAACATTATACAGACTGAGAAGTTAGGAATTGATATTCAATAACAAAGAAAAATGGCCATGAATTTGAGAGAGAGAGCAATGGGGTACAATGGAGGAGTTGGAAGAAGGAAAGGAAAGGGAGGGAAATGAAGTATTTGTATTATAATTTAAAACATAAAATAAAAAAAACTGCTTTAAGATTCCATTTTATTCCAGCCAGAATGACTAAGATTAAAAGAAGAAAAGAAAGTAAATGACAACAAATGCTGGTGTGGATGTGACAAAAGGGGGAACTCTTTTACATTGTTATATAATGCTAGACCCTGCTTGCTACAACCCTGACCTTCCAGATACACATGTTCACTGGTGCAGTAGAGAAAAACTGTGTGTCTTCATCAGTGTTCATTGCTGTGACGAGTCACCATGACCTTGGCAATTCTTGTTTTTCTTTCTTTCTTTTTACTTTCTGTTTAAAGCCCTAGCTGTCCTGGAACTCACTTTGTAGACCAGGCTAGGCTCCAGCTCACAGAGAAAATGCCTGCTTTTGTCTCTGCCTCCGAGTACTGGGATTAAAGGCGTGCATGCATCATCATCATCATCATCATCATCATCATCATCACCATCACTACCACCCAGCAGTGGTAACTCTTATAAAGGAAAGCATTTAATTGGGGCTTGCTTATAGTTTTAGAGGTTTAGTTCATTATCATCGTGGTGGGGAGTTTGGTGTCACATAGGCAGACATGGTGCTAGAGAAGTAGCTGGGAGTTCTACATCTAGATCTGCAGGCAGCAAGAAGGGAGAGAGCCTCTGGGCCTGCGTTGGGCTTCTGAAACTTCAGATCCCACCTCCAGTGACACATTTCCTTTGATAAGGTCACACCTACTCCATCAAGGCTACACCTCCTGATCTTTCCAAATGGTGCCACTCCCTGGTGACTGATCTTTCAAATCTGTGAGCTTATGGGGCCATTCTTAGTCAAACAACCATACTATGTATGTAGGTAACCAACTACTCTCTTGATTGGATTTGGGGCCTGCTCTACAGGAGGGATCATGCCTGATTCTGTAGACATGGTCAAAACTCATAGCTAGGAAACTCATAGGCTCTTTTGGAGAATCCAAAAGGAAGGGGAGGAGTGCTGTTTAATGCTTTCCCTGGACATGGCATTGGCTCTTTTTTGTATGGCATTTCCCTCAGAACTGAAACATTCCTTCCAGGAAGGAAGGGGAGGCTCATGAGACTTAGGGGGTAAACCAATAGGCATAAGTCTGGGAGAACATAAACTTGGAAGATTCGTGAAGACCCCATGTAAGAGTATAAAGGAGTGAAAGACTGACAGAGGAGACTGACTAGTTGAGTTGGAGGGAGATTCATTCTCAGACTGGTAGCTGGCTGCTGCAAGCTGTGTAGAGAGCTCCAAGGTTGCAACCTTTGTGAGTTGTCACCTGTGTTGGGGTGGACTTTTCAGTGATGCTTTGACTCATCCTTGTTCCCTGAAATTTCTCACCATACTCCAATACAAATGTTGGTTCACTAAGTTGGACATTGGCATGATCTGTACTTTGGTCTGTCATGGGTTCTGTTTGTGTGTTGTGTTTCCCCAAGAAAAGTCTGTCACACCAGACATTTCATGTAAATTAATCCATACAGTATGTAACCCTTATGTATTATTTCTTTTCTGTGAAATATAAATTTCAGAGTTCATCGCTATTGCAACATACTATTAGCACTTTATTTCTTTTTTTCTCCATTCAGTTGATGAACATTTGAGCAGTCACTTTTGCTGTTATGAATGATTTTTGCGTGAGCATTTGTATACAAATCTTGTGTGGCCATATGTTTTTACTACTTTTAGGAATGTATCTAGAAATATAATTGTTGTATCCTATAGTAACTGGTAAGCTGTTGTTCAAACTGGCTCTTTAATATAGTCCCACAAATAATATTTGAGGGATCCAATTTTCTATGTTATTTTAATTTAATTATGGCTGGTACTATGACAAGAATTCTGTTGATCTTTGATCAATGTAAGAAGAATTATTACATTTTTTCAAGCCTAGAACTGATATGATGTATCTGTTTAGACCTTTTAAGATTATTTCTAGATTTCATTACAGAAGGAATAGCTTCCTTAAGTTTATTATTATATTTACTCTTGTTGGTGCTCTTGTGATTTGGATTTTCTTGATTTTTTTTGGTGTTCTCTGTTAGTGTACAGAAATGCACTTGAATATGTTTTTATTTAAACACAAATCTGGTATTTTAAACTCATGAAAACATTTATCAAGTAGAATTTTTGTTTCCTGCCTTCTGCTAATGTATGTGCATAGACCTTACTAATAGATTTTTGTCTTACTCTTAAAGATTGTTGATCACTTTGTGTAAATTCCATGTCACACTGCTGTTTTTTTATAATGAGATTTGTAATTTATCATTGTTACAGTGTAAATGCTACCAAATGCCACTCTGGACATTAATATTTAGCCATTTTTCAACTTTCATGTATGTGTATATGGTTTATAATGTATGTTCTTGTATACATGTTTGTGGTTGCACATGTTTGGCATGCATGTGCCTGTGAGTCTGAGTACATGTGGTGGCCTGAGACTGATGCTGGGAATCACCATGGACTGCCCCATACCTTATTCAGTGAGGCCAGACTCTCAGCCACACTCAGAGTTCTCTGATATACCTATTTCTTGCTAAATAGCTTGTTTGGGGGACCTCTTGCTCTCCAAGGTTGGAATTATAGGTGGTCTGCCATATCCACATGGTATTTAGTGGGTTCTAGGAGTATGAGCTTCAGTCTTCATGTTCCCATGGCAAGTGCTTAACCCTGTAGCAAAGATTTAGTTCAATATTAGTCAATAAAAGGAATGGTACTATAAAGTATATTATTAAGAATTTTTAGCAAGAATTTTTATAGAAATTATTTCTAAATATATATTAAGATGAATAGTCTAATGTTGATATTTGTAAATACAAATATCTATATCAAGTGCTATAAATGTTTGATGCGCAATTTTCAAGCCTTATTATTTACTTATTTATTCCTTATTTTTTTAGTCTTGCACTACATCCTGAGCGAGTGTTGGTAGCAACAGGACAAGTTGGGAAAGAGCCTTACATTTGTGTTTGGGATTCTTACACTGTTCAGACCGTGTCGGTTCTGAAGGATGTTCATACACATGGCATAGCTTGTTTAGCATTTGACTTGGATGGACAGGTATGGGATAATTTTCCTCCTTTCTATCAATTTTTGTTTTAAAATGCTTGCTATAAGAAATCACAATGTCTATATTGTAGAATTGAAAAACAATTGATAAAAAGTATTGGTCTATTCAAAGGTGATAAAGTATAAATGAGGTGGGTGGATGACATAACTAACAAAAATAAAAACAACAAGGGGTATTGATTTCATCATTACAAAGAAGTTTCCCAGTTGCAGAAAATTTTATCAATAACTGTTTTACAGGTAAGGTATTTAGGTAGTGCATATGGAAGATGCCTTAGGAAAATTAAGTTTCACTAAGTAGAGCTGTGTATATTTTAATTTTCAGTTAAAGTTTTTCTTTTGTAATTATATTTTTACTGAAAATGAGATAATATCTATGAATTACTTTTATACAAAATCAAAGATTAAAACAATGAACACAATTATTACCCCATTGGCTGATCAGTTTCAAATTATCCTCTAACAAGCCAAGACTTTTTATAGTTCTGTATAGAAGCTGTTATGGCTAAAACATATTTTAAAAGTGCTATGGTTAATTTGTAATTGTTAAATATTTTATGTTTAAATTAGATTTTAAAGTCATTTTAACTTACAGAAAAATTTAGTTACTTGCTTTTTATTATTGTTGTAGATCTAGATCCTAATGTTGTATCTTAGAGAAAATTATAGTAGATACCCTATATGTTTTCCCCGAGGCATAGCACCTATGAGTAGCCCAGAGTCCTGTGACTTTCTGGTAAGGGATCTGTGAAGACTTCACTGGAGCCTCTCTGAAAATGTGCTTTAGGTTTCATGGTGATTAGCAATTGTGAAAACTCAAGGCATGTCCCATGTTTGGTAATATCTTTCAAGTCCTTTAAGTCTTTTCAGAAGTTCATTTTATTTCTTAAGAGAAAGAATATGTTTCTTACATCAGAGGAGCACAAAATGTTACAAAACAAATCTATAAAAATTAGTTTAAAATTCCTTTACACATAAGGTTTTGGGAAATTTAAGATTTTTAAACTGTGAGTCTGTAAGTATCCTTTAGGTATGGGTAATTTTATTTATAATGTATTGCATTGCTGATACATCCCTTCTAAGGAGAAACCACTTCCATAGTGTTTACTGCTTGGAAGCACCTCATCTTTCTTATTTTGGGCTATTTCTGTGAGAAAGCATGAGTACTTGTATTTTATCATTGTGTCTTCATGAGGGCATGTTATTAAAATTTAAGCTTTGAAAACCATAGATATGGAGTGCATACTATTATGTACCTGGCATTTTCCTAAGTCTGCATTATTTTATTTAGTCCTCATGGCAACCCTGTGAAATAGAGTCTATTATTACCTCTACATTGCAGAGAAAGAAACTGAGACTGAGAAAGGTTAAATAACTTGTTCCAGGTTAACAGCCAGTGAGTGGAATCAGAGTAGGAACCAGGTCTCACACTCCAAAGCTCATGTTTCTAACAGCAACGCTTTACTGCCTCTCAAACATGTAACTAGGAGGTAGTTGTTAATTATCAAAAGGAATTTGCCCTTGAAGAGTACAGTTAATGTCAGGAATTCCTGGAAATTGAAGATAAGGACATTATTTTAATGTCATAATTTGGAAAATATATTTGAGCAATCATACCCATTCATAAACTCCTTATAAAGTTATTGAGTAGGAAATATTGTCTAACATTTTCATTTTCTGCTGGATTAGAAAGCACATATGATAATTTTGGATTTATCCAATTAGCAATGCTAAATGTTCTTTTCCTAAAGGCTTTTTCTAAGTGAGCTGAATATACATATTAATACTAGTAACCTGTCTTCTTGAGGATAATTAAGGGCTGAAAAGTCTATTTATAGAAATCTATAATAAACAGGGACTGAAGTTTCATACAGTAATGGGAGAAAGTTGAGGTTAACTCACTTTGTAATTAATCTACAAGATAACCACATATTATAAAAAATACAGTGTTCATTCTTTTGAAAATCATGTGTGTGTGAATATACTTGCCTGTATGGGCATATGTAAAGGTCAGAGGTCCAACACTGGCATGTCTTCCTCAGCTGTCTTGACACCTTATGTTTTGAGACCGGTGTCTTACTAAACCTAGAGCCCAAATTTTCAGCTGAGACAACTGGATCCACCTGTCTCTGCCTCACAGAGCAAGCCTTACAGATCCATGCCTTACTGCTCAGCTTTTGTGTTGGTGCTGGGGATCTGAACTCGTGTCCTCGGGCTTATGCAGCAGGTACTTCATCCACTGTGTCATCTCCTCAGCCCCCAATTCTAGCAGAAACATAAGTTATAGTTAAAACTGCTCATTTCTAGAATGAGCTAGAAATGAAGTCATTTTTTACATCTAATTTCATGAAAAGCCCCAGGAGCTGGCACAAACATAAAATGTATCAGTTTGCCTTTATGAAATTTGTAATTTTCTTATAACAACAAAATGGTTAATTCTTACAGAATAAACAATGAAACCACACAACCTCCATACTAAAACTGAGCCCATTTGGTTTAAATCGTAATTCTACCCAGGTGAAGCTGTTCTAACTGGGCACTAGGTGGCATTTTTTCATTTGAGCAGAGTACACGGATTTGTAAAGCTAATTGTGGCTTATGGTAAATAGTGTTGATGAAGCTATCAAACATTTATGCAGCATTAACCATGTGCAGATACTCTTCTGACTCCTTTATATGTGATTACAATAATGTTCATATTATCCTTACAGAGTACTTTAATCATTTCCATTTAACAGGTAAGGAAATAGATACAGAGAGGTTTTAGGTAAGTTTCCCCAAGTCTCCTATGTAGTAAAGCATGGTGTTCAAACTTGCTGTCAATTCATATGCCAAATCAAGCACTGGTAAAATTTGTATAACATCGGGTAGTTAATATTTTAAGCTTCGTGGCCCATATAGTCTTTCTTGTTGCTAGTGATATCTTATTTTTTGAGATAAGGTCTATCATTGAACCTGCAACAGCACAACAGTGCATTTAAAAAGATGTCTTTATAGTTTATCTACAACTTTTAGCTTTTGGCTAGAGTTTGATTAATATACTTTCTGGATATTCATAGAACTGAAGGTCTTTCTTTTTACTTAATATGAAAAACTAAATGCGTGTACAAGTATTAATGGGATGAATACACCAATCTGCCTTAAAGGGTATTGGAAATATGAATGCATATGTTTTGATGTTATAAGTAGGATTTATTTGTGATTTATAATGTGATAGTTATTTGAATTGTCTTGAATTGTCTTTTCATTCCTTCCTGACTTTCTGGAACAAAATCCAGCGCTTGGTTTCAGTTGGACTCGATTCAAAGAACGCAGTTTGTGTTTGGGACTGGAAGAGGGGGAGAATGTTGTCTATGGCTCCTGGTCACACTGACAGAGTGAGTATCTCCTCTGGGCTTTCTAATGAATACCTGGCAAGAGAAGTCTGGCATAGAGTTCAGGGGGTTTTCTTTTGTGTCTTGTCATTGTCACATGCCATAGGTAATACAAGTTGTAAAAATAAAATTGGTACAGTTACGGGAAGAGGAAAGGGTGGGAAGGGGAAATGTGTAATGAATGACTTAAATGATAGAATTTTCTAAAACCAAGTAGTTACATTTGAACAATTCTGTAAGCATAGGAAGTACCATTGGTTTGTATACTTTTTCTTTTCCCTTTTTTTTCTTTCTTTTTTCTGAAACAGGGTTTCTCTGTGTAGCCCTGGTTATCCTTGAACTTGCTCTGTAGACCAGGCTGGCCTCGAACTCACAAGGATCCAGCTTGTCTCTACCTCTCAAATGTTGGGATTAAAGGTATGCACCACCACCCAGCTAAATGAGGAACGTTATGATATGTGGAATATTAATAAAACTTTCAAAGTAAAGTTAAAATTATACAATTATAGATACCCATAAAATGTTAGATTGTGGACCGGTGAGATGGCTCAGCTAGTAGAGGTGCCTACATTTGCATGAATATAAATAAATAAAATCTAATAAAAAATATGAGATGGCATAGCGATCATAGGACTAAAACACATGACCCACAGTGTACAGCATTAGTTTGAAGCTTGGCTGCATGCTTGTTTCGGTAGAAACTTTATTTTTAATTTTTAAACAGTTTTATTGAAGTATAATAATTAATAAAGGCCTGCAGATTTTTAATTTGTACTGTTTGAAGAGTTATGTATATGAAAACATAAATTATTCACATATCAACTTTAAATTAAATGGTCTGTTTAGTTTGGCTTAACAGTATGTTGCCTATGCATTATAATTAAGGGAAAATGATGTTGCTTGTGTAAATTTAAAATTATGCTAGGAATGTTGCTGTGTGGAAGAGTGGTTGCCTCTAGCATGCATGAGGCCATGTTTGACCCCAGATCTGTAATAAATAAATAAGATGAAAGTTTAGAAACTTAACGTTTTTTACTTTTCAAATTTGTGAAGATATATATATATATACATATATATATACATATATATATACTTTAGATAGGTTATATAAGATTAATGTTAAGAGTACTTTGTAACTGGGTGTTAGTGAAGCATGATTTTAATCCTAGCACTTGGGAGGCAGGCAGATCTCTGTGAGTTCAAGGCCAGCCTCATCTACAGAGAGTGTTCAGGACAGCCATGGCTGCACAAAGAAACCCTTTCTCAAAACAGAAATGAACAACAACAACAAAAAAGAATATTTTGTAATCAAGACTTTGTTTCTTTGTTTTTGAGACAGGGTCTTTCTCTATAGTCCTGGCTGTCCTGTAACTCACCCTATAAAACATGCTGTCTTCAAATCCACAAAGATCTACCTGCTTTGCCCCCGAGTGCTGGGATTAAAGGCCTGAATACTAACAACCATGCCCAGCCTTGTAATTAAGTTTTAAATTAAGTGCTGTAATTTTTTGAACCTAGATCAAAATTTAGGTAAACTCTTAAAAATCTCTACTTTTTTTTTACAAGAATAGTGACAGTGATACTAGTTTATAAGCATCTGTAAATGTTTTGTGGGTAATTTTGTATGTTTTTGCAGTTTGGAGAATATACTTGATTTTGGAAAATTCTTTAAGGAGACTATTACATGGCCACTAATGACTATTAAAATGTTACCTATGTCTTATTAGACAACCTTATTCTAACTTACTTGGGTCAAAGTATTTCATAAATTTGGTACCTTGAATCTGCAAACCAATTTTTGTAAAAATGGTGCCGAATGATAATGGAATTCTAAAAAGTGTTGTCATTAGTATTTTAAAATTGCATCCGTGTTTTTCCATGTAGTGTCTATTATGGTGAGTTGTCAGGAAGTGTCTTGTAAGGTGCACTCTTCACTGTTTTGGAGAGCATCGCTTTGTAGATTTTTAGAGCTAACAGATTTCTTAGGTTAAGTTACACAATGGCCAAAGAAACTTATTGAAGAGCACAGTATTCAGCAGAGCAAATGGATGATAGTCTTTATTTCATTTGTTGCTTGATTGTCAGTTTCTATTGGATATTATGATTCACCTGAGTTTTTTTGTAACAATGTGGTTTGTGTGTACTTTGAATCTATGGAATATTAGGTGTGAATAAAGCATAGGGACTCTTAAAAGTTAAAAAAGTGTAAGTTAACTCTGTTTGACCTATAAACAATGAGAAAGTTAAAAAAAGGATAAAAACTTCTGTGAAATGAATGTTTGGATCTTTTATTAAAGTAGTTCTGATTAAAAATGTAGAAGTGCCCTAAATATCTCAGTATTGAGTGTGGAGTTTTGCCTCTGTAAAAATCCTCAAGCGTCAGCCTCTCGCTCTAGTTCTGTTGAACCATTCGTTTTACTTACTTGGATCCAAGTATTCTTTAAAAGTTAAAAATGAAAGTGTTAAATCTACTTTATTAGCTGTCCTGTAAAGTTAACCAAACTAAGGAATTGCTCTTATTCCTTATTATCATACTTATCGTTTTCTCATAAGATTTTTAAATGCTATAGTTTCTGATAAATGAGGGTTTAACCCAATTCATTGTTTGGCATGATCCTTAAATGATACCAACTATTTTAACCATTAATTTGATTTGTTTACAGATATTTGATATATCTTGGGATTTGTACCAGCCAAATAAACTTGTCAGCTGTGGTGTAAAACATATCAAGGTACAAGAAGGCGCCTTCTTTTATAGCAATCATTTTTTTTTGTTTTCTGTTGCTACATATACATCACATCATTAGCCATTTAGGATAGTTACAGAATTCTAACAAGACTTGTTTTTAAAAATGTCAACTTTTTAATACTTATGTCTAGTTTAGCAAGTGCTTAAGGTGTAGTTATTTTGAGACATCATATGGGTGTAAGTTTTAAAAGGGAAGTAATGAGCCACTCTCTATTAGGAAACACAGTCTAGCAAGATAGAATCTACTGCACTCACCTTGTTTCTTCATATTTCACGTGCAAAGTGAGCTGTAAGAATAGGAAATCAAACAAAAAGAGTTTTTCATCTGCAGAGATACTATTGCCTCATAGAAGCAACGTGCGTATCACTCCTGTCACTTATGAGATACTTAACCTATGGGAGTCATTTAACCCAGCCAGGTGTTTTTCCACATTTTGAAGCTATGACAGTTCTTACCGTCTTCAAAGTTGATGATTTAAAAGGCAGCATATGTTCAAATGCTTTTTATAGTGCCCAGCTAGGGTTATCTTCCTTTTTCTATATTTGCTATCAGAAGGGACTAACACCTTGATAGTTACTGTGTATTTGTTTATGCAAGCTGTAGGTTTTGTTTTGCTCTAGATTTTGAAGCCTATGATGTCAGTGGAAATATCCATTTCTTTACATATTTTATTGAAAATAGATTCTTTTTCACACACTATATCATAGTTATAGTTTTGCCTCCTACATCTTCCAGTACCTCCCCTCCTCACCTCCCTCTAGATCTACTCCCTTTCTGTGTCTCATTAGAAAAGAACAGGCTTCTAAGGGATAACAACCACACAATATGTTTATAGTTATCTTTAAATCACTGGTGCAAATGCCAGATACTTGTTGTTCTTCTTCTACTGCTTTGTGTAATTGCACCTGAAACAGTTAATTCCTAGTAAGAATCTGTGTTCTGACTTTCTTATCTGTTTGTCTTCCTTGCTTGCTCCCCAAGGCTTTAAGCATAGATTTTAATCGCTGGGAAGATAAATATCTTTGTCTTTATATCCAATATGATTCTTGGTACAGTGATAGATAAATAGATAGATAGATAGATAGATGTGCTAACTTATTAGACATGTATGTTTGTACATAATATGTTAAATGTCTAGTAAGTAGTTGACAAATTAATAACAAAGATCTTACTGATGATTTATGTTGTAAATAAAGCTAAAACTTTTAAAAAATAATGAATTCTTCTCCCATATATTATATCCTATCCATAGTCCTTTCCCCTCTTCCCTCCCCCTACACTTTCTAGTCCCTCCCCCGACTCTGCTGTCCTCCAGATCCACTCCTCTTCCTTTTCCCTTCACAGGGGTCTCCAAGGCATATCAACCAAACAGGGTATAAAAAGTTGTAATAAGAGTAGGCACATACCCTTACATCAAGGCTGGATGGAGCAACCCAGTAGGAGGAACGGGTCCTAAAAGCAGGCAAAAGAGCCAGAGACAGCTCCTACTCCCACTGTTAGGAGGCTCACAAGAACACCAAGCTACACAACCATAACATACATGCAGAGGGCCTAGGTCAGGCCCATGCAGGCTCCCTGATTGTTGCTCGTTTCTGTGAGCTCCTATGAGCCCAGGTTAGTTGATTCTGTGGGCTGTGTTCTTGTAGTGTCCTTGACTCCTCTGGCTCCTACAATCCTTCCTCTCCCTCTTCCTCAGCATTTCCCAGGTTTCATCTAATGTTTGTCTGGATATCTGCATTGATTCCCATCAGTTGCTAGGTTAGGCTTCCCTGATAACGATTGTGCTAGGCTCCAGTCCACATGTATAGCAGAATATCATTAGGAATCATTTCATTGACATTTTTATTTTTATTTGTATTGTGCCAGTCGTATTTGGTTCTATCTTAGGTCTCTGGGTTGTCCAGCCTCAGGTTTCTGGCTCTCCAGGCAGTGTCAGGCATGGGCTTTCTCTTGTGATGTGGGTCTCAAGTTGGAGCCGTCATTGGTTGGCCACTCCCACAAGTTCTGTGCCACCTTTACCCCAGCACGTCTTGTAGGCAGGACAAATTGTAGGTTGAAGGTTTTGTGGCTGAGTAGCTGTCCCAGTCCCTCCACTGGAGGCCTTGCTTGGTTGCAGAAGATGGCTGGTTCAGGCTCTGTATCCCCCATTACTAGGACTCCTCGCTAGGATCACCATTGCAGATTGCGGGTGTTTCCATTGCACTAGGTTTCTCCCTTGCCCCTGAAATGCTCCCCTTCCGGTCATCTCTCCCAGTACTCTCTCCCTTCATGCCCTCCCAACCGGATCCCTCCTGTTCCCATCTCCATCTGCCCTAAGTCAGCCTGCAAAATCCATTCCATTTTACCTTCCCAGGGAGATCAGTGTGTCACCCCACTCCTGCTTGAATCCTCCTTGTTACTTTGCTTTTCTGGGTCTGTGGATGGTAGGATGATTATCCTTTACAGCTAATATCTACTTATAAGAATACATACTTTGTCTTTCTGGGTCTGGGTTATCTCTGGATGATTTTTTTCTAGTTCCATCCATTTGCCTACAAATTTCATAATGCCATTGTTTTTAAGAGATGAATAGTACTCCATTGTGTAAATGTACCACATTTTCTTCATGTATTCTTTGGGTGTGGGACATCTAGGCTGTTTCCAGGTTCTGGAGATTATAAATAAAGCTGCTAAGAACATTGTTGAGCAAATGTCCTTGTGGTATGATAGTACATTCTTTGGGTATATGCCCAAGAGTGGAATAGCTGGGTATTGTGGTAGATTGATCCCAGTTCTCTGAGAAACCGACACTCTGATTTCCACAGTGACTGTTACCAGTTTGTACTCCCACCAGCAATGGAGGAGTGTTTCCCTCGCTCTATATCCTCTCCAGCAAGAGCTGTAACTTGTGTTTTCCATCTTAGCCATTCTTATAGGTGTAAGGTAATCTCTCAGAGTTGTTTTGATTTGAATTTCTCTGATGATTAAAGATGCTGAACATTTCCTTAAGTGTTTTTCAACCATTTTGAGATTCCTCTGTTGAGAATTCTCTGTTTAGATCTGTACCCCATTTTTTAGTTGGACTATTTGGTGTGTTTATGCCTAGTTTCTTGAGTTATTAAATATTTTGAATATTAGCCCTCTGTCAGATGTGGAGTTGGTGAAAAATTTTCCCCATTCTGTAGGATGCTGTTTGTCTTAATGATAGTGTCCTTTGCCTTATAGAAGCTTTTCAGTTTCTTGACGTCCCATTAATTAATTAATTGTTCATTTTAGTGCCTACACTATTGGTATTCTGTTCAGGAATCTGTCTCCTGTGTCAATGTATACAAGTCTATGTGCCACTTTCTCTTCTATTAGGTTCAGTGTATCTGGTTTTATGTTGAGGTCTTTAATCCACTTAGACTCGAATTTTGTTCAGGGTGATAGATATGGATCTATTTGCATTCTTCTACATGCTGACATCCAATTAGACCAGCACCATTTGTTGAAGATGCTTTCTTTTTTCCATTGTATATTTATGGCTTCTTTGTAAAAAAACAAAAACAAAAAACAAAAAAATCAGGTGTGATTAACCTGTCTGTTTTTATGCCAATACTATGCGGGTTTTATTACTATAACTCTGTAGTACAGCTTGAAATCAGGGATGATAATACCTTCAGAAGTTCTTTTACTGTACAGAATTGCTTTAGCCATACTGTTGTTTGTTTGTTTTTCCATATGAAATTGAATATTGTTCATTTAAGATCTGTAAAGACTTGTATTGGAATTTCAGTGGGGATTGGATTGCTTTTGGTAAAATGGCTGTTTTTACTGTGCTAGTCCTCCTGATCCATGAGCATGGGTAATCTTCCCAGTACAGTGTCCAAATTTCTTGGATGTTTTGTGTCAGGGGTTTTTTAGATTTAACATTTTCTTTGACCATTGTATCTGTTTCTTCTATTCTATATTCAATGCCTGAGATTCTCTCTTCCATCTCTTATATTGTGTTGGTATTGCTTGATTCTGAACTTACCTAGATTTTCCATTTCCAAAATTCCCTAAAGCTAAACTTTTTATTTTTAGATTTTTTTTAAAAGAGCTTAGCTGCTGAGACTAAGTATATTATGAATTACATTTCTTTTCCTTTGGTAGTGACAGTGAGTAGTAAGGTGGCATTTTTATGCCAGCAGTACATGCAAGGAAACTTAAGTCCCAAAGGTAATCTAAAATTGTGCTACCTAGTACAGTAGCCACTAGGATATATGGGAATTTAAGTACAAACTCAAATGAAATGATATTTAAAATTCATTTCTTCAGTCATAAGCCACATTTCAAATACTCAAAAACCACATGTTTCTGGGGGCCACTGTATTGGAAATCATGTGTATATACATTAGACATATATTTATCCATATATACACATATATTTGTCAAGAAGGGAGAGGGAAATTTCCATTTTCACTGAGATTCTATTTGACAGAACAGAAGGGTTAGCTCCTGCTGGGTCTCAAAAGCTCTTGGAAGCTTAGACTTTATTCCTCAAAGATTGTATTTCATTTCATCTCAGTGGGTGTTCGGGAATCGTAAATCTCCCCAGGTGACTCTAATGTGAAGCCAAGATTGAGAATCACTGAGCCGGAAGAAAATAATAACATCAAATTGGAACTGGGTGAAAGGGCAAGAGCAACTATTCTTGTGAATATAAATTATAGATGGTGCTTTTAGGTTTAGAAGTCATAACATTTCACACATTAAAGCACTCATTAATTTTGTGAATGGATGAGTACCATAAGTTTTAGTTCTGTGAGGCTTCAGACTTTAAAATTTAAGGATATAATATTAAAAATATATTAAATGGTAATTTCCTTTTTATAATATAATATTCTAGGGACCAAATTTCTTTATTTAGAACTATTTCATGTATAAATCCATGACCTACCACATTCAAACTTTTTCTCTGTGCAGACAATAAAAACTTATTGAACACTGTATAATAAAATAATAAGGCTAGCCATGATGACTCATGCTTGAATTTATCTTCTCTCAAGGATAAACTGGTCATTTCTAATGGGTATCTTATTTGTAACCTTTACAAAGCTGTTATTCATCTTGAGACTATCAATGAAAATAACGTATGTTCTTTCTTTCTGTCCTCTCTCCCATCTTAACTGTTTGTATCAGATTCGACATAAGATTTTCCCTACCTTTATGACACTGGAGATCGAAGCCAGGACCTTGCACACACTAAGCAGATTACTGTCTTCTGAGCTATATTTCCAGCCTTCATCTTCATTTTCATTCCTAACTCACTCCCAGCTTTTTAACCCAAATTGCATGTAGATTTTTTAAACCGAGCTTTTTTGAAATATAAGATTCTATTTATTAATTCTTTGAGAACTTCGTATAGACGTACAGTGTATCTTGATCATATTCACTCCCAATCCTCTCCCTAACTTCTCCCAGATTTATCCCCTATCACTCCAACTCCTCTCACTCAGAAAGTGGTTGGTTAACTCCCTGACATCCATGACACTATTGCACTCAAAGCATAAGCAAGGCATGCTGGCCATTATTATAATCACAGGCTTCACAGTAGGGTAAGACTGTTTGATGGCGTTTTCTTCCCAGCAGGTTATGTAACACTTTCTGATGCATGAAAGGTAGCAAGCAGGAAGGAAACTTTCTGGTTAGTACTAACCTGATTGCTGTGTGATCTGTGTCCAGAGTGTGTGTTGTCTTCAGCAATCGGGACTTACACCATCATGTTCTGGTTGGTAACCAGAAGTGGTGGGAGTAAACTATATTGTTTTGGAATATCTAGGACACATTAGACTAACAGCTTTAGAACAATTATTTTTGGTACGGATCTTTTTGTTTGTCATCTATGACTTTTGGGAGGAGCATTATCCCCTGTGTAGGGAAACCCCAGTTTAATTCTTTTATGTGAAAACACACACCCACACCCACACACACACTTAGAAAGCTTATAAAATAGTAGGTTTCCATATGGCTTTTTACCTCCTTCAGGTTAAACCTATTCCTTTGCCCTCCACTTCCATCCCTCTCACCATTCAAATATAGCTTTAAATAAAAATGTTAGTTCAGATTCCTTACTCTTACAGATAAAGATTGAAACTAGTGAGTAATCTGCTATAATAGCTTGTGGCAACACTAGGATGAGAATATGAACACTGAATGTTACTTTATCATAAGGCAACTAACTGCTTTAGGTAATTTCTAGTTTGCTACCATAGTATAGCATAGAATTATTGAAAATATTTTACTTGGTTTTATAAGCATTATTTGATAATATGCATATACTGTATACATTTTAGTTCTGGAGTTTGTGTGGAAATGCTCTGACCCCCAAACGAGGAGTTTTTGGTAAAACAGGTGACCTGCAGACAATATTGTGCCTAGCCTGTGCTCGGGATGAATTAACATATTCTGGTGCACTCAATGGGGACATATATGTTTGGAAAGGAATCAATCTTATACGAACAATACAAGGAGCCCATACTGTAAGTATATTTGAATATTTTAAATACTTTTAGATGCTTACCACTTAACTTTCTTAAAACAAGCTATCTAATATAGCCTGTTGCTAGTCAGTTCAGTTTCTTGAAAAATGCTATTCTAACAATTTGTTTTTAAGACTTCAATTAAGAAGCATGTAATTAGACTCATACATATCTATTAACTTAGTATAATTATCATCTTGTTAAAAACCATTATTATAACAGTGTCAGAATAGTGGTGAGTAAAGTTTGTTGACTTTAGCCATAGAGTTTTCTAGATTAGCTTTAGTAAAATAAAGCTAGTGTTGGTAAGGCCAACTTAACCAGTAGGCAATTTGGGAACATATAGGAAAAAAACAAACAAACCAAAACCATAGACTCATTAAGCCAGGGAAGAAGGGATTTAATATTTTTGATTGATTAAATTATTTATTTACTTTGTACATGTGGGTGTTTTGCTTGTACATCTGTGTGTGCCTGGTGCCTTTGAAGGTCAGAAGAAGGTGTAGGATATCCTAACATTGGAGTTACACACCATTGTGAGCTTCTATGTGGCTGCTAGGAATTAAATGCAGGTCCTCTGGAAGAGCAGCCAGTGAGCTTAACCTCTGAGCCATCTCTCTAGTCCCTGGGATTTTGCTTTTGATTTTCTTTTCATCATTTTATTTATTTGTTTTACATACCAACCATAGTTTCCCCTCCCTCCTTTCCTTCCACTCCCTCCCCCCCAGCCCCCTTTACACCCCTACCCCCAATCCACTCTTTTGCCATCTCCACTTAGATGGGGTAAGGTCTCCCCTGGGAATCAACAAAGCATGGTACATCAAGCTGAAGCAGGACCAAGGATGAAATAGCCATAGAGAATAGGTTCCAAAGAGGCTGGGATGTTTTTTTTAATTCATGAGTTTTTCATATAATTTAGTCAAAAAAGTATATTGTTAAAACTATTGTGTGATTTTTAAATTCAAATTGTTTAGCAGTTGAATTGCCTCTCCTCAAACAGCAAAGGGGGTTAGTTAGCATAAAAAGATTGTCAACTTAAAAGTGCTAAAAAAAAAAAAAAGTGCTAAAGAACTATTTATGATTGACTTGCTGTAAGCAAAGTGTCTGGAAACAAAACTATAATTTTTTTTTCACAAAAGTTGTGATAATTCATATTATAACCTCTGGTATTTAAAAACACTAGTTCCCCCCTGTCATATTTTTCAGTATAGAATATGAAGTGCTGAAAATGTTTGCTTATCTTCTGGAAGAAAAATGCTAACTTCTTTGAAATGTCGTTTTTTATTAGTTACCCTTTTTGTTTTTCACTCTTGTTTGGTTGGTTGTATTAAGGCTTTTTTGTTTTGTTCATTTGTATGTTAAAGATATGTGGTTTTTCAATATATACATTACAATTGAGGGCCAGGGATGTAGCTCAGATAGAATGCTGGTCTAGCATTACAGAGTCCTGGGATCAATTCTAGTATGCACATACCCACGCCGAAAAATAGAAGTTTTTTCCTTTATGGTTTATAGTTTTCTTTATCATGGATTAAAAGGTCTTTTAACTCAGTTAGATGAGTATTGTGATTTTTTACACTTACTACACCTACATTTTTGCCTTCTAGAATTCATTTTATATATAGTATACTATTTAACTTTCTTTTGTGTTATATACATATCTTTAAAATACTGCCTCAACTACATATTGACTTTATAATGATGTATTATATTTTTGTGTGTCTTTTGGTATGTTTGTCTATGCTTCATAAGAAAATATTGCTGAGTGAGTTTATTTAGTAGATTTTTCTCCCCCAAGATAGGGTTTCTCTGTGGAGCCCTGGCTGTCCTGGAACTCACTCTGTAGACCAGGCTAGCCTCAAACTCAGAGATTCATTTGCCTCTGCTTCCCAAGTGCTGGGACTAATGGTGTGCACCACTATTATTTGGTTTAGTAGATGTTCTTAAAAAGTTTATGTTGCTAAGTTGTTTTCTACCTTCACCTAGGCGGGAATTTTTAGTATGAATGCTTGTGAAGAAGGCTTTGCTACTGGTGGCAGAGATGGCTGTATTCGTCTTTGGGATTTAGCTTTTAAACCAATTACTGTGATTGATCTCAGGGAAACAGACCAGGGATACAAAGGTAATAGTAAAATGAATGTGTGTGCTAAGCATGAATGTGTGAATGAACCAGTGGTTGTGTCTCAGCACACACATGTTCTCTATACATCCCACCTGGAGGACATCTGTTGATCGCTGTGGTCACTATATTGCCAAACGTTCTGTTGTGTGCCTAATGCCTGTTGTAACGAGATCAACAGAGACATCTGATAGACTTTACTTTTTTAACTGTGGATTTTGAAAATATTTTACTATTACAATGCTAAATAGAGCTATTTGCCAAATAACTACATAAATAAAATATATTGGGAATTGGTAAACTTTTGTTGATGATTTAAGTCAATTTTCTTTATTCAGACTTTACTCTTTCAGTAATTAGAGGACTTAAAAATAAACACAATACAATAGATTCTCAGTGTAACATATTAGTCACTAATATGCCATTGAATTACAATACTAAGATCGGAAGTAACACGTTTAGATCAAATTTTCTTAAAATACTATTTAAATAATATTTGTGTCATTGTAGAGATGTATAACTCTGATCTAATTGTTTAATCTCATCTGTAATGTAAGGCCATTACAAATATCTCCTAGTTTTAAATGAATTAATACACGTTAGTTATTTAGAATGTTTAGTACATAGCTGCTACTCTATTTTCATTAGTTTAGATGAGCATTATTCTGAAGCTTACAAAATAATGTCATTCCTTTTAATTTTATTCTCAAGATGATATTATGAGATATATAGTGTCTTTATATTGACAATGTTATTTAAATTTAAATGGGAAAGTTTTTCATATGGGTCCAACAGCAACTGTCGGAAATGCAGATACAGTGAAAGTAAATAGTCTCTTTCCTTAAATCTCTTGATAAGTAGATTTAAGAAGTGCAAAATAGTGAGAAATCAGGTTCGTACAGAAAATACACAATGCAGTTCTCGAAAGTCAGGGTCCTGAGCACTTACCTATTGTAAGTGCTTGTGAGAACTTGACTACAAACACAGTCTGACTCTCAGAATTGTGTAGCAAGGGAGAAGGAATAAGTGTTCTAAAGGATGGGTAGAAATTAGATATCTGAAAAAAGAAAACTATTATTACTCATGGAAAAGAATACAAACTATTGAGGACAATGGGAGTGTGAGCCCAGACTTTTGTATTCTGTCTTGCAACAAAATATGAAAGATATGAGAATTAATTTCCAATTAAGACTGCATTTTATTACTGTAACATTAGTATTTTTTATTTTTATTTTATTTTATTTTTTTTGGTTTTATGAGACAGACAGAGTTTCTCTGTATTGCTTTGGAGGCTGTCGGACCAGCCCGGCCTCAAACTCACAGAGATCCGCCTGCCTCTGCCTCCTGAGTGCTGGGATTAAAGGTGTGCGCCACCACCGCCCAGCTCTGTAACATTTGTATTAAATGTGTTTTTTTTACCAGGTTTATCTGTGAGGAGTGTTTGTTGGCGAGGTGACCACATTTTAGTTGGAACGCAGGACAGTGAAATTTTTGAAATTGTAGTGCATGAAAGAAACAAACCTTTCCTAATTATGCAAGGGCATTGCGAAGGTGAACTTTGGGCACTTGCTGTTCATCCTACTAAACCTTTGGCTGTGACGGGGAGTGACGATCGTTCAGTCAGGTAAGTAAATCATTTCTCAGTAATTCAGACTGTAAGAACTAATATCTATTAACTAAACATATTTGTGATCATGCACCTTAAATGCATTGTGGCCAGAACCAGGGTTAAGATAAATGATAAGATGTGTTATTATAAAATAATGAAATTCATGAATGTGCCTTCTTTAATTTGAAATTGCTTTCTGTTTTGTTTCAGGGAAGGTAAACAATAATGTACTTTATATTTTCAAATGAAAAAAAAATGTATTGTGGCCAGGTGGTGGTGGCACATGCCTTTAATCCCAGCATTCTGAAGGGTGGATCTCTATGAGTTTGAGGCCAGCCTGGTCTTCAGAGTGAGTTCCAGGACAGGGCTACACAGCTAGGGCTACATAGAGAAACCCTGTCTTGAAAAACAAACAACAACAACAACAAAAATGTATTGTGCATGCCTGTGACCTGCCATTGTGCTTGGGTGTGCATATGCATACACACAAGTGTAAAATTTGTTCTAAACTCTACCTCTGTGATGGTAGGTAAGCTGTAGGCATGTGTAAACAAATGAGTATGTCTGTGTTCCTATAAAACCTTATTTATAGACATGAAATCTGAACTTTGCATATTTTCTTATGCTTTATAATTTTATTTTTATGATAAAATATATAAAATGCATCCTTAGTTCTCAGTCTATAAAAACATGCAGCCGTCTGATTTGTCCCAGAGGATGTGTTTACCGATACTTGTGGTACAGAATAAGAAATTTGTAGCCAACACAGCACTTAATGTTGCAGCAGTGAAACTTTGTGGTCAGGAAAGACAGATTCATCAGTGCACAGTGAATGATTGGGGTAAAGGGCAAAGAGTGATAGAGAGAGAGGGGGAAAGGAGTAAAGGAGAGTGATTGGAAAGAAAACGTTTATACATAGGCAATATAACTGGATATGTAGAAGAGTCCCAAGGAAATGCAAATAAATTTGTAGGATTAAAAGGGAATTGGTGGAGCTGCAAAGATAGCCCCGTGGTTAAGAGTGCTTGCTGCTCTTTCAGTAGGCCATGAGTTTGGTTCCCAGTAGCCACAATGGACAGCTCACAACCACCTGTATGTATCCGGAGCTGTCTTTTGGCTTCCTTGGGTACTTGTATGCAAGTATTCAGACACATAACATTAAAAAAAAGTTTAAAGGAATTAGCAAATATCTTATATAAAAGATTATAAAACTAGTATAGAAAAATTATTATTCAGGCTGGAGAGATGGCTCAGTGGTTAAGAGCACTGGCCGTTAGCTGTTCTTTCAGAGGTCCTGAGTTCAATTCCCAGCACCCACATGGTGGCTCACAACCATCTGTAATGAGATCTTGTGCTCTCTTATGGCCTGCAGCAACAAGTTTTTTTTGTTGTTTTTTTTTTGTTTGTTTGTTTTAAGAAATGCCTATGAAGGCATTGTAAAAAAAAATCTATTTCTCACCGGGTGGTGGTGGCGCACGCCTTTAATCCCAGCACTCGGGAAGCAGAGGCAGGTGGATCTCTGTGAGTTTGAGACCAAGCCTGGTCTACCAAGAGAGTTCCAGGACAGGCTCCAAAACAATGCAGAGAAACCCTGTTTTGAAAAACCAAAAAAAAAATCTATTTCTCTTTGCTGATCTTTTCTCTAACTTCTTGGAGTAGATGCTTATTCTGTATAGATTTGTTTTGATTATAACATGTATAGTCAAAGGTTCTAAATGTTCCCCTCCATATTTCAACTATAGTCCCTGAGTTTCATCACTGTGTTAACATGGTGACAGTTTGTTTTTCTATTATTTTTTACTTGTAAATGCGTGCATATGTGTGTATGCTGCCTGTGTTCTGAGTGCTCATGGAGGTGAGAAGAGGGTATTAGATCCCTTGGAGCTGGAGTTACAGGTGTTCTGAGCTACCTGTGTGGGTGCTGGAACCTTAACTCAGGTCCTCTGAAAGAGCAATACACTCTTCTAACTGCTGAGTCACCACACTAGATCTCAAGTCCACAACTTTTGATTTGAATTTATCTTAATTTTTAATATTGTAGTGTGGAATAGTATTGTAGTCTCAATGTGAATATTTTAAGTACTCCATCTAGAAGACTACATATATCCTTATTTCCCTTAGGGTCTTTTTGTTTGTTTGTTTTTTGAGGCAGCGCCTCACTATGTAGCCCTGGCTGACCTCCAACTCACAGAGATCTGCCTGCCTCTACCTTACCAGTGCTGGAATTAAAGGTGTATAATCCTATGCCCAGTCCTAGGTATATAGTTTAAGGGATTATATAGCTCTCTTTTGATTAGGGTAGAGATTACTAATCAATCTGAGATTAACAATCGAATCATAGTGATGTCAATATGCTTTTGTATTTTTTAAAAAACGTTTGCTGTTGCCCGTGCATGTGAGAGTGAGTGTGGACTCATGAATGCCATTGGCACATAAGGAGGTCAGGCAGCTTTTGGAAGCGGGATTTCTCCTTTCATTAAGGGCTCTGGGGATTGTGCTACAAACAATTTTACCTTTAGAGTCACCTCACTATCCCTGCTATATTATTTTAAAAACAAAAATTCTAATATTCTCTTTCATCTTAATCATGAATAATATTGCTGTTTTCATAGAGAAAAAAGTCTGACATTAAACCAGATTGTTTTAACTTTAATATTCTTATATAGATTATCATGATACAGTACACATTAATTATTTTTATTTTTGAATTCAATTGTACAGGATTTGGAGCCTTGTAGATCATGCTTTAATAGCAAGATGTAATATGGAAGAACCAATTCGATGTGCTGCTGTCAATGTAGATGGAATCCACCTTGCCTTGGGAATGAAGGATGGGTCATTCACTGTCCTTAGAGTGAGGTATGCTATTAGAGTAGAAACAGAAGCAGTAATTTATTGTTTTGTTGGAATGTACAGTACTCATTGCTCTTGCCAACTTACCATCTCTTTCCCTCTTCTTTATATGTGCTCCAAATAGTAATTTCATTAAATGAATATGCATATAAAATATCTTTGTTAGAAAATTAAACTCAAGAACTTTTATCTAGGACATTAAGAATGCTTAGCAAATGTGTTGGAGAGATGGCTCAGTGGTTAAGAGAGCTTCTCTTCGCTGGGCGTTGGTGGTGTACGCCTTTAATCCCAGCACCCAGGAGGCAGAGGCAGGTGGATCTCTGTGAGTTCAAGGCCAGCCTGATCTACAGAGCGAGTTCCAGGACAGCCTCCAAAACAATACGGAGAAACCCTGTCTTGAAAAGAGCTTCTCTTCTTACAAAGGGACTGGGTGGCTCACAACCACTTGTAACTCTAGCCCTAGGGGGTCTGACTCCAGTCTTCTGGCTTCTACAGGCTCCTGCACTTGTAGTACACATACCTCAAGCACACACACAGACATATGCATAAAAAAGAAATCTTTTATTTAAAAAATGAATGCTTAGTACAGTGGTGGCTGAAGCTCTGAACTACAAATGTGGGTCCTGACTTGCTGTTGGTATTATTATTTTCAGTTACGATCCTCTGTCATTAAACATTCTCAAGGCTATGAGAAATGAGTAGTGTTTTGTATGCTTGTTTGTATCTTTGTGCTTTGAAAAAAATACCTGTATCCTTTCTTTTGTGTAACTAGAAATGCTTAAGGAATTAATTAAAAGGCTGGGACTTTAATCCCAGCACTCAGGAAGCAGAGGTAGGTGAATTGCTTTGAGTTCGAAGCCAGACTGCCCTACCTACTGAGTTCCAGGCCAGCCAAAGCTACATAGGGAAACCCTGTCTTAAACAAGTAAACAAACCAACCAACAAACAAAGAATTTGTTAAAGCTGTTGCTAATTTATGTCAAACTATAGGTAGATACATTGAGTGTCTCTCCTTTATAGTCATTATAAACAGTGCTGTAGAGTCACAGCATGTTCACAAAACAGTGTTTATGAAATCTTTCTTCTCTGGCACAGTAATCTTCTACCCAGAACTGTTTAATTCATGTTTTTACTTTGCCTCTCTTGTTGAAGAGTCTCTTCCACAGAAGCTGTCAAGTTCATTTCCTTCCTTCCAGTTTCACTGTTTTGCTCTTCTGTAGGCTTTGTCGTCTCTTCACAGGATCAGTAGAATAGCCCTCTTAACTGCTCTCCTTACCATCTCAAAACCATTCCGCACTGCCATGATAGAGACTCCTTCTTTCTTTATTAATTAAATCTGTACTTTGACCATTTCATTCACATTTATAATGCATTCTGGCTCCTTTCATTCCCTACCATGTGTTAGCTCTCTGCCCCCACCATCAACCCTTCTTCCCTACAAGACTCTTCCCCACACTCATTCTTTTTGCTTTGTTTTCTGACCATGAAAAGTAACCAGGGCCCTCTGTGTGACCATGGGTTTGGAACTCTACTGGAGCCTGATGGTGCCATTAGTGGTTATGTAACTGAAGACGACTCCCTCTCACCCAGCATGCATGTCTATAGCCAGTAATTCAGCAGGGTGGGTAGGGTCCTATGAATCCCCTCCTCTGTCTGTAAGTGACTAGGTAAGGCCACTGATGCCTTTCTTCTCCAGCAACCTGCATTGCATTCCCTGCACTGTGGGAGTTACATCAGGGAGGAAGTTCCCAACTCACTTCTAGCTTGATTTTAGAGATTTGTTTTAAGTCACACTTTTTGTATTTATCCTCTTTCCAACGGCTTTCTGCTCCTTAGGCTGAAGTTTGTAAACCTTGACATGGTGTACAGGGTCCATCTCTCTGATCTGTTTTTCTGTACCTCATTATGTTTTATTCTTTTTTTCTTCACCACTAGGCCTGATGGTGCAGACTTGTAATCTTAGCTGTTCAGGGGGCTGAGGCAGAAAGATTGTGAGTTGAAAGCCTGCCTGGACTTGAGTGAGTTCAAGGCCAGCCTACTTAACTTTGTGACTCTAAATAAATAAATAAATACTTAGGCTGTAGTGAAATAGTAGAGCACTCACCCAGCATGTATAAAGCTCTTGGTTTGATTCCCAGTATGGAAAATGAAAGTAGGTTTTTACAGTGGGATGTGCTATAATTTTTCTCTTAAAAATGTTTTTTATTTAATGTCGTATTTGTTTTTAATCAGTGTAGATGTCCAGTGATATTAAATACATCCACATTAGTATGTCACTACTATCATCTCTAAAACTTTTGATATTTCTGTGTGGATACAGCTTGGCATACTGCAGCCATCTTGATTTAGAACCACCGTATTGATCCAGGTTAACTTTAATCAGCATTTCCTGTATAGTTTTCCAGCATGCCACAAATACACAAAGTCTACATAACTCATGTAGAGCTTTCAACCAGATCCTGGCACTGGGAAAGTACCTGACTCCTTGACATTGGAAGATAAACTTGATGATGTTGTTTTTGTCCCTTGTCCTAGCCCAGGTTGTGTGGTTGAATGTGGGCTTACTGATGAACATTTGTTTCTATAATTCCCAAAATTTCACTCTGCAAACCTGGATTTGTCTGCCTGGCTTTCTTTGGTTTCACTGTATCTAGTTTATCTTTAACTTCATTGTTTTCTGCTTTTCCCACTAATTTCTGTATCCACATCATACTGATTGTGCATCACTCTTCAAATACACCACACACTGAGTCTTTCCGTGCATGTTTGTGCTGTGTCTTATTCCTGAAGAACCTTCTCTCCTCTTTTAGACTTAACCAGCACCTCATGTCTTATGCTCAAGTCAGATTTACCCTGCTGTGGCTACTTCCTGCTTTCAATCTAGTCTTAGTCTGCCTTTCAGTGTTTCTTAGTTTTAAATTTTCCACTTGAGCAGTTGCTACATATTGTCATAGCTGTTTTATGTCCATCTCTCACGCAGGGTCAGATACAGTTTGAATCCCTTATATTAGAGCAACATAAGTGTTCAGTGCTATTAACAATATCTGAATATTTGCTCTGACCTCCATTTAAAAACTTTAAGAATGAAGAAACACGCTTCTGCTTCTGACATTGCCCACCTGGAGCATTTCAAATGACCGATACAGAATCTATATGGAGAGGTGGCTGCCACCAAGAAGCAGCGACCCTTCCTCTTGCCAATCTTTCCTGAGTCTCTGTCTCCTCCCCCCCACACACACTCCTTCCAGTTCTAGAAGTTTGAACACTCATTTGTGTTATACTAAGGAGTTCATCCGTTTTTATGGCTATGACCAATGCCTATGCTATTTTGGAAATTCATTTTAAGACATCCTAGAAAAAATAGCTGAATTGTGTTCTAATTTTTAAAAAATAAACTAAGCCGAGCATGGTGAAATATGCCTGTATTTCAAGTGCTTGGGAGAATGAAACAGACAGATTGGAGTTTGAGGCCATGCTGGGCTACATAATGAGACTCTCAAGAAAAGGGAACATTTTAAATAAAATTTACTACTGGGGAAAAATGAATAAAAACAACCTAGGAAGCTATATAAAGATATATATTCAAGTATACAAAATTCAAGTACACAAAAATGTGTTTGAAAATTGTGGTGTTTAAGAATATTTCATAAATTCAGTATTTACAAAGAACTTTTGTCATAAAAACTCTGACTAAATTTAGTAGAGAGCTGTGGAGTACTTAAAAATAAGATTATTTATGTACTGACATTTAGCATTTTTTCTCTTCTACTTTTTTTTCAGTGCTGGGGTTCAAGTCCAGGACTTCATGCTGGGCTCTATCACCATATACTACATCGTCCAATCTTTTTTCTATTTATTTCTTATCAGCAAAATAACTTGTTCCTAAGCAGATATTACTTACCTTACTTACATGTGTGTCACAGTTTGCAAATACTTCATGGAACCTCAGTATTTGTAGACATTTTACAATTCTCTTGTGACTTTTGATGATATGGTCTTTTTTTCTTTTTTAACAGAGATATGACTGAAGTTGTACATATCAAAGACAGGAAAGAGGCAATCCATGAGCTAAAATATTCGCCAGATGGCACTTACCTTGCTGTTGGCTGCAATGACAGCTCAGTTGACATCTATGGAGTTGCTCAGCGTTATAAAAAAGTTGGTGAATGTGTTGGTTCACTTAGCTTCATCACTCATCTGGACTGGTCTTCAGATAGTAGATATTTGCAGACAAATGATGGCAGTGGAAAACGATTTCTATATAGGATGCCAGGTAAACTTTTCTAGCACATTACATATAGTTCATAATCTTTTAATGTCTGTGATATTTAAATTTTCATTAAGAGTAAATCATAAATTATATTTTATTATAGGCAGAGTAATCTGAGCTATTTCAGGCATTGTGGTCTTTTCTACAAGACAAATATCTTTAGAATTCTTCCCCACCAGAATATTGAATTGTAAGTGACACCAAAATTCTATATGTTTGAAATATGCAATGTGATTTAAAAAAAAAAGAATTTAAGATAGGGTCTCATTATGTTTCCTGGCTAGCCTGAAACTGACTATGTAGACCATGCTGGTCTCAAAATCTGAAATCCTCCTGCCTCTACCTCACAAGTGTAGGGATTAAAGTTTTATACTATCATGCCCTGCCCAACATGATTTTTTAATGTACATACACTGGGCATTGTAAAATGATTTTCACAATAGCACCAATTGTCATACCTACCACCTACTATAGTTGTTGTAATTTGTATGTAGTAGAAACATTTGAGATCTTCATTAGCAAATTTCAAGCATAACATGCAGTAATACAGTGCGGATAATAACAGTTACTGCACTGTACCTTCAGAAAGGACACTCAGAACTCATCCTATACAAGTGGAACTTAGTGCCCTGGAGAACATGTCCCAACCCCAGCATTTACCTCAGCTCTTGGATACCAGTATTGTAAACCCTTATTAATTAAAACTCCACACCTCTCAAAATGACCGTCTACATTTCTGTTTGACACGGTGCTTTGTGAATTAATCACTCTTATAAGGACTTACTTAATAAGACTGGTTGCATAATACAATTGATGCATCTCCCCCAAGCTTTTCATTGATGACTTATAATAAGATTTATTAAGTCCTAAAGTCGTCTTACCTAACACAAATGTATCACACTCCATCTATCATTTCTTTTTACTCTTCTTCAGCCTCCCTCCCAATTATATATCTTGGGTTTCTTTTTAATACCTGATTTGCCACTTTGTCATAGCTCTTGCCTTTTCTTCCTTCCCTTGCCTCCTCACTGCCTCCCAATACCTCCTCTTATCCTTCTGCTTCTTTCCTCTCTCCCTCCCTTGCTTCCTTTCTTCATTCCTTCCTTCCTTTCTCCCTCTCTCCCTCCCTCCCTTGCTTCTTCCTCCCTCTTCCTTCCCTCCCTCCCGCTTGTTTGTTTGTTTGGATTTTTGTTGAACATGTTGCAGAAGATGTGTAGTAAAAGAGACCAAAACCCACACCATCAATAGACCCTTACATTCTTCCTCTGCTTCAATAGACCCTTACATTCTTCCTCTGCTTCCACATTCTCCTCTGCTGGGGCAGTAGCTGTTTCCGTGTTGTCCTGAAGATGAGGACAGAGTAGATGTGGCAGAGCTCAGAGACCACTAGTTGCCAGTAGGGAGGACCTCACTTACCCCAGTGTAGCCTTAGCTTCCTCAGAGCCAAGCACCTTGACAATCCCTGAAGAAAGGCATCTTTTGCTTTTTCTTATTACTTACCCAGTTGTCACTAATTGTACGTCATGATTTTAATAAGATTTAGTTCAGTTTTCCCTATGAATGAGCCTGAGGAATTGATAATTACATCCAAGCTCTCTAAACTAGGATGATACTAGTAGCATTTAAAAATTTTTTTCATTTTGTTTCTTCTTCTAAACCACAATTGCCTGTCTGTTCATGTATTCTTCTCTAAAAGAATCAAATAAAGTAATTTCTTAATGAAGACTTTTATTTTTAGGAGGAAAGGAAGTGACAAGTAAAGAAGAAATAAAAGGTGTTCACTGGGCTTCATGGACATGTGTTTCAGGACTTGAAGTCAATGGGATTTGGCCCAAGTATTCTGATGTCAATGATATAAATTCAGTAGATGGAAATTATGTTGGCCAGGTTTTAGTTACAGCTGATGACTGTGGAGTTGTAAAATTATTCCGATATCCATGTTTAAGAAAAGGTATCTTTCCTTTTAATATTTTAACTAATGCTCTCATAAAAATGTTATGTTCTTATGGTCTAGCTAAATGATAAGATTTATATTTCAGAGTGTATATTAATTGGTGAAGGCTTTGTTTTTGTCAATTCAAAAATTGTTGTCCTGTTAACATTTATTTTTTGGTCATGAAATTTTTACCAAGAATTCTTTAATTCATTATATTATATGCAGTAATGGTTTTCACCTGACTTGTTAATAGTTACTACACACATTTTTAAAGTGCAACTCTGTAACAGGCATTACCAGAACAGCTGAAGTAGCTTGATCCGAGTATATAGTGAGCATGGGTTTTCACAGGAGCCTAAGTTGTATTGATAGTGTACATGTGCACTGATGATGAATTCAAGACCCTGCAGCCTCTTCATGTTGCCAGTTCCTCCCTGTGAAATGTCAGATGCTCTAAGGACATAAGTAATTTGAGTCTGTGAACAAAGGCTGGCTGTATTTTTAGTGAGTGAAACCCCTGTTCCTAATCTCCTACCATAGGACATGTGAGGCACCATGCACCATTCAATTCTATGTTTTAAAGATTCATCTGTACTATTGCATGTATCTTTTGATTGCTTTTTATTACCATAAAATAATTGTGTTGTAAATGCATGGTATAGATTTGCATTTATTTTCCCATTAGTTGACGTTTGAGACATTTCTAGTCTTTTGTTAACACATGTTAAGTTTCTCAGAGGTGTACACAGAAAGAAACTGTTGGATGATAGAGGATGGGGCTGTAGAACTTTATAAGAAAAAGTCAGTTTGCTTTCTAAAGTAGTTAGAACATTTTATCGACACCCTTTGACTCACATCTGCATCCGCACTTGACCTTACCATAGTTTCTTCTAATTTTTGCAAATGTAGCTACTGAAAGTCATATTTTGTGGTCTTATTAAAATCTATTCTAATGAGACTAAACTTCATTTTCAGATGTTTTGGGGGAAGATTTATGTGCTTCCTGTGTCCAACACAGTTCTCTTTGCTATATGATTGCTTCTTTTGTTGAGCTGTTTATATATTCCAGTAGGCTCAAGTGATTTATGATTTTTAGGGATTGTAAGTATCATTTTTCAGTGTACAGCCAGTTCTTTTCTTTTTCTTTTTTTTTCTGAGAGATAGACTCTGTAGACCAGCCTGGCCTCAAATTTTCTATGGAGTTAAAGAGGCTAGACCTGAGTTCTTAATTTGCCAGTCTCCACCTCCTAAATACAGGGATTGCAGGTGTGTGCTACCATGCTTGACCTCTTTTTAATTGCTTCTTAATTTCTATACAGCCAAATCTTTTCATCCATTTCCTTTTATGTGTGGTGCCTGTGTGCATGTATGCACACACAGATGTGCATTGCCATAGTGCGTGTAGGAGGTTAGAGGACAACGTTAGATACTGCTCCTTACCTTCCATCTTGCTAGAGACAGGGTATCCTGTCCATGGGTTTCTAGGGATTCTTTTGCCTCTCCTGTTCATCATGCCATAGGAACACTGCCATGCACACTGCCAAGTCCAGCTTTATGTGGGGCCTGGGAATTGGAACTCAGATTGTCAAACTTGAACAACAAGCACTTTATTCACTGAGCCATCTCTCCAGCCCTTGTCTGTTTTCTAATGGATAATTCTGTTTCATATATTAAGAAATTTTCCTTTGCATGGATGGTGGGAGAGGTTTTGTTTTCAGTATAAAACTATTTATTGACTACTGTTTACCTTTACTTCCAATAAAGTACACAATGTATGTACAATTGGATAGTATTCAGATACCACAAAGTTATTTTCTTGGCTTCTGCTGAACAAGTAATCCAGATAATGAAAAGATTGAGCCTGCCAGTAAGGAGTGAATCAGAATAAAGAAAAAGCTTGTTCAATAATGTAATTTACCAAATTTGTTCACTTCAATGTCAGGGAATCTTCAGTTGCCAGTGTCTGTATGATTGCATGTCCATAAAACATCTTACATAGCCCATGGATCAAAGCCTCTTAGTATATAGACTTCACCTTTCTATAAAGGAATGGCTCACTGTAGAAACCTGTACATGTTCATTTAAATCTGGCTTAGCTAATTAAGACAAATGAGGATCTGTTTATTTCTTTGCCCAAGTGAGAGTTAGTATCTACAAATTTTTGCAAATTGCTACATTTATGAGATAAACATATGAATTTTTATGTAGCTTTTAAATTACCCAATCTAAATTATCCAGTTTTAATTTGGAAGGCTATGACTTCAGGAAAATAATTCAGTCTAACCTGATGTGTTTTCTTTTTTTAATCCTTTTTTATTTAAATTATAAACAGTCTTGTTTTACATATCAATCCCAGTTCTCTCTCCCTCCCATCCTCCCCTGCCCCCCACCAATCCCCTATCCCATCCCTTTGTGCTCCCCAGAGAGGGTGAGGCTTTGGGGGCTCTTCAGATTCTGTCACATCATTTGGGGGAGGGCCTAGGCTGAGAGAGTATCCCTTTATGTATAATGGGCTCCCAAAGTCCATTACTATACTAGGGATAAATACTGATCCACTACCAGAGGCCCCATGGATTGTCCTGGCCTCCTAACTGACACCCACATTCAGGGGGTCTGACTCAGTCCTATGTTGGTTTCCCAACTGTCAGTCTGGGGTCTATGAGCTCCCCCTTGTTCAAGTCAGCTGTTTCTGTGGGTTTCTCCAGCCTGGTCTTGATCCCTTCACTCATTATTCCTCCCTTTCTGCAACTGGATTCCAGGAGTTTGGCTCAGTGCTTAGCTGTGGGTGTCTGCCTCTGCTTCCATCAGGTACTGGATGAACTCTGGGATGGCATATAAGGTAGTCATCAGTCTCATTATAGGGGAAGGGCATTTCAAGTAGCCTCTCCACTATTGTTTAGATTGTTAGTTGGTGTCATCCTTGTAGATCTCTGGACGTTTCCCTAGTGCCAGATTTCTCTTTAAACCTATAGTGGCTTCTTCTATTCTGGTATCTCTTTTCTTGCTCTCCTCTATTCTTTCCTTGACTCAATCATCCTGCTCCCTCATGTCCTCCTCTCCCCTCCCCTTCTCCTCTTCTCTTACTCCTAACTCCCTCTCCTCTCCCCCCAATGCTTCCAATTTGTTCAAGAGATCTTTTCCCTTTCTCCTTCTTCAGGGAACCATGTATGTCTCTCTTAGGGTCGTCCTTGTTTTCTAGCTTCTCGGGAGGTGTGGATTGTAGGCTGGTAATCCTTTGCTCCATGTCTAAAATCCATATATGAGTGAGTTCATACCATGTTTGTCTTTTTGTGACTGGATTACCTCACTCAGGATGGTTTCTTCTAGTTCCATCCATTTCCTGTGAATTTCAAGATTCCATTGTTCTGCTAAGTAGTACTCCATTGTGTAAATATACCCCATTTTCTTTATCCACTCTTCAGTTGAGGGGCATCTAGGTTGATTCTAGGCTCTGACTATTACAAATAATGCTGCTATAAACATAGTTGAATAGATATCCTTGTTGTATGAATGTGTATCCTTTGGGTATATGCCTAAGAGTGGAATTGCTGTGTCTTGAGGTAGACTGATTCTCATTTTTGTGAGGAACTACCATACTGATTTCCAAAGTGGCTGTATGAGTTTGCACTCCCACTAGCAGTGGATGAGTGTTCCCTTTTCTTCAGCATAAACTATCATTGGTGTTTTTTTTTTAATTTAGGAGCAAGATGGTATCTCAGAGTTGTTTTGATTTGCATTTCCCTGATGTCTAAGGTCTTTCAGCCATTTTAGATTCCTCTATTGAGAATTCTCTATTTAGTTCTATACCCCACTTTTTTATTAGATTGTTTGATGTTTTGGTAACTACCTTCTTGAGTTCTTTGTATATTTTGGAAATTAGCCCTCTGTCAGATGTGGGGTTAGTAAATATCCTTTCCCATTTTGTGGGCTGCCTTTTTGATTGTTGACTGTGTTTTTTGCCTTACATAAGCTTCTCAGTTTCAGGAGGTCCCATTTATTAATTGTTGATCTCAGTGTCTGTGCTACTGGTGTTATGTTCAGGAAGCTGTCTCCTGTACCAATTCGTTCAAGGGTACTTCCCACTTTCTCTTCTAAGAGGTTCAGTGTATCTGGGTTTATGTTGAGGTCTTTGATCCATTTGGACTTAAGTTTTGTGCATGGTGATAGATATGGATCTATCTGCAATCTTCTGTATGTCTACATCCAGTTATGCCAGCACCATTTGTTAATGCTTTCTTTTTTCCATTGTATAGTTTTAGCGTCTTTGTCAAAAGTCAGGAGCTCCTAGGTGTGTGGGTTAATATCAGGCTTTTCAGTTCAACTGCATCGATCTATGTGTCTACTTTTGTGCCAATACCAAGCTGTTTTCAGTATTATAGCTGTATAGTAGAGCTTCAAATCAAGGATGGTGGTGCTTCCAAAAGTTCCTTTGTTGTACAGGGTTGTTTTGGCTATCCTGGGTCTTTTGTTTTTCCATATAAAATTGAGCATTGTTCTTTAAAGGTCTGTGAAGAATTGTGCCGGTATTTTGATGGGGATTACATTAAATCTGTAGATTGCTTTTGACAAGATTGCCATTTTTACTATGTTGGTTCTATCTAGCCAATAGCATGGAAGATCTTTCCATTTTCTGATATGTTCTTTAATTTCTTTTTTTAAAGACTCAAAGGTGTTTCTATACAGCTCTGTTACTTGTTTGTAGGGCTACTGATTTTTTTTAGTTAATCTTGTATTCTGCCACTTTGCTGAAGGTATTTATCAGCTGTAGGAGTTCCCTGGAAGAATTTTTCAGGTCACTTATGTAAACTATCTTATCATCTGAAAATAGTGTAAGTTTGACTTCTTCATTTCCAATTTGTATTCCCTTGATCTCCTTTTGTTGTCTTATTGCTCTAGCTAGTACTTCAAGTACAATATTGAAGAGATATGGAGAGAGTGGCTAGCCTTGTCTTGTTCCTGATTTTAGAGGAATTGAGCTGAGTTTCTCTCCATTTAGTTTGATGTTGGCTGTTGGTTTGCTGTATATTGTTTTTATTGTGTTTAGGTATGTTCCTGTTATCTCTGATCTCTCCAAGACCTTTATCATGAATGGGTGATGGATTTTGTCAAAGGCTTTTTCAGCATCTAGTGAGATGATCATGTGATTTTTCTTTTTCAGTTTCTTTATATAGTGGATTACATTGATGGATTTCCATATGTTAAACCATTCCTGCATCCCTGGGATAAAGCCTATTTGATCATGGTGGATGATTTTTTTAATGTGTTCTTGGATTCGATTTTCCAATATTTTATTTTATTTATTTTATTGAGTATTCTATTTTATTGCATCAATGTTCCTGAGGGAGATTGATCTGTAGTTCTCTTTCTTAGTTGTGTCTTCGTGTGTCTTGCATACCAAGGTAAATGTAGCCTTGTAAAAAGAGTTTGGCAATGGCCCTTCTGTTTCTATTGTGTGGAACAATTTGAGGAGTATTGGTATTAGCTCTTCTCTGAATTTCTGGTGGAATTCTGCACTGAAACCACCTGGCCCTGGGCTTTCTTTGGTTGGGAGACTTTTGATGACTGTTTCTATTTCATTAGGGGTTATAGGTCTATTTGAATTGCTTATCTGTTCTTGATTTAATTTTGGTTAAGTGGTATCTATCCAGAAAATTGTCCATTTCCTTTAAATTTTCAAATTTGTGGAGTATAGCTTTTCAAAGTCTAACTTGGTGATTATCTTGATTTCTTCAGTGTCTGTTGTTATGTCTCCCTTTTCATTTCTGATTTTGCCAATTTGCATGTTCTCTCTCTGCCTTTTGGTTTGTTTGGACAAAGGCTTGTCTATCTTATTGATTTTTCCAAAGAACCAACTCTTTGTTTCATTGATTCTTTGTATTGTTTTCCTAGTTTCTACTTTATTGATTTCAGCCCTCAATTTGTTTATTTCCTGGCATCTACTCCTCCTGGGTGAGTTTGCTTCTTTTTGTTCTAAAGCTTTCAGTTGTGCTGTTAATTCTCTAGTGTGACTATTTTCCAGTTTGTTCATGTGGGCACTTAGTGCTGTGAACTTTCCTCTTAGCACTGCTTTCAAAGTGTTCCATAAGTTGTGACAGAATTCATTTTCATTGAATCCTAGGAAGTCCTTAGTTTTGTTTTGTTTTGTTTTTCTTCCTTGACCGGGAATGGTGCAATTACACATTGTTAATTTCCACGAGTTCATAGGGTTTCTGCCATTTGTGTTGTTGTTGAATTCTAACTTTAAACCATGGTGATCTGATAAGATACAGGGGGTTATTCCAATTTTTTCTGTTGAGATTTGATATGTTGCTGAGTATATGGTCAATTTTAGAGAAGGTTCCATGTTGAGCCGAGAAGAAGGTATATTCTTTTGTGTTTGGATGGAATGTTCTATAGATGTTTGTTAAACCCTATTGGGTTATGACTTCTGCTATTTTGTTTCTTTGTTAAGTTTCTGTCTGGTGGTCCTGTCTAGTGATGAGAGTGGGGTGTTGAAGTCTCCCACTATAAGTGTGTGAGGTTTTATGTGTGATTTGAGTTTTAGTAATATTTCTTTTAGGAACATGGGTACCTTTGTATTTGGGGCACAGATGTTCAGAATTGAGACTTCATCCTGATGGATTTTTTCTTGTGGTGAATATGAAATGACCTTCTTCATTTCTTTTGATTGATTTTAGTTTGAAGTCTAATTTGCTAGATATTAGGATAGCTACACCAGCTTGTGTCTTGGGTCCATTTGATTGGAAAATATTTTCCCAACCTTTTATTCTGAGGTAACATCTGTCTCTCAAGTTGAGATGTGTTTCTTGTATGCAGCAGAAGGATGAATTCTGACATCATATCCATTCTGTTAGCCTGTGTCTTTTTATAGGCGAGTTAAGACCCTTAATATTGAGGGAAAGTAATGACCATTGATCGTTAATTATTGTTTGTTTTGAATTTGTTGTTGTTGGTGGTATTGTGTATGGTTCCCTCCCCCTTTTCTTTTGACTTTTGGTAAAATGGGATTATCTGTTCCCTATGTTTTTCTGAGTGTAGTTAACTTCCTTAGGTTGGAGATTTCCTTCCAGTGCCTTCTATAGGACTTGATTAGTGGATATGTATTGTTTAAATATGGTTTTGTGTGGAACATCTTGTTTTCTCTGTCTATAGTGATTGGAAGCTTTTCTGGGTATAGTAGTCTGGGCTGGCATCCATGGTGGTCTCTTAGTGTTTGTAAAATATCTATCCAAGACCTTCTGGCTTAGTCGGGTGGTGGTGGCGGCGGCGGCACATGCCTTTAATCCCAGCATTTGGGAGGCAGAGGCAGGTGGAGCTAGTTCCAGTACAACCTCCAAAGCTACAGAGAAACCCTGTCTCGAAAAAACAAAAAACAAAAGAAAACAAAACAAAAGCAAAAAACAAACAAACAAAAAAACACACACACACAAACAAAACAGAACAAAAAAGACCTCCTGGCTTTCAGAGTTTCCATAGAGAAGTCAGGTGTGGTTCTGATAGGTTTGCCTTTATATGTTACTTTGCCTTTTTCCTTTGCTGCTCTTAATATTCTTTTTTATTCTGTATGTTTGGTGTTTTGATTATTATGTGGCGAGGGGACATTTTTTGTGGTACACTCTATTTGGTGTTCTGAAGCTTCTTGTACTTTCATTGGCATGTCTTTCTTTAGGTTGGGAAAGTTTTATTCTATGATTTTGTTGAATATGTTTTCTGCACCTTTGAGGTGGGTTTCTTCATCTTCTTCTATCCCTATTAGTTCTTAGATTTGGCTTTTTCATGGTGTCCCATATTTCCTAGATTTTTTGTGTTAGGGATTTGTTGGACTTAAGTTTTTATTTGGTTGATGAATTTATTTCTCCTAGTGTGTCTTCAACACCTGAGATTCTTTCTTCCTTTTCTTGTATTCTGTTGGTTATGCTTGCATCTGTAGTTCCTGATCGTTTAACCAGCTTTTCTTATTCCAGCATTCCCTCAGACTGTGCTTTTTTATTGTCTCTGTTTCTCAGCTTTCAAGCCTTGGACTGTCTGAATTGTTTCCTTCATTTTTTGATTTTTTTCTTGGCTTTCCTTGCTTTCTTTAAGAGATTTGTTTATTTCTTGCATTTTTGGTTTGTCTTTTTCCTCCATTTCTTGAATTTCTTGTTTGTTTTTTCTTCCATTTCTTTAAGGGATTTTCTCATTTCCTCTTTTAGGGTCTCTATAATCTTCATGAAGTTGTTTTTAAGGTCATTCTCTTCTGCCTCATCTGTGTTGGGATGTTAAGGTCTTGCTGGTGCAGAGTCCCTAGACTCTGGTGGTATCATATTGGTTTTTCTGTTGTTGAATGTGTTCTTATATTGTCGTTTTCCCATCCCTTTTTCCAGTGGGGGCAGGTGGGGTCTCTTCTTCTCCTGGTGGGTACGGGTCCAAGGTTCTCTTCCAGTGGGTGCAAGCAGGTCCAGTACTCCAAGGTTCTCATGGTGGGTGCAGGCAGATCTAAGACACTCCCTCTCTCGTTTGGTGTAGGCAGGACTAGCACCGTGATGTCAGCAGACTCGGGATATCTTGGTCTGCTAGGGACAAGTAGACCTGCCTACAGTCCTCAGGCCAGGAGATCCTAAAGAGGACTAGCAGAAGTCAGGCCTGAGACATGAGCCCACATTCACCTTTCCCTTGGCTGGGGTGGGAATAGCACCTCAATATCAGCAGACACTGCATGGCTTGATCCGCTGGGGGCAAGTTGACCTGCCTGTAGTCCCCAGGCCAGAAGATCCCCTTATGTGATTTCTTAGATTGCTCATAATAATGATGAAATCTCATGAACATGGGTTATTACCCATGTTTTAGTTTTGGTGACTACTTGAAAAAAAAAACAGTTAAACATTTTAAAAATACATCACATACCAAAAAAATCCCAGGATGGCCCTCTGAATCCTAGTTCAAAATAAGTTCTTATTGAATAATGACTGAAAAAATTGCTCAACATTAAATAATGGAAGGGTTCTTAAAAACAGGAAATATGCCATGGTATGGGCTGTTCTGGGCTGTCAATGCAGTGGTTCTCAACCTGTGGGTCCTGACCCCTTTGGGGTTCAAAGGACCCTTTCACAGGAATCACCTAAGACCTTCTGAAAATACAGATATTTACTTTATGATTCATAATGGTAGCAAACAAGTAGCAATGATAATTTTGTGGTTAGGATCAGCATCTGTGCTAATCTCTGCTGCCAAAGTGAGCATGGGAGAGTTTCTTATTTGAAGATTTTAGTGAGTGCCAGAAAGATAGCCCATATATTTTATACCAAAAGTAATTGAACGCAATTAGAAGGAAAAATTCTGCCGTTTTGTTGCTGTTATTTATTGAAGAATTGTAATCCATTAGATTCACTGTTTCAATGAAACTAAATATTAAAACAAATTTAGAAATGGAGTGGCTGAAATAAATATAAGTATTTCCATGTGTTTCTTTATCCTCATCAGGAATTAAGAAAGCCTCTATGACCATTCTAGCTTTGCTAAATCTTGGCTTTGAGATGTTGGTCCTAAGTGACCAATACCTTTTCCCATAAACTGTTTTATTATTTTATTTATGAAAATATTTTCTTTTACTTTTTAAAATATACCATTTCTTGTAGGATAGTCTAAAAGAGGTTAAAACCGCAGATTCAGATCCTGTGCTTTTAAGTAATTAGACCAGTGCTCAAGCTGCAATCTCTGCTTTCAGTCCTGATGGTTTCCAAACCGTATGGTACCCCTGTCCTCTGTGGACTGCAGCGCAGTCTTTCCTGTGCCCTTCCTCCACCTGGTACATCCCAGCAGTCCAGTGCAGGTATAGAGGCAGAGCAAAGGACATACAATCGTTTCCTTTTGTCTTTACTCTCTCCTTTTCAAATATATGTTTGCGGTCCACCAGGCATTAGGGATATATAAACACTACCTCGATTTAAAAGACTTTACAGTTTATTGGAGGAGTTAGCAAAGCCAGTAGACTGTTATATTTCAGTGTAACAAGTATAAGCACAAGAGAGTAATCACCGGATTCTCAAAGCAAGTGGAAGAAACCCTATTTGGTCCTGATGTATCAGAGTCACTTTATGTGATATCTAAGCCCACCACTTAAGATATTGATTTATCACGGACAATAAGAAGTACTGGCAATTACATTGTTCTTTTCTTGTTTATTTCTGGCACTGTGGTTTAAACCCAGAGTTTTGCACATGCTCAGCATGAGCTTTGCTTCTGAGCTGTACCCCCAGCTCCTATATGATTCTTAATGTAGTCCTTTGGACTAGCAATTGTTGGTTTCAGGACCGGAGAGATGAGTTGGCAGTTGAAAACACTTGCTTTTCTTGCAGGGAGCCCAGGCTCAGTTCCTAGCATGCACAAGGTGGCTCACAGTCATCCATAACTTCAGTTCCCAGGGAATACAATGCCCCGTTCTCTTCTGCCCTCTGTGGGCAGCAGGCACGCACGTGGTGCACAGACACAATGCAAGGAAAAGCGCTCATACACACAAGTGGATGGAAACGCTTTTCAAATCAACTTTTGTTTCTCTTGGACTAAATTTTACAACTCTCTCACAGATTTTTACTATACAGAGTGTGTTGTTTTGTTCACATGTTTTGCTTTATATTTATTTTTTGTGCTGATGGGGCTCAAAACCAGGGACTGACACACATTAACCAAATGATGTACCACTGAACTCTCTACCCCAGCCCCTTTTAAGACAATGTGTTTTGAGGTAATGTCTCACTAAGTTGCTCAAGCAAGCCTTGAACTTGTGCTTTTCCCAGCTTAGCCTCCATAGTAGCCAGATGTAGACCAGCACACTTATCACCTCATGGTTTTTTTCCAGTTTCTTCATTTTTTATTTAATTAAAATGTATTTACATAACTTCCCCTTCCCTTTTCTCAACAACATAACTGGGTTAAAATTAGCCATAAATAATACTGGAACAACTGGGTATATTTGATCTCGATTACATCGATTAGTACACTGACTGCCTTTTTTTAGGTTGTATCAGCCTTCCTGGAATAAGTCACCATAGGTTTTGCTGTCTAAAATTTAATTAACTTTTTAATGTGTTGCTGAAGTCTCTTCATATTTTCGTAGTGTCTTAAGCTTTTAGAGGACTATCTGACTGGTTGGGTTGGGAGTACTGTGGATGGGGTAAGTTAGACTAGTTGTATGAATTTCACTTAAAAACAAAGACTTCAGGTCAAAACAGTCTACCTTAATATTAAAAACTGAACTCCAAGCTTTCCTCGGGGTGAGCTTTGCTTATTATGCCTTATGGGTTTTTGTTCTTATACTTGTTTTATTTTGTTTGTCGATAAATAGACTTTTATTATGCTGAGTAGGTTGGTTTGTTCATATGTTTTGCTTTATATTTATTTTTGTGCTGATGGGGCTCAAAACCAGGGGCTGACACACATTAGGCAAATGATGTACCACTGAACTCTCTACCCCAGCCCCTTTTCTTCCATGCCTCTCACGACTCCCCTTTCAAATTCTTTACCTTTCTAATTAGTATATACATATACAGCTACACAGCTGTAGTTTGTATGTTTTTGTATGGCTGACCTTTTGGGATTGGATAAGATTAGGGTGCTTATCTCTGAGGAAGACTAATTCTCCCACTGTCAGTAATTTGTAATTACCTGTAAGTCTTCTTCTAGAGGTGGGACCACATTGGATTCCCCCCATCTACTTTGGCATGTCAGCTAGCATTGTCATTGTTCAGGTATTGTTTCAGCAGCCATATTGTTGACATTTCATGAGTATAACTCCCCTGCAAGACTCTTGCAGAAGTCTTCCGGGGTTCTTACAGTTTTTCTACAACAGTCCCTGAGCCTTAGGTGTAAAGATTGTATTGTCAATGTATCAGTTGGGACTGGGCTCCCCATAGTCAGTTGCCCTCTGAAGGTTCTTACAGTTTTTCTACAACAGTCCCTGAGCCTTAGGTGTAAAGATTATATTGTCAATGTATCAGTTGGGACTCTGAATTTTGACCAGTTGTTACATTTTGTAATAATCTTTGCTGTAAAAGAAGCTTCTTGGATGAGGATTGGAAGATACAGTGGGTATAAGGATAATTATACTTTGGTTAGGAGTTCTCCTAGTTTAGGGAGGTAACAGTAGTAAGTCCCCTGAACTGTATGACCTGAACTCTGAATTCTATGGCACAGCTTCCTTACAATTTCCCTGACCTCAGTAGCCACAGATTGTTGGCTAGGTTTTCAGGACCAGGCATGACTACTCTCCTGATGAGCAGACCTGAAGTCCAATTATATAACTGTTGGTTACAGCCAAGATATGTGTCACTATTGCACCTTCGGGATGGTCGTTCTTACAGTTCTTACACTGCGATGATCGTTCTTGTAGTTCACAGGTGTCGCATCTGATAGGACTGTTGAGCTTGCCTCCTTTGGCAGTATATGTAGCACCTCCTGGTATTGTGAAAGCTATATGAGAGAGAAGGCTTTAGGGTCAGATCCAGCTCTATTCCTTCAAGTCCTGTTTCCAAAGTGCATCGTATCTAAAGCAGTAGAAATTTAGACTGTGCATTTTTTGTGGTTCCTACCAAAATACACTATAAAATCAGTAAAGGAAATATTTTCACGCCTCAGTTCATCCATTTGTTCACTTTTAGCTAATCATTTTAAATCATTTTCCCATCTGGCCATACTTGAGATAATGGTGTGATGTTGTAATAGTTTGGATAAAGTAGTTGTTGTTTAAGGTGGTACTTTTGTGTATTGGCTTTTATCAATTTAAAGATATATTTTCTGTTATAGGGGCCAAGTTTAGAAAATATATTGGCCATTCAGCTCACGTAACTAATGTCAGATGGTCACATGATTATCAATGGGTTATTTCTATTGGTGGAGCTGATCACTCTGTCTTTCAGTGGAAATTCATTCCTGAAAGAAAATTAAAAGATGCCCTTCACATAGCACCCCAAGGTAAGCTTAAACAGCTTCCGCATTCATAGCTCCAAATTAATGATTTTGGCATTGAAACTTATTAATAGCAGAAATTTCCTGTTAAAAATGTGTATATCTTTAAAGCCAGTTGTCACAGAGTATGTCATATGAAGTATTTGGGTTGAAATTTAATTTGTCAAATGAGTGAAGCAATAGTTCTGTTAGCAAAATCAAAAACTAATCTTTCATCTCAGAGATATGGGTTCCTAGATTTTGTATATATATTTCTTAAAAATGTCAATTCACCTATTGTGTGTAGTATTTTTAATGCTGATTATAGGTTATATTCACTTGAATCTACATAGATATTTAAATTTGGTGTAGCCATCATTGGGGAGCCAGTGGAGGGGTTTAAAGGAGCTATTGAGTTTGCAGTGAGTGGACAGGAAGATAATCTGTAGTACAGTTTACTGACATGCATGTCCATTGAATAGGTAATTTCATTTTTTGTTTTATGGTTTGTTTTCATGTCAAGTTGGCAGAATCACCCCTTTATTATTAATTTTACATTGTTGTTTTGAAAGTGAAGTCTTTAAACAAATGATATTTCATTTTTTAAAAACTCACAGAAAGTCTGGCTGAGTCCAACAGTGATGAATCAGATTCAGATCTATCTGATGTTCCAGAACTGGACTCTGAGATTGAGCAAGAGACACAGCTTACTTACCACCGGCAGGTAATGCCCTGGTAGCCTATGATGTTGCCAGAAGTTCAGTTTCTTTGTCTTGATTTCTGCTACTTTTATCTATTGTGACTTTTTATGGCTTCAGCTTCTCCAGTAATGGATGGTTCTTTCATTTTCCCTCCGTTGAGCATGGCACACTTGTGTAAAATGTCCTTTTGTGTTATATGCTTGACGTACTAAGTAAGCCTGCATTCTGTTTGCTGGTAGAATTTTGTCACCATTGACCACCCCATTCCCTTTGAAGTGTTTCCTTATGAAGTATAAAAGTTCTTGGAATACTAAATTTTACAAAGTATTTTCTTACCAGTATCTGAAAGTTATTTGAGTATATGAGCATCTTAATTAATACCTACCTTAATCGTGTTCCTATGTATATACATTTTCAAGGTTTACAAAGAAGATCTACCTCAGCTTAAAGAACAATGCAAAGAAAAACAGAAAAGTGCTACTTCTAAACGAAGAGAATGTGCTCCAGGAAATAGTATTCGATTACACTTCATTCATGGGTATAAAATACTATTTTTCACTTGTGTGTTTGAATTTGAGTTTGTACTTAATAGCTTGGCAAGTCACCCCACCTTGCTATGCCTTTGTTTCCCTATCTTCAAACTGGTGCCTGACTAAAAGCGTTGCAATGGGGAATAAATAAGCGGTGCCAGTGATGATGGACAACATAATCTGTCACACAGTGAGCCACTGTGAAAGGCTTGATTAAATTTCTAAAATACTGTCTCTTAAAGCTTGATACTACAGCCGGGCGGTGGTGGCGCACGCCTTTAATCCCAGCACTCGGGAGGCAGAGGCAGGCGGATCTCTGTGAGTTCGAGGCCAGCCTGGTCTACAGAGTGAGTTCCAGGACAGCCTCCAAAGCCACAGAGAAACCCTGTCTCGAAAAACCAAAAAAATAAAAAATAAAAAAAAGTTTGATACTACATTCATAGAAGTGGGCATGACACCTTTAAAACTGAAGGAGGTAATTATCTCTCCTACAATGTGACTAAATTGGAATTTGAGTCCCTTTTTGCTGGCATGTTTAGGATTTGGTGTTTAGCTAGTTGTTCTTAGTTTCTGGCATCACTTGGAGGCCTCACATTTCAGCTCCACAGCAATACATTTTTACTCTGGGCAAGCGTGTATTTTTCTCACCAGATTGGTAACACTTTTTTGAAAAGAATTTATACATGAAAAGTATTTTTAGGGATATAGAGGTTACTCAGTGGTTAGGAAGGTTTGCTACTCTTCCATGGGACCTGAATTTTGTTCTCAGCACCTATGGCCTCCAAGGGCACCTACACACATGTGATAGATATGAATACCCATTCACATAAATAAAATAAATCTTTAAAAAAAGTATTTCCCTTCCAGTGTTAAAACAGATAATATTTTTGTTTGGTTGTGCTGAATGAATTGGACTGTCATTGATGGTATTGTATTAACCATTTTAATTAACCAATTAAAATATGCAAATATTTTATTGCTTAAAGTTACTGTTGGAACATGTATTACATTGTCACGGCTCAACAATGTGCATAACAAAGTTGTGTTTGAAACCTTCCTCTCATTTCTCCCCACCCCCACCCCAGGTGTCATTCCCTTCCCCTATAAATAATATTTACTTTTCGAAACATTTGAATATAAGTATGTATTCATTCCTTACCATATTGTGTATAAAGGGAAGTGGTTTTACTTCATAGAATACAAACTTAATAGTGTTTTTGCAAATACTAGAAGAATACAGAAATTTCTGTACTTGATTTCGTTCATTAACACCTTAGCCTAGCTTTAGCTATTTGTAGCAAAAGAGGCTCATAACAGTAGGTAGAGTCTAAGAGATTGGCATTTTCCTTAACTATCCAGTTCTTTTAAGACCCGAAATTAAATGATCTGAGTAATACCTACTTCCCTGTATGTTCTATTTCTCTGTGTGTTAAATATTGATCAGATGAAAGATTAAAATGCATTGTACATGATTTATTTTCTGCATTAGTTACAGAGGTTATGACTGTCGAAGTAATCTTTTCTACACTCAAATTGGTGAAATTGTGTACCATGTGGCAGCAGTGGGTGTCATATATAATAGACAACAGAACACGCAGCGTTTTTACCTGGGCCATGATGATGATATTCTATGTCTGGCTATTCATCCTTTGAAGGACTATGTGGCCACAGGCCAGGTAAGTCCCCTAAAAAGACCATGTGACAATAAGTCAGATAGGCAACCTTTTCAAAAACTTGTTTTTATGTGTATGGATGTCTTGCCTACATATATGTTTGTGCACATGTGCATGCAGTACCCATGGAGTCTAGAAAAGAGTAAAAGACACCCTGGAACTGGAATTACAGATGGTTGTGGGCCTCTGAATGGGTGCTGGGAATCACAGATGGGTGGGTCATTTGACAGAGCAGTCAGGGTTCTTAACTGTTGAGTTATCTTTCTAGCCCCCCCAAACCTGATTTTTTTTAGGCTGAGTGACTAAAGCAATATAAGTAATTACTTAACAAAATGCTGTATAACACAGAATGACCATGTCTTTTGTCTATCAATTGCCACCTGCCAGTGCCAAAGCACAGATTCTAAAATCTTGTAAGATAGCTTTTTTATGGGTATTCATAAAGAAGAGGGCAAAATGTTCTTACTGTATTTAAGAACTGTACTACCTTCTTAATGTTTATTTAGTTTACCTTCACCCCAACCTGTCAGTATTTAATAGCCAAGGAACCATGGAATGAAGTCTTTAAAAACGTGAGTTAAAATAAGTTGATTATCTCACATGTTTTGGCATAATGATAGAACACCAGCTATCATAGGTGCCTAGACCCCTAAAATGAGATGCCCCCAAGCACACTACTATAGTACTAAACATTTCTCAGCCAGACTGAATTTGGTGTTTGAATCTGAGTGCCTTTATTTATTATCTATAAGCAAATTCTAGATTCTCAGTGTGTCTGTTTCCTGCTTTTAAAATAAGGATGCTATTGGTGCCTAACTTAAGGAATTATAATGGTTGTTAAATAAGCCAGAATATGTGAGGGCTGTGGGGCAGTATCTGTCAGGTAAGTCATTTCTCAGTGAATGCTAGTCCATATCACCCATCATCACTTCAATGAGATGCCTGCAGTGATCAACAGCCAATTGAAAATGTAGGTCTTGAATGCAAGTATTTTTTTAAAAATCAGATGGGCTTGTGAGACATTTGCTAATTTAATAATGGAAACAGAAAATTATTTCAGATAAAAATGTAGAAAAAAGAACCTGGGCATTTACAGGGGGAATATTTATATTTAAATAACAGGTGGCAAAATTATGAAGAAAACCATGATAAAAAATGAAAGAAACGGGAGGATTAGGCAAATTTCGTGCTATAAAGCAATCAGAAGTACCAAAACTTGTAGAGGCCAGATAATGTATAAGAATCACTAATAATGTTTAGATGAATAACAGTGAAGCAGTGTCTGATTTAGTGCTGTCTTGTTATACTTTTGTATTAAAAAGTGTCAAAATTAAGTATAATTTATTTCTATCATTGTACTTTCAGGAGTTGCTTTTTATATAAAATATGCATTATACATTGTATGATATATGTATATATATGTATTATATGTATATATATATATATCTTTATAGTTATTATACAGTTCTAGATTACTTATGCCAGAGTGAGCATCATAACCAAGTGGGTTGGTCTCATGTCTGTTGCTATGGCAAAATGTCTGAAGTAAACAACTTCAGGCATTTCATTCAGAGGACAGATTTACCTTGCTTCTCAGCTTGGGAATTTCAGTGGTTATGTAGTTTTGTTGCCTTTGGGTCCATGGGGAGATGGCACATCACAGCAGGGGACACATGCTCTGCCATGCTGGCTGTGAAGCAGACGAATAGGAATGAGCCAAGTTGTAGTGTGCCCTTTGAGGTGATACTCACTCCAGGTAACTGAGCTACCTCCCACTAGGCTCTATGTCTTAAAGCTTCTACCACTCCAGATAGCAGCCGTGGACTGGAGATGAACTCTCATGAATATATTTGAAGGCCCTTCAGATCCAATCTATAGCACCAAATTAAAGATGAATGGGATGGGAAGAGTGGCGTTGGGTGGGTGAGTGGGTAAGAAAGTGTGTTTGAAGTTTCTTCAGTGAATAAGAAGAAGTAGAGTAACCTTTCGGAAGGAAGAACATTGGGAATCCAGAGAGGTAAAAGTTCAACTAGAGAATACAAGAAAGATAAACATAGGCATGCAAGTTCTAGAAAGTGAACCTTACTAGAAGAGTAAACAAATGACATTTGTTGAATTGGTTCTCCAGAAAGCTTCTAAGGTGAAGAGCTCAGTACACACTCTTCAATAACCCCAAATGTAAATGCTCTGAACCCTCCAAGTAAAAGATGGAGACTGAGTGGACTGTCACTGAATGGGAAGCTCGCCTTCTTGGCTCCAGTGGCTAGCCAGTGAATTCTTGAGATCTGCTATCTCTGCTCCTCAGTGCTGAGGTTACAGCCACAGACAATAGTACTGACTTTGTGTGTAGATCCTAGGGGTTCAGATTAGATCTTCAGATCCTCATGCTTGCAGAACTAATGTTCTTACTCACTGGACCATCTCTCCAGCCCCTAGAATCTAGATTTTACATTTATTTATGGTGTGTGTGTGTGTGTGTGTGTGCATTTGCACATGCACACATGGAGGTTAGAGGCAACTCACAGGAGTTGGTTCTTTCCTTCCATCATGTGGTTTCCAGGGATTGGACTCAGGTCATCAGGCTTAACACTGAACCATCTCACAGGTCCTCATAGTCTAGATTTTAAAAGGGGGTATGCAAATCAAAGGGTTACCTTCTGGGAAGAGCAGGGGAATTGGGAATGGAAGCAAGAGCCAGTAAGGGAAGGGTGACTGTGCTCACAAGTGCATTACATACATGTGAAGATGTCATCATCCCATTATTTTGAATAATATGCACCAATAAAAACATTCTATGATAGAAAAACAATGTCAGAGTGCTGTTGTCCATTTTAGTTTCATATGCATGCTTAGTGCTTTAACCCTTTCTTAATTTTTTATTATACCAGTATTCTAATCTAGACTATTCTTGCTTGTTTCTCTTCATCTAAAATATGCACTTTCTGAAGTCATAGCTCTATTATGTGTTATCTGTTTCACAAAGTCTTTTCCTGAAAGTTGTTTTATTCTCACAAGTATATAGTACCATGTGTTCTTAATGTCCTGTTTTTCTATGGAGTTTACAATAGTTACCTGAATGCCATAATACTCAAAGTGTGCCTATCACAGTACTCCTGTCAACAAATAGGTACTTAGTAATCACTATCTTTCTTGATGAACTATGGGAGGAGTAGGAGGAGTCATATGGAGTTCTGTAATATTCCCTGAGACACTGTACCCAGATTTATGACCTGCTTTTGTTTTGCCCAGGGTATTGAACCATGGGCTGCATATATCCTAAGCATGTGCTTATATCCATGAGCCACAACCTCAGTTCCCTTAACTAACATTTTAGACTGTTTTTACTTAATAAAATAATAGCTCATACCATGGCATGTTCGTTTTCACAAATTTGTATCATTTTCCTTGGTTATCTCTTCACTCTGCTCCTCTCAATCCCTCTTAGAGTTTGAAGAAATGTTAATGAAAAATACTCTTTTTTGTTTATATTCTTCTCTTTGTTTTTAACTTGATAAATTTCCATGACAAATAAAGGCTATATAAGTGTTTTATTTCCTTCTAACAGATATAAAAAGAATTGTTTACAATGGCTTTTATAATTATATCTTTACCAGGTAGGTAGAGATCCCTCAATTCACATATGGGACACAGAAACCATTAAACCATTGTCTATATTAAAGGGCTACCACCAGTATGGCGTCTGTGCAGTTGATTTCTCAGGTAAGACTCCTCTTACTTCTATATAGTGTTTAAATCAGTGTTACCTAAGCTTGCTATTTAGTTATGGCCTTCACAGTTTTTATCAAAGTGTGCATGCTGTTGTAATAAAACACAATGATTAAACTAGGTTTTCGGGCTTGTTTATAATTACAGCATAATGACTATAGCTATAAAGTCTTTCTAAAATGTCCGTGTTAATATCAGCATGAGAATGGCTTTGTGCAAAAATACCTTAAAACTATCACAGTTATTCTTGTGATGTGTACCTTCCCTTTGGGCAAATTTTGCTGTTAATCTTTTATACCTTTAAAGTAAACTTTGAAAATGTTTAGGGTGAATGAAATGTGAATGTTTTCTTGGTATCTCTATTGATTAGCAACTTCAGTGCATCTTAAGTTTATTTCATGCTATCAGTTTAGCAACTATAGATATACCTGCAGTGAAACCTGGTGTGTGGATTGAAGAAAACTTTTTATTGAAGAAGTGTATATTATGGTTTTGCTGCTTTAACCGAAGTCAGTTATCCATAAGTGAGAATTGAGGGAGTGGGGAACATATATACACATATATTTTCAAGAATACTAATAGTCAAGAAACAGGAAAATGTAAAGCAGACTGAGTGGATCACCAATAAAAACATCAGTGGTAGCACTGAACAACTAATTAAGGTTTGCAAAAATGAGGAAAAGTGGAAAAGGTTCTCTTACAGTTTGACTTACAGTCCATCAACACATGTGCTTCTGTCAGTATGTCATAATAGTCATGTGTTCCAATGTTTAATATAGTCATTATTTGTTGTTTGGTAACAGTGATGACTGAAACTTAACCACTAAAACTAGCCACGTTAGTGACAGTGCATTGTATCCGATGTTTTTCATTTTATGAATTTTTCATAGTCACTGAGTTTTTATGTCACAATAGAGTTAACAATGAATTTAATTAAAATAGATGTTTTATTTTCCTTTCTTATTTTCTTAACACAGACTTTGGTTTTATTTTTAATTGACTTATAATAATTATTTATATCAATAGGGTGTAGGGTGATTAATGTCTGTGATGTCAGCAATGGATCCTAAGACTTTACATAGACCAAACAAGTGCTCAACCATTGAGCTATATCCTCAGGCCCTAGTATAATGTTTTGATAAAGGCATATATTATATAATAATCACCTCACAGGATATTTAGGATATCCATTATTTTATACATTTACCACCCCCATCCCATGCCTTCTTCTCAACCTAATGAATACATAAAATAACTTAGGTCAAGTGTGATAATGATTAAAAAAACATTATCCCAGCTTGGAAGATGACTCTATTAGTAAAATTACTTGGGGTCTGAGCCTGTCAACCTGGGTTCAATCCCTAGAGCTCATATAAAGGTGGATGGAGAGAACCAACTTCATATAGTTGTCCTTTGACTTACACACACATACACACACACACACGCACACACACTAAAATTTAAGTAAAAAGAACCATTATACCCACTCTCCTCTAAATTCTGGTTCTTTTCATAGATGTATACATGCCTAACATTTATCATTACTTTTTCAAGTTGTAAATATAGTGCTTAACGTATTAGTCAATTTTTCTGTCGCTATAACAAAACACCTTAAGGTGACTACTACTAAAAACAGAGACCTGGCTAGCTTAGTTATGGAAACTGAAAATTTAAGTCATGTGGCTCTCTTGGCCTATTGGTTCTGCTTGTAGCAAGAGTCTCTTTGGCTGTGTCACAGTGTATCTATAGCATCCTGCTGGGAGTAGTGTAAAAGGAAGAGATAACAAGGTGAGTCAGGAAGCCAGGGAGTTTTTTTGTTTGTTTGTTTTGTTTTGTTTTGTTTTTCAAGACAAGATTTCTCTGTACTGTAGCCTTAGCTGTCCTGGCACTTCCCCTGGCCTGGAACTGACAGAGATCCGCCTGCCTCTGCCTCCCGAGTGCTGGGATTAAAGGTGTGCCCCACCACAGCCCAGCGAGATTTTTATTACAACAACCATTACAATAGAGCTAGCTCTTCCTGAGGGAGCTTTATACCTTTCTTAGGGCAGAGCACCCAGCAGTTTAATCCCCTCACACCAGGTCCATATCTTTTTTTTCCCCTTTTATTAAAATCAATTTTTATTTAAATTAGAAACTTTCTTATCAATCCCAGTTCCCTCTCACTCCCATTCTCCCATGCCCCCCACTGACTCCTGCATCTCATCCCCATTTACTCCCCAGGGAGGGTGATGCCTTCCATGGGGGATCATCAAAGTCTGTCATGTCATTTGGAAAGGGCCTAGGCCCTCTGCTGTGTATCTAGGCTGAGAGAGTATCCTTCCATGGGGAATGGACTTCCAAAGTCCATTTGTATACTAGGGATAAATACTGCTTCCACTGCAGAGGCCCCATAGACTGCCCAGGCCTCCTAACTGTCACCTGAGTTCAGGGCCAGGCCCATATCTTAACTGGTCTACCAGCTTACATCATCACACTGGGGGTCAAGAATCCAGCGTACAGGACATGAGGTGGAGGGCCTGTTGGAATGAGAACCTGTGGCTCTAGAAAACGCATTAATTAGATGGTTTTGACTTCAGAATCTCATCGTTTTGGTTTTCACAGCTGATGGGAAACGCCTGGCTTCAGTTGGAATAGATGACAGCCACACCATTGTACTGTGGGACTGGAAGAAAGGGGAGAAACTGTCAGTGGCAAGGTAGGGAGACCCCTTACCATGTTGGTAAAACACTAGTGTTACCATGTGCTTCACTTTTTTGAGGTCAAGCTAATATGTGAGATTTTCATGATTATCAGCTTTTATTACCTTTATTACCTTTAAATAAACATAATCAAGCTAAAAGATAAATGATTATTATTTTTTGTAGGTTTAACCCCTGTGAACCTTAATGTGCCTTAATAAGACATTGGAAATTACTATTTCAATTTACCATTACAAAGAGTGCATTCTACTAAAAGCTATTATATACCAGCTGGGAAACATGGTAAAATGCTCATATATTTAATTGAAAAACGACGTACATGTATCAAAAAAGAAATTGTATGTTGTTTTTCTAATATTTTTCTTCATTTCTGTCTTCTAAACTGAGCCTGATTTATTTTATGATAAAATACTAACAGTTCTTAAAATGGGAAGTAGTTAACAATGTCAGAAGCTACATTTTAAGTTTGTTACACCCTCAAAGGGAGATGGTAAAGTACTTAAAAATACGAATGCTTTTGCATAGTATAGAAATGATATCTAAGGACACAGTATTTTCAAAGGAACTTTGAGGGGTTGGTAAGATGGCTCAGTGTGTAAAGTCACCAAATAATCTTAGTTTGATCACCAGGGCCTACGTGGTGAAAGGGAGAAGTGATCCCTGTACACTGTCCTCTCACTCTGACACACATTCTGTGGTATGAACAACTCTCCCCCAAAATAAATAGATGTAATAAAAGGAATATTGAAGGGTGTGCTAAGTTGTAAGGAATTACTATTTTAAAATTTCTCTAACTCATTCATGTCATAGCCAGCTTTCCCTGGGCACAGTACAGCGGGTCTCATGGGTACTATCTAAATGAAGTTCTGTTTTCACTGTCCTACTGTCTGGAGAACCTGCTGAGCAGGGTTAACAATGCATAAATGTATAAACGAATGATTTCACAGCCTGAATGTGAGAGACCAGCAGGAAACAGCTGTCTAGTGGGTGGAGGGCTCTAGCTGGGATGTAGTTGTCTTGGGACGGATTCTCTGCAGAGCTAAAGCATCCTGGTTTATTTCAGAGGCAGTAAAGATAAGATTTTTGTTGTGAAGATGAATCCCTATGTGCCTGATAAACTAATTACAGCCGGGATTAAACACATGAAATTTTGGCGTAGAGCAGGTAAGAAAATGTTTCTTTAACTCCTTTAAAATGATAGAAAGCATTACCTTTCAAATAACCTAGCTGGACTGGATTGATATGCTGGACTGGATCCTAGGATAGAAAAGGACAATTTTTAGAAAATATGAAATATGAATAAGGCCTCATGTTCAGTTAATAATACTGTGTAAATAATGGTTTCTTAGTGTTGACAAAGGGATAATGATATTAAGGTGTTAGTATTTAGGGAAACTAGACAAAGGACTATGCCGAAGATGTAACTGTTATTTTACATCTTTCTATAAACCTAACATTATCCAAGATAGCCTTATGGGTGGGAGGGGGTCATAGGTCAGGGGTAGAATGTATTCCTCAAATTTCTCAGGTTCTGGTTTGATCCCCACCATCAAAAAGAAAAGGTTTCATATTTAAGGGATGCTCTTGTCTGGTTGCATTTTAAACAAAGATGATTTAACCTGTGGGATTAGTCAGTTGATGTACAGATTTCTCCCTTTTGTTAAAGACATGTTTTAGTCTAAACTAAAACTGAAAAATTTCACAAAAATGTCTTTTATGCTATAAAGTAATACAGAAACACTCTATTTCTTTGGTCATTTGTAACAAATATGAAATGAACTCATATTTTACCACAAAACTCCTTTTTTTCAAATAGGATAGTGTATTTATGTCAGCAATGTGGCACTGAAGTCTCAGTGAACTGAAACCTTCCAGAGAAGATACTTAAGTATGAGAAGTGAAACATCAGAAAACAACAAACTTTGGGATGACATTTCCCAAGTTCACCTGACTTCCAAGTTGTGAACTATATGGGGTGCGAACTCATGTTTCAGATTTGTATTGAATGCTGTACCAGAGACTCAGTCAATCATAGTACTACAGTTATAAAGTGAAATAGAATTTAGGATTTCATTCCTATAAATGTAAATAAGTTTTTCAAGTATCAATCACTTGGAATTGAAAATGCCTACTAACACTTGAGAACACACACACACACACACACGCACACACGCACACACCTACATGTTTGTTTTAAATAAGAGGTTTAAAGAAAGTAAATGCTGAGGGCCTGGAGAGATGGCTCAGTGGTTGAGAGCATTTGCTATTCTTCTGAGGACCAAAGTTTAATTCTGCTCATAGGTAGGGGATCCAGTGCCCTCCTCTGGACCTTATGGGTGCTGCATGCATGTGGTGCATAGGTATACATGCAGGCAAAATACACATACATATACATAAAAAAACTTGTCACAGACTCCCTTCAATTATAAAAAATTTTTAAAAGAATATTAGTGCATACCTTAAAATTGTAATTGAGTAACATTTTTCCTGAAGTTTTGTTAGACATCTCATAGCCTTGGATCAAACTCATAAATGGATAAATGATAAGGTTTGATACCCATTTTCAGTCTTCCATATTTTCGGAAGTCAGATACACAGAGTTCATTAGGCAAGTAAAAATAATTACTTGTTTTCTTTAAGTATTACCTAACCCCTTATGTACATAGTTTTAGGCAAATTATTAGTTGAAGGAATACCTTAAGCATGAGGTTAAACTGGATTCTCATGCTATTTTTTCCCCAGGTCTATACTTTTGTAACTGTGGACATGTTTTTTTTTAATGAATCAGGGGGAGGATTAATTGGAAGAAAAGGCTACATAGGCACTCTGGGGAAAAATGACACAATGATGTGTGCAGTGTATGGATGGACTGAGGAGATGGCTTTTTCTGGAACATCCACAGGAGATGTGTGCATCTGGAGAGATGTCTTTCTTGTAAAAACAGTTAAAGCCCACGATGGGCCAGTGTTCAGTATGCACGCATTGGAGAAAGTAAGTAACCTAAGGTAATTTTAAGTTAAATACAGTTATCATGGAAGGAGTACTGCTTTTTACTTGGCTTGGCTACCCAACTGTAGTCTGTGTTTTTCCTTCTTTCCAAATCCCTAAGTATATGGAATAGGTATTCTGTTTAAAAACGTGTTTTAAATTTCATATAGTAGCACATACCTGTGACTCCAGCACTCAGAAGATGAATGGAGGAGGATCCTAAATTCAAGGTCATCTAGTTCAAGGATGCCTGAACTACATGAGACCCTATCTAAAAAAAAAAACAAAAATAAAAAAAATGAAAAGCTTTTGCTAGAAGTAGTGGCTCATGTGTATAATCTCAGCACTCAGGTGGATTGGAAGTTTGAGGCTAGCCTGGGCTATAAACAGAGACTCGCTTAAAAAAAAGGAAAGGAAAGGAAAAGAAGGGTTGCTGAGATGGCTCAGCATCAAAAATACTGCTCAGACCTGACAACCTATGTTCAGACCCTGGAACCCGTGGTGGAAAAAGAGAACCAACCCTCAGGAGTTGTCCTCTGACCTAGCCTTTCTAGGCTGTCTCTCATGCACACCCAAATTATTATTATGAAAGAAAGGAAAATAAAAGCTTGCTATATTACGCCCCTGCTATGCTTCAACATCACGCTAAGCGCTCTCTGTATAATCATGTCCTATTCAGTGCCATTGCTGTTCCTTCTTTTGCATGGTAAAGTGGGCTTTGGAAGGATGTGTGGCAGGTGCAGCTCATCACCCACTGGAGAAACTACTCTTTTGGCATCCTCTCCTATTATCCCTGTAAACATCTGTAGGTCTGTGTTGATGTTTGGGAGCTATAACAGATGCTAAGTCCCTGTTATTCAGAAGCTGTGACTTTCATCTACATTCTTTTCTCTATTGTTTTTCAGTGTAAAGCAGGGAATTGTTTCTGAGTGTTTTGGTCTTTACTAACTGGAACCCTTTGTTTTCATAGGGATTTGTAACCGGAGGAAAAGATGGTGTAGTAGCCCTTTGGGATGACTCCTTTGAAAGATGCCTCAAGACCTATGCTATAAAAAGGGCTGATTTAGCCCCAGGATCCAAAGGTGATTTCTTATTTAGCCTATCATTCAGAAAAAGACTTAATTATTCATCAATGTGATCGTCCACTGAGGTGAAGCACAAGCAATATATTTCCCTTCTTGATGTGCATCAGAATTAAATAGAACTTACTTAACATGATACCAGAGTCACCCTCCTCCTTTCTCTGATGCACTTGATGAAATACTAACTGTGACACTCAACGTTTAACTTTCATAGTTACCAGCATTCAGGAATCTGTTGTCAGGCTGCATTTTGAGTCCAGCTCCCAAGTCTGAAAACCTGAGAACCCACAAAGGAAGGAGAGACCTGTGCTGGCTTCCCCTCTAGCCATGCAGGTCTTTTGTTGTCTTTGTGTGCATGTGTATGTGTCTGTGCATTCCTTCCTTTCAGGGACTGTGCCACACTGTAGGCATGACACCAGATAATGCAGAAATATTAAGCTACACAAAATAGGGATGTCCTATGATATTTTATTGAGGGAGAAATCACTTGTGTGAGAAGACAAGAAAGCCGAGAACCAAAGGTCCGCATGCTGTTCTCTGGGCCTCAACCAGAACCCAAAGAGAAAACTCTCCTCCCCCTAGCTCCTTTATTCCCTGTATGTTCTACATACTTGTGACCACACCCAAAAGGTGTGGTCAGTCCTCAGGGTACATAGATCTCTCCCTATACCACACTCCCTCTGATCTTGAGGCCTTTTCTGCAAGCTTTTGCTTGCTCCCAGAGTCTGTTCTTCCCTCCAGTGACAACCATGTGCTCACTATTCAGATCTCAAACAGGATTTATTCTAGATGAATTCACCCTCACTTCCCACTTTAGGAAGTTTAGTTGCCTTCTTAAAGTCTGCCTTTCTAATAACCTCCTCACACAAGATCTGTTGCAAGAGTTAGGTCTGCCATGCTTGCCAATATGTTACCGAGTCCTGAAGGTAGCTAGGACACACTGGATGAAGGGATATATCTTACACTGAATTGGAGTTCCTGGTTTGGATTTTATAAATGACCTTAAAGGGAACAGGAAGAAGGAGATTTGCTAATATATGAGGCAAAGAAGTGGTTATCAGAATGATTGTGTGGGATCTGGGTAGAATGCAGTTCTGTGTTGTTCCCTTATTCTGAGATTAACAAATTGAAAGAAGGAAACACAGTGCATCCTTAGAATTTATAAAATATAAAAAGAAACACAACTTCATAATGTGACTTTTACCTCCCAAATAGCATCAGTGGAAAATATACATTCTGGGATTAACTTCATGTCTACAAGAACTTTTTCCCTTTAACATTTCAGGTTTGCTCTTGGAAGATAACCCATCTATACGTGCCATATCATTAGGACATGGTCATATTTTAGTTGGCACAAAGAATGGTGAAATATTAGAAGTGGATAAAAGTGGCCCAATAACACTTCTGGTCCAGGTACTTTAAATACTGACGTGTACTTTTCTTCCTTTGCAGTTCATGCTTTCATTCAAAATTGACACTGGTGAAAATGATGCAAAATGAATTAGGGAAATTAGCTCAGTGACTAGACATAAGTAGTAAATGAATACACATGCTCTCATGCAGAATTATTGCCAATGCTTAAGTAAAACTTTATCACTAATTGTGAAATCAATGGAACAAAAGCTAGTTATAATTTATTTGACCCATGCTGGGCGTTGGTGGCACACGCCTTTAATTCCAGCACTCGGGAGGCAGAGACAGGTGGATCTTTGTGAGTTCGAGACCAGCCTGGTCTATAAGAGCTAGTTCCAGGACAGCCTCCAAAGCCACAGAGAAACCCTGTCTTGAAAAACCAAAAAAAATTTTTTATTTGACCCAGACATTCATTTTGTGTTTAATTTAACATAAGATATTTGTTTTCTGAAACTCTTTGGTTAAGTATGTCTTAAGTGTATGGCTTACAGAAGTGAAAAAGAGCATAACTATAAACTCAATGTTAATGAAAATATTTGTTAGTGAAAGAAGCTAGCAAGAATTCAGAAATAAACTTTCTAAAACAACTAAGTCTCACTGTGGTCTGCTGATCTGGAGCTTGTTGTGTAGACCAGACTGACCTCAAACTCATGGAGCTCCACTTGCCCCTGTGCCTGCTTCTGCCTCCTTTCTTAATGCAGACATATTTCTTTAATTCTCTGCTTCATTCTTAGCAGGACACCAAAGAGCATGCACAGAACACTGCTCATGCCTTATCTAGTGTACTTAGTGCTTTCTTGTTAATACCCTGTCGGCGAGACTGTAAAAGGCAAAACATGTACTAATGATAGCTTATTAATCTCACCTACGTAACATGTCTTTGAAATAAAAACACACTAAAGTCATTGTGAGGTTTCTGGGATGTGTGTGAGTGTGTGCATGTGTGTGTGTGTATGTATGTGTGTGTGTGTGTGTCTATGTAACTCTGACTAACCTTGCACTCATGATTTTCCCCCTTGGGTCATATACTACATGTCTGACTAGTCAGACAGTATTACTACAAATACTCTTAGATGTAAATACAGAAGAATTACTTTTTAAATGTTCATAGGAAAAGATTTAGAAATCATAAATAGTGTCTATTGAGATTTTAAAAATTGTGGGGTGGGGAGCTGAGAAGAGTTGGAGAGGGGATAAATGTCAAAATGCATTGTACATGTATATGGCATTTTCAAAGAGTAAATGAAAATACTACCGTAAAAGAGAGAGGAAAATTTTATAAAAATTTAGTAGACTTATTTGAGCACTAAAGTACTCATGCAGAGGACCACAGTCAAAATCAGAAGAGATCTGGGGAAATGTGCTTCAGTATAGGCAACAAGCTCTTGTCAGCTAGGTGCAAAAAACAGAGATCCATTTGGTTGGTTATGATTTTATTAAACCTTAGCTTGACATTATTGGCAGTTTGAGATGGTCACATTCTCTGATTGGAGCCTATTGGTGGCCTTTGTTTGGTAAAGTATTTGGTTTCATCTTAGTATTTATGTTAGCTTTCAGGTTACTTACATAATAACCTAAAGTATATATGTTGTCTTAAAGGCCTCAGTAAAATTGAATACATCTTTTTAAAAAATGGTGCTAGGTATTTAGGCCAGGGTCTTATGCACACTGAATATATACTGTACCACTGAGTCATATCCCAACCCATCTTACTAATTTTTTATATTGATTTTAATGTCTTCTTTGCTACTTGACATTGGGGTTCATGATAGCCTTGCCTTAGCCATTATTGTCTAAATGTATAGTAAATCCAGTGAAACAAATCAAGCAAAGGTTTAATTGTTGGAAATAAGTAAAAAAAAAGTAGTAATTTCGGATATAACAACTATATACCTTGTATATTGAGTTAATAAATTGAAAAATTATTAAAACTGATAGGCCTCTTGTAATATGAGTTTAAAACTGAACATAAATAAATTAGTTGTGTTTCTTTATATAGTAACAATATGAATAAAATATTACATAAAATATTATTCATAAAATAAAACTATATAGTAACCAGTATTTTATATTATTTTATTATTTTTACATGTATTCATTGATTGAGGCATGTGTGCAGAAGTCAGAGGACAACTAGGGGGAGTTAGTTCTCTTCTTCCATCATGGGATCTAGGAATCAAAATCAGATTGCCAGGCTTGGGTGCATGTGCCTTCATTGTCTGATCCTTCCCACTGGTTAGTCCAATAACCAGGATTTTTTTTTGGTTTTTCAAGACAGGGTTTCTCTGTATTGCTTTGGAACCTGTCCTGGAACTTGCTCTGTAGACCAGGCTAACCTCAAACTCACAGAGATCCGCCCGCCTCTGCCTCATGAGTGCTGGGATTAAAGGCATGCGCTACCAACACCTGGCAATAACCAGGAATTTTATAGCTAAAATATGAAAGACCTACACTAAGGAAATTATGAAATTTTAATAAATATATAGGAGATCTAAATAAATGATAAATTCTGTGTTATAAATCTGTGACAAGATTTTTTTTACAAAATCTGCTTTTTAAGAAGTACCTAGAAGAGAAAATAAGAATAAGGAAGAAAATGTTAAGACACTCTCCATAATAAAAATATAGAAAACACAAATTTATATTATCTAAAAAGTATGGGAGTGTGTATCCCTAACAGGATGTTAAAAGACAGCAGTGTTTGTAGCAGTGCTGTCTGTAGATCAGTCCGGGGATCTGTGCTAATGGGATCAAGTTCTCATGAACACAAAATAGTTCTTTAGTCACTACAATCTCTAAGTTACTATGAGCAAGGTTCTCTGGTTTTCACTGTACAGTCTTATTTTGCTAAACTTTTTCCTATTTTTAATGCTATTTTAAACAGGATTTTCTTATTTATTTCAGATTGTACTTTTCTAGTATATAGTGCAGTTGGTTTTGTATACATCCTGTAAATGGGAACTTAGGCCTATAGACTGCTAATTTCACTTATTAGTTCTAACAGTGTTGCAGTAGATTCTTTACCATTTTTTATGTACAAGATCATGCCACCTGTAAATAACTGATTCACTTCCTCATGTCAGTTCTGGTTGGCTGTTACTTCTTTTTCTTGGCTTGTTGCCCTGGCTAAAACTTCCAGTATAACACTGAATAAATGCAGTGAGAACAGATGTTATTGCTTTTGTTCCTGGTCTAAGGATAGCATTAAGTTTTCTACCTTTAAGTATGATGTTAACTGTAGAATACTGCCTCCCTCCCTCTCTCCCTCCCAACCTCCCTCCCACCCTCTGTTCCTTGCTAGTTCCCTTCCTCCTTTCCTTCCTTTCTTATTTTGAGACATAGTTTTGTATTGTAGGTTGTCCTGACTTGTCTGGAATTCACTATGTAGATTAAGCTGGCCTTGAATTTGCAGCTGTCCTCTTGCCTCAGATTCCTGGGTAATGGTAGTATGGGCTTGCAGGTTTTTCATAATGAAATTTTAGGTTTTTCATAAATGCTCTTTACTAAGATGAGGAATAATGATTTAATTTAATTTCTTTTTTTTCAGACAGGGCTTCTCTGTATTGTTTTAGATGCTGTTCTGGAACTCGATCTGTAGATCAGGCTGGCCTCAAACTCACAGAGATCTGCCTGCCTCTGCCTCCCGAGTGCTGGGATTAAAGGCATGTGCCACCGACACCCAGCTAATTTCTGATTTGTTGAGTGGTTTAAATCATGAGCCAAGAGGGATTTGTCGGATGCTTTTATGTGTCTATTAAGATGCTCATGGTGTATAATTTTCATTCTGTGACAGTAATTACATTGATTGATTTTGAGGTTTGACAACCTTCCTGGTTGCAGTGTATAATTGTTTTTACATGTGATGGATCCCATTTGCTAACATATCGTAGAAGATTTTAGTACTCCTGGTTAGAAAGGTTATTCCTTTGTATTTTTGTTAGCTATCAGGCTCTATAAAATGATTAGTGCCTCATGGTTTAAGAAGAAAGTAGAGGGAAAGAAAGCTTCTAATCTCTTCTTAAAGAAACTGACTTTATAGCAGAATACAGAAAACTATCATCTCTAAATGTGCTGTCAAGAACAGTAGAGGCTGTAATGAAAGAGAATTGGGAAGAGTTTGGTAAACTGGGATGGTATGCTAATAGAAAACACAGACCAATCAGTTTGCCCAGAGGTAAAATCTCAGTCAGGTCTCTGGAGTTGACTATAAGGACAAGAGAAGGCTTCTGGGTCTTGCAGGCTTTAGGAAGTAAATGCATATAGTACAAGAAGAGACAGTGATATCAGGTCTTCTTGAGTCCCAGAGGGGCTTCATTATTTTTTTTTTCATTTATCATTTTTTATTTTAATTTTAAATAGCTTGTTTTAGATGTCAATCCCAGTTCCCTCTCCCTACCCTCCTCCCGCACTCCTTTTCCCCCCATCCTCCCCCCCAATCCTTCCACATAGGGGATATCTAGAGTCTGTCATTTCACTCTGGGTAGGGTCCAGGCACTCCCCTAAGAGTCCAAGCTGAGAGAGCATCCCTCTGTGTGCTATAGGCACACGATGACTGTATTCCAGGGATAGACACTGATCCACAGCTCAGGGCCCCATAGGTTGCCCAGGCCTTCTCGCTGACACTCACATTTGGGGGGGGTCCAGATCAGTCCCATGCTGGCCTCTCCACTGTCGGTCTGGGGTCCAAGAGCTCTCCCCTGTTCAGATCTCTGCTGGTTTTGCCAGCCCATTCTTTGCCAATTTGCTCATCACTCCTCTCTCTCTGTCACTGAGTTCCTTGGGTTCAGTTCAGTGACTAATTGTGTGTTTGCCTCTGCTTCCATCAGTCACAGGATGAAGGCTCCCGGATGGTTATAGACCTCAAGTTCATTATCTGGAATGGGCATTCGAGGTGGTCTCTCCACCATTGCTTAGCTTGCCAATTGGTGTTCCTTTAGATCACTCGAGGTCACTCTGGTGCCTGATCTGTCTTCTATCCTATGATTCCCTCTTCCCCCTATTCTACCCCCACCCCCTCAACTTCCTGTTCCCCCATGACCAACTCTCTTCCTCTTCACCCCCTCTCTTCTTCCCAGCCCCCACTCCCCCCCCACCCCTCGCCGTGCTCCCCATCCATTCAGAGGATCTTGTCTCAGTCCTCTTCTCTTGGGTACTATGCATATATGTATATCTTTTAGGTTCTTTCCTGTTTCCCAGACTCTCTATCAGTGGAAGTGCAGACTGGCACTATCCTGATCCATGTCTAAAATCCATCCTTAGCCATCAGGGAAATACAAATCAAAACAACTCTGAGATACCATCTCACTCCTGTCAGAATGGCTAAAATCAAAAACACTGAAGACAATTTATGCTGGAGAGGATGTGGAGACAGGGGAACACTCCTCCACTGCTGGTGGGAGTGCCGACTCATACAGCCTCTTTGGAAATCAGTATGGAGATTCCTCAGGAAAATGGAAATTAATCTACCACTAGACCCAGCAATTCCACTCTTAGGCATATACCCAAATGAGGCAAATTCATACAACAAGGGCATCTGCTCCACTATGTTCATAGCAGCATTATTTGTAATAGCCAGAACCTGGAAGCAACCTAGATGCCCCTCAACTGAAGAGTGGATAGAGAAAATGTGGTACATTTACACAATGGAGTATTACTCCGCAGAAAAAAACAATGGAATCTTGAAATTCGCAGGTAAATGGATAGCACTGGAAGAAACCATCCTGAGTGAGGTAACCCAGTCGCAAAAAGACAAACATGGGGCTTCATTATTTTTGGTAGCACTGTACTCAAGATAGAGTTGACATCTGGAATAGGAACTGGGAGAAAAGCTTCCGGTAGTTAGCTGTGCACATCAAGCATGTATCCTCCAACAGGCAGCTGGGTCAGGATGAGAAACTGATACACTACCTAACCTGGGAAGCTGGCCCTCCAGCCAGGAGCTGGGGACAAAGCCAGGTGTTCTTGGTTGCAAGAGTCTGTGTTGGTTTCAGTGTGGATCAGTTGTGACCAGAAATAGGGACTGGAATCCAGTACATGTGCCATCACTATTTTGACCAAATTCCATCAGGTTTTCTTTAGTACATTTTCCTTCATTTCTTCTATTTTCTTGGAACCATGTCTGGGTTTTACTGAATTGGAATCTTTCAGTTCCACTTGTGAGCGGGTCTGTGGATGGCCTCATCTAATTCATTTATTTTCAGGTTACGCTAAGATGAACTGTGCTTTCTTTACAGGGACACATGGAAGGAGAGGTGTGGGGTTTGGCCACACATCCTTATCTGCCCATCTGCGCTACTGTTAGTGATGATAAGACCTTAAGAATATGGGATCTCTCTCCTAGTCATTGCATGTTGGCAGTCCGGAAACTGAAAAAGGGTAAGAGGTTCTCTGACTTGAGCAAAGATTAAGCTGTCACAATCTTCTGACATTCACAAACAGCCATAGAGTGTCTCTTATAAAAAATTGTTGGAAATTCTCTCATCTTCCTTGGCCGAAATACATGACATTACATGGTCAGGGTCATGGAAAGGTCCAAGGGAGGGTGATTTTATTCACTTTTTAACTTAACTTGTTGCTTAACCTCTCTTTAACAATATAATGCCAGTTGGAGGCAAGTATTGCACTCACTGGTCCAATAGTATGAGCTTACTTTGATAGTTTTGAATTCTAGTAATTGTTTCTGGAGCTCTTGGTGTAGATATAGATGGCATTATTCAGGTCCTACTGTTCTCTTTTGCTTTTTTTACAGTTCTCTAGTTTAACAGCATTGGACATATGTCTGAATTTACTTGGATCCTTCCTGCTTTATGCTTCCTGAGTTTGTGACCTTTTGTGTGTGTGTGTGTTAATGTTGAAAAATTGTCTGCCAGTGCTAGAGGCTCCTACTAGAAGTACTTCTTTGCATCAGGTTATAGGCAAAACACATACTTCTGTACTTTTGGGTTTAAATATTCTCACTTAGTTATGTTTATTTTATCCAGCGGTAGTTCAAGGGGGGAAGTTGCTTTTCCTAATTTGAAAGGGATATTGTGAACTTTTTCTTTTTTGAGACAAAATCTCACTATGTCTTATCCTAGCTGGCCTCAAACTCTGTATAGATCAGGCCAGCCTCAAATTCACAGAGATCTACCCGCTTCTGTCTCCTGAGTGCTGGGATTAAGGGTATGAGCCATAACATCTGGTGGTATTTGTGACAACTGGTTAAGTTAATATAATAAGAGTACTGGTGTCATGGTGGGTTAATTACGAGACAGTGATAGAAGTGGGACTCTCATAAGAAAAAATTTGAAAATTACTCAATTTTATAAAAATCAAAGAATAAATAGAAGTATAGATACACAATATGACTTAATGTTTATATTCTTAAAAGTCTGAGAAATGAATATATTCTGAATGATTACCAGCCCTTTGGAAAGTTCCCATTAACAGCTTCTTTTGTTAGTTTGCTATTGGCCACCTATAATATAGAAGTGGTATGATTTCAAGTTTTAGGCCAGTCTAGGCTGTACAATAAGACCCCATCTCAAAAACAAGTAACAAAACAGAAGCCCATATATCCTATAGTTTCAGTTTTTAATTATAATCAATTCTGAATTTTAATGGAATTTCTGTTTTTGGATTCTTGCTGTCATTCTATGTCTTTCTTCATTCCATGCCTTCGCTCTTTTTGTAGCACCATATCTCTGTAGATCTCTAGTGATGAACGGTCCTCCATCTATTATTAAATCTGTTAGCACATTTTAATCATTTTTTTTCTTCATCAAAGCCAGGAATCATGGGTTTGCCCAAGTGGAGGTCTCTGAAAATAATTTCTCAGGCTACCAAGGGTGACAGTGTAGAGCTTTGTCTCTCTGCCCCTGTTTCCAGGAACAAAATGGCATATACAATACCAGGCTTAAAAAGGTCTGGAAATTGGAAGGAGTATACATGAATAGGTGGCACAAATCTCTTCACACATTCTCGCTGCATAAAAATTTTTTTCAAGAGGAGCTAGTATGAAGCAGAGTTGCATTTTATTAAGAGATTTTAGTATGGCTTTAAGCACAGCGGTTAGGAGAAGGGCAATTGGGAAGAAAGAGACACTCAAGAGTGTGCTTGTGGACTTCTCGGAGAGATCACACTTCATTCTCTTTTCGGCAGTATACCATTTTGGAGAGTTTGGAGCTATTATGTACAAAGAGTTGCTAAGAACCTTCATAATCATAGGGACCCAACAGGATTACATCTATGAGGTAAACATTTAGGTCACATGGATGTAGAAAGGTAAAAGCAATAGTCTTGAGATCCCCAGAGGCATCTGGGAAAAGAGTAAAGCCTTATTTGAAGTCATATAGGCTTAGGCTTTAAACTCAGTTCATTGGTATTTTGACATTCTTATTTGAAAGTAGTTATAAATAAAAGAAACATCTATGTTGAAAATTTTTAGAGCAAATATTACCACTGTGTTGCTTCTTAGCTGGCAAGAAGCTTCAAGGAGACTCTGAGGTGAGGGAACCCTTTTCATTCTTACGATTCCATAATGCTCCCTGTTTTTTACATCCTGCTTCAAACCTGTGGGTCAGCCTGAGCCCACCTCTTCCTCTCTTCTGGTCTTAGAGGATGTTTTGTTCTGTCTATCCCTCCTGCCTCAGCTTCCTGAGTGCTGGTTATGCTGAGCCACCACATTCAGCAGAGAAGTTGAATTGGACATAGCTGTGCCAACTGTGCAGTGTCATCTAGGACTGTCGTACTGCTATAGCAAAGCTGACCCATTTTGATGGTTGCTTTGTGGCTTACAAACATGAAACTCTTTTTGTCCATCTTTGCTCTAGAGCAGTGGATCTTGACCTTCCTAATGCTGCGACCTTTAACACAGTTCCTCATGTTGTGGCAACCCCCAACCATAAACCTATTTTTGCTGCTATTTCATAACTGTAATTTTACTACTGTTATGAGTCATAATATAAATATCTGATATGCAGGCTATCTGATATGCAACTCATGTGAAAGGGTCATTTGGCCCAAAAGGGGTCACGACCCAAAGGTTGATAACCACTGCTCTAGACTGCTATATTTTGACCCAAGCTATGAGCCTAGTAAAAGACAACACGGGGTGGTTCTGCTAGTTCTTCAGAAAGATAAACATTTCTTTACAAGGCAGCTGCTCCAGGTCAGATTTATCAGGTACAGAGAGAAGCAAGCTATGTGTGTTGGCAAGGGAGTCATAGAATTATGTAGAAGTTTGAGATCTGGATCCTGTCAGAACCCAACCAAATGTGCACATTCACAATTTCAGAGTTTACTATTCAGTGCCCCAGTTTCCATAGAAGAAATGTGGTGAGGCTGTGTAGTTAAATTGACATTATAATTTATCCACAACGTTAAATTTGTGTTTAATGCTTATGGACCATTGGGTGTCAGGAATTCTTTTAAACTTGCTGTGGAAGCTTTAACGATCCCACCTAGTGTTGAACACTCACGACCTGAGCCGGTTACTTCTCTCTGTACATGATTCATGCATTTAGAATCTCTTGCACATCAGCTTTCCTGTAACCATCATTAGCACAGTGTTCATAGGCAGCAGCCCCAGGGTTCCCCGAGGCCTCAAGTAAACAGCATCACAGTCAGCAGCTGGAGATGAGTTGGCTAATTGTGGTGCTTGTGTGTGCCTTCAATTACTGGCATTTCATTTCCTGTTGACTGGGACTCAGACTGCTCAGTCCAAAGGGCACAAAGTGATAACTGCTAAGAGGCAGTTTATTACTAAAGGCATAATAGAGGACTCTGGAGGCTATAAAAGGAACAAGAGAAGAAAGCAGATGTACCTGTAGGGACAGTTGACAACGAAAAAGGAACGAGCATAAGGGAAGTAGTGGCCTCTCCAGGGTGAAATTCAGATCTCTTTCGAGGAGACGGCCTTGATGCCACTACACCCTGTGCCTCCTGCCAGTGGTAAAGGAGTTTTCCAGAATATGTGGACCATGGCTAGTCTGGGAAAGCTTCTACTTTCACAGTCATTCACAGCAACACCTCTATCCCTATAAATACATTTGCTGACCCCAGTGCTCTAGAAGAAAGAACCCAAGTCCCTTTCTTCATTTTGGGCCTTGCAGTTTCCCTGTGATGGTGGACCAGGGACTGCATTAGTGGGGAAGTAATTAGCAATAGAAAGAAGAGTGTATTGAATATATGGCAAAGATCAGCACACTGAGCAGTATAGAATGCTATTTGTAGTATAAGGCTGTGGGAAGATGTCTGTAGTTTAAAGTCCTCGTGTGGTTGCCTTGAGCTGATTTATGTTTCCTGGCATATAATTCATATCATGTAAAAGGAGGGCAGTCCACATTGGCTGCTATGCAGTGTTGCGATCATATGAGCTCCACTGTGCATGCAATTTCCAGTTGTGTAATTTCTGCCATGCAAATCATAGTCATGTAAATAAGAGCAGCTCTGACCAATCAAGTTGCATTCTTGTCCTAGTCTGGTTTCTATTACTGTGATAAAGACCATGACCAACAGCAACCTGGAGAGAAAGGGGTTTAGTTCTGCTCACAGCTGGGGTCCATCAAGAAAGATGGAGCAGGAACTGAAGCAAGATTCATGGAGGAGTACTGCTTACTGGCTTGCTCCTGCTGACTTCCTCACCCTGCTTTCTTACACACCTCAGAACTACCTGCCCAGGGCCAGCACCACCCACAGTGGGCTGGGCCCCCCACATCAGTCATCAGTCAAGAAAATGCCACACGGGCTTGCACACAGGCCATTCTGATGGCAGCATCTTCTCGGATGACTCTAGCTTGTGTCTAGTTGACAATCTAACCAACACAGTCTTAGTGAGAGGCTCAGGTCATAGGATAACAGGTTTCAGCTATGTTATCTCAAGTAGCAGTTTGGGATTCCTGCTTGTGGAAAGTGCCCAAAGGAGGTCACTGTGCCATCTGTGGAGTCTTGGGCTTTCCTGCCACAGTACTATTCTTGGCCAACATCAAGATAGCTGACAAAAGTAGCTACAGGATTCAGTTTAATATCATATAGCAGGGAAAAGAAGTATGGATTTGAAGTTGGCTGGTAATTAAACAAGTTCTATCCAGATTCATGTTTATAACCACCACCTGCACACTGCCATCTCCCCTGTTTGTAGCCCTAGCTTGTTCTCCCGAGAAGGGTTAATTATGTCAGATGCTTTCGTCATGTCTTCCACTGAGTTTCTTCTAGGCATCCTTAACTAAGGGGATAAATAACACATATACTCGTCTCAGTGAATGACATCACTTTTGATCTGGACCTTTGTCTTTTTCTCCTACTCCACACTCCTTACTCAGGTCCTGTCTCCATACTTGTCCATTTCTGTTCCTTCAACTGCTGTCACCTTGCTCTTAGTCATCACTGTCTCTTGATTCTCAAATTGCAGCAATCATTCCTAGATTTCTTCAATACCAATGTATGCTTGATCATTAGGTGATTACTTATTCCCAGTTCAGTCTGACTTTTCATTCTGTAACAGCTTCACCCTATCGCTCAGAATACATGCTAGTACCAAAAACTTTAGGGTTTTGCCTGTACTTGCCATATATCTTGCTGTTAGGATAAGCCCATTATTAACTCTTTATTTTATCAATGTAGCTCTGACCCCTTTTGAAATGAACAGTAACATCATTAATAATAAATAATATTAATATCACATACTTTCAAAACAGATCTTCATAGATTAAACTGTTAATTGTCTGGTGTCCTTTTTTAATTTTAAAGCACTTTACAAAGATAGCCTCATTTTTAAGATTCTGATTGAATAGATCATTCAAAGATAGCCCTTGCCTCCTGCTCCCACCCCCAAGCTTCACTTAGGTAATAGGCTTCTATTAGTCAAAAATTATCTTTCTTTTCGTCTCCTTTCTGTTAAACTAAATGACAGAATGTTTTTGTTAAGGTTAGAAGCTAGTTTGTCTTAACAGAATTTCTTGACTTCTTTGTATGTCGATTTGAGGCCATAATAAATACAGGTTCCTCTATATAACTTAAGGTCCTTAAAGCACATACTCTAAACATATATATGTAACAAGACATCCCCTGATGCTTTCCTTCTCTTTCAGGTGGGAGATGCTGCTGCTTTTCCCCCGATGGAAAAGCTTTAGCTGTAGGTCTCAATGATGGAAGCTTCTTAATGGCAAATGCAGACACTCTGGAGGATCTTGTGTCTTTTCACCACAGAAAAGATATTATTTCAGATATCCAGTTTTCACCTGGTGAGATTGCATTAAATGTATTTAATTACTAGCATCTGTCTGGCAGTGAGGAAATGTATCAACATGTAATAATTTTCTAATTTATTTTACCTCAGATCATAATACACAAAGTGTGTGTGTGTGTTTTCAGTTTGTAGTAGATGTGCATGTGTGGTGTGTATACTGATAGAGGACAGAGTTAGGAGTCCTGCTCAGTCATCATCCACTTTAGTCCTTTACTACCTGAAGCTAGACTACCTGGCAAGGTCAGCAGTACTGTTTCTATCCCTAGCAGTGTTGAGGTCACAGGGTGTGGTCATGCCCAGCTTTTACATGGGTGTGAAAATCTAAACTTAAATCCTTATGTTTTCATTGCAAGCACTGACCACCTTTCCAGCCCCAGAATTTTAACTTTTTGATTAGGCAGCAGGGTGAGGTGTAAAAGCCCTGTACTCGTCAGTGTAAACGCCTCGTTTAATCTTAATCCTTATGCCACTAGTGTTCCAAATGACTTGGGACCAGGACACTTTAGGTGGACTTTAGCTTTCATGTTTGTACTTTTTGATAGTTTATGTCCCCAGTTCCTTTGATTCATTGTCTGCTTCAGAGCTGACTACAGTATAGGAATTACTAATGACAAGACAAAATTTCTTATGTTGATTTAGGTCCTTCCACCCCTCTAAACTTAGCAGGATTGTTTTTGAAGGATTGATTGGATCATACATAACTCTTTAAAATTTGCTGTCCACTGATCTAATGTGTACACTTAGAAAGTTTGCTTCATTTTGTTATTAATGTTCTTGAAATATATTGTCATTTGATATCAACATTTATGTCTGATCATAATATTACTTATGAGACATTTAAGATTTTCTTGAAAAAATAAGCAAAGTTACCTCTAGTTGCAGAGTTAAAAACTCCTCCCACATAGTAGATCAGTATTTATCCCTGGCATACAAATGGACATTGGGCACCCATCCAACAATGAGAGATGCACTATCACCCTGGGCTCTTGGGGGAGGATCTAGGCCCTGTCCTGGATGAAATGACAGACTATGGACACCCCCATGGAGGGCCTGACCCTCCCTGGGGAAAGGAGTGGTAGTGTATGGGAGGGGTAGTGGAAGGGTGAAAAACTCCTCCCACAGGTAGGAAATGACAAGCGAACGTCTCTGTTGTAGGTTCTGGGAAATACCTGGCTGTGGCGTCCCATGACAGCTTTATAGACATATACAATGTGATGAGTAGTAAACGAGTGGGGGTATGCAAAGGAGCTACAAGCTACATAACCCACATCGACTGGGACACTAGAGGTGAGGCGTGACGTGACTCAACCAGTGTAAGGCCCTCATGTGCTCTAGTATACCTCTCTTCAACAGGCATGCCAGCCCAAGGTGAACGGACACTGGAGAGTTTAGACGGTTCAGTAGTTCTGCATCTAATGTCATTCAAATGAGAGTACAGTAGGCGCCAAGAAGTTAACTTTAAAGTATAAATTTGTTTTTAATGTCCTGATTTTTGTCAGGTAAAATTTTATACTTCTCAAATTTGGAAATAGAAATGCTAGTGAAGATTTTTAAAAGCACTTCTGCCATGATTTAATGTACTAGATGTTTTTGAAAACCATCATAATCTTAAGGCATACTATTTAATGAATACTTGTTTGCAGAATGCATAGCATATAACACTTTGAAAAGTTCAGACAAATGTTAAATATTTTCTTTCTGGTACCAATTTCTTTACTGATTATTTTGTTACTGTGATAAAATGCCATGACCAAGGCATCTTGCCTATATTTATTTGGGCTTACCTTTCCTGAGACAGAATCCACAATGGTAGGGGAGGCGTGGCAGCAGGGCGAAGCAGGAAGCTTGGAGAGTAGATTTCAGCAGCACAGAGGAGGCAAAGGAAGCAAGCGGGAAGTGGGGCGAGGCAAATGTCAAGTATTTTAAATGCCCTTAGTTAGTGGCTATCTCACATGCTTGGTTTTGCGAACTTCATATTGTGAGATTTCTCAGATATCCTTAAACCTTACTTTTACTTTTAAAAAAATTGGAAGGAATTTTAACCAAAATAATTGTTTCAAGTTTCTTTTTAATGTGAGTCCCCTGCCCTAATCTCAGCCTCTTGAATGGCACGAAATATAGGCCTCAAACTTAAGTTTCCTGTAAAAATGCAAAAAACCCACAAAGATCCATGCAAAAACTCCATTTCATAGGGAGTAAGAGACGGTTTACTCTGGATCACAGCCTAGGAACACAGGCTCAGGTTGCCCCAAATAATATGTTCCAAGGTAGTAACAGTTACATGAAGTTTTCATAATCACAAAGCAAGGAAAGTTACAAATCAAGACATTTTAAAAGTGCATTTGTGTTTAGTCCTGGTGGATGGATCTGTTTAAGGACTCAGATGCTGTTTGCAGACATTCATCTTTAGGTTGGTGGAAGCCAGGGTTCTGAGTATTCTAAAAGTGTTTACCTAGTTAATAGTCACAAGCATGCTGGGTCTCAGGCAGAGGGACTAAAGATAAACCATGATAATTTGTCTCCAGACCAGAACATTCCACTCTGAGAATTACATGAGCTCTGACCAACCTGTGAGATGTTTATCACGTGTTATGTTTTGTTTTTCGTTCTGGGGATCTCAGTTCCGGCTCATGATATTTGTATTTATATGTTTTTAATATGTCTGTAACTTTTAGATTTGTTTTCTTTTAAGGAAAGCTTTTACAGGTCAACACTGGTGCTAAAGAGCAACTATTCTTTGAAGCCCCCAGAGGAAAAAAACAAACCATCCCCAGTGTGGAGGTAGGATGATGGTGATGGTTGGAGTGCTGCTTATATGATTGACATTGGTTGGACAGTTGAGGCCTCCTTCCTGTCATCTAGCTACGTGTGATGACCATCCGTTCTCACATTGTTTGGATAGGTCTGTGGGCAGCTTTGTTTTAATGGGCTGCATAGATACCTATATGGGTAAAGGAAAGAGAGACTTTCTAAAAAAGAAGGAATCTGGACATGGTAGTGCACTCCTTTAATCCCAGCGCTAGGGAGGCAGAGGCAGATGGATCTCTATGTTCCGGAGGGTATGTTTGAGGGTGGCAGAGAGGGACAGAGGAGAGATAGGAAGGAAGGAAGGGAGGGAGAGAGGGAGGGAGGGAGGGAGGAAGGAAAATTATTCTCCGTTTTGTGTCTGATAATCTTACTAATTGGCATGACCTCGGAAGAGATGCTCAGCAAATTTAATGCGAAGGGGACTTGATAAAGAAAGCTGTCAGAATTCTTAGTTTCTGGACTGGTCAGAAAAATGTTTTTGATACATTAATGGAGACTTAGATGCGTAGTAAGCATTGTTTTTTGCTAATCTTCAGAAAGAACCAGTTTTACTTAATCACTGTTGCTCAGCAACTAGGGCACATAGTATGTATATAGCAAGTGTGTCCTGAATAATATTATGTTGAAATTCTCTGCAGCAGTAGGGCTGGGGAACTATGAAACCAACTAAGGATTTAGCAGTTTTCCTGTTATATCTCATACAATGACAGAGAAATGTTCATACTTGGCATATTAAGTAAGCATGTTACCCAGTGACAGAGAGGGAGGAGTGATGAACAAAGGGGTCAAGACTGGGCTGGTGAAACCCAGAGAAACAGCTGACCTGAACAAGGGGGAGATCTTGGATCCCAGACTGATGGCTGAGAGGCCAGCATGGGACTGATCCAGACCCCCTGATGTGGGTGTCAGTGAGGAGACCTAGGCAATCTATGGGGCATTGGGTAGTAGATCAGTATTTATCTCTGGCACACAAATGGACTTGGGGTGCCCATCCCACAATGAGGGATGCTCTCTCAATCTGAACACTTGGGGGAGGGCCTGGGACCTCCCCAGAACTAAATGACAGACTCTAGAGATCCCCCAGGGAGGGCCTTACTCTCCCTGGGGAATGGAGTGGGGATTGGGTGGGGGACTGGGAGGGGCTGATGGAAGGGAGTGGGTATGGAGGGAGGGAGAGGGAGCTGGGACTGGCATGGTAAGCAAGCTTGTTTCTAATTTAGATATATAATAAAAAAGGGCTTTAAAAAAAGAAAAAAATTTAAAAAGAAACTTACAGCATTTTTTTATACTTTTAGGTGGAAAAAATTAGTTGGGCATCATGGACAAGTGTACTTGGTTTATGTTGTGAGGGAATTTGGCCTATAATTGGAGAAGTCACAGACGTAACTGCCTCTTGTCTCACCAGTGACAAAATGGTCCTAGCCACAGGGGATGATTTGGGATTCGTGAAGCTGTTTAGATACCCAGCTAAAGTATGTGTTTTTCTTTAACTTATCTAATGACTATTATAATAAAATGGTGAAGATAATATCAATTTCATTGTTTTACTATTAATAATGCATAGGTAGTAAGTAATGTTATATCACCAGAGGTTTGGAATTGTGCTTCCTATTCTTGTCATCATATTTATATAAAATAAGTATTATAGTATACTAAACTGTGCCTTTCTTTGCATGTTATATATTGTACAGTGCCTTGTTTTATATGTCATATTGTATAGTGGTTTTCATTACTAAATATATAAATAGCTATTGCTCAGGATTCATTTTACCACTATTAAATAAATTTTGTAATTAATTATAAGTATAACCTAATTATATATCATTAGGGGTCAAAATAAGCTTTGTAAATGTAGGTTTTACATTAGAAAAGAAGGCAATTAAGCTAGGTGGTGGCACATGCCTTTAATCCCAGCACTTGGGAGGCAGAGGCAGGCAGATTTCTGTGAGTTCAAGGCCAGCCTGGTCTACTGAGTTAGTTCCAGGATAGCCAGGACTGTTACACAAAGAAACCCTGTCTCACCACTCCCCCAAAAAAGAAAAAAATGAGGCAATTAGATATTAAATATTTAAATAAAATTAAATAACACTGTTTGGTGTGATTATTTTTTTCTGAAACTAGATAGTATAAATTCTTTACACTGCTACATAACCTAGGCTGTGTTGTTTGATTGTTCAATTCATTTTTTTACTAACTTCTGTTCACATTACTGTTAAACATCAGGCCCTGCTTACTACAAAAATAAAACGTGTGTGTGTGTGTGTGTTTGTGTGTGTGTGTGTTTCTGTGTGAGATATATACATATGTATATATAGTACAAGTGAATTTATATACTAATTGTCATAAATTAAGTTATATATTGTAATCTAGCATCAATGTGAACATAAACAGAATTTGATGTGGAATGCTAAAATAATATCATGGTATTTTGTTCATGGAATCTCAGCTGCCCATATTAACATAGGTTTAAAACATCTTATTTGGAACTCAAGCACTCAAGTAAACATCCCAGACCTGGGCATGTTGATTCATAGTATAGAGCTTACCGAGCCTGTTGGATCCCTACTGAGAAGGGAGGAGAGGAAAGGGAGAGCCACTGTAGCAAGAACCACACAGTCTCTCTCTCTCTCTCTCTCTCTCTCTCTCTCTCTCTCTCTCTCTCTCTCTCTCTCTCTCTCTCTCTCTTTTTACGAGACAGGGTTTCTCTGTATTGTTTTGGAGGCTGTCGGTCCAGCCTGGCCTCGAACTCACAGAGATCCACCTGCCTCTGCCTCCCGAGTGCTGGGATTAAAGGCGTGCACCAAAGAACCACACAGTCTTAGGGAAACTCTGTGCTTTGAAGACAAGATCCCTCCTCCTTAACTTAAAAAAAATGTCCTTACTAACATTTATTTGTGGGGAGCAGCATATGTGCCTCATGACCTGCATACATACGGAAGCCAAGGACAAATTGGAGAGTCACTTCTCTCCTTCCTCCAAATGGTTCTGAGAATTAGACTCCAGGTAGTGGGCTTGGCGGCGAATTCCTTTACCAGCTCAGTCTTCTCAGGAGCCCTCTAATTTTCATTGTTTCTCCCCCTCAGAGAACTCACTGGTTTTGTTACTCACTATGTTTTACTTACTTTAAAAAAGGTTTTCATGTTTTTTTGTTTTGTTTTGCTTGCTTATTTGGATGTGGGGCGTGTATGTACACATGGACGTATGTGTGTGACCACCTGTGTGCCATGGCACAGAGGATACCTGCTGAGGTTGGTTCTCTCCTTCTCCAGTATGGCTTCTCGAGGTCACACTCCTCATATCATAAGACTTGGCAGCAAGCACCTTTCCCTGCTGAACCATCTCCCTGACCCCTATGCTTGATTACTTAAGAAATTTTATTTTGACAACTTTGTAAAGATGTTCACTTAAAACCTGCTTATAGTTTATTAATCTCAAATTTACTTACAAAACTTATCTTTCCTGGGTCTATAACTTACGGTTCTCTTGGTATTTAAAGAGAAATATACTTCTGGAGAATGTAGTTCTATAGTAGAGTGTCTATTGCCTACTTAGCAGCTGTGGAACACCAAAGAAACTATGTGTATGTAGTACTTATCAAAGAAAGCACAGTGAACTGAAGTGAAATACACACACACACACACACACACACACATACACACACACACACACACACAACTTTAAAAACAAAAGTTTCTTTGCTAGAATTAAAATTTGGCCAGGCAGAGGTAACTCATGCTTTAAACCCAGCACTTAGGAGGCAGAGGCAGGCAGATATCAGTGAGCTTCAGGCCAGCATGGTCTACAAAGTGAGTTCCAGGACAGCCAAGACTGTTATACAGAGAAACCCTGTATCCAAAATAACAAACAAAAAAACAAAAAGAATGTTTGAATTTGTTTTATTTTCAGGGAAAATTTGGAAAGTTTAAGAAGTATGTGGCTCACAGCACACATGTCACAAATGTTCGCTGGACTTATGATGACAGCATGCTGGTTACCCTGGGAGGCACAGATATGTCTTTAATGGTATGGACAAATGAAATGGAGAACCATCGAGAAAAAAAGTCTTGCGACAGTGAAGAGTCTGATATAGATTCTGAAGAAGATGGAGGTGTGTCATTTTAGAACATTTAAACAAAAGTATAGGGAAAATAGCTGTACTGATTTAAACTACAGAACTTAAAAATAAGTAATAATAGTATTAGGGTCAGTTTTACAACAAGATTGTTTTTGTGATTAATGACTGGCATATATTGATGACTTAGATTATTCACCATTTGTAAGACAGCCAGTAATATTTTAAGTGCTGTTAAAAGCTTTTATGCTATTGTGCTCTATACTTTAAGATAATTTTTATTTTCTTTATATGCCAGTAATATCAGTAATTATAAAAACACAGGATGAATAATTTAACCACCCGTACTTAACAGTTTAAGGTATATACTAGTGTAATTATTTACTTATATATATAATATATATGTAATAAAAATGAGAGAATTGAACTCATCTTTGTAGCTTGCAGTAATGTACAGTTAGTGATAATTAATAGACATCATACATATTATTAAATATTCTTCACATAAATTTTTCTAGTTACATATTTAGTGATACGGCTTTAACAATTTATTTTATGCTATTGGAAAAAGATGAATATATAAGAATGTAACTGAACATCTTATTATTACTTAGTAACATTTATATTTTGATGATAGGCTATGACAGTGATGTGACAAGAGAGAATGAAATTAGTTACACCATCAGAGCCTTATCAACTAATATTCGCCCAATGCTTGGAGTCAAGCCTCATTTGCAACAAAAGGAACCGTCAGTTGATGAGAGGTAATAATAAAGTTTAAAGTTAGATGAGGAAAATGACTGATATAAAAAGATTGAATTACATCTAAACAGGTTTTCTGTAGAAGCTACTAGTAGCTTTGAATTATGCAGTTGGGAACCACTGTTAGAAACTGTCCTTAAGTACTCTTAGTGTTTGCACTGTTTTTGCAAGGAGTTCAGGGAATGTTATATCCATATGTAAAGTTACTATGATTGGATTAATCTTATTTGCTGGCTTTCATAAATGTGTTATAGGTTGGGGAAGAGACAGAGGTGTGACTTAGTCTCTAAAAGCCCTCAGTGAAGAAGCTGGTATTATAAAAAATATTCACCCAAAAGATGAGTTGAAATGGAATTTCTTGAATAGAAATTACTGGTCTTGATGTAGAATCAACACATGCAGAACAATTTTATGTAAAGAAAAACTCTTATGTGTGTTCCTGTCTACACATACAAGTACATGTTTGTGTGAGCATATACGAACACAAGCTCTGGTGGACATCAGAGACGGACCTTGGCTGTTGGCAGTTTTTTCTTTCTTTCTTTCTTTCATTCATTCATTCATTCATTCATACATACATTCATTCAGAGACTAAGTCTCTCATTGGGCTAAAATTTCCCAAATAGGCAAGTCTGGTTGACCAGGAAGTCTCAGATTTAACACCTGGTTTTTCTTTCTTTCTTTTGTTTGTTTGTTTGTTTGTTTTCACATGGGCTCTGAAGATTGAACTTAGGTCCTCATGCTAGTAAGGGAAGCACGTTGCTGACTGAGCTATCTTCCCCAGTCTAGCAGAGAACATTTTAGTAGTCTTGGTTGAGAAGAGAATTTGACCTGATGTATTCCAAGTCAAGACTGGAGAATAGTGAAGAGGCATTTAGGATTTGGATGTGTAGCCCGGCGATAGAGCACTTGCCAGAAGAGTGAATCCCTGGGCTCTATTCTCAGAATAACAAACAGAACAAAATAAACCTATGGTATAGACTCTACACGTGAAGAGGTTTTAAGAAATAATAAAATACATTGTCCAGAAACAGGGAAAAATAGAGGTAACGGTGGATGGGGTAGCAATGACTTCCAGGGAAGGCTGTAGTGATGGAAACTTTACTATAAGAAGTTCATATTTGGTGGAAAAGCAAATAACATGAAATTTGGGTTTAATATTTGGGGACAGAGCTGAAGTTATAGGTGAACTGCACCTAATAATGGGGAAGGAGACTGCTAGGTGCTTTAGGACTCACTACTGGTGGTGTTCCCAGAGAGCGCAGTTCCTTTCTGCTTCAGGTGCTCAGTTTGTCCAGAAAACACCCTAGGTACCAACAGTGTGCCGTCATCTAAAGAAGAGTCAGACAGTACGTGTGCATTTTGTTCTGTGTGAAGAGGCAAAGGTTAAATGGTTAGGAAAGCCAGTCGTACCGTGATCTGTACACTTGTGTTAAAATTCCAGGGTGAGGCAGCTTGCTAGAAGATAGTGTCTCTCCGGGCGTTGGTGGCGCACGCCTTTAATCCCAGCACTCTGGAGGCAGAGGCAGGCAGATCTCTGTGAGTTCGAGGCCAGCCTCCAAAACAATACAGAGAAACCCTGTCTTGAAAAAACAAAACAAAAAAAAAAGATAGTGTCTAGTGCTAAGTTTGTACATTTGGAACCAGACAAAAGTTTAAAATACCCATTTGTGTCACTTATCACTTGTGTGACCTTGGAATAAACATTTATCTGTTCTCAACCTGTCTTCACTGCCAGAATGAGAGCTATAGTCCTTATCTATGGATTATTTCAAATTCTAAATAAAATAATCAAGAATTTAAATATTCAGAATTAAATAGATTTTTACTAATGAAACCACTCTCATTTAATGAAATATAGAGTAGGTTGGGCATTATGACACACATCTTTAATCCCAGCACTTGGGAGGTAGAAACAGATCTCTGTGAAAATGAGAACAGCTTGTTCTACAAAGCAAATTTCAGGCCAGCCAGGCCCCTCTCTCTCTCTCTCTCTCTCTCTCTCTCTCTCTCTCTCTCTCACACACACACACACACACACACACACACAAAGGAAAAAGAAAGTAACCTAAAATACTAATCCTGAGATTAAATATTCACAAGGTAATGAGTACTACCTTGATATTCATTAATTACAGGAACACATATAAACAAACAAATATGGGTTTGTAAATTGAATACTTGAAGAATTATCATTAGTTTTTTTAAGGAAAATTCTAACTCCCAAGAAATGAAAAGTAAAAAAATGCCATAATCTCTTTCATAAGTTATATTGACTTTTTTCAAAGAGAAATTTTATCATTCATTAGATCAGTTTGTTATATAACCTACAAAGAGATTTTCTCTTCATTGGTGAAGCAATCCATGTGATGGCAGATGGAAATTTCTCTCTCTTTTGAAGAGTTGTTTAACGCTTTCGTTGCTGTAACCATTTCCATTAGTTAGTGTTCCGTTAGTTTTGTTTTCTTGGGACAGGGTCTGACTCTGGAGCCCAGTAAGGCCTGGAACTCACTGTGTACAGTATCCCAGGCTTGCCTCATATGCATGCTTTCTCTGCCTGGGCATCTCAGGTGCTGGTATTACAGGTGGAAGCCCCCATGCCCAGCTCTAGTTTGCCTTTTTTTTTTTTTGCAGCTAACTTCTCAAAATTATTCCTGAAAATTTTTTTCATTTCATTCTCAATTTTTGTCAGTTCTACTAAATTCATTTGAAAAAGCTGAGACAGATGTCACTAATGTGATTCAGAAGCGCCCTCATTTAAAATGTAATAAATAAAAGGAGATAAAAAGAGATTCTACCAGTTTTGAATATATTACTCAAAGTATGCTTTAGTTGTTTAAATAGTTGTTTCATAGTTTAATGTTAGTCATTAAATGTTAACTAGTTACTTCATAAGCAGTTAAGCATCAAATCATCTACCTTAAAGGAAGTATTTCTGATGATAATTTATTACTACTCTATTTAGTTTTCTGAATGGTTTTAATAGTGATATGAATTTCTTTTTCAATAAAATATTTTATAGCAAGTATTTTGTATCTAAGGTAGTTAATTTTTAATCAATTTCTAGTACTTAATTCTATCCAAAATTTGTTATAAAATTAGAAATTTTGTATTTTCTAAAGTACTTTTGATGTTACTTTTATTCTGCTTATTGTTATATATATTCACCATCAATTCCTTATGTGTTTCACCACTTTCTTCTCCTTTCCTTTCAAAGACAGGGGGTAGTAAGGTAAGTGTTTTTTAAAAAACATATTCTAATTACATGTATATTCTGTTTTGATCCCGAGTATTTCAAGGTATTAATTTTTCCATTTAAAATGTTTACTATACTCATTCATTTGAAAAAATAGGGCAGTTATAGTATCTTTGTGTTTAATAAAATTACATGGATAAAAAGGCTGTTGGAATGCTGGCTTGCAGCTGTCTTCAGATGAAAATGCCTTTAGAGCAATTCCAAAGGAGACAACATGGAAATGAGTCAATTTTAGAAGTAAGGAAAGACACCATTTTCTAGAAAAATGCAGGATGAAAAGTGTATTTGAGACCAGATTGTTAGAAACCCAGTGTATCTTCGAGTAATTTGACAATGGAAATTATCTGGGAAATGCATTGTGTTTTCAACAGAGTAATATATGCAAAGATGAGTCCAGAGTATGACTTGAGCTCTGAAGAGGCCCACCTAATCTAACACGAATTTAACAGAAATGAAGTATCCAGATGTAGTTGTGTATGGAAAGTATTGTATTTAGTACTGAACTCCATGTTAAAGGAAACGCTGGCCATTCTGAGTACTGTAGAAGAAACCAGAGTGAAGGAAAGTTGAAAGGCTGCTTCTAAGAGCAGTCAGTTATTTAGGAATCGCTTGTCTGAAACATAAAGCTAAGTGGAGATGTAATTGCTGTCTTGGATATGGACAGCTTTTTACGTGAAGTAACCTCGCCCTCACAAGTATGCTTGGATGACCATCTGACGGGAAAGCTGTGAAAGGACACTTCTGTGGTTCCTTTCAGTTCAATTAGTGATTACATTGTCATCACTCTCCTTCTGTTCCTGGGTCTGAATCCAGGCCTCAGGTGACAGGCAAGTGTTCCAACACAGCTGCATCCGCAAACCCCTATATTTTTATTTTATTTTGGTGTTTTGAGACAGAATCTTGAAGTATAGCCAGAGCTGGCTGGCATTTGAGAGCCCTTCTTCTCAACTGCCAGAATGCTGGGATTTCAGTCACATACCACCTGCCATGTTCATTCTGCTACTGAGGGAATTGTTCTTTGGGGAGGGAGAGAGAGGTGGTTTTGTTTTGGGATAGTCTTGCTATATAACTCACAGCAATCCCCCTGCCTCAGCTTCCCAGAGTGTGCTGGCATAAGGTCGAGCACCACCAAACTCAGATAGCATTCTTCTTTTTAATGATACTTCCTTTGGTAGCCAGGTCCCAAACTCAGTAAGGTCCTGAATGCCTGAGTCTGCACCTGGGGAACTTCCTTAGAGGTGATGGATAGTCTCCTGAGACAGTTGGGTTTTTTTGTTTTGTTTTGTTTTTTAAAGCAGCCCCAGGAATAAGGTTCTTTTTTCCTTCCTTAGAACAAAGAAAATATGAAGGACACTCTAAAATTTGTCACAGAACATTCCAAATTCTCATATGTCCTTTTTTTATCTTCTAGTTTCTCTGCCATTAATGGACTAATTTAAGCTTTTCTTAAGTGCAATAATGAAAAGCCTTTAATGTATGAAATACTGTTTATCTGCGCTAAACCTAGCAATATTTTATTATGCAAGATTCTGTAATAATGTTTAAAATTCAGATTGTGTTAAAATCTTTTTCCTTTTTCCTCTGCTGCGAAAAAGAGGATCCAGGTAACCATCTCCTTGCTGTGTTTACAAGACCAAATTTCGTGTTTTTATCATCTCTCTGTTTGCCATTAATGAGCAGTATCTCTGCTCCCATTTCCCTCCCTCCAAAGGAATGGCATCTCAATTATCTGGCTTACATAAGTCACTGTATCACTAACATTTTATGCATCCAAATTGTATTATTTTACAAGCCAAATAATTTCATTTTATACAGTAATATGATTTATTTAAATAATCCTTATACAGTTTAAATATGTTTGTTACATAAGATTTTATAGATAAAACTGGTAATGAGGTTAGAATTAAAGCTATAAGATACTTACACATTAAATATAGATCACAAAATCGACTTGGAAGAAAAGCTGGACTTTCTGTCATTTTTTGAACTAGTCCTGGTAGCAATATTGTTAAATGTTAAATATTATTAATTTAGTTCTGTTTTTATGTATGGACCATCAAAAATGTGAAGGTTTGAACTTTAAATTTCTGTGATAACTTGGAAAGTTACACGTTCTTAATAAAGATATTTTTATGACACCAGTCAGTCATGCTCAGTACATACTATTGCATGCTCTATGTGAATATGTACATTCATTTAACAGTGTATTATGGTAGTTAGTATCAAATGTAGGCTTTGCCCATGCCGCTAGGTCACCCTGCTGCCAGCAGGCTGGATCCCCAACACTCTGCATTTATTTTATATTGTATGTTCAGTATGCACCAGGGCTGGAGAGATGACTCCGTGGTTAAAAGCACTGGCTGTTCTTGCAGAGTACTACGTTCAGTTCCTAGCACCCACATGGTGGCTCACAACTGTCCTTAATTCCAGTTCCAGGGCATCTGACACCTCTTCTGACTTCTGTGGGCTCCTGCATGTATATGAGGCACATACACTCAGACATGCATGGACTTGTGGGCACACACACACACACACACACACACACACACTAAAAGATGCAACACTTCTTTTAGCTTTGCAAATATATAACTTCACAGTGCTTTTAGAATCTGTTTATATAGCATAATAAATTATTAAATGTTGGAAGTTTTTATAAAATAAATGAGTATCATTTCTAATTTAGTTACAAATTGAATATTTAAAATTTAGAGAGGAGTTAATGTGTGATTTAGATTCAGTGTTCAGATTTTAAAATACTTGAATAATGGTTGAGATGGACTAGTAAGTGGATTTTAAAAATTAAATACAAGGTTTTGCAAAAGTTCTTCCACAACTAAATAATTCAAAATATTCATCTGTGCTCCTATTGGAACATTTTTTGGATTTCTGGGAAGATCAGAGAGGGCTGGATTCAAAAGCTATTCTGTAGGGAAGGTGATAAATATCCCATAAACCAATTAGGGAAGAGGGAACTTTGGAGACAGTAGTTGTGGTAATGACCTTTTTTGGAATGTTGAATGGTTTTCCTTGCTTTGTGACTATAAAATGTCTTCCTGAATAACTTTCTGATGTTGATACCATTAGCCACCATGAGGGGATTCATCAGGCAATAAAGGGCTTGACGTGGAGGGTGTGCTGTTATAAATTTGAACTCATGGGGATGATGCTACCAACAGTGAAGAAAGTTCACGAAAATGCTATACAAATACACTGTCAGAATGTTTTATATATCTGCTATGTGAGCCATAAGGGACACTTGAGAGCAATAGAAGATAACATACCCATCTGGAAATGTTTGAGTATGTCAAACTAACACTCTTACATTTGCCTGTTCTTATGCTATGTTACTTACATTATAAGACACAGACTAAAGATATTAAAAGTAAAACTGAATAAAAATATTACCTCTTTCTACATTAGAAGTTATAAAGATGTGGAGAGTACAGTGCAGTGGAACACGAGTGGGCTTCCTTTGGGGAGGGTGACATCTGGAGGGCGGATTGGTGACCCAGTGGAGGACACACATAATACTGTCTTTCCTCCTTCCCACCCCTCTGTCACAGGCCCCCAGTGAGTAGGGCCCCACCACAGCCAGAGAAACTTCAGTCAAACAATGTTGGCAAGAAAAAGAGACCTATAGAGGTAAGGAAAATGAATTTCCCAATATTCCCAAGCTTCCTTTTCATAAAACATTCACGTTTTGCCATTAATTTCACGAAATTGGCTATATTGAATCATCTTTGCTTTGCAAAAGTTGGTTGCTTAATTGTTTTCAAGTCCAAATTTTGGATTGATGCCCTCTACTTCTCTTAATTTCAAGTGAGTCTTTTACATATATAATGTCCTGAATTGATCTGTATCTTGGAGAAGGTCTAAATGTAAATTTATATGAGTGATTTCATGAATGAACAGAGAAGCCCACTACCTTGGTGGTGTCTTATAGTCAGTAAATGGATTTTATAAGTTAAAGATTAGATGCAGTATTTCAGGAGCTTTACCTCTTACGATACTTTTACTACGTAGGGCACATGGAGAGTGATTCTCCTTTTTGCTTCCATCAGGAACCCTTCTCAGGCATTTCGTATAGCCAGTATCAGCAGCAAACAAGCGAACTGTGCTAGCTCCAGCATGAGGAAGGTGTACAGCCTCCCACCACCCATAAGGCAATGAAAAGGAATCTTCCGGTTGTAGGATTCTCTCCAGAACTTTACCTATGACTTGTCAGAAACAGCTTTGGGTTCCCCTCGTTGTCTAATTTGGACATAATGTATCTTAAGTATATAGAACAAGTACCTGGACTAACAATGAGTACAAACTGAAACATTCCTTTGGTTAACAAATAGAAACTCTTGGAATGAGAACTCATTCCCTCGGAATGAGATGACCTTGTGGTTCCCTTCTTCCTTTTATAAGTTCATATTGAGAAATATGGGGGGGTGCTCCATTGCTGAAAGCATGTTACATAAAACATATTTATGTCTGATGGCTGTTGCACCCCTGAAGTCTCAGCTGTAGTGGTTACTGCGTACGAATGGGCCCCTCTCCCTGAGGAGCTGTAGTCAGTGGCTGCTGGGGGAAAGAAATCATGCTCCTCAGGGGTACAACCCGGGTGAGTTGTCTTTCTTAAGTGAATAACCACCACCTGTGCACATGTATAAACAGCAGCAATCAGAGGCAATGGGACACCAGGAGATGGGAAAGTAAGAGGAGACCTTTGGAAAGAAGGGGTTCAGTGGGAGGGCGATAAGAGGTTAGTGGGAGAAGATAATCAAAGTGTATGATATATGTATGTGTGTGTATATATATATACATATGTATGTATATATATAATGTGATGTTTATGTGAAATTGTGAAAGGCTAAAGAAAAAATTAAATGTCTAACTTTATTTTGGATTAGCAGTTTATAAAATATACAAAGCACACTCTCCCTTTGATGGAAAATGCTAGTTTGGTCTGTATCACAGAGCTCTAGTGAACATTTACGCTGAGGAAGGATGTAAAGTATCTTTTTTTTTTCATTGTTATAGGACCTTGTGTTGGAGCTTGCTTTTGGCTATCGAGGCAGAGACTGCAGGAACAATGTGCATTACTTAAATGATGGCGATGATATAGTTTATCACACTGCCTCTGTTGGGATTCTGCACAATGTTGCTACAGGTAGGAGTCTTAATTCCCTGTACACACACTGATTTTAGTTTAGAACTTATTATCTAGCAGTCTTAAGTTGTCTGTTAAAAACTACAAATGTATTTTTATTTATTTTATTTAAATTTGGGGATTTTGTTTTTTCAAGACAGGGTCTCACTACGTAGCCTTGGCTGTCCTGGAACTTGCTCTGTAGATCAGGCTAGCCTTAAAGTCCAATTCATAGAGACCTGCCTGTCTCTGTCGTACTTTGGTTTAGAGTTTCTCATCAGTTTGGGGTTACATTGTAACAATGTTCAGAGAAAGCTGGGTGGTAGTGGCACTCACCTTTAATCCCAGCACTCAGGAGGCAGAGGCAGGCGGATCTCTGTGAGTTCGAGGCCAGGCTGGTCTACAAAGTGAATTCCAAGATAAGCTCCAAAACTATACAGAGAAACCCTGTCTCGAAAAACAAAACAAAAATACTATTCAGAGAAGTGTCTGCCAGCTTATTTTCCACCAATTAAACCAGTAGCCTCTAATTACTTGTTTGTTCCTTTCTCTGGACCTTCTGCTCTGGAAAATACAAAACATATTTTTATTTTTGTGTTTTGGAAAGAAGTCTTTATGTTGGTTAGTCTGGCGTGGAACTCACTGTGTAGCCCAGGCTGGCCTGAAACTCATACTCAAAGATCCACCTGCCTCTATGGGATTGCTGTGTGTAGTGCCACACCCAAGGGCTTTGAGGAAGTGTAAGTAACATAGGTGTGTTAGTGTATTGCTGGGGTTGTGGAGAGCCTGTTCTATATGGTCCTCTGTAATCTACATCCAGCCTGCTGTCCTGCTTTCCACACCGAGTTATTTTACCTCCTACTCCATTTAGTCTTCTTATTGTCTTTATGGACTGCTGTTGGTTCCTGTGATGATCCCTTCACTGTCAGTGCTGCCAGAGGAACCATGTTAGCTCTCTGATCAAAAACCACTGCTTACAAGATAAATTTGAAATTTGAATAAACAGCACCCAGATGAATAAATGAGAAATTATTTTTGTTTTTTTGTTTTTGTGGCTCTAGTAAATTTTTTTCTTTACAAAATCAAAGGGGGAAGCTGTTAGGCAAGTATTCAAAGTCTTGCATAATTCTCGTACCTGCTTACTTTTCCATCCATATTGCTGCCTTTCAGCATGATCCACTTCATTCAGATGAGCCGTATGTATGCAGTTAGTGACATCCTCAGCCTTTTGTTCACCTGTCTCATGATACTGGGGATCTTCAGCTTGTACATGGTTTATCCTTTTCAGGGCTCTGTTCCTTTAAGATTACCAAGTCATTGCCATCCTTTTAATAGAGATCACTTACATGGTAAATGCTCAAAACATATTTTGAATGAACAAATAAGTTTATTGTACTAAATAAGTACATCTGGTTGATGCATCTTAAAGTTTTTAAAGTTAACTCTTCAAATTCTTTCTTTATAGGGACTCAGAGTTTTTATCAGGAACACAATGATGACATTCTGTGCCTCACTGTAAATCAGCACCCCAAATTTATCAACATAGTGGCAACTGGCCAAGTAGGTATGTTTCTATATTTCAAAAAGAAATAGTTTGGGACATTTACTTTGTTCTAATACTTTCAATACCCAGAAAAAAATGAAGTGTATTAATTTGTGGGTTGCTCAGAATGAACATGTGTACAGAACCTAGCCCGATTACCTAATGCCTGCTTCCAGGTAGCTTTCTACTCCTTAACTTGGGCTATCTGAATTTGCCCAGACCGTTGTGTAAATAGTTGGCCTTTCGCTTTAGCAGGAATTTCTGGTCAGCCAAATGGTTGCATTCAATAGTATATAAAACTTGAAGGAAGGATAAAGGGCAGCCAAGAAATTAACTAGACCAATGGAGATAGAGCCCCTGTTCAGCAAAGGTTAGCTTGGGTAAGAGACAATGCAGGTCTGTTTCATGTTAGAAAACCCCTTTGCATTTTAAAATGTTTGTTTGCTATTAGTATTGATCAGATTCACCAATGGTTTGAAATGTACCTATGGTTTATTTTTAATTTTTATTAAAAAAATCGAGGTTCATGACCCTATGAGTAGGATATCATGTCTATTTAAATTGACAGTCAAAAATTAGCATGCTACTGCATCACAGATGTGGCCAGTCAAGTACACTTGTAAACATTATAGAAATTACCATGTTTTTTGGATCTCAGTGAGTCACAATTGCTACACTCACTTTACTCACTTTCCTGGTGTCTTAGTATCTTCATTATCCCTGCAAATACTATTTGTTACTCAGGAATCTGTTCTCTGGTTGTCTGACTTGATAGCTGTGCTACATGGAACCCTTGTATTTTTTTCCCTTCTGGAGAATTTTCTTTAAAAAAAATTAAGGTGGGATGTGGTGGCACATGCCTTTAATCCTAGCACTTGGGAGGCAGAGGAAGACAGATGTCTGAGTTCAAGGCCAGTCTGGGCTATAGAGTAAGTTCCAGGATAGCCAAGGCTACACAGAGAAACCCGGTCTCCTTGAAAAACCAAACAAACAAACAAACAAACAAAAAGCCAAAACAAAACAAAACTAACCTTTAAAGTCAACATACAAAATGATGGACTTTGTTATAGCATTGTCATGTGTGTGTATTATTATACAGTTTAATTTGTTATTTATTTGTATGTGTATCTCTGTGTGAGTGTATGAGCATGTCTGAGCACATGACACGTAGAGGCCAGAAGAGTGCATCAGTTGTCCTACTCTATTACACTCTACATCTGTTTCTTTGAGGCAAGGTCTCTCTCAGAACTTAGGACTTACATTTCCTTGGTTAGACTGGAAGCCAGCAAGTTCCAGCAGTCCTCCTCTCTCCACCCTCCTTAGAGCTGGGGTTACAGGCATGTGTGGGACATTAGCTTCTTACATGGATAGATTATGAACCAGGCCTGGTGGCTAAACCTGTAAGCCTGACGCTTGGGAATTAGTGGCAGGAGGATTGAACCCCACAGCTTTATATCTAATAAAGTAATCCAACTTCTAGAAAGCTTGCTTATAAAGTGCTCCTTCACATAGAACAGAAGTCAGTTTCTTTGTGCTTACTCTCTCATTTTTCTTGGGTATATAGAAAATCTAATCACTTATTCCTGTGACTTTACCTTCCAGCTTTGGAGACAATTGTTCTCTCAGTGACTTTCTCCTAGTGGTTTTCTTTCAGAAAGATCATGTTGTACATCTACTAGGAGTGGGGTATGCCTGGGACAATGAAATTGCTTTCCAGGGAAAGCATTCTCTCCCCTGGACTATGTCTTGAGTTTTTGATATCCTGGAATCCTCCATCAAATGGTTCTAAACCTGCTCTTGGGCTTACCTGAGCCTCTTCTCAAGAGTGTGTCCATCCAGTAGCACACTGGACACCAGCATGTGTATTCATAAAGGCCGGCCAGGGGGTGGTCAGCTTCCACTGGATTTGGGCATTCCATTCTGGGATACATGTCCTAGCCAATTTTGGCTACTAGAACAAATACTTGGATGTAGTGTTTTTAAAACAAACAAACAAACAAACAAACAAACAACACATTTCTTACTGTGGGGATCACAGACCCTGGCCGGAAACCCACCCCTCCATCAGCCTGGGAGCAGGCAGCTGCGAGATAATGTTTACAGAAAACATGTTTACTGAAAACAATTCAGTACCATAAAGCTCTTGATAGGGCTCCGATAAGGGCTCACTCACTGAAACACCACGACTTTGATACCCCCCTACGGCTAGCTGTTTCTTCCTGCTCCCAGGCTGATGGAGGGGTGGGTTTCTGGCCAGGGTCTATGATCCCCACACTTACCACTTTGGAAATTGGAAATTAAAGCTAAAGATGCCACCATGATTGGGTTCTGATGAAGGCCATCTCCCTAGGTTACAGATGGCCTTGTTGTATCTCTATTGTCTTTCTTATTTTTCTGTCATCTTTTCTTATGCTGATCTTCACTGTGGGACTCTACTGTCATGACCTAATCACCCTCAAAGGTCCCATGCCCTAATACCGTAGTTGAAATTAGAATGACATCATACGAGTTTTGGAGGAACACAAGCATTTCATTCCATAGCAGCCTCACATAAGTGCTTCCATGGTCCCTTGTGATGTGGGATGTAGCTGTCTGCTGAGGAAAGAAGGCAGTGACATATGTCCGCAAACTCCAGTGAGTTATGAATTTCTACTTGTCCTCCCAGATCATCAGAGGAAAATATATATCAAGATTAGAACAAAACAAAACAAAACTGGGGGACTGGAGAGATAACTCAGTTTGTAAAATACTTGCTGAATAAAGACGAATTCAGTTCCAAAAAGCATGTAAAAAAGTCTGGTATTGTGGAATGAATGCACTTGTTATCACAGCACGGGAAATGCAGGCTGGTAGATGTTGAAGCTCATGGACCATCTAGGCTATCCTTCTAGTCAAGCCCCAGGTCATTAAGAACCCCTTTACTTAACGTGAGAAGGAATACCACCCGAGATTAACCTCTAGCCTCCGCACACACACAGACATATGCACCAGCACATACAATGCACTCAAGTGTGACACATACACAGGGGTGGAGGGGGAGAGATGACAGGCAATAACATAATTAATTTGATAATTTTATCTTCATTGTGCTTCCACGGTTCCTCATAGCATGGGATGTAGCTGTTTGTGAGGAGAGAAGGTTGTGTTACATGTTCCCAAACTCCAGTGAGTTCCAAATTCATACTAGTCCTTCCAGGTCATGAGAGAGATATACCTAAATTATTATAATCATGTAGGCTATAATGTTGCAGCTTTTATCTGCAGTCCATTCTCTTATCCCAGACTATCCAAGGACAAGTTTGGCCTCTAAGACAAACACCCCCATTCTATCAACTTTTCTTTATGCGACCAAGTATTAAGTCTTTTCATCAGTTGGTGATTATCATATTATGTTCAGAACTAAAAATGACAGAGCTGAATACTTTATTCTCTCTTTTCTCATATTCTTGATAAGGATACCTATATACCTGTGTTATCAGTTTGTCCTTGAAGTCGTTATTTCATGTAGGTGGGTATAAGACTTGATTGATTTAGAAATCTGTCAAATCTCTTCAGTGGGCATGTAACTTCCCCTACTCTCTTTCTTGCTGTAGACTGTCACTCTTTAAAGCTTTGTTCATATGAATGTAAGCTTTCACATTTTTCTTTCGTGCATATTGTTTCTAAAATACTTTCCCAAGGGAGTCATAAACAACACTTGTCCCTCCAAGGTGCAATTCCATCTAGCTCACTCTGGAAACCACTCTTAGGATTACTTACAGAGCATAGATGAGGGGTTTCCTATAGGTATATCACCCCTAAGGCCACACCTGACAGCAGGGATGATGACTTTCCCATAGCTGGGGAGATAGAGTCCTATCCCCTAGTCTCCCTCAGCCTAGATACTGTAGCCCCTCCACGAGGCCCAGTTACATACATTGGGTGGTGTGGAGTGACTGGATACTCAGGTGAGGTCTCATGGCCCTCCCTCATGGTCCCTGTATGGGGGCTGCTAGCAGTCATGTCCAGTTGTGGTGGTGTTTTGCTGGTGGGCACGGTTGAACACCCTAAGATGGCAGTTGTTTGGCTCAGGTGGTAGTCCAGTATAACACATGTGGGAAGTCTCTAGCTATGCTGAAGAACCCGTTTTGCTTGTTGGGTTATTTAACAGCCTTTGCTGCCATGCGCCTCAGATCTAACTCTTTCCTGCAAACCTCCAAAGTGTAATTAGCAGTGCATTTTGTAAACCCGAAAAGGTTCAGTATTACTTTACAAACTATTATGATTAAAGTTGTATGTATCTCATTAAACACACCTAAAGAAAGACTGAATGATCATTCATTGAATGTTAATATATGTAGATAACAAAAAGTAGCTTCTCTCAGTCTACTCAATTTTATATAACCTAATTTCGTATAGGATATTTTGTAATTTAAATAACCAAATTATAATTGTGTCTTATAAATACTATTTATTATTTATGGATAACTTTTTAAATTGTTTATTCATTATAGGTGATTCAGCAGACATGTCAGGTAAGGAAACTTGAATACTTTCTGTTTTAGTTATATTATATTGCAGTAATAGCTGAAGTATAAGTAATAAGATACATACAAATAACATATTCCCCCTAAAGTCCATACATCGTACTGCTCCATGTACAGCTTGTAGAATATTAATGACAAATAACATCATTTTTTATCTTCAAAAATAATAGTATTTTTTTAAAAAATGGTTTGGGGACTAGAAAGATAGCTGAATCCCTAAAATGCTTGCCTCACAAGCATGAGTTTAAGAACCCACATGAAAATATCAGGTATGGGGGTGCACACACTTGAATCTCAGCAGCAGGATGATTCCTGGGTTTTGCTCATCAGACAGCATAGCCTAATGGGCAAGCTCCAGTCTCAGAAATAAGGTGGACAGCACCTGGAGAGGAGTGAAGTCACAGGCTGACCTCTGGCCTCCAACACAAGCGTATACCTGCCTATACAAACACACAATCACACGTGAATATATACTCATAAGTGTTTTGATCTCTCAAGTGTGCCTGGAGGTAGTCTGAAGATTTTTCTTATGTCGTCAGCACATGGTAGTCAGTCACTTGCTAACATCATTTAGCTGGTAGCAAATCTATTAATTTATAAGCTATTTTTGTTGTTGAACGTATTACATCAGGAAATCATTTAAATGTATATAAAGTAATTTTATGACTAATTTGACCATGGCTTTATGAACTTAAGAAAACAGTTCAATTAATAGTTTTTATATGTCCATCGTCTTACACATTATAATAACTAGGCTTCTCAACTATATTTTCATTTTTGTAATACAATAATTATTAGCAATTTGTAAGAAAATATTCCCCAGAGACATCTGGGTTTTTCTGGTCTTCATTAGAATACAGTATGATTTTGTGCTTGGACTAGTCCACTACTAATTGATTTAACACAGCAAGCCAAGTCCTTGCTCCCTTGGCTACACTCAAGAGTGGGAATTAGCAAAGTGTTACTATCCCTGTGCTTGATTTTATAGCACATGAGCTGAAGATACTTTAAACCAATTTGAGTAGCTGAGAAAAAAATCAGAAAACTCATGATAATAAAAATTACATGGAACTCAAACTTCTGTATGCACAAATGAAGCATTATTGGGCACAGCTGTGCTCTGCTGCATGTCATCGACAGTAGCTTTGGTGCTGTCATGGCAGAGTGGAGTAGTTACAGCAGACTGCACATGGCGTTTCAGCAATGTGCACAAGTTCTGATTCCACAATGGTGACTTCATAGATTATAAGTGCCACATAAAAGCCGGTCACATAGCATATTACTTGGTTTTAGTTTAGTTTGTTTATTTGCTTGCTTCTTGTTGTTATTGTTGTTGGTTTGAGATAAAGTCTTGCTCTATAACCCTGGCTGACCTGCAACTCTTAATATGTAGACTGGGATAGCCTCAAACTACAGAAATTCTCCCACCTCCACCTCCTGAATGGTGGAATTACAGGCATATACAAACAAGCCTGGATTTCTCTCTCTCTCTCTCTCTCTCTCTCTCTCTCTCTCTCTCTCTCTCTCTCTCTCTCTCTCTCTCTCTCTCTCTCTCTCTCTCTCGTGTGTGTGTGTGTGTGTGTGTGTGTGTGTCTGTCTGTCTGTCTGTCTGTCTTTCTGTCTGTCTGTCTGTCTATTTTGTTGTGGAAAAGTTTTCAACAAATGCTGCTAGAAAGCTGGCTATCCACATGTAGAAAACTAAAGTGTATCTGTGTGTCTTGCCCTGTACAAAAATCAATTAAAATGGCTTGATGATCTTGATGTGAGACCTGAAACCATTAGATTGTTAAAGGGGGCTGGAGAGAAGGCTCAAAGGCTCAGAGCACACACTGCTCTTGCAGTTCTCAGCACCAACATTATGCAGCTCACAACTGCCTGTAACTCACCAGAGAACATTACATCTGCGCCCTCCAGAGACACACACACACTTTAAAATGATAAAGATCGCCGGGCGGTGGTGGTGCACACCTTTAATCCCATCACTCGGGAGGCAGAGGCAGGCGGATCTCTGTGAGTTCGAGGCCAGGCTGAACCAACAGCCTCCAAAACAATACAGAGAAACCCTGTCTCATTAAAAAAAAATGATAAAGATAAATTTTATATTATATAAAGATCCCCATTTTCATTCATAAAAAAACTGTTAGAGGAAGGAGTTATAGGGAAGACACTTCAAGATCTTGGCAGTGACATAGGAAAAAGATACCAGTAGCTCAGAAAGTAATACCAAGCGTTGACAAATGAGATTGCATAGAATTTAAAGGCTTCTGCTTAGCTCTTAACAAGTAGCAGTAGGAAACAATTTGAGTGAAGACACAGCCTACAGAATGAAGAAAATTTTGCTAGTTAGCTTGAAGAGGGTCAAGTTTTAAATAGTCACTTTAGCATGTAGGACAATAAATTCATGGATTAGAAATGGTACAGTAGAATTACCACTGACCATGTGTGTTCAGTGGACACTAAGGAAAACATGTTGTTTCTTAGACTAGCCTGACTCCATAGCATTTGCAAATTGGGCATTTTTTATTCCTAAGACAACGAAAGGAGCATTTTCACTCTGGTCTTGATGGTACCTGTCGTGGCAGGTGGGTGTCCATCAAATGGCTTTTGAGGCCTTGGGCGCTCCTACCACAGATTAGGATATTCAGTGATATGCAGAGTGAGGAGGTTAGAAGCCTCTTATGTTTGCTGACTGTAGCTCCATGGTGATCCCCGATACTTCCCATCTCACCAGCGCCAGGCCAGCATGGTCTACAAAGCTACACAGAGAAACCCTGTCTCGGAAAAACAAAAAATCAGAATTACACTTACTTATTTGTTTATTTACGTGTGTGCTTGTGTCCTGGCACGCATGCAGAGGTCAGAGGACAATTTGTGGGAGTCAGTCCTCCCTTTCCAGCCACCATGTGCTCCTGGGGATGAAACTCAGGTGTCAGGCACTTTTTCCTGATGAGCCATCTTGAAATCTTGCTCAATGGCTTATACTTTGACTCATAATGAATGAGGGATTCAGTTCCATACTCAAATAATTGCAATAAAATTTTCTATCTTGTTTCCTTTTTTTTTTTAAGACAAGACTGACATATCCCAGGCTGTCCTCAAACTCCCTGTATCTGTTGAGGATGACTTTGGATTTCTCATTCTCTTGTCCCCATCTTCTGAATCCTAGGAATGTAGGTGTATGCCATCACACCTGGCTTTTATGTAAGGTGTATGCCATCACACCTGGCTTTTATATAAGGTGTATGCCATCACACCTGGCTTTTATATAAGGTGTATGCCATCACACCTGGCTTTTATATAAGGTGTATGCCATCATCACACCTGGCTTTTATATAAGGTGTATGCCATCATCACACCTGGCTTTTATGTAAGGTGTATGCCATCACACCTGGCTTTTATATAAGGTGTATGCCATCATCACACCTGGCTTTTATGTAAGGTGTATGCCATCACACCTGGCTTTTATATAAGGTGTATGCCATCACACCTGGCTTTTATATAAGGTGTATGCCATCACACCTGGCTTTTATATAAGGTGTATGCCATCATCACACCTGGCTTTTATATAAGGTGTATGCCATCACACCTGGCTTTTATGTAAGGTGTATGCCATCATCACACCTGGCTTTTATGTAAGGTGTATGCCATCACACCTGGCTTTTATATAAGGTGTATGCCATCACACCTGGCTTTTATATAAGGTGTATGCCATCACACCTGGCTTTTATATAAGGTGTATGCCATCATCACACCTGGCTTTTATGTAAGGTGTATGCCATCATCACACCTGGCTTTTATATAAGGTGTATGCCATCATCACACCTGGCTTTTATGTAAGGTGTATGCCATCATCACACCTGGCTTTTATATAAGGTGTATGCCATCACACCTGGCTTTTATATAAGGTGTATGCCATCACACCTGGCTTTTATATAAGGTGTATGCCATCACACCTGGCTTTTATATAAGGTGTATGCCATCACACCTGGCTTTTATGTAGCTCTGGGGATCAAAAGCCATGCTTTATGCACAGTAGGCAAGCCCTCTGCCAACTGACATATATCCCAGCTCCCAAAGTTTTCAGATATAAGTAATCCATTTTATTAGTAGTCAAACTTTTGTATCTCCTTGGAATTTTGATGTTTTACAATTGGATAGACCTGAACAAAGGCTTCATATCTCTAATTTAACATATTTTAAAGATTTATTTATTTATTATGTATCCAGTATTCTGTCTGCATGTATGCCTGCAGGTCAGAAAGGGGTGCCAGATCTCATCACATATGGTTGTGAGCCACCATGTGGTTGCTGGGAATTGAACTCAGGACCTCTGGAAGAACAGCCAGTACTCTTAACCTCTGAGCTATCTCTCCAGCTCTAGTTAAACATATTTTAACTGTATTATTTGAAAGTTTCTTAGATTTATCATGTGTGCATTATAAATAGCAGATGCGAAGAGCAGAATTTCCTCCTGTATAAAATAATCCCAGGCAGCTTATCTTCTTCTGTGTTTTCCCATCTTTGCAGTTTATAATTCAAAGCAAGTGCACTTTAGTATTTTGAGTGTTTTAGTAAGAGTGTTTACGTTCCCAGACTGAATTAGCTGCTGGATGAACTTCATTTTTAGGGTATAATTTGAAAAGAAGATAGCACAAAACTATGATATTTTCGTTTAGGCAATAAAGAGCAGCAGACTGACATGAAGTTCAAGCACAGAGCCCTTAACTCATTTCCCAGGAGGAACAGAAAGGGGTGCAAAAGAATGTACATAGCAAAAGATAAATAATGTACCTTTTCGGATTAACAGTTTTTTTTGTTTGTTTGTTTGTTTTTTACGAGACAGGGTTTCTCTGTATTGTTTTGGAGGCTTATTGGTCCAGCCCGGCCTCGAACTCACAGAGATCCGCCTGCCTCTGCCTCCCGAGTGCTGGGATTAAAGGCGTGCGCCACCACCGCCCGGCTCGGATGAACGGTTTTATTTTTCCAGTGAAATAGTGTTTTTAAAAAGTCTGGAAGTGTGTGTAGCCTGTCCCAGGTTCCCATCTGGATAGTTCATTTTCCCATTGTGTGTGTGTAGCCTTTCCCAGGTTCCCATCTGGGTAGTTCATTTTCCCATTGTGTGTGTGTAGCCTTTCCCAGGTTCCCATCTGGATAGTTCATTTTCCCATTGTGTGTGTAGCCTGTCCCAGGTTCCCATCTGGATAGTTCATTTTCCCATTGTGTGTGTAGCCTGTCCCAGGTTCCCATCTGGATAGTTCATTTTCCCATTGTGTGTGTAGCCTTTCCCAGGTTCCCATCTGGATAGTTCATTTTCCCATTGTGTGTGTAGCCTGTCCCAGGTTCCCATCTGGATAGTTCATTTTCCCATTGTGTGTGTAGCCTGTCCCAGGTTCCCATCTGGATAGTTCATTTTCCCATTGTGTGTGTAGCCTGTCCCAGGTTCCCATCTGGATAGTTCATTTTCCCATTGTGTGTGTAGCCTGTCCCAGGTTCCCATCTGGGTAGTTCATTTTCCCATTGTGTGTGTAGCCTTTCCCAGGTTCCCATCTGGGTAGTTCATTTTCCCATTGTGTGTGTAGCCTGTCCCAGGTTCCCATCTGGATAGTTCATTTTCCCATTGTGTGTGTAGCCTGTCCCAGGTTCCCATCTGGGTAGTTCATTTTCCCATTGTGTGTGTAGCCTTTCCCAGGTTCCCATCTGGGTAGTTCATTTTCCCATTGTGTGTGTAGCCTGTCCCAGGTTCCCATCTGGATAGTTCATTTTCCCATTGTGTGTGTAGCCTTTCCCAGGTTCCCATCTGGATAGTTCATTTTCCCATTGTGTGTGTAGCCTGTCCCAGGTTCCCATCTGGATAGTTCATTTTCCCATTGTGTGTGTAGCCTGTCCCAGGTTCCCATCTGGGTAGTTCATTTTCCCATTGTGTGTGTAGCCTTTCCCAGGTTCCCATCTGGATAGTTCATTTTCCCATTGTGTGTGTAGCCTTTCCCAGGTTCCCATCTGGATAGTTCATTTTCCCATTGTGTGTGTAGCCTGTCCCAGGTTCCCATCTGGATAGTTCATTTTCCCATTGTGTGTGTAGCCTGTCCCAGGTTCCCATCTGGATAGTTCATTTTCCCATTGGCTCTGTCCAGCAGCTCTCTGCTTGCTGCCCGCCAGTTGCATGTGATTTGCGTTGCTTTCAGAGGCTGTCACTGCTCAGTATTTACTTGCATGTAACACATGTACTGTGTTAAGTGTGTGTGATTTCTATATAACGTCTGTGAAGACTGAAAAATGTAAAACTATTCTTTCCATCCCAGAGCCGTGCCTTGTACAAAGCTTGTGGTCCTCTCACTGCCTGCTGCCCCTTGTACTCAGACATACCTTGTTTGATGAGCTGTGTAATATTCTTGCCTGATTTCTTTGCCTAAATGCTATTTTCTTGAAAGTGCAACTTTTAACATATTCTGAAGGATTCTGTATTTGTCCCTTTCTTTACTTTCCCCTCCTTTTTATTTCCTTTTAAAAATTTAGCTTCAGTTTTGAGCTATTAAAAACTGCATCCCTTTTAAGTACATGTTTCCAAGGCAGGCGAATGCTGGACACTGAAGTGGCAACTTGGAGATGGTTGTGACACTTGGATGTTGTCTTTGTTCAGCTACAGCCCCATCTGTGCACATCTGGGATGCAGTGAGCAAGCAGACGCTGTCTATATTAAGATGCTCTCATTCAAAGGGGGTGTGCTCCGTCAGCTTCAGCGCTACTGGGAAGCTGCTGCTATCTGTGGGGCTAGACCCGGAGCACACCGTTACCATTTGGAGATGGCAGGAAGGTAGGATCCTTTCTTTTGTGTGATTAAAACACAAAACAAAGCAACATACACACACCAAAATCAAACAAACAGAAGCTCACAAGAGTACTAGGGCTGCGTGAATGCTTTCTTTTAGCATTTGCCTTAAGTTGGTGATTGAAGCCATTTTTCATTTTAGTTCTACAAAACACATAGCACACAGTTGGTAGCACTGTATGTGTCTCCTTTTAAAAGCTCCGTGAAGCCGTAAGTTCACAAAACATGAAACACAGTATTAAAAATCATTCCCAGTGATTTCCTTACAGTAAGAAACTATGTTTTTGCTAGTGAGTTGATCAGTTCTGAGGTATTTTATTAAAAATGAAAATTGCAGCACTTAGGAGGACAAGGCAAGAGGATTGCCATGAGTTTGAAGCCCACCTGAACTACATATTTAATTATCTAATTCAATGCATACCTAAATATGAAAGGAAAAATAAAAGAGTGTATTGTGATCCAATCCAGAGCCTGGTACATGCTACACAGGTAATCTGTCACTGAACCACATCTCTTTTTTATTATTAATTTATTTTTTACAATCCCAGTTTCCACTCCCCCTTTTTCTCCCACTCCCCTCTCTTCCCATCTGTTCCTCGGAGAGGGTAAGTCTACTCAGTCTGTCCCATCATCTAGCTGAGGCAGGACAAAGGCACCTTTCCATACCCACACCCCTGTGTCTAGGCTGGGCAAGGTATCTCTCCTTATAGAATGGGCTCCACTAAGTCAGTTTGTACATTAGTGTTAGGTCTTGGACCCTGAACCACATCTCATACCCATGAAACACATACACACACACAACACATACCTGCACACACATAATATGTAACACACATATACACATCCATAACATATACCTATACACACATAAACATACACATACTCCCCACACACACATATATATAACAAATACAAATATAAACACACATACATATATACATGCATACACATGTACACATACATGCACGCATTCACACACATACACAAACATACATATACCTACACACACACACCCCTTCTTACAGCACATGCTACATAGGTGACCTGCTCTGAATCACATCCCTTACCCATGAAAGATACACACACACATTCTGTTTTGAGGCAGGATCTCACTTTGTAGCCCGACTGGCTTGGAATTCACTGCATAGATACCAAGCTGGCTACAGATTCATAGAGATCCACCTGCCTTTACCTTCTAAGAATGCTGGAAGACCAATAGAATAAATTCTCTTAACACTCTCTAGACAAAAAAGTTAATTTATGTACTGAGAAATTAGTGAAGCTACACAGAAAAAAGGTATGGTCCTTAAAATGGCCCCGAAATTGTCACAAAGCAGCCCACCAACATGTATCACTTGTGAAGATGTGTGTAATTAAGTAGTAGAGCAAGTGTCAGAGCCTCCTTTTATGCATTTGTGTTTAGGGTTTTTGTTTTGTTTTAAGCTATGCGACTTGTGATTAGCTTGGTTCTTACACTAACCTGGGCAATGTTGTTGTGTCTTCTCTATCAGGGGCCAGAATTGCCAGCAGAGCTGGGCACAACCAGCGTATTTTTGTAGCAGAATTTCGACCAGATTCAGATACCCAGTTTGTCTCTGTGGGTATAAAGCACGTGAAGTTCTGGACCCTGGCAGGAAGGGCTCTTCTCAGCAAAAAGGGACTTCTGAGCACACTGGAGGATGCCCGGATGCAGACGATGCTTGCTGTTGCATTTGGTGCAGTATGTCTGTTAAAATGCTGTGTGATGGTGTGTCTTGAAGTTTTCTTGCTGCATATTCATAAGCAGCATTAATACTGACTAGGAACTGTAGCCTGACAGTCAGTGCAAGTCCTGATCAAGGATATGTCATCTTTGAAAAGCGTAGTCCTTTTAAACGTTAAGGAGTGGCAAAGAAAAGTGAATGAGATAATTACTGTAGAACTTTTGCGTCCTTGGAACATTACCGTCTCCAGGCTTTATTAGTCACGTACTTGTCGCCCTCCGCAAGCCGCAGTCTCAGTCATGCTCCTGCTTCGCCATGCACCTGACATCCTAGTCAAAGAAAAGGAATCATGAAAACAGTGTTCCAGTGCCTTCAGGGCAGACTTGGGTTTAGCATTCCTTTGCTTTCTGTCACCAGAACCACTGTCCATGTGGTAGTTGGAAGGACTCAGGGCCAATGTCTGATTCAGGGAGCAGAGAGCTGAGAGCAGAGAACACAGTCCCAAAGCTCAGTGGAGTGTCAAGGGCCACTTGCTGTCTCTCATTCCATCCTCCTGGGTCTGCAGCTCATAATCACATCTCTCTTCCTTTAGTACCCTGCCCTGGCGAGGCTTTTCAAATTCCACAGAAAATTAAGTAATTTTTTTAAAAATGTGTTTCTTTCTTAAAGTACATATTATAAAATAGACACTATATATTTTAAGAAAGTTACAAGTTTAGAACAGTGGAATACACTTACATTTAAAAAATGACTAACAATATCAAACAAACAGAACCTTTTGTTTATTAATATAACAGCAGCCACTTGTTTCCAGAAGGAAACCCCCACTGGAATGACCTTGGCACTTGATCTATCCATGCAGATGAACTTTCTTTATGCACAAAATTACTTTATAGCCAGGCACCCATTCTTGGTATAAGTAAATAAATATATAGTAAATAGCTATTGCAGGAGAAAAGTCGCTTTTTAATGTGTGAAGCAGCAGTGTGGCCAGAATGCTTGCTTACAGGATAGGTTTACGTTCGGTTTAAGCATTTTTCAAATCTATAACTGGCACATGAAAGCAGAAAGCTGCACACACATTTACAGGAGGTCATGTGGTTCCATGCTAGAGACTGGGGAAGAGAACAGGAGGAAAGGATGCTGGCGTTCGCAGCTGAAGCACGCTCTAGCTGCAGAGAGGCGTCAAGAAGCCACCCTCCTGGATGTGCAGGCGTTAGTGAGGCCTCTTCACTTCGCTAGTGAGAATAGACCTACTTTCTATGACAACATTCTGTACCAAACTCAGTTGTTTTCACTCCCTACCCCTCACCACCCCTTGCTTTTGTTCCTAGTGTTCAGTGACCTTGGATTTGTTCTTAGACAGCTAGAGGGCACAGGTTCAGAGGACAGTGTAAGCTAGAGCTACAGTATGTTAGGAAATGTCTGTCCAAGGCTAGCCCCACTAACAAAGGGCAGAGTTGGGAGGAAACCCTAAGGGAACTAAGTGTCACTCAGCTTCCTGCCCGGGGTCCAGTGTTGGCCACCACACTTCGCATGTGCTTTGTCAAAGCAGGTGAAATAGCATTCCGCGCACATAGAGGATGACATCTGTTCGACCTCTCTTTGAACTTTTGATGAGTCTGTCTCCCCCTTCCCCACTCCTTTTCAGAATAACTTGACGTTTACAGGTACCATCAGTGGTGATGTCTGTGTGTGGAAAGAGCACATGTTGTGTAGAGTGGTGGCTAGAGCGCACAATGGGCCTGTCTTTGCCATGTATACCACCCTGCGAGATGGACTGATCGTGACTGGCGGCAAGGAAAGGCCGTGAGTCCTCTTCATAGCTCACTATTTATGCATCTGTGATCTACAGTTAGGTGTTCTGGCCTCTTCTAGGCTGTGCACGTTAACTAGTCATTTACTTCTCCTTTGTTGCTATTTATGTGTGATTTTTGGACTCTCTGAATTCTTGTCTGAAATCATGTTTTTGCATTTTAATTCTCACTTAGGCTTTACATTTATTTTGCGGGGTGGGGGGATGGGGATGGAGGAAGGTATGTGTCCAGCACATGTGTAGAAATCAGAAGACAACCTGTGGAAATGACTTCTCTCCTACCATGTGCATCCCAGGGGTCAAACTCAGATCATCAGGCTTGGAGTGTCCTTACCCACTGTGGCATCTTACCAGCTCCCTTTTGGACCTTTTAGATAAACCTGAACCACAGCCAGAGTGTCACTTGTCTGAGATAGTCATAGGCAGCTGGGCTTCTCATTAAGAGTGGTATCCCTAATCCTTGTGCGACTAGCATCAGTATTGCTGATAGGACATGAAGGGAAACCTGTACTCAGGAACCCAGGTTGCATCTTTATTCCCTGTTGTCTCCCTATAAGGCTCCAAGTCATATGAGAGAGGAATGAGAGGGTGCTAGACACAGCCTTGCCAAATCATTGTCTGAGTTACTTTCAAATATCCAAACAGTAACCAGATACTTAAAATGGATCTCTGGGCGGAGGTGAGGGCTCAGTGAGTACAAGTGCTCGGTTTTTTTTTTTTTTTTTTTTTTTTTTGATGACCTGAGGACCATCCCCAAACCCACAGAAGCTGGACAAGCCAGACCAAATAGCACAAACATTTATAATTCCAGCACGTTCCCACATGAGATGCCCATCCAGCTAGTTTGGATGAACTACAAAGGAAGCCTGTCTGAAACATGATGGAAAGACAAGGACTGATACCAGGTGGAAATGCACAGTGGTCTGTGACCACATATACACACACACACACACACACACACACACACATCCACACACACACAAAGTAAAATATTTTTTATTTTATTATTGCTCAGCAGTTATTAGCACGTACAGCTCTTGCAGGGACCTGAGTTCAGTTCACAGCACTCATGCTGGGCAGCTCAGAACCTCCTGTAACTCCAGCTTCAAAGGATCCAATGCCTTCTTCTGGACTCTGAGGGCACCTACGCTCATACATGCAGACTCCCACACAGACACGTATGCACATAATTTTAAAAATTATAATAAATCTCTTAAAAAATCAAATTAAGGCTGGGTGGGGTGACACACCTTTAATCCCAGCACCTGGGAAGCAGTAGCAGGCATGTCTAGGCCAGCCTTTCTGCAGGCTAGGGAGTAAGATTGCCTCAACCCCCATGCTCCACCTCCCCTCAAAAAAAAACCCAGATAAAAACCATTTGCCACAGGGTAGTCATGTGTAAATTAAAAAGGGACATACATTAAGTAAGAAGTGCAGTTCTTTCACTACAGACTGAAGCCCACAATTATCAACTGAACACTAATGGTCAAGCTGTTTCTCTAATGACATGTGCGTTCTTTTTTTCTTTTTTTTGTTTTTTGAGACAGGGTTTCTCTGTGGCTTTAGAGGCTGTCCTGGAACTAGCTCTTGTAGACCAGGCTGGTCTCGAACTCACAGAGATCTGCCTGTCTCTGCCTCTGAGTGCTGGGATTAAAGGCATGTGCCATGTGTTTTCTCTTAAGGCAAGCAAAATGAGGGAATTCATTTTCCGTCTTTTCAAGAGAAAAATCCACAAATGGCTCTATTTTGTCCTTTATATATTACTCCAAACACAAGTATTTCCCATACCATCTCATTTTGCACATATTTCCTCACTAACAGCCTGCTTATGTTGTTTCAGCAGGATATTTTAATAATTGCAGAAATGCGCTGCCCTTTGGCCCTTAAAAGTAAATTTTACAGCATAGCATCTATAATCCTCTTTCTTGCTTTGCAAGAGAGTTGCCTTTCTAATGTTAAAAATGGTTTTGTGGGGCTGGAGAAATGGCTCAGAGGTTAAAAGCACTGACTGCTCTTCCAGAGGTTCTGAGTTCAATTCCCAGCAACCACATGGTGGCTCTCAACCATCCATAATGAGATCTGGTGCCCTCTTCTGGAGTGCAGACATACATGGAGGCAGGATGTTGTATTCATAATAAATAAATCTTAAAAATGGTTTTGTGGACCAGGCATGAAATCAGAAGCCAGAGGCAGGTAGATCTTTGTGAAGCTAGCCTGATCTACAAAGCTAGTTCCAGGACAACTAGGACTGCTACATAGAGAAACCCTATCTCAAAAAAAGGGTGCGGGGGAGGAAGGAAAAAAAAAGTTTTGTAGGGCTGATGTGATGGCTTAGCAGGTTAAGACATTTGCCATGAATGAACACCTGGGGAAGGGACAACAGATTCCAGCGTTGTTGTCTGACCACACCATGGTATGTGTGCACACATACACAATGTCTGAAAACAAAACAATCCTGTTCTGTGCATTTTCTTAATAGACAGCTATTATGAGACATTTTTATATGGTGGGCTACATAAAATTATGCTTGTGTCAGAATAAGATGACTATTTCACAAAATAAAATTTAACTGAAAGTAATTTTGACTAAGACACAGTATGTCCTTAAATTGCCTGAACATTTAAATACTAGAAATTATAAATAGGGTGTTTAACTATTCTGGCAACTCAGTATTTGAAATGAAAGTTATTGTAGTAGTTAATTATACTTATTTGTGTTTTGTTTTCATTTACCTAGGTCAAAGGAAGGAGGTGCAGTTAAACTGTGGGACCAGGAACTGAGACGATGCCGGGCCTTCAGGCTTGAGACAGGACAAGTCACAGATTGTGTTCGGTCTGTGTGCAGAGGCAAAGTAAGGTGTTCCTTGAGCCAGTGTGTTGCAGCAGCAAATAGAGCAGCTGTGCTGTGACCCCTGCACTTTGTGACCTGATAAGCAATACTTAGTGATACCATAGGGTGCTGTTATTTCTACTGTTTACTAATACAGAAAGCTTGTGTCTAAACACTATTTAAACCTCTGTATTGTCTTGAATCTTCTGATTGAATTATGGTAAGATAGGCTTGGAAATCCTCACCAACGACTCATTTTTATTAGAGCAGTTCTCTTCATGTCTCCAGCAACAGAAGATTTCCACAGTAGTAGGGGCCGTCGTCTGAGGAGTTTCTCTCTCAGGGACCTCTACTCACATATGACTAGGATCTTGATGTGTAATACAGAAAAGAATGCCTGGGCAAGCCAGAATGAATGAAGTAGAGAAAGGGGTTGGCCGGGCACAGGAGGTCTTAAGTTTTGGGTTTATTTTTTCAGTATATTACATAAAGGTTGTAACTTAAAGCCAGGTTCAAGGTTAAGCAGGACTTGTTGCTTTAAGATATGTTTGTTCTGTGTGTATGGGTGTTGTAACTACCTACATATGTATCTGTGTACTGTATGCATGCCTTGTGTCCACTGAAGCCTGAAGTGGGCATCAGATCCTCTGGAGCTATAGTTACAGATGGCTGTGAGCTATGGAGTCCAACTCAGGGCCTCTGCAAGAGCAGCAACTGCTCTAAAGTGCTCAACTAAATATCTCTAGCCCCTTAAGCAAATTTTTAAAATTGTAACTTGTAAGATGAGCTGGTTTACTTATTAAACAATTTCCCTTTGTAAGTGAGATTGTAAGGTGGCTTATGAAATGCATTGTTTATGAGTGAGGGTTGGATGCTGATGACACTAAACTCCAAGGTCACCATGTTGTGGTCCTGCCTCAGCCTCCTGAGTGCTGGGATTACAGGTGTGCACCACCACCCTCAACTCAGCTGTTGCTCACTGTGAGTTCAGCTGTCTCTCAGAAAACGGGTGGTTGTTTCTTTTTAGAAAGTCTTATTAGTCAGACACTGCCTTTAATCCCAGCACTTGGGAGGCAGAGGAAGGCTGATCTCTTGAGTTCGAAGACAGCCTGGTCTATAGAGTGAGTTCTGTGGACAGCCAGAGCTACACAGAGAAACCCTGTCTCGAAAAACAAAACAAAACAAACACCAACAAAAACAACAAACAAACAAAAAAAGAAAATAAAGTCTTCTTGATAGTTTGGGGTGGGGGTTGTTTTTGCTGATTTGCAGTCAGAAGGGCCTTTTTTCTTTCAGTGTCCCTTTAGTTTTCCCTATTCTTCTTCCTTTAAAAACCTCATACATGTCTCTAAAAACTGTTATGCATTTGCACTGTATGTCTATAAGTCAAATGCATGTGTTGTCCTGTCAGTACACTTAAGTTCTAGTTATGTTTGCTTTAATCTTTCTTCTTCTGTTAAGACAAGTTCTGCTATGTAGCCCAGGCTGGCCTGGAACTTGCAGTTATCTGTCTCAGCCTGCCAAGTAAACAGGTGTGCCACCAAGTTTACTTACTTTTTAACAAAATGAATTCTAATTTTTTCTCTCTGTCTCAATGCATTTATTTCCCATTTTGGAGATCCTAACATTATCACAGTCAAAGCTAAAACTCTTGATTATTGAAGCGTATAGATGCATCATCGGTAGAGAGTTGTCTCTAGCACAGACTCTATCGTGCAGCAGCCCAGGGATGTTACCGTTGTGTGTCCCTAGGAAGAGAAACATTTGCATGAGCTAATGATTGCCTTGCAACTAGATTAGTTCAAAGCATGTACCTGTTGTATCACATTAAGTGTATTGGTCCCTTTGTGTTTCAGGGCAAGATACTAGTTGGCACAAGGAATGCTGAGATAATTGAAGTTGGAGAGAAAAATGCAGCATGTAACGTTTTAGTTAATGGCCATGTGGATGGGCCAATCTGGGGACTAGCAACACATCCTTCCAGGGATTTTTTCCTTTCTGCTGCAGAAGATGGGACAGTGAGACTCTGGGATATTGCTGATAAAGTAGGTACAAACACTTAAATGAGAGGTTACAGGTTTTAAGGAATGGGAATCCTTAACTTCTACCTTTAATTTGGTATTATTTTGAGGTTTGGGGAAAATTGGTTTCAATTGTAAATGTCTCCTCGATTCTTGCTTCTTATGTAGAAGATGCTAAACAAAGTGAATTTGGGACATGCTGCTCGGACAGTGTGTTACAGCCCGGAAGGTGACATGGTGGCTATTGGAATGAAAAATGGAGAATTTATTATATTACTTGTGAGTTCTCTGAAAATATGGGGAAAGAAGAGAGACAGGCGATGTGCAATCCATGATATCAGGTTAGTCAATGGATGGAATAGATTTTCTAGTTGATTTTTACGATGACAAGCATGAACTTGAAAAAAAATACCATCATCCAGAATAGGTCTTGACAGGCAAATCCCCTATTTATTTTTGCAGTATGGGGGATCATACCTATGACCTCATGCCTTTGAGGCAAAGGCTTTATCTCTTGATCTAAATCCTAGTGCCTATACATTTGTATCAGATGTATACTGGTGTGGTTATGTTTAAATTCTCCTTGCTAAGTAAAATTCTACTACTACTAGTCATGCACAGTAAATTCACTTTGCTGAGCCATCCAGAAGTTTGACAAATAGGGTTAAAATACCTTTGCTTAATCTCAGCAAGACTTCAATTGTGGCCCTCCTTCCCATAGGCTTCTCCTGACTGTCCTTTACATGCCTTTCCAGTTCATTCATTCAGCCAATACTCACTAAAGGTCTATTTCCCAGAATTCAAATGAATCAAAACCTGTTTTGAAAGATTACATTTGCTATGTATGTATGCACATACCACAGGGTGCACAAATGGTGGTCAGAGACAACTAGCAGAAGTTGGTTCTCTCCTTCCATCATGAGTGTCCCACGGATTGAACTCAGGCTGTCAGGCTTGACATGAGGAGACTTTACCTATTAAGTGGTCTCTGTGGCCTTTAACTCTTTCTTGATCCTTTGTCTCTTAGTGCTTAAACTAATTTTCACAGAATTCTCTATGAATTGATAAGATTATTGGGTCCAGGTCTGTCAAAACGGGTGTTTTCAGCTGTAAAGTCCTTTAATAAAAAATCTCAAGGCTTTCCTTCACCTCTACATGTCTCCACTGTTGTTACTCAGCAGGACTCATGGGACATTTTTCAAAACTCAGTTTATCCCCTACTGCTTCCCATGACTGACAGAGGAGAACCTTTGTGATTTGTCTTTTAACAAACATTCTCCCAGCTTGAAGTTGTCATTTCACCCTAATGGTTCAAGTGAGCTAATTTGGCTGTATTTGGATATTAAGACATCATTTTCCATCTTATGAAGTATGTTAATTTGGGGGGGGTTCAAGACAGGGTTTCTCTGTGTAGCTCTGTAGACCAGGCTGGCCTTGTACTCACAGAGATCCCGCCTATCTCTGTCAACATAGTGCTGGGATTAAAGGCATGCACCACCACCACCTGGCTCAAAGTATGTTAGTGTAACAATTCTGGAATGTTAATTTTTAGTTATTTTGAAGCCAGTTGTGGTGGTGCACACCTTTAACTATAGTATTTGGGTGGCAGAGGCAAGTGGCTCTCTGAATTTGAGGTTAGGCCTTGTCTATAGAACAAGTTCCAGAACAGCCGGGGCTACTTAGAGAAACTCTGTCTCAAAACAATAAAACAAAACCAAAGCAAGCAAATGTTATTTTAAAATTAGAATTGGAAGACAAGAGATATTTTATAAGCAAAATGTAAAAACCTTTACTAAATGTTAATAGACAAATACAGTCTGTGTGCTTGCTTAGTTAGGTAACTTAAAGCCATATCAAACACCAACTGATTTTCAGGTGCTATATTAAGTCCCTGACCTTAAAAATAGTTAAACAATTGCATGCATGGGACCTAATACTTTTCTTTTTTTTTTTTAACATTTTATGTATTCAGATTTAGTCCAGATTCCCGGTATTTGGCAGTGGGTTCTAGTGAGAACTCAGTGGACTTTTATGACCTAACATTGGGTCCCACCCTTAACAGAATCAGCTACTGCAAAGACATTCCAAGTTTTGTCATTCAAATGGACTTCTCTGCAGATAGCAGACATCTCCAGGTACAGCACCAATACCACACCCAGTTTATACAGATGCTTGCTTGTACATTGTAGTGGATACATTAAAAGTCCCAGGGATTACACCTAACTCACTGATCTGTTTTTTTTTTTCCTGTACTTATTCTGTATCCTACTCTTCGTGAAATTAAACTTTACCATTTATGATGTGTACACGTTAGAGATTATATTATCATGCCCATTATCTCAGAAAAGATTCTGTGTCAAGTGTTTAGAATCGCATCATTCCGCAAGAGTCTCAAATATTGTAGATGACCTCTAGTGTTTATTGCTATACATTAGACCTTGGTATCTGCTCATTTTAGACCTGCTATTCTCACCTACATCTCAATACCTTTCCTCCACATTTTGTTGTAATTTTTGCATCCTCAAGACACAAGATATCTACTAATAATGGATTTGTCCTCATTTTGGGAACAGGTTTCTAGTGGCTGCTATAAACGGCATGTCTATGAAGTGCCTTCAGGAAAACACCTTGTGGATCATGCTGCCATTGACAGGATCACGTGGGCTACTTGGACTAGGTAAACATTTCATTCATGACTTTTGAGGATAGAAAAGTTGGGAAATATGAACTGGGAATGTGGCAGAATGCTTTTCTAGCATGAACAAGGCCACATTTGAGCAGAAAGCAGGAAAACAGCTGAAGCATGCTTGCCCATCTCCTGTTGTCCTAGCATGTGGGAGCAGAGAACTGATTCAAGTTCAAGGCAAGCTTGGTCTACATAGCAAAACTTGAAGCTAGGCAGGGATATATGGCAAGGCCATCTCAAAATACTGACGTAGAAAACGCCTATTTTTGAAGTTATTCCACAAGGGAATACATGATTTTGTTATCCTAGCTTGATTCTTAAACAGATGGTATGTTGGCTTTGGAACCTCTTCTGATTAAACACTGTCCTACATTTGATCAGTTTCCATGAAAAGATTTAGTGTATTTTTTAAATGTCATGGCATTTTTCTTAAATGGTAACAGCAATGAAACAGCTGTTGAGGTCAGGTGTGGTAATGCACATCTTTAGCCCAGCACTTGGAAGGCAGAGGCAATTGTTACTTTTTAAAAATATGGCTAAAGTGTCTGTGCTTTCTGTGGTGCATTTGCTTTTCCCCTCTAGTATTCTGGGCGATGAAGTTATGGGAATCTGGTCCAGACATGCTGAGAAAGCAGATGTCACCTGTGCCTGTGTATCTCATTCAGGAATCAGTCTTGTGACAGGAGACGACTTTGGCATGGTTAAGTTATATGATTTTCCATGCCCAGAAAAATTTGTAAGTCTAATATTTTGTATTACTTTAGTTGAATGCTAAATGATTCATCTTTTTCCCCACATATTTAAAATATTATGACCCTCATATAAAAATACTGTAGTTAAAACTTTATTTCTAAAGATTTTCTCAACACCCAAAGTAAAAGCTATCAAAGACAAATCTTCCAGGGCAGGTGTGGTGATGCCCACCTTTGATTCCAGTACTCCAGAGGCACTGGCAGATTTCTAAATTCAAGGATAGCTTGGTCTACAGAGTAAGACCCTGTTTCAAAAAACAACTCTTTGCTACAGTTTTGGAAACTTGTAGGCAAGTTCTGATGAGCTTTTAAAAACCAAACCTACAGTCAATTACTAAGTTCTACCCCATACCCCTGTCCCGCCCTTTGTGCAGAGAAAAGCTTCCATGGTCCTGAAGATATGACCTAGTTTGTTGCACATAGACCTGTAAAACTCTTTACAGTAATTGCTGGGGGTCTACCTCCCTATTCTTGTGATAAATTATGAGAACCTTTGTTTCTGTTTTAGGCAAAGCACAAGAGGTTCTTGGGTCATTCCCCTCATGTGACAAATATTCGATTTACTAGTGGTGATCGACATGTTGTTAGTGCTGGAGGCGATGACTGCAGGTCAGTAGTTTGTCAGTCCAGGAAGAGCACAACCACCTTGTTACTGGTAAAGACTTAATAATAATAACTCTATATAGCTTCAGTAATGAACACAGCCAGCAGTTATCAGATGGTAACACAACCAGTGACTCCAAAGCCATTAAATTACATGTGATTGAAAGTAGGCAAAAATCTGAAAATCTAGAATGTGATGAACTCCTTGTCACTTTTTTTTCTGATTGCAGTTTGTTTGTCTGGAAATGTGTACACATGCCTCACTGAACTGCCCTGTGATGCTGAGAAGACTAAACAAAGCTCACCTCAAGAGACCAGTTCTGTAACAAAAACCAAAACCAAACTCTGCATGGTCCAGTGGTGCTAACTGAAGACTGTGGCAGGGAAGGATGCGCAGAATCGATCACACAGCAGAAGACTGAGAGTTCCAAATGCTTGCTACATGTACCAACCCATACTCTGTACACTGCCAGATAATTACACTGCAAGGAACGGCTCAATTATTTGACAAAAAGTCATCCTCCTCTGTAATTTTGACAGACTTGCCTAGGGTATAGCTGTCTTTAAAGAAAAAAAAAAAAAAAAGGGCCAGGCGTTGGTGGTGCACACCTTTAATCCTAGCACTTGGAAGGCAGAGGCAGGAAGATCTCTGTGAGTTTGAGGCCAGCCTGGTCTACAGAGCTAGTTCCAGGACAGGTTCCAAAGCTACACAGAGAAACCATGTCTTGAAAAACCAAAAAGAAAATAAAAAAATGGAAATTTTTTCTCATTTCTAACATTTCTTTAGTGAAATATTTCACCCTTATACAAGGAAAGTAATAAGCAACCATCACCCTAAAGTGTCAGTTTTCAAAATGCAAACATTTTTCTTAAGGAAACTTACACAAGCTTTCCTGGAGAGTATTTCTTAAACATTAGTTTAGTCCCCTCTGCAAAGGACATTTCTCTTTACAGTCTGAACAGATCCAAAGTCTGCAGCATATGCAGACTACATTTTCACTGTTGAGCTGTCAATCTTTGTGTTTCAAAGCCATCTCTATAAAATGATGAATCACAGTTATGGCCTCATTAATAGGAAAGTGATATAATGAACATTCATTTCCAAGTGTACAGTTTTTTAAGGTTCTGTGATAGCAATAGCTCTTAACTGAAAGATAATATCGCATATTTAAAGGTATGATCTAATAAACATTTGTTTATTGTGTAAACAAAAGCATTAAATTCATAATACTAGTAACACTGGGTAAAAAATTTTATAGTTTTGTATTGAGAAAAAATGTTTAACTAGATGTATGCCACCCTATAAGGCTGTTTTCCAAAATGAATGACTCCAGGTTCTCCTGAAGAAGTCAGAATCCTTCCACTTTAATGCTGCCAAAGATTGGGACCTACCGCCCAGGACTTGCTGTTTAGCCTCGCTAGTTCCTCAAGATGAAAAATCCAGTAGACTGCTGTGTAAACATTATTTTTCTACATGTGAAGAGGATGCTCTACTGGGTATTTCCATTTTTTTATTTTATTGTGTGAATTATTTATTGTGTAGCATAGATCCTCCCCGTCAGGCTTCTGGAATCCTGTTTGGTTTGTTATGTTTTCTATGGCTAAAACATTGTGACTATTAAAACCAGAATGAACACTTTGCATCAAAGAACTTTTGTCTTTGGTTGGTTTTAAAGGTTAAGGCTGATGAAGAGACTGCAAGAAACTTAAAGCACAAGGTAGTTCTTCCATTGCTCACGCCAAATGGTCCATCTAAGTTAGGCCAAGTTTTAGAATGCATTAACATTATATAAAATGGCAGTCAATAAATTAAAGAATTCCTATAAAAGGAAAAATGCTTCAAATTTAAGCATGGTATATAGTTCTAAGGTTTCCCCTCTGGACAGCTTGGCAGCTTTTAGTTATAGAAAAATTTCAGTTCTGTAAAAGTCCACAATGTTAAGCAAGTAAACTATTAAAGAAAAAACTGCTTGCTTCCAACTGTATTTTCGTCCCCCAAAGTGGCCAACCTGGTCAGTCAGTGTTTATCATGGTAGCAGTCAGTTCCATGACCAAAGGTCAGGCTGACTTCTAAGTAGTCATCATATGGCTACCTGGCTGGATCAACCACCAACTGTGAAAAGGGTGACAAATCGTAGAATCTGCCCTATAGTTTTTATATCCAGAGAATTATGGTGTGTACCTGCACTATCTGAATTTATAGCCCAAGATTGCCATCAGTTACTGTCACCCCACTTGTTTCCTGTGTAAATACATGTCAAAGCATGCAGTACACTCTGGAACTCTGCATCATCATCAGCGGTGTTATTCCTTTCTCTGTGAGGCTTCTTACACAGTTTCATTTAGAACAAGTAGCCCAGTAATTGTTTTAGGGTCAGAGTAAGCCTGTCTATTAAACCACAGAATTGAACAACAAACCATTTAAATGCTAAGGCATGTAGCTCAGTTGGTAGAGTGCTTACCTAGAATTTGTAAAGCCCTGGACTAATCCCTAGCACCACATATAAATGGGCATGCCTATAATCCCAGGTACAAGCACAGAATAAGAAATTCAAAGTCATTCTTGGCTACATAGTGTGTTTGAGGCTAGCCTGCAGCTTGTGAGCCCTTACCTTAAAAAAACCAAACACATTGTAAGTGTATTCATAATCACTGTCTATTCAATAACAGAAAATAATTTATTTGTCACATGTTCTTTTCTTATAAAAAACTAAATCATTTTAAGTCCCTGTTCCTCGTTTCTGGTCCTTACTGGACAGTTATGAGAAGATATCTACACACATTATTAGGAAGTGATATTTAAAAAAGTCTAGTTCTGGAAATTCACAATTTTCAATAGAATTCTTTAGCTGAGATGCAAAGCTAGGATGAATGCCTTAAATTTAATGGAATGCACTTACAGAATGAAAAAAATGCCACTTCACCTGAACCTATGCAGCAAGCAGCTTTTAGGCGCTCTGTCCTTTTGCTGTTTCTGATCTTCTAGGATTAACAATGGTCAAGGCCGACTTATGAAGTGGTTGAAAAATTAGCTAATGCTTTTATCTCTCAATGCAAAAGCAATGACCACAGCAGTAGAAGGCTGGCTTCACAATGTTAAACACAGACTTTGGTAGATTTGACTTTATTATCCATCCTTTACGTATCTTAACAGTTTAAATTTGGTCCTAAAAGTGTTGAGCTTTTATTACCCCCTTTGCTAACCACCTCTTACACTTTAATTTTTAAAAACATCAAGTCTTTGAAATCAGTTGTCTGTTATTTAAAACATTTGACACTTCTTGCCTTAACAGTTTCAAGAACTGCATACATAAAACTCTAATACAGTGGCCAAGTTTCATCCTATTGTGATGTTTACCCATACAAGCTCTGTAATTATAGTTCTGTAATTTAAAATATGCCAGTTAAAATCTTAACTTCTACATTTCAAGAATGATCTTTAGGAGTAACTAAGTATATTTTCTGTGGAGTTATTTCTGACAATATTTTTCAGAATATGGGAATATATGTATATATTTATACTCTTGTGAGTTCATCTGTTTTCTGAAATTTTCTGTATATACCTGTAAATTTTTTGTATGACTTTGTGATAATGTAGTCTCCCCAAAATTATTTAAAATTATATGCTATTAGTAAATGGAAGTATTTCAAGGAATTGTTCATATGTTTTTGCATTTGTCATTCCAACCATGTTTACCTTAAATGACCATGTCACTACTTACTTTCACAGAAGGCAAGGGACTTCAGAGTTTACCAGAGTAACGCTTAAACCAAGAGTCTGTATTATGCTTTTCAAAGCAAATTCATTTAGACATTAAAAAGAAATTTTAAACTAGTTGTTCAAAGCTGCCTTGGTATTTTGGCCACCCCTAAGATGATGCAATATTTGTAACTGATTGTGAAAACAGTGCATCATCTTTGGGAAAGTGATTCAGCTATGAGGACAATGGCCTTCACACAGCGTTGTAGCCCTAAGCTGCAGTACCATCACCAAAAATGATGTTAAACAGCAATGTACAAACATGCCGCAAATGTTTTAATAGAATTTGGCTTTTCTTTAAACTGTCTCTTTCATAGTCAAAACTGTCTTTTTCATAGTCAAAACAAACAAAAAAAATGTTGAAACCACTTAATAAACTTACAAACTTGAAAAATTAGACACTTCAGTTAGGCAATAAAATTCATATTATGAAAGCAATATATTCTAAATTTCAAAGATGTGACAAGTTCTGTAGAATATCTCTCATCAGAAGATGGAAGCATTCAAACTGCACGATCTTCTTGCCAGGTAGGACTAGGGCATCATTCGCTGAGTAAATAAAACCAAAAGTTTTTTTAATTACTGCAGTGCATATAAATACAAAACTTAGCTTCTTGCTCAGGTGTTTGGTCTTTAAAAAATTCAATTGTGTAAAAGAGATAAAAGTTTAAAAATTATGCAATTTAACTAGTAGGCATTGTTATAATGTTCTGAAACTTCAGTATTTTGCCATCACTAAAATCTAACAAAACTGTGTAGGCCAGAGGACAACCTCAATGTCATCCTCATAAATACTACCCACCATTCTTTTAAATTCGGTGTCTCTAGTGGCAGACTGGACTGGTTGGCCAGCAAACCCCAAGGATCTGCCTCCTCTATCTGTCTTCCCATTTCTGGGATTACAGGTGCATGCTACCATGTCCCACGTTTTTACACGGGTTCTAGAGATCAAATTCTTTATAGACTAGGCAGTCTCCCTGGCCCTGATCTGAGACTGTTGAGCAGTATGTTAAAATACATACACACAGGCAATCTGCTGGCTTAGGTGTTTTGTTTGTATTGTTGATACTCAGAAGTTAGAGGGGCGGAAAGCTGGAGAGTTCAGTGGCTTATTCATTATGCTCTGCTCTGGATTCAAAAACAGAACTCATCTGGAGATGATGTCAGTTAAACAAAGTCATCACTGGGCAAATGCAGTTCATGTTAAATCATTTTTGCTAAAAGTTCCTTCTTTAATTTTAAAAGCACAAGGAGATAAAAATTCAATTTCCCTTTCCCAATTACAATAGAATGTAATTCCAAATGACATTAGAATTAGAAAAGCTAACTTAAATCCTCACCTAGTCTGAGGTCGAATCCATTTCAAGGCATGTCTTGGTGGTACAGTAATAGTGGGGTGATAAAACGTGCAGTCTGGTCTTGTACACTGAGTATTAAACCTACAGTGCTAAACAGAAAAAAGAGGAGCAAAACTTCACAAAATCCGCAAGGTAATACAGGCATATATACACCTGAGAGAAACAAAAGCAGTCCACTGTAACTAAACCAACAGATATGGTATTGTCCATTGACACTAAATCTATGCAGCATCAGCAGGATACCTGCTACCATGTGCATAAACCCACACATACACAAAAATAAAATGGATACAAAAGAGAAATGCAAACACCAGAATGACAGATTAGCACTAAAACCAGTTTGGAAAGTAAAGTTTCTTACTTTGGGGTGGTAGAAGGGACATTCCATTTTCTTACAAGCTGGGAAGTAACGGCACAGCTGACCATTAGAAGATGGTGCTGGTGATGAGACCACTGACAAGAATCAGAATGAAGAATGGTCAAATCTATGTGGCAGTGTCATTTTCTAAAGTAGTCCACTGGTGTTTGTAAAGAGGTGAGACTCAATTTACAACAAGTTTATCATTCAAGATAAAATGGCAGAGTTCTAGAAGAAGGGCAGATTTGTTGTTTAAATGCTAAGTTCATTTCTAAAACCACCCTTTTGTTGTTTTGTTCCACTTAAGAGCCAGAAAAATATCATTTTCTATTTTTTCACCCAAATACAACAGTGCACAAAGTCACTAACCTGGTTTTGAGGCCAGTACTGGAATTCTTCTACTCATGTGAGTGAAGGGACAATCTGGTTTAGTACACTTTGCATCATATTTACAGTTTGGATGCACAAACAAACATTTTTCAGCAAATTTACAATTGGGAAAGGCTCTACAAAACAAAAACAGTTTATTATTCATAGTTAACATTCTCAATGATATTAGCTTTTCTGTAGAGGACTTCACAAACACCATACATGGCTGGAAAGATAGCTCAGCAGTTACAAGTACTTCCTGCTCTTCTAGAGGACCTGAGTTCAGTTCCCAGCACCAACGCTATTGCCTGTAACTCCAGCTCCAGGGTATCCAATGCCCTCTTCTGGCCTGTGGAGGCATCTGCACATATGTGGTATCCAGTCTGTCTGTCTGACATACACACACAGAAATCATGAACTAGGAACGTAGTTCAGTGGAGAGCACTTGTAATATTCATGAGGCTCTGGTTTCAATCCTCTGTGGTGGGGAGGCAATTAGTATTTTTTCAAATGAAGCTAAATACCAAAATAGAACACAACTGCATTTCAACTCTAGAGGAACTCTTCCATGTTATAACTCAAAGCAAGACATCATAGAAGTTTTGTGTAATTCCATCTTAACAGAATATCCAAATCTTACTTTTTATTTCTGAATTTCATTTTTTAAATATTATATTTTTATTTTATGTGCATTGATGTTTTGCCTGCATGTATGTCTGTGTGAGAGTGTCAGATCTCTTGACATTAAAAGTTACAGACAGTTGTGTGTGCTGCCAAGTGGTTACTGGGAATTGAACCTGGGTTCTCGCTGAGCCATCTCTCCAGCCCCAAAGCTTAAATAAATTCAAAACTGTAAGCACATCTCAATGTACAAGGCACTGTACTGTAGAAAGATTAATCATACAGTCCTTACATATGTAATTATGCTACCTGTACTTATAGTCAAAACACGGACATAGTCCAGCCATGGGACCAACAAAACAAAACAAAACAAAAAAAATCACCTGAAAACAATCTCACAAAGTTCCCTGCATTATAAATCAAAACAACTGAGATACCATCTCACTCCTGTCAGAATGGCTAAAATCAAAAACACCAATGACAATTTATGCTGGAGAGGATGTGGTGAAAGGGGGACACTCCTCCATTGCTGGTGGGAGTGCCAACTGGTTCAGCCACTTTGGAAATCAGTATGGAGATTCCTCAGAAAAATGGGAATAAACCTACCACAAGACCCAGCAACTCCACTCTTAGGCATATATCCAAAAGATGCCCATTCATACAACAAAGATGTCTGTTCCACTATGTTCATAGCAGCTTTATTTGTAATAGCCAGAACTTGGAAGCAACCTAAATGCCCCTCACCCGAAGAGTGGATAGAGAAAATGTGGTACATCTACACAATGGAGTACTATTCAGCAGAAAAAAATAATGGAATCATGAGATTCGCAGGCAAATGGATGACACTAGAAGAAACCATCCTGAGTGAGGTAACCCAGTCACAAAAAGAGAAACATGGCATGTACTCTCTCATATATGGATTTTAGACATAGATCTGGGGAGTGCCAGCCTACAATCCTATGGCCAGAGAGTCTGGGAAACAGAAACTTCATTTAGTGGCTGATCGAAGAAGAGGCAGACTCCCTTGGTTAAGTACTGAGCTGAACTCAAGAAAGCCAGTAACAGAGAGGGAGGACTGATGATCAAAGGGATTAAGACTGGGCTGGTTTAACCCCCAGAAACAGCTGACCAGACAAAGGTTAACTCTTGAATCCCAGGCATCAGCCTGGGAATCCAGCATGGGACTGATCAAGACCCCCTGAATCTGGGTGTCAGTGAGGAGGCCTAGGGAATCTATTGAGCCTTGGGCAGCAGATCAGTACCCATCCCAAGTATACACACGGACTTTGGACTCCCATAGAACAATATGAGGTGCACTCTCACCCTGAACTCTTGGGGAAGGGTCTAGGCCCTGCCCTATATGAAATGACAGACTATGGACACCCCCATGGAGGGCCTCAACCTCCCTGGGGGAATGAGGGGATAACGGGGGGGGGGGTTGGGGGGAGGACACGGGAGGAGGGGAGGGAATGGGAGAGGGACCTGGAACTGACTTGTGAAGCAACCTCGTTTCTTATCTAAATTTAAACTGGAAAAAAAAAAAAAGTTCCCTGCATTATGTTAGCCAGTTGGTAAGGAAAACGAACCCACATCTAGAATATTTTTTCATTATTCACATAACTCAATTTACTCCCAAACTAAATAAAACAACTGATGTCTGTGAACAAATATATACTAACTGTATAGTTACACATAATGTATAGGGACCCCAAGGGACATTTCAGGATCCTAGGTACCAAACAAACCATTTTCAACATAAATACACACAAAGATGCAGGGAGGGCTATTAAGTATCAACTATTGTGTTTATTTATAAAACTTCTCTACAAAGGAAAATAAAAGGTTATAGGATATAGAGATTAATATTGCAAACTATCCATTTGACATGATTACTCACTTGCAAGGTGAAATGGGATGATAGTATACACACTCATCCCCATTTTTGCAAGCAGGCCAGTACTTGCAGCGCTCCAAAAGCTTTTCTGGTTTTTGTGTCACACTCAGGTCAGTCATCTCAGCTTCAAAGAGGAATTAAGAGCATTTGGTTAATTATGATTTCAGTTTGTTTCAAACCCAAGTCTCAAAACTATGTTCTTTAATGATTGCATCCCTACAAAATAACCCCAATTGATATGGCCAACCTTAGTAATGCAACCTCAGCTTAGTAGGAAGGAGACCAGAGTTGTCATTCTAAAACCTCAACTACATGTAGATAGAGCTTAATTTTTCACCAAAGTTTCAGTCTCACTCAAAACTTAAATATAAAAGTGAAGGATGTCAAAAATAAAAACAACAAAAACACATACACATACACACAAAAAAACATTGAAGCTGAAAACACAAGCTAATAAGAAATGTGATTAATTTTCATATTCCATCAAAATGACAAGTGTCCAGATAAAAAAATTATCCCCAGTTGCTGAGGTATCAACTCTCCTTGATACTTAAAAAGAAATCAGCTTTACCTAAAATAGACCAGCACTGCCTATGGGCAGGGCTTGGGGGAAGGAGAAGGTCATCTAATAGAGCAAGTCTCAAGTCTAGCTGGGTGTAAGATGCTAAGTTGGGGGACCATGATGTGGAAAACAAGCCTCACCCATGGAGTTCACTGTCTCTGCATTAAATCATGTCTAATTACAACATCAACTACTATGCCACATGAGAATGGGATCTCTAACTTTTCATAAGACATCTGTATGAAGCTAATTTATGGCACCAAATAAAATTATACATGAAGGCCAAGATCTGCTGCTTTTTGATCTGAGACAACATAGTAAAAAAAAATACCACTGTTCAGTCTTATGCGTTATCTGTTCGCATTGTTTATGATGCCAACTGTCACATAAGCTACACTGCAGCAGTGGCATCAAGCTCTGGTAGGCATATCTGGCTGTGTATGGTGGCAGTTCATCTAGACACCTTGGCAAAACTCTAACATCCCTGAAAGTGACTTTGCCGAGACTCAGATGGAAGGAAGCCCTTCTGTTCTAGGGTCATGGTATGCAGACAGGAGCCTCAGTAACTCATGTCTGATACACATTTCTATGCTACTTTGAAAAGAGCAGGGCTAGGAGGTCAGCCCTGTAGTGAATGCTTACTCAGCATACATAAGACTCTGGGCTTGATCTCTTATAGAGCAAAATAAGAAAAATACAAAGTTATTTTATTTAGACCCAGGATATAAATGTTCTTAGAGAATTTCTAAAGAAAACAGCACTGGAAGGGGAAACCTCGCTCACTTTTAGATGATCTTTGCCCTGCACTGCTCCATTTACAAGACTGTGGAATACACGTGAAGACCTAGGACAAAGGAAAGACTAGATCTGAAAGAGCAGTGCAGTCAGAAAAATGAAGAAGCTACTCAAAAAATTATATACCTTTTAAAAAGTATGTTATAAGGCGGCTTCCTCTTAATGAAGAAAATGGGAAGCAATGTACAGAAGCCATGGCTCTGGTTTTCCTATAGTGACATTTTACTTCATATGTGACTAAACTCTCAATTTTCAGAGGCAAATTCACTTTGTATTGAAAGCTGTAAAGTGTGCCCATGTGATGGGCAGTGGTTTCTTAGAACAGATGGTGTGGATGGCTAGTGCCTTCAAACACCACCAAAATACCAATCCAAAGACAAAAATCCCAACTCCTTTTGCTTGCACTAGGTGAAGACCAGAGCTGCCAGGATCTGTAGGAATCTCCTCCACAACAGAATGTTCTCGTTGCTAGTGTTTCAGCCCCACAGAGTAACTGTGTCCCAACAGCAAAGGAGGCGCTCTACTCATCCCAGCTGTCCCCACAATGGCCTTGGCACTCATACAAGACAGGCACACCCATGACTAGCATGTTCCTGACACTGTCACCACTTCATCCCACATACCAAGAAGGCCTAGCATGGAAACTCGCCTTTAAACGAAATTGAGTCTTAAAAGAGCCAAGTGCTGAGCTATCAAACTGACAACTAAGAGCAGTAACACTGAATTTTCCTTATTTTAAACAAAGCATGCAGGGTCAAAAAAAAAAAAAAGTGCACTGCCTATTGTAGTTTTTCACTGTTAAAATACTGCTTTACTTGGGGTCACACTTGCAACTCCTTCCGCAAGCCTTGACAACGTATACACATCGTGACACTGACTCACAGGGATGGAGCAGTGTCTCACTCAGTGGCTAAGAGCACTGGCTCTTGCAGAGGACCCAGGTTTAGTTCCCAGCACCCAAGTGGCCACTCACAGCTGTGTGTAACTATTTCCAGGGATCTGATGCAGCAGCAGGCATGCATGTGCTGCCGCACATTCACACATGCAGGCAAAATACTCACGTGCATAAATCTAAAAGAAAAAGGGGAAAGAAAACAAAGGATTGATGGTGCCACGCCTGCCACTGGCGTCCCTGAGGTAAGAGGTGGTAAAAACACAAACGGCTGCCTTAAAGCATGGCACCATCTACACTGAATTCACTTGAGTACTATTCAGTATTGATAAAGTCTTTCTGAGACTTCGAACAAGCACCCTGTCAGATTAGGTAAGAAATCCCTTCCAGAGAAATAGTACTATGGTGTGGAAAAGCCAAATTGAAATCCATCTTCCTTTCAAGTTTATGGTTGGGGGCACAGGGGGAAAGTAAGTTTCTGAAGAAAAAGGCAACCAATGCATCAAGAATGATGGTTCATCCTTCGGCAATCACAATAAAGAGGTACTCTAGACCACGATGACTGGGCTTCATTTTAACACTAGCACCACAGAACACCTACGAAACAAGCACAGGCAGAGTATGAAACTGAACTGGTGGTTGGTGTAATAGAAGAAAACAAGCTACTGAACAGACGCGTAAGTGAGGCCTCAAACCAATATTCACTCAAGACACAGAGACAGGCCAAGACTCCCTTCTCAATGACAGTGGGCTGAGAAGGCAAAGTCTGAGCTCTCAACACACCGTTGGAAAAGCTACCATCTGGGTCCTCAAGCTGCCTGCTCATCAAATGCAACTGCTGTGGGTGGAGGAAACCTCTGAGTCCCTTGTTTGAGGTTGCAGTTTGGTTTACAGGTTTCATTCCTTCAAAGCACATCTCCTCCTCTTGATCTGACATGTATCCTGGGGGGCTGGGGACACCATCCAGCGTCACTATAAACTTGGGACTTGCAGGTTTATCTGGTTGTACAAGATCTCTGCCAGACAGATAAAAAATACCATAGAATTAGGGAAACAAACACAAAATGCTGAGCCTCCTAAAGTCCTCTTCAGCAGAATCGTTACTTCCTTGCTTTACATTTGGTTCATTAAGATTGCCTTAACATGACTTCCTGCTATAGCATAAGTAGAATCCTGCTAAGAAGCAACAGCCATAGCCAGCAATTGCAGCAGCATCACTAGTGACCTTTTAGCCTGTACTTATTAATAATGACAATATCCTCTCAACGTTGACTCCATTGTCCATTTGATCCTTGTAGGGTCAATATGGAAATAAACCAAAAACCAAACCAAACCAAGCCAAAAAACAATTAGCATGAATGCTCCAAGCATCCTGGCCATCAGTTTTACTTTTATACTGATTTTATCATCTGTACATATGTTTCTTTACTGAACACTCTGCTTTCTTAGGAAGGAACCACACAAGCCTTTGCAATTAACATCCTGCAGAAGGAGTTCCTGATTTCGGTTACCCAGCTTTTGAAGTTTGATTCCCTGGGTATACATTTAAAACAAAACAGAACACTAAACCCTTTATCAATGGAGTTAAATTGTACACTGAGTTTTTATTTCAATTTAATGGATTTCTAAACAAGAAAGATGATCTCAAATTTGTGAAAACGGAATTCATGGCCTAGCCAGTGAAGCAATAAAAGCACCATCTAGTGGGAGCTACAGGAACAGGGAAGCTGGGAACAAACAGTTGACCTGCACTGTCTAATCACACACAGTAGCTACACAAGAAAAAGAAACCATCTACCGTGTCTGCATAAGGTGTCCTGAAAGTACCCGAAGGGCATCTGCAGTCTTCATCCCCGACTCCTGGTTTGGTGTCACTACTATTTCCTCAGACAGCTTTGGCTTCTTCAGAATAAATGATCTTGTGTCTGCATGGACCATGGATTCCATGTCATAGTAATCTGAGCCAAAAAAATTGGCCATAAATGTTTACTTCTGAATATACCTTTTATTCTCAAAATCATACATGTGAGAAGAATGTCAATCTTTTATATCATTACAATTACTTTTAAAGAAAATCACAACTAATTTCTACTCAGGAATAGGAATATAAATCTTATTCCAAACATCTTTTCAGAGAACCCAGATAGTCCTTTCCTCACACGGCACATTACAAATGACGTTCTCTGCCTACACCAGAGAAAGGCCTTCCTATAGCCTATCTGTTGGGATAAAAACAGTACACAGTCAAAGGACAGCTATTTCTTTTCCAAAACCAGAAGATATTGAAGAACCTTAATGCTTCCTAACATTATGATTCAAAGCTGTTGAACTATTTTCCAAAATGGGTCTATTCATCCTTCACAGTAATATTCACAGAAAACACTGCCTGGTAAGAATTTCAGTCAGCATTAACTTCTACCAGCTGTACTCAGAAAACTATTTTGAAAGGGAATGTTAAGATGAGTGTGTGTCACACTAACCTTTGGTGTAAGCCACAAGCTCAAGTCACCCACAATATTTACAGGCTGACTGAGTAAGAACTGAGTTCTGTGGGTATGGTAACCTATCAGTATGCCATCATATGACAAAAGCTAATTGCTTCTTTTAAAGCCAACAAAAAGAGACCAAAATTTAGGCTATTAATTCACTTTCTGATTATTTATTCAGCAACTAAGGACTGTGCTAGGTACATAGATACAAAGGGGAAAAAAATCAGACACATACAATTCAAGAACAGCAAAGCCCAGAAAGGGAATGAAGAGGTGTTGGTAGAAACACTAGTGAGGCACCTCCTCCAACTGAAAGGTCAAAGAAAAGCTTGCTGAAGATGAATATATAGAATGAGTTTAAAAGAATGAGTAGGAGAAGAGCAGGGAGTCAGAAAGCCAATACGGACAAAGAAAGAAAAAGACATGGAGCAAGGCAGGGGCTTTCACAAGGCACTGAGAAAAGGTGAGAAATGCGGAGTAGCTGAAAAGATGTCTGTGATGGTATGAGAGAGGTACGGTAAGAAAGAATGTAATGATGGATCACATGCCTTAATATTTTGAATTTTGGTCTGTAAATACTAAGAGGTTCTTAAGTAGGGAAGTAATATGATCAAAAGGTTCCTAGAAAGAGTTACAACATTCTTTTCCCACGCTTGATGTGGTTATACAGAGGCAGGAGGATATCTGTGAGTCCAAGTCTAGCCTAATCTACACAATGACTTTCATGTCAGCCAGGACTACAAAGTAAGACCCAGTCTCAAATAGGTAAACAAATAAAAATAAAATCCTCCTCTTCACCCCTCCAACCCTTGACAAAGAAAAAGCACATGTTCTACACTCCATCAACCACCAGGACTGCACAGGGGCTGTCACTGCAACCAACGTTGGGAAAGAAAGCAGACGGGAGGAAGACATGAGGTGAAAGTAGGCGTACCGGGAGAAGAGGCTAATCTGCTACTGGGTACCCCACCAAGAGGCTGACTCCTCGGCAGTTTCCTCCCATGTTACTGAGGCAGTCCGAAGCTCTTCAACGACCCATTGAGTGCCTGGCTACCTACAGCAGAGCCCAGAGCTTGGTCTAAGGAATCTGTACTGCCTTCCTACCACTCACACTTTGAGTGGTACAGCTGCCCTCTTCAGTTTGTACTTCCAGAGAACACAGAACAGAAAAAACTAACGTTGAGAAGAACACACAGGCAAAGTTAGCCATTTATGGAGAACAGGGGAGAAGGGCTAGCAAAGCGGAATGAAAGGCAATGAGCAAAAAAAAAAAAAAAAGGATAAAAATCTGAAATAACACTAGAACACGATTGTCACAGGCTATTGAGTTTACGGAAATGTGCACTGAATCCAGTTCCAGGCCAGGGCTAAAGTGTTTGCTCGGTGGTTAAAATGCTTGTTTAGCTAGGCATGAGGACTGTAGTTTGAATCCCCCAGAACCCATGTAATTATCAGGTGAAATTTCAGCTTCAGAACGCAGAGATGGGAACCCTGGAGTAAAACTAGCTATTAGCAAGGTCTGGGTTTGACTGAAACCCTGCCTCAATGAATAAGGTGGAAGAGCAATGAAGATGATTCCTAACACCACCCATGCATACATTCGTGTGAACCCACACATGTAAACATGCTACATGCATGCATGCCCACATGTACACAAATGGAAAAAGAAACTAGATGCCTCTACTCTATATATTCACACACTGCCCACCCCAGCTTAGTATAGGCACTTAGTGATAATGAACCCCTGTAGAGAGGAGGGGAACAGTTTGTCTGGGTAGAGACCTCAAGCATTTACTTCTGGCTCTTTCTGAAGCATCACAAAAATGGCAATGTAGAGTTTTGCTTTTTACACAAAAAGGTATATACCCACAAAGGAAACAACTGCAAACAACCAACCACATTTTCAAAGTAAAAAAGCAAGAGTAGGAGCTGATTCTAAAACATTAATAAGGCAACCTAACTTAGAGCACAAGGTTCTCCAAAGACTGTGGGTATCAGACTAGCAACAAAGGCGATCTTAGGAAGGGCAAAAGAGAGGCACACTAGGGGTTCACTTAGAAGCCACAAGCCTTTCCTAAAGCCTCGGTTCATGCGTCTAATCTCTGTTTAGAACCTTACCACCCCTACCCTACCACTACAGTGAAGACGTTAGAACAGCCAGGTATGTGCTCTCTTATGGCATGAACTATGACAGAAAGACACCACAACAAAATAACAAGAATGAACAGTACGAAAGATTGCTTGAAAGGCAGCTTTCCTGAAAACACTAACTCATTTTATGTATTCTCTCCCTTGGAAAAAAATGGGGCTTTAGACTCTCAATAAATTCCAGAAATGCCAGCCATGTTCAAATAAGTCCATAGTGAAACAGGGAGAGGAGTTAAGTAAGCACTACATAATAATATTATGGTCCTCTTCTACTGACTGAGCTATCTGAACTCTGAAATCCAGGCTACTATGCAGAAGACCTTTATTGGTAAAGCTGATTAGACTAAGGCCTAAGTGGTATTAATAACCATGGTGTCCCCAAACTAGGTTAACATGACAAATCATTCTCCACACAGGATCCACATTCAAAAACAAAGTCCAAACACATGCCCCAACTCAGAAATCCAGGATACCAATCAACTTTCTACTGATCCTCTTTTTAAATAGATAATCAAGGAACTGTATGTGGAGAGCCTCTAGCATTAAAGTCAAAACCAAAAAACTTAGAGAAAACAAGACCAAAGAGGGAAAAGAAAAATGTCAAAATCAACTTTTCATATCCTCAAAGAAATAAAGAAGTATTACATATATGAAACAAACTAAAATGTAAAATGAATGAAAGGAACAAGAAGAATTTGACAGAATAAAGACTCTGCTCACTCATAAGCCTCATAGAACTACCTAATGCTTCAAGCTGAGCTGAGCAATGAAGGTAAAAACGGAAAGCATAAGAGCTGATGAAGTGGGTACAATAATGCACAGGCTTTGGGTACTACACTTAAAACAAGACTCTTATGTGGAAACTCGGTATGCAATGTTGCAAGGTTGGGCATCTCAGCACTCAACAGGCAGAAGGCAAGAGAAGCAGGGTTAAGGCTGGGAGTATAGTGACTCCATCCTGTTCAGAGGGATAGAGAACCTGAACTCTAGATAGAGGCCAACCTTTGAGAACAAAGGCATGTGTTGAGACATAGAGAACTAGTGAAACAATGACCATGGAGTTCTGAGAGGAGAAGATGACTTAGGAAGTGGAAAGCAGAGAAGAATCAAGGACCAGGACTTCCAACAAAGGGCGGCTTCACAGGAAACACAAGAAAAGAAGTGTTAGGCACAGTGGCAATGCAAGTAATCTCAGCACTTGGACATGAAAGCAGAATTCCAAGTTGGAGTCAGCTTGGGCCACATAATAAAACTCTGTCAAAAAGAAAAATAAAGTTTCAGGTATCCAACTGTTGCCTGCATTTATTAAGCACTGGATGTGGAACTGGCAGGGATTAGGAAACCAAAGACACAGATAAAAATAAGGACCAAACTCCATCCTGAAGCAGCCCACGGGGTGTGCATCGGGGTGAGTCGACTTGCTTGTCAGAAGGTTTAGACAAGTGGTTAGTGGTCCCTGAGAAGGACTGTACAGTGACGTCAGCACACTGGGGAAGTTGAATAGCGCTGAGGAAATGCTGAATCAGCTCTGGAAAAACAGCAAAGGTGGGAGAAGGTGAGCTAGGGACACAAGCTGCCCAGACAGCAAGGATGAGCAGCAGAGGGGAGAAGGTGGATCAGGGACTCTAGCTGCCTTCACAGCAGGAAAGTGAGCAGCTAAGGGGCAAGGAAGCAAGGCATGGGGGAAAGAAAGCTTATGAATGAGGCAGAAACACCACATATGACGGAGATGCAGATCTTACATCCCAGCCCTAAAAAATTGTCATCAATCTAATTGTGTTGTCTTAGGGCAGGATCTAAGAGATACATGCTACACTCAGTGAGGTGTAAGGCATGGGAATGGCAACAGAGAACTGACACATTACAGTGAAAATGTAAGCATCACCCACCTGGACTCATCTCCATTGTCTCTACCATTACTGGGTCAATCTGCAGTCGGGATAATAACTGCCTCTGTTGAGTGCCTAGAATATAAGTTTTAAAACTTCACTAAGCTTAACACAAATATCGACATTTATTTCTCAGAAATTAATCTTTGAATTTATTTGAAAGTCTTACAAATAAAGCTTCTACAACAATTTGCTAATATTAACAGTCTTCAAGCATATCTCTAATAAACAAAAAGCTGTCCTTGAGTTAAACCAAAAATGGTAATGAAGTCCCTCCTGGTTCCAATGTAGGGTGGCCAGTCTTCTTGGATTGAAGAAAATATGGCAAAAACCAAACGGTGGAATAAACAGGTTAGTCATTTGTGGCCACAGGGTGACCATTACCTATACACTAGCCATGGAAGATCTGTTTCTGGGAATCTTGTCATTACTACTTACCCCACACTGCTTCCCCTTCCCCATGACCTCCTGATCTTTGAAAATAGCAAAGCATGTGGGAACTTAAACCAACCAAAACATTCCACAATCAATGTGTGATAAAATCCCTAAAAGACAAACTGGCATGGACAGATATAAAATGAATGACGGACCAAGGATAACACTCAGAGCTCTGCAATCCAGATCTCCCACTGGCTGCATCTCACTGTTCATGAGCTTTGTAACAACGCTCAGCTGCTCAACAGTGGCTCACAGCATTTCCTTGTAATGTGGTAGTGACCTGTTTCTGAAAGCAGACTCTGTCCAATGATGACATCACCTAAGGAGACTATTCCCTGACATCAAGTGACGTGATCAGAACGTAACTCAATGGTTCTCAACCTTCCTAATGCTGCAACCCTTTAAATACCATTCCTCACATTGTGGTAAACCCCAAACATAAAATTATTTTCACTGCTACTTCCTAACTGTAATTTTACCAGTTATGAATCTTAATGTAGATACCTGTGTTTTCTGATGGTCTGACATGACCCTTCTGAAAAGGTCTTTTGACCTAAGGGCGTTGCTACCCACAGGGGAGAACCACTGATGTAATTTTTAGATTTATACATCTATTTTTCTTTAAGTTGATCAGATAAAGTACTTCCTAAAATAGCTCAACATTCATTTCTAATAGTAAGTTCTTAACAACTAGTTCATACTAATACTCTTGAGTGCTTGTTTGAAGGGTTCTAGCAGGTAGTCTTTATCAGGGAAGGTTGTTCTCTTCAACCGAGTAGGCAGCTTTGGGATGTACATAAAATGTAGTGAGGAAAGGTATATCTACCTCGCTAGCCAGATAAGCTGAGTCAACCCTAGTTACCAATGGTGACAGATGTCACAGTCAAAGAGCCCTCACATTCACAAACTAAAATTCTTTTTTTTTAAACATTTATTTTTATTTTGCAGGTATCAATGTATGTATGTTTACTACATGTGTGCCTGGTACCCAGAGGCCAGAAGGTGGTGTCAGATTCCTGGAATTGGAGCTACAGACAGTTGTGAGCTGCCATGTGAATGCTGGGAATTGAAGCCAGGTCCTCTGGAAGGGCAGCCAGTACTCTAAACCACAGCACCAGCTCTCTAGCTCCCCTACTAATATTCTTAATATCCATACTACCCCCCCACAAAAAAATGAACACATTTTGTCTATCCTCCTAAACTAGTTGAATTATAACAAGGGATGTCACACTTCAGTCTAACTGTAACCTCCACTATGATTAACTCACATATACTTAGTACCTGATTTCTAGTTTAGAACAAAAACATCATACTGCAATATGTAGACATGAAATTGGTATGGGCCTAAATACTAAAATTATCAGTAAGTCAGCTGCATGCTAGTTTTTAAGCATCCAGCATGTGTGGCTCCACAGGGATAGGCTTTGTTTATAAAATGCAAACAAAACAGTGGCAAAGTCTTGTCAAGTACATCAATGCAAGGCACTTTTATTTAAAAGGTATACTCAACATTTTCCCAACTGTTCTTTATTAATGTATTTGTATGTGTGCAAAAAAAGAGTAAATTCCTTTGAAATTACCATGGCAAAAACAATCATGGAAAACAGACCTTAAATCATAGATCATTTATTTAAGCTGCATTCCTGCTAGACAACCTACTAACATGTTACAGGGTATAGAACTAGTAATGAAATTAAAGTTTTGTAGCAAAATAACACCCCAGAAATACTTGAAGAGAATCATTTCCTCTCAAGTTTTACTTTATCTTGAAACCCATAACTCTCTTCAAATCATCGCCCTAAGCCAGAAATGGTAGCACGTGGAGGCTGAGATAGGAGGGTCACAAATTTAACACCATCAAGGGTAACTTAGCCAAACCCAGACCCAAAACAAAACACACACACACCACACCCCCCCGCAGGCCTCCATTTTTAGAGACAGGGTCTCACTATGTAAGGCCTGGCTGTCCTGTAACTTGTGACATGGACTAGGCTAACCTTGGACTCAAGACAATCTACCTGTGTCTACCTCCTGAGTGCTGGTATCAAAGGTGTGCTAACAGAGCTGGCCACCAAAGTTTTAAGAAGGTTACAACTGGTTGAGCTCTTGCCAAGCCTAGCACGTGCAAGGCTCTCCATTCAGTCCCCAGCACCTCAAAACAGCAACAAAAACACATTAGAGAACTCTGCTCAAGTTTGATGCATTCTAGACCTCCAAGTAAAGTTATACAGAGTTCCAACCAATGAAAACTCCAACTTTTTTCTCTATGCTGTGCTGCCTCTAAAACCAGACCTAGTCATAGTGTGGAAAGATCAAAGATGAGCAGCTAAAAGATAAAGTTTACCTTTCTCAGTATTTGTTAGGAAGCCAATTATTTTTACATCAGTAGCCTCTGACTGTGATTCAAGATCTATTCTCTCTTGAAAATCTTCCAACTGTCTGTTGCATTTAGAAGTTGATGTTGAATATTCATTCATTTTAACCGCTAAAGATGAAATATTTGCTTCGTTCTGGGACACTCTAACGTTCAAATCAAAAAGATTTGCTTCCACTGTCAAAATAGCTGCTTTCATTCCTTTAATTTCATTGATATCAGTTGCTATTTTCCTCAAAAGGTCCAGCTCATTTAGTGAACAAGAATCACTGGTCAGAGAGCCTAAGTCAGCTGGCTCCGGTGAGAGGAAAACTGGTAAAGATGGTGATGATAGAAACCTTGAAGACATTTTCATAAAATTCCTGGCATTTTCACAGCCAATAAAATTATTTCATTAAAAGTAAAATCAATCACCAACAATGTTACCTTTAAAAGTGCTAGTAACTACACTTTAAAACCTATAAACGAAAACATAAGGTGATACAATTCTAAGATAAAAAGTCATACTGTGAAAAGCTAAGCACACCAGACCAATTTTCTCTTCGACAGTTCAGAGCACTGGAACTGCTTGTGTCCTTTAAGTTCTACCTACTTATCAAAGCCTCTGAAAATAAACTCTATTATTACATACAAAATAATCCTGAATTCTGATTGGCTGAGCAGAGACACATGACACTCAAAGAACTTTCTATTATTTACTTCATGTGTTAGGAACCCTAAAGAGCTACTCCATAAATTAAGCAAGTATGTTCACCCTGTTGTCCATTAAACTGTAATTTTGGAGATTCGGGTTATTTTGAGTTGCTTTCTCTTAAATTCCATTTCCTCTGATAGCAGAGGATGGTAGCACTGGAGTGGCATCTATCTTTGTAGGGAGAGGACAATGAAAGCGACTAAACTCATGATCACAGACAGCAAATCTCTAAAATGTACCCAATAATGGACTTCAACTGCACACTACTATAAGAAGATGACAAGTAGCAATGTAGCTTAGTCACCTGCCTAGTACAGAGGATCTAGACTCATTCCTCAGCACCACTTAAGGAAAAAAAAAAAAGAATCATGCTTTCAAAACAAAAATAATCCCCATTGCCTTAGATTTAAGATTCTTGAATATTTTCTCCCATTTTATGGGTACTTTTAACATTTTTGACAATTTCTTTTGAAACAAATTTTTATTGTGAGGTCCAATTTATTTCTTTTGCTACTTGTGCTTTGGTATTCTAATGAACCACTACTTAATTCAAGGTCATGGACTTATACTTAACTTTTTTCCTTAAGAGTCTTCTAATTATTTCAATAATGCAGGTCTTTTGATTCATTTTGAGTTATTTTTTGTATATTTTGAAAGACCCCAAACTTCATTGTTTTTCTCACAGATTTCCAAAAGGCCCAGTAATACTTGTTAAAACTATTTTTTCTTCACTGAACTGTTTATTGCCCTTGCTTAAAATCAAGACAAAAAAAACCCCACACAATCAACTGAACAGGAATGCATGGCTACTTGGGCTTAACTTTACATCAGTAGTGACCATTATGAATTTTATATTATTTTTCAACTCAAAAACAGAACCCACACACACATTATTCTTTTTCAATAGTTTTGATTCCTCTTGATCCTATTTCCATATGAATTTTAGGGTCAGGTGGCTAATTTTTACAAAAAAGAAAGAGAATTCCAATGGAGACTGAGTTGAAATTACTTATTGACTTGAGGATAGTTAGATTTTCAAATGATTTACACGGAAAATCTTTCCAAGCTGGAAACAATCCTTCTGAATAAGGTATGCCAGCCCTAGGAACTCAAATGCTCCTTTTCTCCCATCTGTGGACATGAGCTTTGACTTCAGACATGCGTTTCATTTGGAATACCCCTAGAGGTCAGGAAATCACTAAGGAGCCATGGAGGGGAACTTTAAAGGAAGAAGAGCTATAATGCACTAGTACAAAGAGCAAAAGGAAATAATGGAACAGGAAGAGTTTATGTGGGATAGAGGATCAGATGGTAAGGTAGAGAAAGTATGGGAGAGGTAAATGACACTAAAGACCTTTCAAAACAGACACACGGAAATCTATCATCATAGATGTTTCCTAACTCAGGGTTAAAATGGAGTCACACTCTGTAACAAAGCAACAATGCCCCTATTCAACACCACAGAATAACAAATAAAACCAGATGCCAGGAATGAGTTACTTCTTTTGGAATTAATTGGCCAATGGGGTCCCAAAGCCCCCCAAACATTACAGGTTATTGCTAATGCTCTTGGCTACCCCCCAAAAATTGAGATGATGACACCACATTCTTAGTCACAGGATGTGATAAAATCAAGCTGGTTCACAACTGAAGTTCCGTCCCTACTGGCTAGCTTTCATAGCTGTGGTAATGTAAGCATCAAAAGAGGAAAGTAACCAGTTATATATATCAAGCTATAAGCTCTGGTAACTACAGCAATAAGCACTGCCCGGCAAGACATGTCTATCAGTGCAATAGGGACACAAACATTATGGGAGTAACCAATTACATCCCTACAGTGGTTGGGATACCGAGCAAGCCCAAGGCAGACCAAATCCCAGCATGGAGATGGGAGCGAGGAACACGATCCTACCTCTGGCAAGGGTTAGCTACTAGAAAAGAAAGAGTCTGCTTTCTCTAAGAGTATAGCCCCTGGTAAGCTGACAAGGCTCCAGTAGAGAGGAAAACAAATCTAAGAATGTTTGGTGCAGCACAAACTGGTTTTGAAAAAAAATTTTAAAGAAAGACACCCCAAAGTTAGGTGGACAGCAAAGTTGGGGCTGGGTTCTGGGAAGAATTGGAGTGGATAAATATGATCAGCACACATTGTATGAAACTTAATCTCTCAAGAACTCCTCAGGCAAACTATGCAATTTACAGGGTGGAAAATCAAGACAAGATTCACCACAGCGTCTTAAAACATTAATACTGTGTGTGTGTGTGTGTCCGTGTGTGTGTGTCCCTCTGACTGTCATGTCCACATACACACTCATGAAGCACAGGGGTCACCCCGATCACTTCTTTACCCTATTTTTCTGAGACAGGTCTTTCAATGAACCCTGAGTTTACTGATTCAGGCAGATTAACTGGCTAGTAAGCCCCTGGGACCCTCCTCTCTCTACTTTCTCAGATTATAGGTATATGCTGAGCCAGCTCCATGGCCCAGAAGAACAATTCTTAAAAAAAAAAATTGACAGCTTTTGCTTGTCAATGGTGACACTTCTGTCACCATAGGAAGAAGGATCAGGAATTCAAAGTCAGCCTTGACTACAAAATGCATTCAAGATCAGCCTGACCTACAGGAGAGACCCTAGCTAACAAAACAGTCAAAACAAACAAACAAACAAAAAAAAACTAGTCTTTGGTTTGCTAATCAGTTAGCTACAGATCATGATTATAGAAAAAAGAAGCCATGAGATGGTGGCGCAAGCCTTTAATCCCAGCACTTGGGAATCAGAGGCAGACACATCTTGGTGAGTTCAAGGCCAGCCTGGTCTACAAATTGAGTTCCAGGACAGCCAGGACTGTTGCACAGAGAAATCTTGTCTCAAAAAACCAAGGGGGGAAGAAAAAAAGGGGGGGAGGGGCTGGGCGATTGTAGCACACACCTTTATCCCAAGCACTCAAGAGGCAGTGGCAGGTGGATCTGAGTTCAAGGTCAGCCTGGTTTACAGAGTTCCAGGACAGCCAGAACTACACAAAGAAGCCCTGTGTGTGTGTGTGGGGGGGGGGCAGCAGTGGCTGTTAGTACATATAAAACAAATTTTATTTACCTATAAATTAATCCAACTTTTTAAATCTTAATCCAAACAGAAGACTGTACAAAACGTACAAGGCTTTGAATTCAAACAGAATTTAAGATCACATAACTGACAGATACATCCAGAATCAATGTTAAGAACATCATATCCTCATTAAGTACAGTCTACAACCCAGCTGGTTTACCAGAGAGTAGCAAGCTACCCAGAAAACAACATGAGGACGGTGGCCTAACAGAACAAGTCACACAGAAACAAGGTACTCAACAGCTCAGCAGATGACCCCTGAATTGCTGTGGTATCCATGCCAACTTTACGTGCAAAACTGAAAAGAAAAAAAGAAAAAAAGAAAAAACTCTTCCAAAGAGTGCCATGAAAAGATCCATTAACAAAGAAACTTGAGTATTTTAACACATTCCTTAGACTATTGTTCCACCTATTTACAGATTAGGACATTAGGGCAAAAGAGTTTATATCAGCTAGCAAGGGGCAAAGCTTGGATTTAACACCCCCAACAACTTCACAATCACTATGTTATTGTACTTGTCTCTATGACCTGCTAAATGGAGCAAAAAGTTACAGAACTCCATGCAGTGTAATTACTGTTCTATGCATATATGCATGCACATACATAACCATATATAGAATACCATTCCAAGAAAATGTTTATAGATGTAATACTCTCTATACTACTACTAATATCAAACTTTTCAATGCTCACCTTCAAGGAGGGCAGTGGGAAAAGTGAGTGGGTGTGATTTTCCTCTCCATTTACTAATAATCTACCGCAGTGCTTTTTGTCAGTATGACACTCATCAAGTACATGGACACTCACCTTATGACTGGCAATGGCTTCCAATTTCTCAACTATACATGTTGTGAAAGTGATACACACTAAGAATACACTGCACTGTAACTATTAACCTATCCTTAGGCCAATACTAAGTATAAAATAATCTCTTGTAGGAGCTGTAGAGATGGCTCAGAGGTTAAGAGCACCGGCTGCTCTTCCAGAGGTCCTGAGTTCAATTCTCAGCAACCACATGGTAGCTCCCAGCCATCTGTAATGAGATCTGGCAACCTCTTCCTCTTCTGGCCTGCAGGCATACATGCAGACAGAATACTGTATACACAATAAATAAATCTTTAAAAATAATAAATAAATAAAAATAATAATCTCTTGTAATGTTGTGTAGCTGCAGCATCAAGCCATGTGTTTTATTAAGGCCTCTGTCTGATCACAAGGGTAAGCAGTCAATGCTGTATACTCAGTTACCCTAAATTACACTGAAAAGAAATTGTATAAGATAATGTTGTCCAACTAGAAATGAATAATTAAGTTATCCAAGCAGATTAAAAGTTAAGTTAGGCTATTCTTGTTTCTGGTATGTGGGACTGGCTGATCCTAAGGCCTCATGTAGGTACCCCACCACTGAGATGTAATCCCAGTGTTTTCAGTTTTCATTCTGAGACACTCTGAGGTTGATCAGGTAAGCCCTAAATTTGCTTACAAGTACAAATACAAGTACCTGGTATTAAAGCATGCACCACCAAACCAAGGATCTAGGAGAAATTATGGGTTTAGCTGGGTACAGTGGTATGTACACCTTTAATTCCAGGACTGGGAAAGTAGAGGCAGGCAGGATCTCTGTAAGTTTAAGGCCAGCCTGATCTACATAGTGATTTCCAGGATAGCCAGAGGTACACAGTGAGACCCTGTATCAAATAAATAAGAAAAACAAAAACAAGAAGACATGGGTTTACTGGAAGAGAACCCATCACATATTTAAGAGTATCTGTATGTGTTTACAGTTCTCCCTTCTGGAGAGCCCATAAAAAAACAAATCAAAGCACTTAAAAAATGAGCAAATCTCAAAATGAGGCACTGGTTTGAACATTATCCACTAATGTACCAAAGAAAATATCAAAGCTTCAATTAAATTAGAAATAGTTAATACTAATAGTAATACTATCACTCTTAGGTTACTAGCTCAGTATCACAATGCATATACTTAAGATGCATAAACTTAGTCTATACACTCTAAAATGACCACAGGTATTGTACAGTTAAAATACGATCATTGATTTAAAAGATGGGGGTAGGGGAAAGGATCATAACAGACAAGGTTTCAACAACCCCTGAAAAGTAGAAAATATATGGATAAATACTGCCTGTAGACAGTATTTACACAAAAAGCTTCAAATGAACATGCTGAGGACCAGAGACTTCAAGACTGAACAATGGCACAGTTTTCATGTATCTGCTGGAGGAAAGGGATTTCTTTCTTTCTTTCTTTCTTTCTTTCTTTCTTTCTTTCTTTCTTTCTTTCTTTCTTTCTTTTTTTTTTTTGGAGTAGGTGGTGAGTATGAAGATGCTGAACTAGAAAAGAGACACACAGGTACAGGGGAAACAGGGTACTAGAGGCGAGTAGCAGGGAGGTATCTGATGAGACCAGGAGAGCTCTAATGGATACTTGGAGTGAAATAGGGACCACCAGGGGCTCTCAGTGGAAGAGCAGTGTGATTTCTGTTCATAACAATGAGAAAGAAATGATGTGATTTTATTTTAATATTTAAAAAATGTAAAGGAAATGAGAAAGAAATTTGGGAGGCCATTTTTCCAACAGTCTAGGCAAGTCACAGACAGTGGTTTAGACCAGAGTAATAATTGCAGATAGGAAGAAGTGGTGAATTTTACATATCCTAAAGACAGAAGCCAGGACAAAACTGTCTTCTGAACATGTCAGGATAGCTGCACTCATGAACCTACAGCACTGCTGCGGTTGCCTGCACAAGATTAACCCAATAACCACTCCTGAAAGAAACAGGGAGTGGTTCACAAGCCCTGACCCTAGATGAAGAGCTATTGACAAGTTATTGGTTTCTGAGGGACAGTCACTTTTAAGGGTATGACCCCTGGCAGGCTGACCACCTTCCAGTGACACCTATTATTAAATGGGCAGCACAAATCAGAATGAGTGGGCTATTTAAAAGAAAAAAAGTTGGGAGTGTTTGGGAGTTGGATCTGGGAGATGTTAAAGAGTGGGTATTGAACACAATAAGAAAACACAGTATATGCATCTCTAAAAATATATTTAAGAAAATATTCAGTAGAGACACTCAAGATACAAATGACCCTTTACTTATTATGTAATGGTGCAAAGGCTATAAAAATTCAGGCATGCAATATCTTATTTCCATGCTGCAGGACAAAAGCAGTCAAGTAACAGCTCCTACTCAGCCATGTGATCACAAGAGTCAACAACTGATACTCTACAGTACAAGATGCTGTTTAAACTACAAACACGGAAGAGGTATTTTAAATGTATTCTCAACTTAATGCCATTTGACAACTTACAATGGCTTTACTGACAATAACCCAATCATAAATCAAGGACACCTGCAATGGAAATATTTTGGAGATAGAACAATACAAGACAAGTGAAAACAGCAACCTGGGATGGATGAACACCTGCAATCTCAGCATTGGGAAAAGGAGCAAAGTACAGAGTGCCAAGTTCAAGTTCATCCAAGGCTACATAACTACTCCAATTCCATTCAGAGCTAAACAGTGAAAATATGTCGCAAAAAACAAAATCCAAAGGAAGGAAAGCCATTTGACAGAGAATAAAAATGAGCAAAGAAAAATTTTCAAAAATATTTCACCCCCCCACCAAGAGCACAGATTTTCGAATAAAAAGATATACAGAACACCCATCCCCAAAGTGACTAACATGAGTAATTAGCATTTAGGCCTGTCACAGTGAAATTTTAGACTTTAACAGATCCGCTCCCCCCAAAAAAAACTCCAAGAATTTGCCAAGAACAGGGGCAGACCCTGTAGTCCCAGCTCATCTGCCAGATGAGGCAAAATCACTCTAGCCAGAACAGCCTGGGGAAAAGTTAACATATTTTATATTATACAATACTTTACTACAGGTAAAGTAAAAGGAAATCTATGCCTAAACACATTGTAGTAAAACTGCCAAACAAAGACAAAGGAAAGGCCTTGGAAGCAGCCAGAGAGAGAGAGGACTGACTACCTACAAAGGAATGGCAGATAATTAACAATGGAGCTCAGAAGACAGTGGAAAGATACACATTAATGTCCTGTCAAGTAACTTGCTAAACTAGATTTGGATAGGTAGCAAAAGTACTGCACAAGGCTTGGGACTATATCTTTTTCCCAGCTCTCAACCTTCCTAATGCTGTGACCCGTAATACAAGTTCCTCACACTGTGGGGACTCCCAGCCATAAAATTATTTCATTGCTACTTCATTGCTGTTATGAATCATACTATAAATACCTGATATGCAAGATATGTTATACGACCTACAAAGGGGTCTCAACCCAGAAGTTGAGAGCCACTGATCTAAAGGAGGCAGAAACCAGAGGATCAGAGGTTTAACATCATCCTCAGCTTTAAACTGAGCTCTAGTCTAGCCTGAGCTTACGAGACCCCTCCCATAAAAAAAAAATAAATAGAAATACATATTTAAAAAAAAAACAGGGATAGAAACTACTTCAAATAGGTTGGCAATCCTAATAAATGATCTAAACACTCCCACCTTAAAAAGGGCAAACTAGCCGGGCGGTGGTGGCGCATGCCTTTAATCCCAGCACTTGGGAGGCAGAGGCAGGTGGATCTCTGTGAGTTCGAGGCCAGGCTGGACCGATAGCCTCCAAAACAATACAGAGAAACCCTGTCTTGTAAAACCAAAAAAAAAAAAGCATTATGTCCAATGAACTGCAGTTTAAAAAGGGCAAACTTGGAATATATTTTTTCTTAAGTTGAAGGACAGAGTATCATTATTAGCTCAGAAGTTAAGAGCATGTTCAATTCCCAGCACCCAATCTCCTTTCCTGGCCTCTAAGGACAAACACTTATGTGGTGCAGACAGACAAATGCAGGCCAAAGCACCTATACATACAAAATAAATTAAAGACACATTTACATATGAAGCTCAGAAAAAGAAACTGAAGGCTGTTGAGATAAGATAGCTCAGCAGGTAAAGGCACTTGCCACTAAGCCTGATAACCTGATAACTTCTACCCACATAGCAGAAAGAATGAACCAACTCCCACACACTGTCTTACACACACACACACACACACACACACACACACACACACACACACACACACACACACACACCCCTACTTATTTTTTTAAAAATTGTTTCTTTTAGGAAGGAAGGAAAAAGAAACAAGTCTGAAGATAAAAGCATGGAAAACAAGTAAAGGGTCAATTCTAAACAAAGGCTCTATGACATCAGACAAAACTGACTTTAAGGTAAGTCAGCATGGTGGACACACCTTCAATCCTAGCACTAGAAGGCAAAGGCAGGCAGCTTTCCAAGTTGGAGGCCGGCATGAGTTCCAGGAGAGCCAAGGCTATACAGAGAAACTCTGTCTTGAAAACCAAAGCCAAAACAAAACAAACAAAAACAGAAGGGGAGTAGGCACCTGTTGATATATAAGGTCATGGAATCAAAGCAAAAACATTAATTTGCAGAAAAATATTAAGTTTATTTTCTTTGAAGATAAATAAAAGACACAAACTGTATACCAAATAAGTATACTGTCAACAATTTTCAAAGAATATGTAGTATCCAGGAGGATCAAATGTCCTCCAATACTGTAGTTTGAAAGCACTTACAAAAAACTCATTTGTAAAAGATGGGAACTTAAACAGAAGTCAAAAGCACTCTGACAGTCAAAAAATACACAGCAAAAGTGGCATGCAAGAGAAAAATACAGTTTAAAGCTTACATTGTAAAAGAAAGGCTAAAATAACTTAGAAAAATATAGGATTATTTTTGCAACAGAAATCAGATATAAAAAACAGACATCAAAAAAGAAATCAATAAATGGAGAATTACTGTTGTTTGAATAAATCTAAAAAAAAAAGTATAATATAAACCATGGTGACAGACTGACCCAAAACAAAAGAGAAAACACAGGAAGATGAGCAGGTGAGTAAAAAGAGGCCAAGGAGATGAGATTATACCGTCAATAATTCATGAAAGCCTGTGTATGTATTTAGATTCCCAAACCCTGTCAGCTGAAATTGTAAACCTTGTGAGCATAGAAAATAGTGCTCCTGCAATGTGCCCCCCGGCTCACAAGAGCCTTCACTAGTAGTATTTGAGACCATTTCAACTAAAATTTTGAACTGGAAACATGAAATAAAGAAAGATGTTTGGGGCTCAAAAGATGGTTTGATTGCTAAGAGCACCTTCTATGTGAACATGAGAAGCTCAGTTCAGACTCCAGGACCCACAGGAAAGCTTGGCAAGGGTATGCCTGTCTATAGCCCAAGAGTTGGGGAAAGGCAAAGAAGATAGGTAGATCAAGGAGTTTCCTGGTCAGCCAACAGAGCTCAAAAAGTCTAGTTCGGGTTCAGAGAGAGACCCTCTTCTAGAAGGGAACAGGTAATGGACTGTATCTGCACTCTGCCTCTGCATGAAAACATATAACACGCACGCACACACACACACACACACACACACACACACACACACACACACACCTCAAAACAAACATAAGCCCCAAAACACCTCACCACTCTCTGGTTTATGTACTTCATCTGATCACGTTCTCTGGTTGTTCACAACAGTGTAAAACCTTATGGCTTTGATCTTGCTTTTGTTGTCTTCAACATTTTTAAATAAATCCTCAGGTCATACGGCCTATATACTATGTCCCAACTGTATTTTTTCCTGTTGCGAACACAAAACAAAGCTCAATGATAAATTCTTCTGGCCTCTATACCTTCTAAGTTGACTATAGAACCAGAGGCTTGATGACTTGGTTCAAATCCTTTAGCAAGAATTAAGTTTTGCTGGGCACCGGAGGCTCACGCCTTTAAGCCTAGCACTCGGGAGACAGAGGCAGGTGGATCTCTGTGAGTTCAAAACCAGCCTGGTCTACAAAGCAAGTTCCAGGACAGGCTCCAAAACAATACAGAGAAACGCTGTCTCAAAAAAACCAAAAAAAAAAAAAAAAAAAAAATTAAGTTTTTTCTCAGAAAGCATAAAACTTCAGAAACAACAGCAATAACTATTCTTCCAATTCTACCCAGTTATTCACCAAAATGACTGTAATAGAAGTTCCCCTAGTTTCTATTTTTTTTTGAAGATTTTTTATTTTATGTATATGGTTGTCTTGCCTGCATGTATGTGCACCATGTTCAGGCAGTGCCTGCAGAGGCGAGAAGAGGGCACTGGATCACCTAGAACTGGAATTACAGACAGTTGTGAGCTAGCATGTGGGTGCTGGGTGGGGATTGAACCTGGGTCCTACGGAAGAAGAGTCAGTGTTCTGAACCGAACCTTTTCTCTAGCCCCAACTTCCCTCATTTCTTATACCAGGAGGAATTGGCAAGCACTTTTGATTTTAGTCTATGAAGAATATCCAATCCATTGCAACTACTCAACTCATATAGTAGCATAAGAGGCCAAACAATCCCTTCATGAATTTCCATTCATGAACTGGTACAACTGGTTTCAATGAAATTTTATTTATAAAAACAGTATCAACTCCTACTATTTAGTTACCAAGAATAATTATAGGAAAATATAAAAAAAGTTAATTATTTTATTCATGTTTTCAAGACAATGTAAAAGTATCCTGCAGCCAAGCAATTAGTTTCTCTTTGGTTTTTTTGTTTGTTTGTTTTTGTGGGTATTTCTGGGAGCAGGCTTGTGCTTAGGATTGGATTTGAAAGAGCCCACCCATTTTAAGGCAACTGTCACCCTTATGAAGATGAAATGGTTGTATCTTTGGCCAATGGGAACTTCTTAGATGCTGCTAGTTCCAGAATCCTTTTGCTATAACCTCTAGCAATAGCTTTCTTTTCTAGCATAGTACCTAGACACTTTGAAAATCATTTTAACTTTTCCAGAATTTAATGGGGGATAAAAGAGGAGACAAAAAGAAATGAGTGATAACTAATGCATGGAATCAAGGATTCCACAGAACCTGGAACAATTCTAAGAACAGTTCAGAAAGAATAAAAACTATGTTCTTAACATATCAGATACTTAAAGGGATACTCTCATCCATGGTGAGAGAAAAACAAAATTACAAAACCATGAAACAATACATTTATTTTTGAGAGGGTGGGGAGAAACCTAGAGTTGGGAATTTCTGATCTTAACAGAAAGAGTGATGAAAGGAAGGAGAAACTTCCCCTGGTGTAAATGGGAGTAACAGAATGGAAGAAGCAGAAAGGCAAGCACACCTATGGATCACAACACAGCTGTCTAACTCATGTGTCGGCCCTGGGCTAGGGCGGGACAGAGCGGAGACACACAGTAATGGGACAGAGTTGCACTTTGGTATGCAGAAGCTGTGGAAAGAGGTGAAAAAAAGGGAGGTAGAACGATTGGCTACTGCTTTCAATGTGCTGGGCACCGAGGCCAACCCAGAGTCACCAGGACAAATGTGAAAAGACACGGCAACAGGATGCCAGGAGGGAAAATTTAAAAAACTTAAAATTTTAAGTTGAAGGAAACTGAGTAGGAACAACAAATAGACGTAAAGAAAGGCTAGTGAGATGTTTTAGCAGGGAAAGGTACTTGGTGCCAAACCAGATATCTAGAGTTGGAGCCCCAGAACCCACAAGCTGGAAGGAGAAAAACGACCCTCACAGGTCTGACCTTTACATCCATGTCCACATACCTACACATTTACTAAATAAACAAACACTAAACAAAGAAGATTGAACATAGAAATTAATGCGTCTTCAGTAGGACTATTCTAACCTTGAACAAAGTTTTTAATGAAAACGCTGGGGATAAGTCAAGGCAGTTGACTAACAATCTCTCTACTTTCGAGTATAAAAACTTTAAGTTTCTGAAAAGCATTGAGTTTTCTGTAAGAGCTCATTCTCTGTGTACCTACTTCATCACTTTATTCATAGCATAACTCACATTCCATAAAACTTGTTTGAAAATATCTAGTATCCCATGGATAAAGTGTAAGGGAAACGGTTAACTCTTACCTTGAATTCTTTCTGTACTATCTCCTTTTGCTTCCTCTTCTTTAACAGGGGGACTTATTCTGGGGGCCCTGCTTTGCCCCTGAACCATTTCTGCTAGCAATTCTTCTTGAGAAGTTCGAGTTCTGGGAGCAACTGGAAGTGTCTGTTTCTGTGGAACTTCACATAAAAGCAAAGAAACAAAAATACAATCACAGTTACTACTTCCCATCTTTATAGTTAACAAACACACATTAAATACAAATCCCACCTCTGGGTTCAGAATAGTTAGGATGTTCAAAACAAAGAAACTACAGTTTTTCTCACAATATTCCAGAGAAAGACATTCAACTTATTTGCCTTACTTGTATGTAAGCAGCATCTAAAGCTTCAATCTCAGCACTGGAGAGGTTGAGGCAGTGGAACTGCAATGAGTTCTGGACCAGACTGGACTACATAGGGAAAGTCTGTTTCAAAAACCCAAAGCAAATCAACAAAAACTATATGTCAAGATACAATTTAACATGTATGCAGTCATTTTAACCAGATGCAGAGATTCCTGGTCTTACAGTGATTTCAAACTGTAATATAAATAGGCAAATAATGAATGTTGTAATGCTATTTTTAAAAAATTCTATCGTGACAAGGTTATCAATGTAGACCAGGGTGGTCTCAAATTTACTACTTAGTTGAAATGACCTTAATCTGTTGTCTCTATTTTCCAAGTGTTAGGATTACAAGCATGTACAACCAGGTTTAATGTTATGTCTTGAAATGTGGAAATCTTCAACTACTTTAAAAATTTTCTTTTTAGAATTACATGTTTTGCCTACATGTTTGTATGTGTACCCATGTGCAGGCCTTGTGCCTGTGGAGGTCAGTCAGAGAGAGTGCTGGACCACTGGGAACTGGAGTTATGGATGGTTCTAAGCATCCAAGTAGGTCCTGGGACTGAATCCAGGTCCTCTGGAACAGCAACCAGTGCTCTTAACTGATTAGCCAATATTCTTAACTATAGCACAATATTCTATTTTGAAATAGTTGGAGAGACAGTTATCAGCAATGACTGGGATCTAGGAGAAACTAGTAGCAATATGATATTATAAAGGATTTACTAAACTTGCTAGGGAAGTACGTTGCACAAAGGAGCTCAAGAAGTGGTGCCACCAATATAACTCAAAGCTTAGTAGTATGCTAACTAGACTTGTCAGAAACCGTAGAAAGGACAATTTTTTACCTGTAACGTAATTAACATTTAGGTTTGCTGAGAAAATATTCTGTAACAATTTGTTCACTAACAGCCAGGTGTAGTGGCACATAGCTTTAATCCCAGCACTTGGGAGGCAGAGACAGGCTGATCTTTGTGAATTCCAGGCCAGTCTGCTCTACAGAATGAGTTCCAACAGTCAGAGCTACACAGTAAGAATCTGTTTCAAACAAACAAACAAAAAAATCCCCCAAAAAGATTTTTTTCACTAATATGCTGTCAGTTATGCTCTATTTCCAAAACAAAAACAAGTGGAAACAACCTTAATTTACAGCCTGTCCTTATTTACAAGGTTTCCCATTTCAAAGAAAAGGTCTCTGAAGACAGCTTTAACAGGAAAGCACTGGGTAAGAAGTAACAGCCCTCATTAACTCCCCAGTCTGCCAAGTCTTGGTTCTCTTTCCAGGAAAAGCTTAATTCTTCCAAGGGGCAGCACCACATGGTGGCTAACAACCATCAGTAACTCTAGTTCTAGAGGATCCAATGCTTTTTCTGAACTCTAATGCAAGAAAAATACTCATAAACATGAAAAAAAGAGTGTAAAGAGGAAGGGATTTCACCAGGGAATGGTGACACATGCCTTTAATCCTAGCACTTGGAAGGCAGAGACAGGCAGATCTCAGTGAATTTGAGGCCAGTCTGGTCTGCAGAGTGAGTTCTAGGACAGTTCCCTGTTGGGGGGGGGGGGGGGTGACGACGACAACAACAAAAAAAACAAATAAAAGAAATTACCTGCAGAATAGTTAGTTGTTTTTGTTACAGACTCTTGAGCTTCAGAGATAGCCTTCAAAATCAGATTCTTGTTAGCTTGTTTAGAAGGTGGAAGAGAAGGTCTAAAAGAGTTTTAAGAAAAGGTATTTTTATATGTTTTAAATTTCAGTTCTTTACATGCTAACCATCTATTATTCTGCTACTATAGAGCCTTCTGTTTTAAACCTTAGTTTTTAGAACATGTCAATTAGACTGAGCCCCTACAGCTTTTCAAAACAGATTCTGTATTAACATTTTTCTCCCTCATTAATTTTTAGTCTTTGCAATTCTCTCCATAAAAAGGAAGTTGTTCCTATTCACAGGTGTATCTTTAAAAAGCTGAGTGATGCTGAAGGACAGGTTAGTGCCAGGGTACTCTAGCATTAGCATGCACAGTCCCCAGGTTTCTTCCCCCAACACTGTCAAAGAACAAGCAGAAACTGCAGCTGCATCAAGCAGTAGAAGGCTAATTTACAGCTGTGGACATGTACCTCCTCTCAGGCTTGGCTGGCACCGACACGCTGCTGGACAAGCTTCCTATCCGGGAGCCATAGTCCTCATCTTCCTCCTCCTCTTCTCCATCGTGACTGAATCTTTTTACTTTTACAACTGAACTTACCACAGGCAACTTTCTCTTTCGAAAGTTTTCGTCCTACAATGAGATAAATTTAAGCTTGCATTGCACTGAAAACAAAGTTCTATTACAAAAATATTTGTTTTCATTTTAAGATGATCTTAAGATCCAAAAGGGCTGGGTTTCTTGTAAAACAAATAAAAAATAGCTCCTCAACTAGCTAACTCAAAAGAACTTTAAGTTTATTTTATAATGGTTGCACACAGCACTGTTAGGGAAAGTATTAAAAGTGAATTATTTGGCTGCTTAAATCTAAAGAAGTGACATCTACAGAGACACCAAAAAGAAATGAAGGGTACAACTAACTCAGATTGTTAACGCCACAGGCACATGTGCATGATATGAACTCCACACAGAGCCAGTCTGAGAGAGAGGATACTATTTAAAATAAACATGCAGTATCGTTTAGTTACTTAGGTTACATTTGGAATCAAAAACTGTCAGTCTCTAACCTAGTAAGCCAGAATCCATATAAAATCTATACAAACCTCCATACTCATTTTATCCAAGTTGTTTCTGAAGAAGGGGCTGTAAGTGTCGTCTACGCTGCTAAGCACTTCTGGTTCACACAAACGGCCGGCTTCATATACCTGGCTGCTCTGTACATCTAGCTGCTTGGCAGTGTGAGTACTGTTTTGCTGCTGATGAAGTTGCAGCCTGTTTAAATGAGTACCAGTGTCTGCATTTCTACTTGCAGGTGGTCGATAAATTTCAATAGAAGGGCGAGAAGAACCGTATGTAAGTGTCACTGTAGGTTTTTTCTGAGCTAAGGGATTCTCCTGTACAAAATTGAGATCCTCATCAATGAGATCATCTGGTTCTGGCTTGATATCAATCACATCTTCAGAGGGTGCTGGTTCCCTGAGAGGTTTTACTGTTGACATTAGCCGGGTTGAAGCTCCATCATCATAAGAATGTCTATTAAAACAAAATAAACAAAGCATTACGATAAAACTAAAACAATATCCTCAAAATTTCAAAGAATGTTTACTCAAAAAATGTAATGAGAAAGTATGGATAATTTTTTAAAATTCAAAACTATTTTCAAATCATAGTCATAGTCATTCTTTAATTTTAATTTTTTTTAAGACATTGTCTTACTATGTAGTCCTGGCTGGCTTCAGATTCTTCCACCTGCCTCTATCTCCCAAGTGCTGGGGTTAAAGCCTTGCACAAAGGCTGGAGGGATAGCTCAGTGATTCTGAAAACGGGCCACTCTTCCAGATGATCCAGGTTTGATTCCAGCACCCACACTGCAACTAACAGCTATGTGTAACTCCAGTTCCAGAGGCTCCAAAAGCCCTCTGAAGGACTGGTGCACAGACATACATACAAGCAAAACACCATACACATCAAATAAAAAAATTAAATGCTTATACCACCACACCTAGCCCTCATACTTTAAACTTTTACTATATTTAAAATAAAAAAATCATATTCTGATCACCATTAGTTTATTCAAAAACTTGCTCACCGTCTGTCATGGTCTGAACCTGAAGGGGGCTGGGGGAAATGGCCAGAGCACTAGCTGGTTGGTCTTTCAGGACCTGAGTTCCATTTGCAATACCCACAGAGGCTTTCGACCGACCACCTCTAATTCTAGCGCAAAGAGATTCAATGCCTACTTCTGGCCTCTGGAGGCACCAGGCATGCTCAGGGTTCACAGACATGCATGCAGGCAAAACACCCATAAAAATGAAATAACGAACCTGGAATGTCCCATATATGCTCATGTGTTAAACACTAGATCCTTAGTTCACTATGCTACTTTCAAGGATATGAGTCCTTTTAGGAGGTAGGGCCCAATTGACCAACACAAGTCATTAGTGTCTAGACACAGACTTTTGCTGATAATATCCAACCTAGGTTTTAGTTTAGTTTTCTTTGCTCCCTCCTACACTATAATGTTAGCAATCTCTTTCATATGCTTTTGCTACCAGGAGTTCTAAGTATCATGCTTTCATAGCTGTGATCAACTGAGAGCCTTCTGAACTCTGAGTCAAACACAAGATGTCCCATCAGGTATTTTGTAACAGCAACAAATGACAAGAAGAGTAACTAATCCATGATCACTTCTCCACTTCCAAAAACTGCTGAAAATAGGAGCTGAGGGCCATAATAACTAATGTAAGTGTCATATCCACACGCCTACCCGGCCATGGCAGACACTGGACTTTACCTGACATGAGTGGATTTCTGCTCCTGTGAACTTGCTGAAACTCTGGACTCCCTCTTTTCAGGCCTAGAGCTAGCAACGGCAAGGGGAGGGACTGCAGCTTCGTGCCTTCTCTCATCTCCCCGACTAAAGCTGCTCTTGTTTGAAGGCACGTTACTATCAAAGATGCTGGTGTCTGAAGACTTTAGACTAGAGGGCTCTGGAAAGAAAATGCATGACCCTGGTCATCTTTTTCTTATCTTTCCTCCCTCACCACCAAAGAAATACATTCGATATATAAGATTTTTTTTAACTAACAACTTCAAAGTTTTTTTTTCCTTTTTGTTTCTCAAGAAAATGTATAACAGTAGTGGCTGTCCTGGAACTCAATTTGTAGACCAGGTTGGCCTCTCAAATTCAAAGATCCACCTGTCTCTGCCTTCTGAATGCTGGAATTAAAGGCATGCACCACCACTGCCCGGCTAAAGTTTTCTTTTTTCAAACAAAAAATAGGTCTCATGAAGCCCAGGTTGACTGGATATGCCACCAAGGATGACTTTGAATTTCCCATTCTCCTGCCTCCACCTCTAGAGTGTTGGGGATTCTGGGCATCTGCTGCCATGCCTGTTTTTTTTTTTTTTTTTTTTTTCCAGTGCTAAGGATTGAACTCAGGGCTTCTTGTGTGCTTAGGCAGCACTCTACCAATTGAGCTACATCTCTAGTTCCTCAAGGTGGTGGTTTTAAAAGCAGTTGGTGCTTAAGAGATTCTAAGCACTAGGGGATAAAAGGCACTTGAAAATGTGGGCATGGGTTTCTTAAAGGAGAATTGCCTCAACAATATAAATTAGTATTTATTATTATTACTACTAATAAATAATAATAATTACTATTGTTATGATTTTATAAGAGAATCCACGTTTTAAATACTAGGATAATATTTGTGTATTCTCATCTCATTCCACATTACTTTTAGTCGCTGAATAGTATTCTTATACATCACAATAGTTTATCTGATTTCTTAGATAATTTTCAATTATAAAGCCGTGAGGTATCTTTAAAGTTAAAATTTATGCACATTTATAATTACTCCCTTCAGCTATATGGTGCTGCCTTGCCCATTATTGTCAAATCAATTAGTTTAATGTTTTAAAGTTCAAGTGAACCACTCCTCTTAAAGTGACTGGTGTTCTTCCAAGAGCAGCATAAATGACTTTAGAAAGGAGAGGATCACATGCTGTAAGAAGTAGAAATCTCAAAGAGCTCTCAATTTTACAAATCTTACCAGTTGTAACAGAGCGAAGTTTATCTAATACACCATGGAGCCTAAAAAACAAAAACAACAAAGCCTCCCTTAATAAAGTTTATTTCAATTGCCACTCTACATCTGATGACATTACATTCAGATTAGTTCTTCTAAAGGCATTTAGTAATACTGAACTTTCCAGTTACATATTTCTTTTCTTAAAAAGGCCTTACGCCAGGGGTGGGGAGACAGAGCAGCAGAGCAGTTTCCTTAAGTCTAGAAATTTACCCATAGCCCTTCGCACACCATTCTAGCACTCTAAAACACTGACACACACCCACAGCTCTTTACTCTTTCAGACAAGGCCTACGTTGCCTAGGCTGGTCTTGAATTCCATCTCCCAGATAGCTAGGAATACATGGCATCAGCAAATCTGGAACAGAATGCTAAGATCACACATAAGGCCCTGGGTTCAATCCCCAGCACCAAAGAAAAAAGACAAAGACACCATCAACTGACAAGTCTCCATTTAAAAAAAAGTCACCTTGCTTTCTAAGGACTAAAGACCAATACAGTTAAGAATAAAATAAGCAAGTATCCCAAAGTATCCAATTCCCAAACACAGAAAACTGCCCACCACAACTACTTTACTTATGTGCTGTTTACATGTGTGTGCAAGTGCATGTGCTTCTTTTTGCCCTCCTCCCTCGCCCTCTCTATAGGGCTAAACTAAGAACCATGTTCTACTAAGCACATGCCCTACTACTAAGCTATAAACTCTTTTAATCCAGCAGTTAATATTCAAACTATTAACATGGCTTCTTGGACAACATAATCCTGAGAGGTAAAAAAAACAAAGTAAAGGAATTTTAAAATATGCTATCACATCTTACTGTTAACTATTATTTTCAAAATTAAGCAAACAGGCTATGACCTTGCTTTAACATAGCCAATCTTAATAATTTTATAGAAGGTATATTTGCACAGCAATCCTTCTAAAAGCCTGTTATAAACACAAGTTTCCTATTGTTTCATTTAGACTCCATTCACAAGCCAGTTTCCTAATAGACACAATTACCTCAGGATTTAAAGAGAGAGAAAAAAAAACCAAAAAAATAAAAAAGACCTTAGTGTAAAGTTATAAAATTAACAGCAAAAACAGAAAACAAAAAAGTACTAGAATTTGCCAGGCAGTGGTGGTGCATGCCTTTAATCCCAGCAATCGGGAGGCAGAGGCAGGTGGATCTCTGTGAGTTCAAGGCCAGGTTGGACTGACAGCCTCCAAAACAATACAGAGAAACCCCGTCTCATAAAACCAAAAAAAAAAAAAAAAAAAGTACTAGAATAGGGCTGGGAGGGTCGGGGTTTGAGTCCTGAAGTTGATTCCCAGAGCCCACATAAAAGCTGGGTGTTGGAAGCCACCAGCACTTGCAAGGCAGAGAGACAGGGGTCCCTGGGACAAATTGTCTAGGTAGACTAAAGTAACTGGTGAGCTTTCGGGTCAGTGAGAGACCCTGTCTCAATACACAAAGTAGAGAGTGATCCAGTGAGACAACTAACATCAAATTCAGGCTTACAAATACAAACACACCGACACACATATGCTCACACATCCATGTGTATTTACATATGCAAACATGCATATACACACAAACAAAAAACTAATTAAAAATCAGGATAGTCTGTTTAACATTAGTGAATTGTGAAAGTAAAGTTCCAACGAGAAGAAATGATTCCTTGTATGAGTACATGTGAAATTCTATTTGTAGCAAGATGAGAAGCTGATTTTGATGTAAGTTCATATTCAGTTAACAGTATACTGGTTTATGAAATCTGTCTTAAACAGTCATTAAGTCATCTGAAAAAGAACCTATGAGGTCAGTCTTCTAGCTTAGATCAGCTGGACTGCAAACCCCAAGTGATCTAAAGGTTTAGCCAAAGGTCAGGTCACAACAAAACAAATTCTTGAACTACTTATGACTTTAAAAAAGAAGTATTCACAATTGTAGTATAATTTCCTCAGTCAAAAACAGCATGGGCAGCCGGGTGGTGGTGGTGCACACCTTTAATCCCAGCACGCAGGAGGCAGAGGCAGGCAGGTCTCTGTGAGTTTGAGGCCAGCCTAGTCTACAAGAGCTAGTTCCAGGACAGAAAAACCAAAACAAAACAAAAAAAAACAACAACAACAAAAAAACAGCATGAGCATTTAAGGATAAACTGTACTAAGTAAGGTATATGTCCACAATGACGCAGTGAGTTAACATGTAAGGATCACTGGATTCTCACTCATGTGCTCCAAAATTGTGCAATAAAAAGCAGGAAATTCTGCACAGATTTTCAAAGAGTCCTCCTAAGAGCCATAAGGCAGAAAGCTGCCCAAACCACTGTGAAGACACTCTTTCCTTAAGAATCAAGGTAAGAGCTGGGCAGTGGTGGCGCATGCCTTTAATCCCAGCACTCGGATTACGGATCTCTCTGAGTTGAAGGCCAACCTGGTCTACAAAGCTACAAAGAGACACCCTGTCTTGAAAAAACAAGCAAACAAAAAAGAATGAAGGTGTGAACACACACCATCTCCCTTAGTGCCTCCTATTCAAACTAAGCAGGCTAGGTGCTCTCTCTGCTCTGCTCCATCATCAGCTGTCACTGAGGGTGATGCCCACTGTCTTTATTTGGTGGGCTCCCTTGTGAGTATTTCCTACTTGTCGTCAGACAAGAATCAATTAATTATCCTTTCCCACTTTCACTCTACCTAACCCTGATAACTGAAGCTGGCCTTCTTAAACTGAATCATATGCTTACTCTCCATTAAGGGCACACGTGCTTTGGTAAAAGGCATTTCAAATCATGAGTAATTTATACGAAAAAGAAAGTCGCTTATTTGAAATTCTAAACTAAAGGTGACTGAGATATTTGTCAAAGTGGACATGCATGTTAGGAAGAGGAAAAAAAAACCTCAAACAAAAACAAGAGGAAAAAAGTTTCCCCCATAAGTCAAAAGCAAGCCTAGCTTAAAATTTGGAGTTCAGGGTTTGTAGGTGGTTGTGCAGGGGTGGGGTGAGAGGAGGGCGGTGAAGAGAGCAAACACAGAAACACACACCAAGGGCTTCTGCGGTGAGGGCTCGTCTACAAGCACTCTGATGACCCAGCTAAGCCATCCTCACAAGTACAGGCAGCAGGTGACTTACTAGTCCCACTTACGGATGGAGAAACCTCCAGAGGCTTTGTGCTGCACTGCTCAAAGCGCCTCTCCACAGTGAACCTCAAAGACTGCAGAGAACCTCCTTCTAGACAGAATACCAACTCTGATTTTGCTGTGAGGCAGACATTCAGAAACATACCATACGGTGAATCGAATTGTGTTGTTCCCTAGAAACAGGGACAGGTCCTCTGTCATTTGGTCCTGACTTTTCTTGTTGGCCACCATCACCATAATGTAATCAGGAAGTTCTTCATCTATTTAAAAGGTAGAGTGAAAGTGGGAAAGGATAATTAATTGATGCTTGTCTGACGACAAGTAGGAAATACTCACAAGGGAGCCCACCAAACTTTTAAATGTTTCCTCAGTATTTGTTTTTGTTCAAAATCAATGTGCTTAAAAACAGAAACAGCCTTTAGAATTTGTACCTCACTCTAACACAGGATGGGCAAGAAAGCTCAGCTTCCAATTTTCCCCTTTACTCCACAAGTATGTCCACTATTAGAAGGCCAGGAATTGGGAAAAAAAAATTGGCATTTCTAGTCATATTATTAGACATCCTGCATCACAGAATCAATTAGGAGAATGTGTATTTTTTGTAAGAAATCTTTTCAATGCTCACCATCTTCAGACACTTCTAGAAGGTATAGACATGTTCCCAATAGTTGTATTCTGCTTAATTTTCTATTCTTAGGCAGTACTCATTTCACTAGAAAACATGCTTTCACTTAGTAAAGTCAGGCTTGATTACTCCATGTAATAAACTTCCAGCAACATCACATACATGAAAACTACACAGAACTCTATACGTGCAACTGCTAATACCAAAGGAGGAAAAATGTGAAAAGGCAGCTCAACTTCTTTCAGTGCTAACCCTATACAATGGCTGCAGGTAAAAAGCCCAACAACACTCTACTAGAAAGCAAAGATATTATGAGGAAATCTAATTTCCCTTTGAGAAAAGTAGGTGTCAGTCTGTCCCACCCCATATATATGGCCCATGAGTGAGTCTAAAAACTCATGATCCTTCTCCCTCTACCCTCTCAACTACTGAGATTACTGACATTCACTTCCACGCCAAGCTTCAAACATGTCTTTATTAAAATTTCCTTAGTAACTAAAATACTCATTATTTCCATATAAACAGAAAGGTTCATCTGCCAGACACTTGTTTCAAAGGAAAACATCTAGGGGCTGGGGAGAGAGCTCAACTGTTAGGAACAGTGGCTGTTCTTTCAGAGGACCCAGGTCCAATTCTCAGCATCCACCATGTCTAAGCACACACTGTAACTCCACTTTCAGGGGATCAACACCCTTACACAGACAAAACACCAATGCACATAAAACAATAAATAAATCATTAAAAAATAAGAAGAAAACATCTAAATTCTAGTATAGAAGGACAAAAGAGAAAGCAGTATTTCATTGAAACATGGAAAATGTAAATTAAAAGTGGCCAATCTTTTCGCGTTGCAAAAGTATATTTAAAAAAGCTCCTACTGCAATTGCAATAGATAAGTTAATCTTTATTTATATGACATTCCTACTATGCTTCAACACAACTCCAGAGTGTGAATAGATAAGACTGCTAAGATACCATGGAGACAGGCTATTTTTCTTTCACAGTGCTAATGAAATGACTGTCACTGTATCAACTTGTATTTCTAAAATTTCATGAGATCAGTGTTGTCTTGGTATAGAATGGAAACAAGGAAAGGTGTAAGAATGGGCTACAGAGCCAAAGGAGCTCCTGGAAATTTAGAAAGGAGAGGGCTTAATGAGCATGTTCATTCTTTTAAGTGGTGCAGAGTCTCCAATGAGACTACACTCAGTCCAGTAGATTTACCATATTAACTGCTGATGGTTTGGGGTATATCTACATACATATCAAGACATACAAACATACTAATAAACACACCCATATACTTCAAGCAAGTGCAATTTAAACTATCAATTATTTCTCAGCAAAGCCTTTAGAATTTGTATGTTTTCTGAGTAGACAATACAATGGAAATTAAGAATTTAATGCAAAATTAGCATTAGATGATAAAATATTCCTCCATAGTCCAGACAGATCTCTGAAATATATCTTAATTAGTATACTAGGGCTAGAAGACAGCAGTAAAAGCTTGGAAAGTTCAGTGACACTTTCACCTCTAGGGTGTGAAAACCCGACTGTCACTGCTGCACCCTGACCTGTCCCACATAAGCATAGAGGAGACCCTTAATGCATGCTTTAAAGAATGCTGTTTCTTCTTTGTACTCCACCCAAAACTTTGAAGAATTGTTTTCATAAACTTCCAGAGCTCTGGGACTCACGTTTTTGTTATAAAAAAATACGAGAAGCTGGGACTAGTAGTGGTGTGTGACTGTAACCCTAGTACCCAGGATACTGAAACAGAGGATCAGTTTGAGGCTGGCACAAGCTATATCCTAAGTGGCAAGCCGGCCTGAGCTACACAGTTTGAGACCCCACCTCAAAGAAAACAAAAGCAACTCTGTTCTGGACAGTGAGGTATATACAACTATAAATAATAAGGTAACTAACTGGAAACATGAAAAAGACCTTGCTTTACATCAAAGAGTTGCAAGGTGACTTTTGGTAACTCAACTGACAGGCATTAAACACCAGGTTCTCTGCTGGAACCCATCATGAAATTGCTAGCTTGAAAGAATTTCCAATTTTGGCAGTGTTGGTGGTGCACGCCTTTAGTCCCAGCACTCAGGAGGCAGAGGCAGGCGGATCTCTCTGAGTTTGAGGCCAGCCTGGTCTACGAGAGCTAGTTCCAGGACAGCCTCCAAAGCCACAGAGAGAGAAACCCTGTCTTGAACCCCCCCCCAAAAAGAATTTCCAATTTTGGGTGTGATGGTGTTAAGAGTTTATGGAGTCGTAGTTTCAAGTAAAGAGAAAGGGGGAGGTGACACCATTCGTCCTTTCCTTAGTTTCTATACAGTTAATAACATACTGGAAGCACCAAGGACACCCAAACCCGAGCCCCCGATGTCAGTCTGCTGACAGGCTCTAGCACAGCACTCTCCCAGAGCAACACTGCCGCCACAATCCCACAAGTATTTTCAGAAACAAATGCAACGACAAGGTAATGTTTTAAAAAACTAAGAGGAAGTCTGCTTTGGAATTTCTGTAAGTGAAGATGTGCTCGTGCCTCACATTTGCCATTTACTAACAGTCCCACATGTGCAGCAGACCTCACGGCTGGCACCCATTTAGTGTTAAGAGAAAAAGCAATTAAAACTAAGAAGATTCAAGCTCAGCTTCATTCTCACAGCCACGAGAAGTCTTATGACAATCTTGAAACAAATCTGAAATTTACCTAACAACTGTAACTCATAAACTAGTCATTCTTTTTTGGGGGGAGGGGTGTTTTGAGACAGGGTTTCTCTGTGGCTTTGGAGGCTGTATTGGAACTAGCTCTTGTAGACCAAGCTAGTCTGGAACTCACAGAGATCCACCTGCCTCTGCCTCCTGTGTGCTGGGATTAAAGGTGTGCACCACCACCACCCGGCCCCGTCTCTGATTGATGTGAACTGTATCTACTAATATTAACCATATGAATTTAAAATGGAGAATTTTTAAAGAATTTAATTATTAATATACCAATTATATACTAATAGTCCAACTATATTAACTTAATAGCTTTTCTAGAAACCAAAGTTTTCCAGAAAAACATAGCTCTAAGGATGGCCTTGCTTTCTACTTCCATAAATCTCACTTGTATCTATCTAGTCTAAAAGATAAATGAATTCCAATCTGTTTCTTGAATATAATCTGTGGTCAGTTATTTAATATTGAGGAATGTACTAAGTATTTTAACAGCCTTTCTAGATCTCATGGATACCCTTCTGTGATACCACACTGAAACTCAAGTGGCAATTTATTAGCAATATTGAATCTATTACACCACCAATTAACTCTTTGTACTGTTATAAGAAAATCCACCTAGCCGGGCGGCGGTGGCGCATGCCTTTAATCCCAGCCCTCGGGAGGCAGAGGCAGGTGGATCTCTGTGAGGTCGAGGCCGGACTGGACTGACAGCCTCCAAAACAATACAGAGAAACCCTGATTCGTTAAACCAAAAAGAAAAAGAAAATCCACCTAAACATCCTTTAGCTTTTGCATAATTTAATAATGTCTAGTGGTTGACTGGAAATACTAGTTCACTGAGCCGGTGAACCAAAGACATGCTGATATATTTCACCATATGAAGCCATGCTGTAGAGCCTCCATAATTTTATCACAAAATCTTTCCATTCTGGGAATCTCTCAGGTTCAGAGGTAAACCCAAACTTTCAAGGTTTTAATTTTCATTTGAAAGTTCAACTTGTCATTGACAATAAAAACAATTAGCTTTTTTCATCTCTGCCAAATGCCTAAGTGTGCAAACCCTGCTTGTCACATCTTAGAAGTTCAAAAGGTTTCCGTTTCCGTGATAGAGCGCTGTGACCACAGCTTCACCTTGTCACATCTTAGAAGTTCAAAAGGTTTCCATTTCCGTGATAGAGCGCTGTGACCACAGCTTCACCTTGCAGCTTATAGTTCACCATCCAGAGACTTGAAGGCGGCCAGCAGGAACCTGGAGGCAGGAACTGATGCAGAGGCCACAGAGGAGTGCTGCTTCCTGGCTAGCTCTGACTGCTTGCTTTCTTTCAAGTTTTCTGAGACAGGGTTTCTCTATGTAGCCCTGTCTGTCCTGGAACTCACTCTGTAGACCAGGCTGGCCTCTAACTCAGAGATCCCAAGGGATGAAAGACGTGTGCCACCAACGCCTGACTTTCTGCTTGCTTTTTTTAAAGCACCCAGGATCACCAGACCAACGGTGGCACCATCGTAGTAAACTGGGCCCTCCCACACGAATCAAGAAAATGCCACATTAACCTTGCCCACAAGCAATCTGGTGGTGGAATTTCCTCAGCCAAGGTCTCTTTCCGGAATGACTCTAGCTCTAGTGTGGAGTTGACATGGCACTAACGCCGTTCTTAAAAGAATCACATCAGCTCAGTGTGTATACAGCTTTATAAGCATCTACATCCTCACAACCAAAGTACTAAAAAGACACAGGTCCTGGGCCCCATGCCATAGACCAAGCTAGTGTGGAACTCAGAGACCCACCTGCCAATGCCTCCCCTCCAGAGTGCCGGGACTAAAATCCTGTGCCACCACCTCCCAGCTGAGAAGCCAGTTTTAAAAGCATTGTATTAACCGTTTCATTGATAAAATTCAAAATGGAACTGGCCTTTTTTTTTTAAACTACAAGAAGTAATTTGACTAAAAGGTCTAGGAAAATCTGATGTGACTACCTTTTAAAATTAGTTTTCTGACCACTGTTTTCATATAATCCAAAAGTCACTATAGAGAAAAGCCAAGCCTCCTAACTATTATGAAAACAGTTTTGACTCCACAGGTCAGTAAGGGTCTCAAGACATGTAAGCTACCCACAATTTACACCTGAAGCCACCAGCTGGAGTGAGACCAGGTCTCTTCCCACAACTCTGTTCAAGTATCCAAAGCCTTCGCTTCTATTTGTACAACTGGGGACATTATCACTTACATTTAGTGGTGATTTTTATTGTATATATGTAACAGCTAAACACTGCCTAGCCCAAAGTAAACACTCCTTTTAAGAGAGGAAAATGAACTCCGCTGTCAGGTTCGAATAGGAAGAACAACAACAATAACAAAAAAAAAAAAAATCTAAAACCAAACTCACTGAACCAGCTGTGTGGCAAATGCCAGAAGCAACAGACGTTCATATCCAAAATGATAGATCTGAAATTAAAGGTCATGACGAAAGTAACAACGAGAAAAACGGAACAAGATTCGGACAAGCATTCCCGATTTAAAAACGACAGCCTCGACGGAAGGAAAAGCTAAACTATCTCAAGATAACGCTATGGACAGGACACGGGTGGGGGGGGGGGGGTGGCTCAGGGCCCTGCTATCTACAGATGGTTCAGGGAAAGGCGGCAGGAGGAAACCAGGGAACACTCGAGTTCAAGGCGGACCACCCAAAGAGCTCCGGGCAGACGCACTCAGACGCGTCAGCTGCCAACACCTCCCCTCCAGAGTGCTGGGATTAAAATCAACTTACCCACGTAAGCTCCTAATTCTTGCAATTTCCCCTTAATGGCACTCTGAAAGAGAGGGGAAATGAAAAGAAAAGGGGGGGGGAGACACATCGCAAAGGCGCCCGTGAAAACCACGACAATAACGGGGGGGGGACCCCCGGCTCCCCGCCCCGGGCGGTGGGGGAGGGGACGACCCCGCCCCCACCCCCGTTCCCCCGCACGGCGCTTTCCTCAGCCGCCGCCCCGGAGACTCCCACGGGCCCGCGGATGTCCCCCGAGCCGCCGAGCCGCGCCTGCGCCCTGTCAGAGGCGGCCCGCGCAGAGGAGACGCCGCAGGCCGGGGCCCACCCGCCCCGTTACTCCTGACAACCGCCCGCCCGCCCGCCAGGCCCAGTGCTCGCCCGCCGACCGACGCGGGCCTCACCCGGATCTTGCGGCTGATCTCGGTACCGATTTCCATGGCTCAGCGGCCGGGTCAGCACCACCGCGCGGCGCTTCGGTTACCTGGAGCCCGCCGCGGGCTGCCACCCTGCAGCCTGCCCCCTGCCGCCGCCGCCGCTCCGCCTCCGACCGTGCGCGCTGCGTGTCCCCGCCCCCTGCTGGCGCCCCCGTGCAAGTGGCAGGCAGCGCGCATGCGTCTGCGCATACGCATGCGCTCTTTCGTCCCTAGCGGGTCCGGGAAACCGTGCCTCTGGCGCCCTCTGCTGGCCGCATAGAGGACAATGGCGTGCAGGTAACCTGGTTTCACCTAGTCCTTCCTAAACCAGGGGAACCTCTTTTCTTCCCTTTCAGGGTTTCTCACGCCTACAAGGATGACGTCATGTTCTTTTTTTTTTTTAATATATACGAGTGTGTAAATGCATGTGCACCTGCACACCAGATCTCACTGTAGTGTTTGCTGGGAATTGAACTCAGGTCCTCTGGAAGCGCAGCAGCCAGAGCTCTTAACCCGTGAGCCATTTCTCCAGCCCAGGATGAAGTAATGTATAGTTCAAACATCAGGGATCTTCATCTGAGTTCAAATGTAATCTCAAGTATCAATATCAATATGAGGTTGACAGAGATTGTTAACCTTTGAATTTTCCTTTTCTTCAAGCAAAAAGAGATTATTTTCTAGACATACTATTGTAAGAGTGGAGGGTAATATCCAGAGCAGCAGCAGAACCCACCCAGCATGCTCTTACTTTAATTCTAGAGGGTTTTTGTTTGTTTTTGTGTGTGTTTTTGTTGGTGGTGGTTTTTGTTTTCGTTTTTTCCGAGACAGGGTTTCTCTGTGTAGCCCTAACTGTCGTGGAACTCTCTCTGTAGACCAGGCTGGGATCCAATTCAGAGATCCAACTGCTTCTGCTCGTCCTCCCCATCCCCCGCCCGTCCTCCCCCAGTGCTGAGATGAAAGGTGTGGATCACCACGTTGGCTGCTTTAATTCTGAACATCCTTGTTCTCCTGGCTTTGGCTCTCCCTTTTTTCTTCCATGCTATCAGTGTACTTTGCCAGAGATTAGTTCTCCTCCTGCCCTCCCTCTCTGAACTGCTTCTTTGGAGGATACTGATTTCCAGGGCTCCCTCATTTGTTGTTAGCAATCCGCCAGCTACAGATAGCAAGAAGAGTGGCAGTGGCGCCCTCTAGTGCTAGAGTTGATGTGCGGGCCTGGTATATTGGACCTGCCCTACCTTTTAGAGCTCCTTGGGCCTGGAAGTCACAGCTGGGGTTGCAGCGTCCTATGGGTCCTGGGGTACTGGGATTCCTCAGGCCTTGGTGACAGCCAGTGTTACAGCTCTCATCCAGTTGCTTGGCACTCTTGGCCCTAGAGACCTGACGATTCTCTCAAATTCTTGTGGCCAGGGCCTGCAGGTTCACTTTGGCTCTCCACTGCTTGTGGTCCCTCTCTGCAGCTGCTGCCTTCCATCTTACCCTGGGCACTCTTGAACATCTCCCTCCATCCTCTATCTGCTGCCCCTGTTTTGGTCCATGCAACTGAAAAGTGAGTGAGAAAAGAGCACTTGAGAGAAGTCTCTTGTTAGATCATCTGTTGTAACCCTAGGGGAAGCAGCACAGGAGAGTGTCTCCCAGGCCCCCAGCAGCCTGCTGATGTAGCTTAAAATGGCTGTTTGGCTTAATCACAGCTATTTGTTTTGGCCAAGCCCGGCTAATCATAGCTTTGCCTCTTAGCACCAATCACAACCCTGTCTCTGCTAGACCACAAGGAGAAGTGCTTGCCCTCTGGCCTAGGAAGAAATAATTGCAGGTCCATTTGAAGTTCTGCAAGGGTCAGGATCGCAAAATACCAGCTACAAAATATTTCAAACAGCCTTCATTGGAGTCGAGCACTCAGGAGCCGGGACGATCCCCTGCAATCTTTGCATAGTTGTGTCAGGGTGGCCATGGAATGCTCAGTCTGGCTGGTTGTTCAAGGCATCCAGGGCAGCAAGGGACAGTTCAATGACTGCTAATAGGTGTCAGGGTGTCCGATTCCTAGCATCTTTGCTGGTTTATAGGAAAATGAGCACCAGAAAGAGTGCTCACGATACATACTGAAAGAACTTGCCACACAGACTGTTTCTAACACAGTTAAAAGTTCTCTAGCATACTGGACTCTTGCCTAGAAACAAGTAGGTCAACCTCTCACTTATGTTATCGTGTCTGTGCTAATGCCCAACTCTTCCACTTACCTTGTTCTCATCTGAAAACCCACTCCCAGATCCTAAGTAGCTACATCCATTCTATTTCCTTCTAAATTCAGCCTTTCCAATGCAAAGCGTCTTTATCATCTCCAAGTGAAAGGTATTTCTACAGTAGATTTCCTTAGCTCTCCCTGTCCCTGATCACCAGAACAGACATCTAGAGAGATTTCCATACGCCTCCCATAGTATGGAGTGTGTATGCATTTATGTTTTAATTTATTTTGGTGTTGGCTTTGTGGCATGGCTTCAGTATGCTTAGACTCCTGCTTCTCCTGTCTCAGCCTCCCCAGTGCCGAGATTACATGCAGGTACCAGTTATGCCCAACCCCTTAAGAACTAGTTTCCATTAGTCAGCTCGTGGTGCACGAGTGGACCACGGATTTAGCACTTTAGAACACACATGTTTCTTATCTTGCAGTTTCGTCAATTAGTAGTCTAAGCACAGCTTCCTTGGGTCTTAAGCTTGGAGTCTCAGCAGGCCTCTGCAGAGGTGGCAGACAGCTGCATTTCATCTGGGACTTGACTTAGGGAGAATCCCACTTCAGACTCATGAGCAGAAAATGATTTCCTCAGATCTTTATGAGCAAAGGCTCCATCTTTTTTGCCAGGTGTGGTCTAGAAGCCGCGTTCTGGTCTTAGAAAACGGCCCACAGTTCCATGCCAAGGGTCTCACCAAGATGGCTGCTCTCTTAATTGAGCAAAGATACAGTTCCTTCCCAGCACACCTGGGTTCCTCTGTTGAGGACTTTTATCTCGTTCATTTGGGCTCATCTAGGACCTGATCCTTAAATCAATTGAGTTAGGACCTTCTTTATACCCACAGAATCTCTTGTCTTCATCATATCCATTAGTTAGAGCAATCCACAATCACAGGAATTATGGATAAGTAGGAATCACAGGGTTACACAGAGTCTGTCTGCCCCTTGACAGTTGCGTCTGAATTCTTCTGGCATCTCTATGGAAACTAATATGATGGCATCCGTTTTTCTCGTGTGACTATTAACTTATGTATGTGTCCATCCTCCCTAACAAAAATGATAAATTTAACACCACATGTCTTTTATATTTTACAGAAGTTCTTTGAGGATGGTAGGCACATAATAAGCATTTATCAAATATTTCTAGGTTAAAAGAAATCAAAGACTTAATCTATGAAAGCATTTCTTCCTGGGTAAATCCAGTGACCGTACAGTCATGGAACATTGATGAGAGACGGAGAGTGACAGAGAATGGGGCCTCGGGGCCTTGCTGTCTGAGCGGAGCGCAGCCCTGCCGTGCTCTCTCTCTGAGACCTTAGGCAAGCTGCTTCTTTTCTTTGTGTCAGTTTCCTCATCTGTAGCATCCGTAGACTACTGTATTCTCCTACAAAGGATCTGCGTAAGGTGGAGGTGAGTTAATGTTTGCAAAGCATCTCGAGCTGTGCCTGGCTCCCTGCAGCGTTCTGTTTGTTGATTAAAAATTAAATGCCTGCACTGAGCCAGACATTGTGCTAGAAGCCGGAGCGCATGGGTGAGTAGGACCACGTCTCTGTGCTCATCACGTTGTTCAAAAGCCTGGTAAGTTTTTTTTTTCCTTTCTATTCTCTTATCCACCATTCCATAACTAAGGGCATGAACATGTTTAACCATTATTGTAACTTAAATAAATTGACATTCAACAACATAGTTACCATTGGAAAAATCTTGTATAAGAAGAGCCAAGAGCATTTCCATTGAAAAGTATTCAGAGACCCGGAGAGATGGGCCAGTCAGTCAGTCAAGTGTTTGCCACATGTAAAGACTTGAATAACCCCCCAGCGCCTATGTGAAAAACCAGGCATGGTGTCATATGCCTGTAATCCCAGAATTGGGGAACTGGGGACATGGGGATCCCTGGGGCTTGCTGGTCAACTAGTCCAGGCAAATGTGCAAACTCTAGGCCCAGTGAGAGGGCCTATCTTGGAAATAAGATGTGGAGCAATTGAAGAAAACATCAACACCCACTTCTGGTCTACGCACGCACGCATGCACGCACGCACGCACGCACGCACGCACGCACGCACGCACGCCCATCCAAAGTCAGGCATTGCCGCACATGTCTGCACTCCTGGGACTTGGGAGGCTTGGGGTAGGAGCATCATGAGTTTAAGGCCAGCCTGGCTACATAGCAAGATCGTGTTCTGTTTTGTTTTGCATTTCTAACAAGGAATTTATTTAAAGGCGTTGAAGACAGCCAGCTTACAATTATGGAAGAGAATTGCATGGTATTTGAGAACTCAAACCGGTTCAGATCTCAGACGATATAGAGTCTGAGTCATTGAGAGAGTGCCCCCACTAAACCAATGGCACTCGGGGACTGGAGGCTGTTCAGAGTGCTTCCCTGTGAGATGCAGCTTCACAGCCCACATCCTTGAAGGGACTGGAAGTATCAGTCTTGCAAAAGAATAAACTGGCCCATGACAAATGGCATATTTTTCTCCTAAGGGATAGTATGAGAGCCAGATCACAATGAACTACAGTGCCAGCTAAGAGGGTTCTTGGCTAACTTCCAAATAGAGGAGAGAGCTGAAAAAGAACATTGGTTATGAAGTTGGCAGGGCCTGAGTGCCAACTCCAGCTTCCACAAAGCCCTAAGTTCTCTAACAATGGTGCCCCCTGTGTCGCCAGCCTCCCTCGGGGCTACATTTCAGTTGGATTTTATACTGAGAGAGAGAGAGAGAGAGACAGACAGACAGACAGACAGACAGACAGACAGACAGACAGACAGAGACTCCTTTACCGTCTATGGAAGGATTGAAGCAGAGGTGGTGGGTTTTCCCAGCTTGGAATGCTTTTCTTTTCCTTGAGTGTTTAGTGACTTGTATTTGTCTTTCCAGACTCAAACAGAGGATTCTCACAATTATTAACTAGGCATCATCAATCCCTTTGGGTTATACCTTTGTGTAAATTTTCTTACTTAACTTCGCCTATTGTTCACAGGATGAGTCCTTGAGGGGGGCAGGACATGCATCTTATTTGTCTTTCTCCATGCAAAACACCTGGTTTCTAATACAAAACCAAATAGCTTGTCTGCCTTTGCATCAGAATCTACGGATGCCAGGGGCCTGTGGATAAAAGTGCTTGTCTCCCATGATGCAAGTCTGGACACCTGAGTTCAATCTCTGGAACTCAAGTCAAGGTGGACGGGGAGAACCAACTCCACACAGTTGTCCTCTAACCTCCGCACATGCCACACCCCGCTCCACAATAATAATAAATAAAAAGTGCTTAGAAAGAATCCCTGAGTGTTGGGAATCACTGTCACAGCAGTCACTGTGGCTGTGAGGCTGGCACCCTTTCTATTGTCCTGCCCATTTAAATATAAATGTGACCAACATCATTTTCTTGAGGTCCAAGAGAACTGATCCTCAGAAATCACCATTCTAACCATATGGGTGTTGTACCTCGTGCAGTGTTGATCAAGGGAGTCAGAGATAAAGATTCCAGGCATGAAGGTGATTTCACCTGTAGGGGCCCATGGGGCCAGGGTTACAGATGGTTATGAGCCACCACGTGAGTGCTAGGGATTGAACCGGGATTCTCTGCCAGAGCAACAAGTGCTCTGAACACGGAGACATCTCTCCAGCCCTAAGCACCTCACATTTGTTAGTTCTAATCTTCGTCCTCTCTCCTGGCATCCTTGTCTTTCTAGGATGAAGCAATTCCTTCTGTCTGGATTCTTACAGGGAATGGTAATTAAAATAATAGTATATGATGGGCGGTCACCAAGACACCAAAGCAAATGCGCTAAGGAAATACTACCTGAGGAGCTGGAGGTATGGAGAGCATTCACTGCTCTTGCAGGGCCCTTGTTGGGCTCCCAGCACCCACGCTGGGCCTGCAACTCTAGTCCTAGGTCACTCAGTCTTTTTCCAGCCTCCAAAGACATGTGCACGCAAGCGCACACACATAAACTAACATATGCATATGTATAAAAATACAACTTTATAAAAAATGCTAGTCAGTGGATCTCCCAACCACAGTTTCCTTCCTGCTTATAATTTTGTCTTTCATCATTTTATATCAGGGCTTTCTTTCCACAGTTTTGTTAAAGATTTCTTTTTAATTATATGTAGATATGTTCGTGGAAGGGGTAGGTATGTGCACACAAGGGCAGGTACAGGCAGACACTGAGTTACAGGTCGTGAGCCACCTAAATGGGAGCTAGGAAATGAACACAAGTCCCCGGAACAACAGTGCTTTGTCCATGCCTGCTGAACCATCATCTTCCCAGCCCTCTTTCTAATTATATTTGTATATTTTAATAAGAATTACGGCCGGGCATTCGTGGTGCACGCCTTTAATCCCAGCACTCGGGAGGCAGAGGCAGGCGGATCTCTGTGAGTTCGAGGCCAGCCTGGTCTACAGAGCAAGTTCCAGGACAGCCTCCAAAACAATACAGAGAAACCCTGTCTCGAAAAACCAAAAAAAAAAAAAAAAAAGAATTACTGCCGCGAGGTGGCACACACCTTTAATCCCAGTGCTCGGGAGCCAGAGGCAAGCAGATCTCTGAGTTCAAGGCCAGCCTGGTCTACAGAGTGAGTTCCAGGACAGCTAAGCTACACAGAGAAGCCCTGTCTTGAAAACCAAAATAATTAATAATAATAATAACAATAATTTTTGCCTGGTCAACAGCTTGAGTTCCAGGACAACCAATGTTACACAGAGAAACAAAGGAAAAGAATTGCCTTCAATTGTAGGCATGCATGATGTACCACTTTCTGGTTAATAAGATGCAGGCATGTGCACATGTGTGCATGATAGTCTATATCTCTGTAAAGGTACATAGGGATCAAATAACCATCCCCAAAAAGTTGGATGTCTAGCAGGCAGGACATTAAGGCTTTCACTTAATTATCTTTTATATGTTGGGGTTGACCTGTATAAATGACCTCACTCCCGTTGGTTGGAGATGTAAGCTAATGGTGATTTTATGTGTAATACTTGAAGGGGCTGTCCTCCTGCCTTGCTGTGGGCATGTTTCTTCCAAATTAACATGACCGAGTGGAAAATAGAACTTAAGTGCCTGGTTGGGAGATGACATGTGTGGACTGAAGAAGTTCAACTCACTTGTCTAAAGCACCACTTGGGTTTTATGGTCATTTTCTATTTTTAAAATTCTTTCATTTTCTTCCCGATTCAATTAACACGTTTTTATTTAGTGCCTACTGTCTGGCCAGCACTGCCCTCGTAATTCCAGGAGATATAAAAGAAGCCACCGTGAAACAGTTTTTAATAATCCCGCCAAGTGCAGCAACTACAGGGTGGTTAGAACTGTGCCTTGGAAGTGGAGTCCTGGATTGAGTTGGGGGGCTGGCACAGATGGGAAGGGGTCTGGAGCTGCCACCCAGATTCCCTTTATGGGGAGCAGAGGGCATGCTGGAGAGAGGGGTGGCCAGGGAGTCATTCTAGATCACCCCTAGAGGTCTGGTAGCTGAATTTCACCTTGTGCGAGCACTGGAAAAGGCTAAGAAGCCAGAGAGGAAACCATGGGAGTAGGAGGAGCTGATGCCACGTGCCCACGACGAGGGGTAGCAAATACAGTATAATGGTAAGCACTAGTAGCTAGGCCTAGCATGGAGTGAAACCTTTCACGTATATTTTACTCACGTTTACTGGATAGCGATCATTCCCGGCTTTCAGGAGAGGAATTAATTGCAAGGAGGCTAAGGAATTTGCCAGTAAGGGTTGGAGCTGGGATTTGAATGCAAACAATCTGACCCTGGAGCTTCTTTCATTCTGCGCTAGGTATGCATACAGTTCTCTCTGGGGGACCATGCTCCCGAGGAGGTCTCAATGGTCTGGGGTGGGGGTGGGGTCAGCTCCCCAGTTCTCTTTCCCTTCGAGCTACTCCCATGGCCACCTCGGGGTTGTCAGTCCTTCCCAGTGGTCCCCAAGGCAAAGCTCAGCTATGAGAACTTTAGGTCTGGAATGGCTTCCCTGGTCACCCTTATTTCTAGAACTCTTCTCCCCGGCATGCCTCTCGGCTCCCATTTGTGTCAGCTTTTCACTTCTCTCCACGTTTCGCTTCAGAGTTCCTAAGGCGGAGGAGCAGTGTGTACTTTACTGGAGGAGCAGGCACTAAAGGGGGGTGTGGAACGCTCCAAGTACACTAGCACACCAGTAACCCCAGTTTCTCTACAGACCACCACTCAAGTACCGCACCAGGTCCCTTTCTACCTGGACCCAAAATAGCGTCCCCCTCCCCTCCTTTTTTATATGTATATTAAAGCTCCGCTTTATTTGGAAACTTAAAATAACTGGTCACACGGTTAAAAACAGCAGCGGCGCGCCCCCTCCCCGGCGGCCGGCCGGGCGCAGCTGTCCGGCCTCCCCCGCTCCCCGCCGCCCGCATTCCAGCTCTCTGAGGTCACGCGCCGCCGCCTCCCCGGATCCGCGCGCCCGGCCCAGGGGGAGGGACGCGGGCCCCGCAGCTCCGATCCCAGCCTCTGAGCTTCCCCAGCGAGTCCCGCAGCGACCCGGCGGCTGCGTGCAGAGTGTGCGGCCGGAGCGCGGGCCCGGGACGCGGACGGGAGAGCGGCGGCCGCGCGGAGGGAGCCCGGGGAGGCGGGACGCAGAGCGGGCGCGTGGCCCCGACCCGGCGGGAGCGGGAGCAGGTGAGGCGCGGGGGGGACTCGGGCAGGGGCGTAACAAAGAGCGAAGTCTTCCCCTCCCAGGCTCGCTCTGATCTCCTCGAGTCATTTCTAAAAAGAGTCTGGAACTTCTATTCCGGACTCCTCCGCGGATGGCTGCGGCTTAATTCTGGATCAGGGTTTGAAATCTTGGGCATATTTGTGCCCCTCGGAATACGTGGAGTGTGGAAGTTGTCCGATAACTTTGGCGACAGGAGGCATAAAGGAAGGATTGTTTGGCAACTGCTCGTTTCGGTTTGGAGTCAAGAGCCTTTACTCCCGGAGAATTCTTGGATCTGCAGATTTCGATTTGTGATTTCTGCAAACCCTGATTAGATTGGCTGCTCTGAGAATGCTAGCCTTATTCCCAGCCCCCTCTCCCCCGCCGAGAAAGCCTTATGATAGTAGATAATGCTAGAAAACACGTTCTGACCATGTACGAGCTCCAAGTGACAACTGCAGGATGTCGGTCTAATAGTTACTGACAGGTTTCTTTTTCTTTTTTAGTTCGGGGCACAAGCATTTCACTCTGAAAATAGTTGTTTTGTTTGTAGGCCGTTTAACTATAGATTCTCAAAAGCACTAAGATAAAGATGTTCTAAAAAATGCCAGATACTTCCTTTTCAGTGATTATTTAATGCTACAGGGATAGTGGCAAAATTCCATGAACATGTGGCGAGCGAATTAGGGTGGGGTGTCCCGTAAGATTCAGGCTTAAAGTGAGTTTGAGAAACATTTGGAAGGGGATATGGACAAGAAAAATGAAAATGAACTCACTAGTAGAAGCAGACCACCTTTTGCAATCTTATGAAGCAGAGTTTAACATGCATTTTTTTTCTTATTCTGTAATGGATATAGCCTATTTCATTTTTTTTCTTATTCTGTAATGGATATAACCTATTTCATTTAGTAATTGACACCTCAGCTCTCCTCAGAATACCTTAAATTTCTACTCCTTGGCTGTAATAGTCAAACATAATTTATGACGTCACTGAGATATATTCATCAGTGATACAATTTAAAGTTACTAAGCAGGACTTTTGGCACAGTGGGTTTTATATGAATAATCAAGAAACCAGACATTCTTAGATGTAAATACACAGAAATATAACAATCAGATTATAACAGCTGCAAAAAGAAAAAAAAACATTGGTTTTTCCTCATCCCTGATGCTGTAAAACATTTCCAATCTCAGGGACAACTGGAAATTTGAGTTTACCTAATCAGAACTTAAGTTAATAATTAAGCCATATAGTGTAATATGCTGTGTTTAAGGCATAGCTCCATCTTTATAGTGAAGAAATTAACACATTTGACAGTACCTAAATCAGATGTCTTTCCTTTGGACATACAAAACCTTGTTTTTTTATACACATTCCTTAATATTTCCAGTTACCACAACTTGTAAGACTGAAATCTATAACTATCTTTTGAGATAATACTTTGCATGCTACCCATATTTTTGTTTTTAAATTTACAGGAACACAATTGGCATATCTTCTGGCTAAAAGCTTGTTTAAGGTGTGTGTGTGTGTGTGTGTGTGTGTGTGTGTGTGTGTGTGTGTCCCCGTCCACTTCATCTGTTTATACTCTGGGAACAACAAATAACTTGGAAAAATATTGCATGTAGAGACTCTCTTATTATGGTCCCTCCTCCCCATTCCTTCTATGGAGTAATGCTTTTACCCAAGGAAGCTATTCAGCAAATATTAACATAATGCTGTAGTTTTCCACTTTCCCCTCTGGCATTCCTCGGCCCCTTGTTTCATCTTTCTGCAGTGGTGGCAGGGAGATCACCTCACTACAGAGCTCTAAAAAGCAAAACATTAACAAAATTTTTAGAAACCTTGACCATGTCCCTATTAGTGATACAGCTCTGAATATAATTATAGATGCCTGTAATCTCCTTAAGGGCAGAGACGGCTTAGGATTCGTCTTGGATTTCCTCAAGATGCTCATCAGGCTGTCTTGTGCTCTGAGACGCAGGACATATTTGTGGAATGGAATTCCAAGACTTGAGTTTGGCAAAGTCTAAACCTCAGTTTCTAGTTCAGTCCTTCCGCAGGCCTGGCCGTTCATAACCTCTGGGGTTGAGTCTCAGACTGGTGAGCAGGGCAGAAAGGAAGACTGGGAGTGATGGAGAAAAATCGGAGGATACCCAGCTAGGTCCGTATTAGCGCGAGACCGAGGCTTCTGTTGAGGCCTGGGTTCTGTTTGCCTGGCGAGGCTTAGGAGCAGACTATCCAACCGCGCGGTCTCGCTCCCAAGTCGAGTAATCAGCTAGGACCCTGCTTGGCTAAAGGATTCGTCCCCGGAGGAAGGGGCGGAGGTGAGACTGACAGCAGTGCGAGGGATGGAAATAACTGAGATTTTTGTCAAATTGTTGAGGAGAAAATAACTCTAATAAAAATCCCGAGCTGTCGCTCGCCCCCAGTTTATCTCACCGCAGAAGTCACCATCAACAAGTGTGGTTAAAAACGTAGCGTGTTTTGGGGGTGCTGTTACGTGGATACGGCCTCAAACTGAGCGACCAATCTCTCCCTGCCTATAGGACTAACGCCGGCCCCTTTAAATCCTCCCTCCTCCGATCACAGGGGAGGCCGGTCCTTTCGGAGCACGTCCGCCCGGAAACGGGGCCGCTGGCGGAGGGTTCCGGGGCTGGCGAGGCTTCCGACATTCCCGGTTGGCCAGGCAACACTGCTTGCTTTCATCCAGGGGAGGGGAGTCTGAGGCTCGGAAGCTGAGGCGCTCAGCTGCGTTGGACTTCATGGGCTTGCCCAGCCTTGCTCTCCCTCTTTAACCAGGATGGCTTTTAAGGCCTCGCCCTTCTCTTTAGGTGAGCGCCCACAGCCTCCCTAGGTGTCCCTACCCGGGAGGGGAGTCCAGAGCACGCTTCTCAGAAGTGCTATGATTTGAGATCGAGCATCTCCAGGGTGCTTAGGACTTGTTTATACTCACATCTTTGTGGTGGCGTTAATAATGAACCAGAAGGGGCTTTAGAAAGCCTTGTTAAGCGCTTTATTTCCTTTGAACCTCATAGTTGCTATATGTTAGGTGGGATTATTCTCCCCATTTGGGTTGCAGGATTAATTTGCCTGAAGAGCCGGGTCTCTTGTTGTGCACTTAATAAATAAACACAATCAGGAACTGAAGACATCTGAGTATTGGGAAACTCGAAAGAGTTACCTATGAAAAAACAACCCTTCCTCCAACCTAGCAAGATGACCACTAATGCTTTGGAGTATAGACGTGCTGGGCATTATCTTATTTAATCCTAACAGCCGGGGCTGCTATCACTAGAAGTGAGTGAGGTAGAATGAGGGGTGGGGTCTGACCCTGGGCCCCACCCTCGGCCCTCGAGATAAATTTTTCCTGTCACCTCCCTGCTCGTGTTAGACCTTTCGTATTCCAGCAGAAAGGCAAAGCTTATTCTTTATACTCAGTTACAGCGATTTTCTTTCTTTCTTTTTAATTTTAAAGCAAAGCCCATAGTAACTGCTTTTCTCTTTCCTCAGCTCTGGCGTGGATGTCCCCATCACTTGGCCTTTGGAGACTCAGTTGCTTTTTAATGGCGGCAGCGGCTGTTGGATGAGTAACTGGAGACTGGAGTTTGTTTTGACACCAGAGGGTCGCTTTGGCTTGGCTCCATCACTGCTGGATCGTTCCTTCCTGGCCCCTCCACTGTTGAAGGGAGAAGATGCCACTGCCATTTGGACTGAAATTGAAACGCACCCGGCGCTACACTGTGTCCAGCAAGAGCTGCCTGGTTGCCCGGATCCAGCTGCTCAATAATGAATTTGTGGAATTCACTTTGTCTGTGGAGAGCACTGGCCAGGAGAGCCTAGAAGCTGTAGCCCAAAGACTGGAGCTGAGGGAGGTAAGCTGCTAACGAGACTGCAGGTTTCTCTGGCCTGTCTTCTCTCCTTACCTCATAGTGGCTGTGTATCCTAGCCGCCTGAAACTGGAAGCAAGTCCTGTCGGTGAGCCTGCAAGCTCTCCACCCAAGGAGGAAGGAAGAGATCAGAGCAAAAGTTTTACTCCGTGGGTGGGGTGCTCCCAGGAGAATTTACAATGTCTATCTTTTTACCCTGTTTGAATCCTATGCCTTCCATAAAGACTGTGGAGAATCAAATATGCGTGTTTTTTGGGTTATCCAAGTTCCCACTTATTATTAAATCCTAATTGGGTCAGTCTGATCAGTTTACTGTCTTCATGCATGTATGCACGCATGCATGTGTTTTTAAGTTTTTTTTCCTCTGTCAGTTGCATTAGACAGTATAAGGATTAAGAGGAAATATTTTTTAAATTAATTTTTTCATGGATTTATGTATATGAGTGGTCTGTCTTCATGCACACCAGAAGAAACAGTCTGATTGTATTACAGGTGGTTGTGAGCCACTGTGTGGTTGCTGGGAATTGAACTCAGGTCCTCTGGAAGAGCAACCAGTGCTCTTAACCACTGAGCCACCTCCCCAGCCTACATGCATGCATTTATTCGTTTGTGCAACATTCACTTGGGCTATTTTTGGTAGCCCAAGTGGAGACTCTAGAGTCATGCCACCTGAAGTCTGAATTTTGCTTTCCTCACCAACTAGTTCTATAACCTTAGACGAGTTATTTGATGTCTCCAAGTCCCAGTTCGTCCATGAGAGCCGTAAGTCTGACAGTGGCGCCTGTGCTCGGAGTGGCTGTGGTTTAAAGCACATGTAAAAACTCTAAGTACTTACTAATTGTCTATTACAGTAATCATAGGAACTCGGGCTCTGGGTAGGAAGTTGTGGAGTCCTCACATATCCCCACAAGGTCCTAAATTAAAAGTTCTGCTGTAAGCACTGTAAAAGAAGGAACTCTAAACTTGGGAACTCTCCCTGCATTTGGCTGCTTGGACCATGGTTGAGAAAAAGAAGAAACAGGCTCTTAAACGGCTCGTGTTTTATTTGGAAATTCCACATAGATATTGTAGTTCATAAGACATCGGGAATAGATCACTTTTTTTTTCTAGGAAAAATCAGTTGATGGTTTAGTTTTGAGACCCTGTAAGTGCCAGCTGTGTACAGAGGTACCAGTAGATTGCCCCAGTGTTGAGACCAGTGAGAAGGTAGGCGTGAATGCTTGTTCTCATAGGAGCAGGGAGGGAAAGGAATATCTGAGCAATGACTTCAGTGCTAGGGCAAGGGGTCCTACCTGGCTACAAATCACTGATCCTACACAAGTAACAAAGGCATTTTGTTGTTAATATTTCAACTTACCTTGATAGGAATAGGGAAGATGACCTAGGCTTTTTAAACCAAGGTGTGTTTCTGCCTATGCGAGTCCTCTTGAGAATGACTGAATAGTAGTTCAGATGCAGACAGTAGCCGTCTGCCTTTGCTCGGGGATGGAGAGAAGATGTAGAAGCTGGAGAGCTTTAGGACCAACCAAACAGCTGTTAGCTGGGAGTCTAGTTGGCCCTCAGGTTATCAGTAGACTGTAATTAAGAGGAAATTTGAAAGAGCTGCATTCAGTTCGGGACCTAAATACTAGGTTTGAGGTGCCGGTTGATACCACTTGGTATGAACTGGAGTTGTTGGACTGAGAGGTGGATATGCTTCGTGTAGGGCCAGGCGAGAGATCCAGGCTGAAGGAGAGAGGCTTGGGAATCTCAGCCCAGCTAGGTGGATGGAAGCCAGGAGAGGTAAGACTGTCCCTGGAGCACGGGAGGAGGTAGCCCATGCTGTGTGTTGAACAGAAGACAGAAGAACCTTGGAAGGGAATATATAGATCCGCTCAAGGAGGAAAAAGGGAAAGCTGTCTGGGAGAGAGGGACTTAGTCTCCTGCTTATTTGCATTTATTTGGTATCTTTTTTTTTGTTTGTTTGTTTGTTTTTTTTTTGTTTTTTTTTGTTTTTTGAGACAGGGTTTCTCTGTATTGTTTTGGAGGCTGTCGGTCCAGCCTGGTCTCGAACTCACAGAGATCCACCTGCCTCTGCCTCCCGAGTGCTGGGATTAAAGGCGTGCGCCACCAGCGCCCGGCCCTTTATTTGGTATCTTGATACTTCCTTCATTCATCTCTGTCCCTGTCCTCGTCCTCATCCCCTCCTCCCTATCCTGCCCCAGCCAAATATTGTTTTTTATTTTTTTTCTCTATAAGGTTCATCCAAATACATCAGGTCTGCCTACACCCCCAGAGAGTCAGCTTCATAAGGACTATGGTGTATTTGTTTTTATAAGCAGAGCATCATGTGCGTTCAGTAAATGCAGGAAGACTGAGCTCACCACCTTTGCTTTCTGTTAGTCAAGAAGCCCAGGGCTGGAGACACCACGGCCAGCAGTTGAGAGCACTTAGAGAGGACCTGAGTTTTGACTCCTAACACCCACACGGTGGTCCACAAACACCTGTAACTCCAGTTCCAGGCCATAGAACACCCTCTTCTGGCCTCTGTGGACACCAGGCATGGACATAGTGTGTAAACACGCACTGTGGAGGCACAGGTGTTGCACACATAAAAGAAAAGTAGGCAAATGTTTAAAAAAAACCAGCCACAGCCTAGGAGATTGCCATCTTTTGCTAGAGGCTCCAGTTCAGGATCTAAACAGCGTTATTCAACACTGTGGGGATGCCCTCAGTCCAAGATTTCTTCTCTTTCTTTTTAAAGAAAATTGTTGTTGTTGTTGTTATTGAGAGAAGGTCTCCTGTAGCTCAGGCTGGCCTGAAACTCAGTGTGAATTGCTTATCTCCTGCCTCGCCTCTGGAGTGCTGGGACTGTAGGAGTGTGCCCCCCACGATTCCTCTCCGAGGCCAGTTTTAAACAGAGCAGAGTACACCAAGAGGGCCGGCCTGATTCTGAGGGGACTGACTGTCTTGTCCTTGGGAAGATCATCCACTGCTTCAGTTTTTAACCACAGTACTGGTTAGAAAGCTTAGCAAACTTTCTCTTGGAAAAGAAGGTCCGCTATGTAATGTGTAAACAGATGCCTTGGTCACCAGGTCTAACTCTTCCAAATGCCTTGTTCAGAAATAATCTGAGTGGGGTGACACCTGTCCCCCGATTGTGTACATCCAGCACGTGTGAGAACTGCCGGTGTGTTGGTACCTCTCACCAGGCAAGCCCAGAATTACCGTTGTACGTTTGGGCGACAAGTTTTGCTGCTGTCAAATCCAAGTTGCAGGGGAAAATGGCTCCTCTCGATTACTTAAGTACCAGTTTGCTTCCATAATGCAACCATAGAGACTTCACAATAATGCCATATAATGCGAGGAGAGCCGGGACTTTAGCATGTAATAGTATTGTACCCCGGAGGCTGGGACTGAAAGATCTCAAATTGAAGTTTGAGGCCAGCCCAAGCTACACAGGGACCCCGTTTCAAGAAATCGACCAAACAGACAATAATAGAACAAGCTGTAATAATCACAATAAAAAATAAGTAAGGATTACCCCATCACTTAGGATAATATGTAAAACCAGGGCAGTTCAGTATCCTGTAATGCAACGTTGAACTGCTAAGAGCCCCATGTTTTCGTGCCCCAAGAGCCAGGGTGTGATCCACTGCCAGCCCAAAAGAAGGCCACCAGGGAGGCAGAGCCCCTCGGAGAGGTGTTGCCCTGGAAATGATACATTTTCAGAGGGGGAATCCCACTGTCTGCAGAACCAGACAGGTTTTTTTGAGTGGGGGAAAAGTCCCTTCCCTGGGACCAGTATGTCATGGGCACTGCTTCAGTTTGCCTCTTTGGGAGGCTGCTTAGCAAGAGTTCCAGAGACAGTCCATTGGGTGCCAGCTCTTGTCACTTGCTGAATATTAAGTTACATCTACCAGTTTCTCAAATTGAGGATTGGTGGTTGTTTAAAAATCTAATATTCAAACCTTTAATCCCAGCACTTGGGAGTCAGAGTCAGGTGCATCTATGTGAGTGCAAGGCCAGTCCGGTCTACAGAATTAGTTCCAGGACAGCTAGGGCTACACAGAGAAACCGTGTGTCAACCCCCTCCCTCACTCCCCAAAGAAAGACAAAAAAAGAAAAAAATTCTGTATTAAAGTGTGACATTGAGCAGAGGGCTTGGTGTTAGGAAACTCTCAATGTGTTAGTCATCAGACTCATCATCATCATCATCATCGTCATCGTCATCATTATTATTTTGAGACAGGCCTCACTGTACGCATAGCCCAGGTTGATTCCAGGCATGACCCACCATGCTCCACCTCTTGTTTTTATTTGTGGTCCCTGTGCTGTGCGTATGTGACCAACATCGCTGCGGTGACTGGCTGAATTCTCTTTGGATGAATTCTTATGTTAATTAACTGGGAAACCTCGAGTGTGTGCGTGTGCGCCTGTATAAAATATTCTGGTAGCCATACTGCTTGCAGATTTCTGAAATACTGAGATGGTAGCCTGCCCTCACAATTGAGCCGCTGTTTGCACACAAGCTGATGAAGTCCTCTGTGCAGTGTCCTTGCCCACTGCCTGGCAGCAGAGCTTTAGAGCGCTGGAGTTGCTCCTTTCTTCCGTTAGGCTCAGCCCAGATCCTAGGCTATGAAACTTTGGACCCAGTTTATATTTCTTTCTTTAGAGTATGCCTTTCAGGAAAATTCTTATTTAACAATATTAGCTCATCTCTTTCATGCTACAATGGATTGGCTTTTTGTTTGTTTGTTTTGGAAGTAGGGTTTCTCTGTACCTTTGGAGTCTATCCTGGAACTTGCTCTGTAGACCAGGCTAGCCTCGAACTCACAGAGATCCACCTGCTTTTGCCTCCCGAGTGCTGGGATTCAAGGCGTGTGCCACCACCGACTGGTGCAGTGGTTTGGATTTTAATTAGGTTTACTGTAATCTTATTTCTTTGTATATCCTGCTTTGATTTGGGGTCCTTATATGGTTTAAATTTACATTTGCTTTGAAAAGTTTTTAAATCCCCAATTAGGATACAGGGAATTTATGAAATCCTGGATGGTGGCAGGGGGTGGAGGACGGGTACAGCTTTATAACCTAAAAGGGTGAGTATCTGTGCACGCTCGCATGCAAGAGTGTGTGCACTTACTTCATTCAGCACGTGATCCTATGCGCAGATACTTTAGGGAGACTATTCTTTGGTTATTCCACATGTGCATAACTAACATGTTTGAAGTTGAGTTAAATGCTAAGCAGCCTCTAACACTATCCTCAAAGCATTTTTTTGAAGATGGATTATGCAAACAAAATTTTACCTCACATTTTACCTCCTGGCTTGGGGCATTCGCTCACATGGTTGTGGTTTATTAGAGATTTGTATGGAATGAGTTTTAAATGGCATTTAGTGTGTGAAAGACATCAGCACTTTCTGTTTTAGTATGTAAGCTTCATTGGAGCAGGGTTCCGGTTCCCTGATGTATTTCTGGTGTCCAGAATAGTGTCTACCACCTTGTGGCACATAGTTCCTGAATAAATATCCATGTACTTTAAACCACAAGGTTGGCGTTTTCAACCTAGAATGATAAGTGTGATTGCAGTTCATACTCTGCTCTGTGATTTCATTTCCTGGAGAGAGTGGAACATTTCCAAAGCTTTGTACATGGGTACAAAAACACTATTTCCCCCCTTTCTTTTCTTTTCTTTTCTTTTTTCTTTGCCTTTCTTTTTCTTTTCTCTTTCATTCCCTCTAGCTCCCTGTCCTCCTCTTCTCTGCTCCATTTCTTTCTTGCACTTTTGTTCTCTCTGTTTAGCAGGGTCTTGCTGTTACTATTCGGGCATGTGTACTGGCCTGTCCTTGGGGCTCTGACAGGACACGCCCTCAGTTGCAGCCACTAAGAGCACCACCTGTGCACATTCACTACATTCCCTTTTAAAAGGGCCCTGCAGCCAGGCGGTGGTGGGGCACGCCTTTAATCCCAGCACTCAGGAGGCAGAGGCAGGCGGATCTCTGTGAGTCCGAGGCCAGCCTGGTTTACAAGAGCTAGTTCCAGGACAGCCTCCAAAGCCACAGAGAAACCCTGCCTCGAACCCCCCCCCCAAAAAAATAAAGAGCTCTGCCTACTTCCCATCTTTCTCTCTGCCTCTCTGCCTGACTCCTCTCTCTTTTTCTCTCTCTCTGCCTCTCTTTTCTGTCACTCCTGTCCCCAGAGGCCAGGCTCCCCTTTTCCCCAATAAAAAACCCTTCCACCCAAGCTCTGTTGCCTCTGGTGTCTTTCTCTCAAGCTCCACTTTTTAAAATCACAACACTTGCTGTGTAGCTCAGGCTTGTCTCAAACTCGCCATCTTCCTGTCTCAGCCTCTAAAGTAGCTGGGCTCTCATGGATGGGCTACCCACTGTGCCCAGCTTACCCTTCCTTTCTTTCCTTCTCTCTCTCTCTTTCTTCCTTCCTTCCTTCCTTCCTTCCTTCCTTCCTTCCTTCCTTCCTTCCTTTCTTTCTTTCTCTCTTTCTTTCTTTCTTCCTTTCTTTCTTTCTTTTTGGTTTTAAAAAGATTGCTTAGGTTTATGTTATTTTGGGCATACACATATTTTTCCTTCATGTATGTATGTGTACCACATGTGTGTCTGGAGCCCACAGAGGTCAGAAGAGGGCGTTGGATCCCATGGCACTGGATTACTGATGGTTGTGAGCCACCATGCAGGTGCCGGGAATCTAACCAGAGTCCTCTGCAAGAGACCTAAGTGTGCTAAACCACTGAACCATCTCTCTAGCTCCTATTAATTATTCATTGGTAATGCCAGTGAGTTTATTGGGCTTGCTTATAAAGTGTAGGTGAAAGGTTACTTAGAGCTGCGTGTCACATTTCACTGTCACCTTGGAGGTTCTTCTGGAAATGTAGGACCACTGTAGTTCTGCTGGCTCTGAAGGAGATTGCTGTGCCAGGCAGGATCAGCCTCCCCACTGATCTAGGAAGTGCTCTCGGCCAGGGAGTGTTCCATTTTCAATCAGTCTGTCAGGTATTCAGATATCCTCTGCTCCTATCTCCACGGGAATCTGAGAAGTTCACGTGCATGTCTCTCTCTCCTGCCTGATTTCATCTGAGCTCTAACAATAACCAAAGCCTAAGAGAAAGCCCATCACGTGCAGATGTTTTGGGATGAGTATTCACAAATTGAATTCAGGCACATATTTGTAGGATAGGTAAGACTGTGGTATAAAAGAAGATAAGAGAGCTATGGGATCCTCTAGAGGGACTAGGATTTTTGATTGATCTCTTACCTGAACAGTTTTTCAAACTCCAAAAGTCAACCATAAAGAAGAATTTTTCTTGATGTTTAGATTTCTGTTAAATGATTTTAAAATTCTGTTTCGATTTAGTGTGTGTGTGGGTATGCGTGTGCCCTGGTGCATGTGTGGAGGTCAGGGACCAACTTACAGGAGTTGGCTCTCTCTACTGCTTAAAGAGTCTGGGGCTCAAATTCAGGCCACCCGTGCTTTTCTCTTGATAATGAAGGTACTGTTTGTCTTGATGATATATATATATATATGCATATATATATGCATATGTGTGTGTATATATATATATATATATATAGTAAGTAAATAAGAGACTCATGTGAATAAGTGTGGGTATGTGTATGCATCCTAAAATATATAATATAGAATCATGTAAGTTATTGAATTAGGAAACTCACTTATTTAAGTGATGAGTATTATGAAACTTTAGTTTAATGTTTAATAAATTTAAGGGCTAATAGGTGTAGCTCAATTGATAATAGTATTTGATGTACACAAGACCCTAGGTTCAGTCCCTAGCAAGGCATGAGGCTGAATATGGTGGGACACACCTGTAATCCCAGCCCTTGAGAGATTCATCTTGGACTACCTGTCAAGCTCAAGGCCAGCCTAGGATATTTGAGACCTGTCTCAAAGACCAAAAAACAAAGCGCTAATAATAGAAAATACATGTGCTCTAGTGTTGGAATTTTCAGGTGTGAGACAACCAGAGTGCCTTGACAGTGTGTTTGCACACCAGGGAGTCCTGTGAGTTGAGTTCTGAAGGTTGGAGGGGGCAGTCACTCAATTCTGTCACTGTCCCTGAAGTCTATCTCACTGTATATTCTAGACTGTCCTTCACCCCTCAAGCCTCCTGTCTGAGCTTCTTGACCTTCATTTTACAAAATTGACACAAGATATTTGTCCTTATTTCTGGAACATAGTAAGAGTATTTCTACATGCATACTTGTAAAGATCAAGCTAAGACACTTAGCATTTTCATCTCCTCAAACATTTGACATCTCTGTGTGCTGTGAACCTTCGATTCTCATTTGGTTATTTTGAGACAGTTGTTGATAGTTGTAGGCTGTACTTACAGTGATTGTCTTTAGACCAACAGAACTTTTCTCCTATCTGTGTTTCCATACTCTAGTTTCTTTCTGTATGTTCCTACTATGCTACCCAGACACAGATTGCCTCTCGGTATAGTCTCCTTTTTCTCTAAAAATGCTTTTTCCTTCTGTCGCTTTCCTTCATAGGGCTCAGGAATGCCATTGCCTATTATTAGTTTTAGACATCACTTATTTATTTGTTTATTGGAATAGGGTTTTTTTGTTTTGCTTTGTTGTTAGATTTATTTAGTTCAATTTTGTGTGTCTAAGTGTTTTTTCTGCATGCATAGCTATGCATCATTTGTGCCTGGGGTGGGGAGGCATTGGATCCTTTGGAGCAGGAGTTACAGACAGTAGGGAGCCACCATGTGGGTGCTGGGAATAGAACCCAAGTCCTCTAGGAGAACATCTAGTACTCTTAACCCCTGAGCCATTTATTAGACCCCTATTTATTAGAGTTTTGAGATAAGGTCTCACTCCATAGCCAGGTTTCTCTAGAATACATTCACTCTAGCCTCCAATTCAGGGTACTTTGCCGGCTTCATTTCCTTGATGGGCACCTTACTGTTAAAGTGAAAGCTCCCAGAGAACAGAGAGGGAGGTTATGAGTAAGAATTCCTTTCTTCATTGTACCAGGGGTTGTAGATCAATGTTTGTCTTGTCTACCAGGCATCACCTTTGTGCCCATCTGGACAGTGAGCACATGACAAATTTACAGTGTCTGAACTGGTGACTCACACTTTCTTTAAACATTAATTGAATTCCTGGGCCATTTATTGAGCCTTCTGTTTCATTCTTCTTGTCAAATATGCACCCTACCTCAATATAACATGTTCTTTTGTAATAACAAAGACTCTCTATTTTCTTTTTTTGGTTTTTCGAGACAGGGTTTCTCTGTGTAGTTTTGGAGGCTGTCCTGGCACTCGCTCTGTAGACCAGGCTGGCCTCGAACTCACAGAGATCCGTCTGCCTCTGCCTCCCGAGTGCTGGGATTAAAGGCATGCACCACCAACGCCCGGCGACTCCCTATTTTCTTAAGCATGTTGGGCTTGCAGGTATTTCCTTATTCTGTTCTTCAAGCAAGTTGTGTACTGACAAATGCTAAATAGATTACCTTTATAGTTAATTTTTCTTTTGTTTCTGTCCTCACTTTGATGTTAGGGATTAGACACATGTTCTTGAGCATACAAAGCCAGTACTGTATCTCTGAGCTTCTTCCTGGCTTATTTGTTTATGTAATTTTTGGAATTTTCAGATAAGGTCTCACTCTGTAGCCCGGGATGGCCTAGAACTCACACAGGCTAGCCTCCAGTTCAGGGCTTTTTGCCTACTGTGGCTGGAATTACAGACTCTGGGCTCTTTTTGTTTGTTTAAGCTTTATTTGTGTGTGTGTGTGTGTGTGTGTGTGTGTGTGTGTGTGTGTGTGTGTGTGTTTATTCTCTCCTTCTGCCATGTGGTTCCTGGGCATTGAAGTCAGGAGGTCATCAGCTTGGCAGCAAGTGTCTTTATTTACCTGTTTGGTACATTTTCTTGATGATGACTCCAAGATCTGCTTGTCTTGGCTCTTTTACATACTAGTCACATTGCTCAGGCTCTGACTTGACTAACTGATCTCAATATTAAGTGCATTTTCAACAACTTGCACTTTGTATCCTTAAACTTAGCTGCAGTTGGAGGCAACACGATAAGTTTGGGTTTGCATCCCTGGAAGGTAGCTTTTTAGGGGCACCGGTTATCCACAAGCTGTGTCTGCTGCTTCACATAATGCTTTTTGGAGCCCATAATTGACTTCCTGTTTTCTCTGCTGTCTAACTGACAAGGAACGAAAAATGAGCAGTGTTCATGAGATGCTTGTTGGGTGATGACTTTTTTTTTAAATTAGTGTTGAGTTAGTTTTCTTCAAGCGTTTAACAGTTTCTTTTTCATCTTGTAAATTTAATATACTAATGGGAAATGGACCAGAAAAGATGACTGGAGACTTATCATTATGGCATTTTGGAGTGACATTGCTGAGAATTAAAATACCCACCAAACATGTCTCTTCTTGCTAGGTTTGATGCACATTATTCAGAAAATAACTTTAATTCTCCTTTCTCCATACTTTGTACCCACAGATATTATTTAAGCCGTTACATATTTGACTTGTCTGTGTTTTTACTGCGAGCACATCTTTTGAAGTGATTTTTTGTTAGGATAGCATGATAACAGCACTTTTGTTTACATTTATTTTTATGTGTATTCATTTGTGTGGCTGTGTGCATGTGTTTGTATGTATGTTAGGATAGCATGATAACAGCACTTTTGTTTACATTTATTTTTATGTGTATTCATTTGTGTGGGTGTGTGCATGTGTTTGTGTGTATGTGTGCATTTGTGTGGGTGTGTGCATGTGTTTGTGTGGGCGTGTGTATTTGTGTGGGGGTGTGCATGCAATAGCTTGCATGTCAAGGCCGGACGGCTGTGGGGATTGGCTCTCTCCTTCCACTATGTGGATGTTGGCTGCGGAACTCAGGTTGTCAGGCTTCACAGCAAGTGCCTTTGCCCGCTGAGCCGTCTTGCCAGCCCTGCTTGTCTGCTTTTTGAGACGGGGTCTCATGTAACCCAGACTGGTCTTGAACTTACTGTGTAGCAGAAAGTAGCCTTGAATTCTTGGTTCTCCTGTCAGTACCTCCCAAGTAGTGGTGTGGCAGGTGTGGGCCATCATGCCTGGCATGAAGGAATGTTATCTGTGGGCAGCAGAGATGGCTCTGTGGTTGAAGATGCTTGTTACACTTCAGAGTTCAGTTCCCAGCACCCACAAGGCGGCTCACAACCATCTGTAGCTACAGTTCCAGGGGATCCCTCCAGGACATCTAGTACCCTCTTCTGGCCTTTTTTTTTTTTTTTTTGGCACCAGGTATGCACGCAGTGTACATATATGTGCACAGGCAAACATAAAATAATATACAATGAATCTTGACGAAATCATAGGCCCAAAGGGTCCATTGATTGGGATGAGATACACGAATGGGGGTCCTATGGTAGAGCAAACTGGTTAATGGTCTAAGAGTGAGAAGCTCTGACTTGCCCTCAGTTTTGTGAGTTTTTACCAAAATCCCTTCTGTATAGTAGCACACAGAATAAACTTGCCTTTGTAGTGAAACTTTGTGTATTTACCTTGGTTATATCACAGTTTCTTTGGGGAATAAAATGTTTGTATATGTTAAAATTTTCTATTTAATCCTAGTTTGCTCTTTAGAAACATGTTAGTATTTTATTCCTAAAATCGAATGTTCTTCTATAGTGCATCTTTTTTTTAATTAAATAATTGTTAAGAGAAGCTTTTTCTTTGAGAGTAGCCTTCCTGCCAGCCTGGTTCTAGAGCTGCATCAGTCCCAAATAAACACACAGGAGGCTATATTAATTATGAAGCTGTTGGCCTTGCTTGTTTCTTACTGGCTAGCTCTGACTTAAGTAATTACCCCATAATTGTTAATCTAAGTATTTCTCTTACCGGAGAATAGTTCCAGGCTTCCGACCCTATGGCGTTACATGTTGACTCTCTCTGTGTTTCTCCTTCCCAGAATCCTCCTGGACTCCTAGTCCCACCTATCTAGATTCCTATTGGCCAGGCAGTCTTTATTGACAAATGCACAGGACTTGCCCCAACAAATAATGTATTAGTTTATTTTACATACCAACTGGTTTCCCCTCCCTCTTCATCTACTGTTTCCTCCCCCAACCCTCACCCCATTCCATCCCTCTGTTTCTGTTCAGAAAGGGTAGGCCTCCCATGGGTGTCAACAGAGCATGGCATATCAAGTTGGGGTAAGACCAAGCTCCTCCCCTCATATTGAGAGGAATAGGTTCCTTCTAGGGTATGTCATAGCCAGTGGGCCATCTACATTGCTTATTTGTCTTTGCTCCCAGGACGCAGCCCTGGCAGGACAGGGACTCTGTTCTCTGCTCCAGTGCTATGCGCTTGCACCCAGGATAGCATTTGACACCCAGGAGGTGATCAGTTAGTGTGAGCTGAAGGAACCAATGAATTTAGGACAGCTAAGAAATATAGATAGACTTGTTTTGTTTTTGTAATTAGCTGAGGGTTGCCCGGAATCAGACCCGTAGCTTGTTACTTGGTGTGGCAGTGTTTTACTACTTAGCTACATCGCCAGCCCAAGAATTTTTTTTCTTTTTTAGTACAGGGCGAGGTCTTTACCATGGAGTTAAATCTTTAGTCCCAAGATTATAGTTTTATATTTATCTCCTTTACAGTGGTCATATGCTTCATAGTATCTGATTGAGACTGAAAATGGGAAAAATGACAGCACTTTATCCAAGTAGACAGTTGTCCTTTTAATACATCTCCAAATTTGGCTTATCATTTCACACTATGCTGAACCGTAAAAGTAGAAGGAACCTGGACACTCAAAGAGTTCAATTACTTGGACTTCAGTTTGATGAAATGGAGTATAATTATATTTGTTATTTTCCCGAGTCTTCATTGATATATGACAGTGTTCTGATACCGTATATTGTCATATTGCCTATGAAATAGAGAGTACATCATTTGGTTCAAATGAGGAGGAAATGGAGGAAAACTAAACAGAAAGGGGAGGGGTGTTGTGTTGAGGCAATGTGACCACTGCCACCTGCTCGATGGAAGAGGCCCCATGCTTTATTATTTATGACGGACTCCGTGGGGAGGGCGGCTCAGGGCTGAAATTAGCTTAGAGCTTGCTAACCACCTTTGTTAGGTGATCTCTGCTTGGATAGACTTTATCTTGGGCTGTCTCCTCTCATCTCTGTCCTGATGAAAGGCTTCAAACTTCAGCTGGCCAAATAGACACCAAGATAAAATTATATTTGCAATTTTACATGGGATTAGCTTTTATTAAACATAATGCATTAGTGGCTCTAAAAACCTCCAGCTAATTTGTGTATCTCTCTGGTCTATTTTAAAAATAGTACAGTCAAAAGGAGTCTTAAAATAATTAGACAAGAAATGACCTGGGAGTGAGGAAGAGGTTTGCATTCTGTTAGGATTTGGACCTGCCTAGGGCAGCTGATCTCTGTCACTTCAAATGAAGCAACCATATTGTCTATTTCACGTTGTTTTTGCTCTAGTTACATGACAGGCAGCTATCTGCAAATTTAGGAGAGCAGTAGTGAGAATTTTCAAACAGCTATACAGAAATCGTCAATTTTTTTTTTTTTTTTTTTGGTTTTTACGAGACAGGGTTTCTCTGTATTGTTTTGCAGGCTGTCGGTCTAGCCCGGCCTCGAACTCACAGAGATCCGCCTGCCTCTGCCTCCCCAGTGCTGGGATTAAAGGCGTGTGCCACCGCCGCCCGGCTTCGTCAAATATTTTTAAAGGTTGTGGTTTCATGTCTTTTTGGAACAAACCAGGGAGAAAAAGATAATGTAAAATATCTGACACTGAAATCCAGCCAGCAATTGCTGTAAATGAATTTATGTAAGGATTCCAGAAACTTCAGTGTTTGATTCATTTAGGATGCATTTTTCACAAGAGCAGATAGAGTCATCTAAAAGTGTTTCTTATCAAGAGGCTCTTACCAAGAAAGTTCTGGAAGGAGCCGGGCATTGTTGGCACACACCTTTAATCCAAGCACTCAGGAGGCAGAGGCAGGCGGATCTCTGTGAGTTCAAGGCCACCCTGGTCTACAAGAGTGAGTTCCAGGACAGCCTCCAAAGCCACAGAGAAACCCTGTCTCGAAAAAACAATCCTTTCATTTTAGTTATAAGTGATGATGATATGCTTTGGGGGGCTATGGGGTCTTTTGAGTCAGGGTCTCACTACATAGCCCTAGTTGGGAACTTGCTATATAGATCAGGCTGGCCTTTGCCTCCCACATACTGGGATTAGGTGTGTGTCACTGTGCTTGGCTAAGAGATGATATACTTAATTTTAAAAAATAAATCAATTTTATTATTTTGTGTATGTGAATGTTTTGTCTACATTTAGGTCATGCAGTGCCTGAAGAGACCGGAAGAGGGCACCAGATACTCCCTGGAACTGGAGTTACAGATGGTTGTGAGCCTCTATGTGGGTGCTGGGTATGAAACCTGGGTTATCTGGACGAGCAGCCAGTGCTCTTAACCAATGATAATCTCTGCAGCCCCAAAAGAGGATGTATTTTTATGACCCAAACTGTTTTCAGCCCTACGGCAGGTCTACTCTGGGCTTAATATCGTTGCAGAAAAAAAAGTTTGACTTGTAAAGCAGAGAAGGCAGGATTGTGAATTTGAGGCAAACTTGGTCTGATTAGTAAATTTGAGGTTTATACAGTGTCTCCCATGATTCTTGGGATACAACTGGATATTCAGTGATCAAATTGTTCCGTTCATATACGATGTCTTGGGTGACAGGAATAAGAGACAATTCACCCAACCAAACTTACTGAATTCCTACAGTATTTTAGCTTGTAGAAATAAAAGGACAGTAGGAATATTCCACTTGTAGAAAGTGCTAGACTAATATTGAGGTATTTTTTCCTTTGTAGAAATGATAATATCCATGGAAATTAAAATATCTTGAATGTTTAGATTTATTTTATGTGTGTGAGTATTTTGCCCATATACATGTATGTGTACCATGTATCTGCCTGCTGCCTTCAGAGGTCAGAAGAGGGCCTGGGATCCCCTAGAACTGGAATCTAGATGGCTGTGAGTGACCTGGGCCCTCTGCAAGAGTAGCCATTGCTCTTTCTGGCCCACTAAAACCCATGCTTTTAATTCCAGTACTTGGGAGACAGAGGCAGACAGATCTTTGTGAGTTCAAGGCCAGCCTGGTCTACAAAGAAAGTTCCAGGACAGCTAGGACTATGCAAAGAAATCCTGTCTTGAAAAATCACACACACACACACACACACACACACACACACACACACACACACACACACACACACACAAACCTACCTACCTCTTTGTGAGACTGGGCCTTACTTTATAGCCCAGGCACAAACCTCTGTCCTCTGTCTTCCAGGCCTGAGCTACTATGCCCAGTTTTTATGCATGTATTTATTTATTTCAATTTTTGAGGTAGGTTTCACTGTGTATTCCACCAGGATGGCCTTAAACTCACTGTGCAGTCATGACAGGCAGGTCTTGAACACTCTGTAGTCTTCTCGACTCAGCCTCCTAAGTAATGGGATTATAGGCAGTCAACACCATGCCTGACTCAAAGTTCATTTTATTTTAGTAAGTATTGCAGATCAACTGAAATAGCCTGAGTTATTTTATTTTTGAGTTTTACTGATCTATGAAGTTAAACTACCCAGTCTAATATAGCAGCTGTTTCATTTGAAAGCATTAAAATGGAATAATACCGAGAAGTAGGATTCCTTAGTGGCACTAGCCACATTTCAAGTACCCAGTTGCCACCTGTAGCAGGGGGCTGCTCTTTTGAATGGTACGGATGTAGAACATGTGCATCATTGTACAAGCTTCTATTTGGCAGTGTTGCTCTAGAGTCTAGAATAGCAGTGATTTTCCAATGGCCTTGATCCGTGAATTGATTCTGAGATAAATGTTAGCAGTGATTAGAGGCTTCCATTTTCTCTGTTAAGTGCTTTCATAGTGGTTCAGGTTGACCAGGCCAGGGCTGCTATCGACTACCCTAATAGTTTTATTATATAACAAGTGTAATCTGAATGCTAATTTACTCTGTGTGTATTGGGGTGTGTGTGTAGGGAGTGGGGGTTGAGACATTCTTGGTATGTAGGCAGCCCTGGCCTTGAACCTGTAACAATCTGTTGTCATAGCCTTCCAGGTACTAGGGTCACAGGCATGTGCCTCCATGCCTGGCTCTGGTCCAAAACTTCAAACTTTAAGTTAGTAATCCAATTAGGTCACTTTATTGTACTAGGTGTGATTTTTTTTTTTAATGTGGGAGAGAGAATGATAGGAACACACTTGAAAGTGGAGAGGGAGGAGAGAGAGAGAGAGAGAGAGAGAGAGAGAGAGAGAGAGAGAGAGAGAGAGAGAGAGAGAGAGAGAGAGAGAGAGAGAGAGAGAGAGAGAGAATCTCCATCCAGACTCTGTTATTTAGTTCAAAGTTCATCCTTCACACTAAACTATTACTTTAAAACATGCTGGTCACTTTGAATTTTGTCTGATGTGCTCTGAGGGGCAAGGTAGAACTCTGGTTGCATCTGTTATTAAAATTTCTGACATTTACATGAAGTAGTTTTATTTAGAGAAGCTAAATCCCAGAATAGTGAAAAGGTGGGCTAGCACCATGGTTTAGAATTACACTGGGTAGAGGACTACTTTAGGTTTTTTATGTAATGTTAGTTATAGGGCTGCTGAGATGGCCCAGAGGATAAAATTTCTTGTCATGCAGGCCCAAGGACCTGAGCTTTAGTCCCAGTAACCCATTGTAGAGAAAAAGAACCAACTCCCCAAACTCCTCTGAACTCCACACTGGTGCACACATGTGAACATGCATACACATGTTAATTATTTTGATAATGGTAACTTTAGTGTTTTGGTAATGGGAAAATTAGGATTTTTTTTATCTTTTTCTTCAGCATTTTTGCTGTTAGTTCAAGAAATGGCTTACAATTGTCCTGCTTCTATTTCCTGAATACTATTTTCTAGTTGGAGGTTGGCATTCCTTCTGTTTTTTTCCTTTAAGCCTTGGCTTTTGCCCCTTTCTGAGAGGCAGTAGGAGGCGACTGCCACTTGGCCCTGGGTCTTTGGTGGTGGAAATCGCTGGAATCTTTGTGTGCATGACTGCCTGCTTCAGTGACCTCCCCTCCTTCCAGGTCACTTACTTCAGCCTGTGGTACTACAACAAGCAGAGCCAGCGTCGCTGGGTGGATTTGGAGAAGCCTCTAAAGAAGCAGTTGGACAAGCACGCTTTGGAGCCCACGGTCTACTTGGGAGTGGTGTTTTATGTGCCGAACGTTTCCCAGCTGCAGCAGGAGGTCACCAGGTGAGAAGGTCCTTGTGCTGCCTGTGTTTAGAAAGTGGTCCAGTGAGGCCAGGAGAGTGAAGGCGAGGTCAAAGGCCTCAGGATAAAAACCTGTGACTGACTTTGCCCTCCAGCCCGCAGTTTTAGTCACCACATTACTAGGAGGTTCTGGAATGCTGTGTGTCAGACTGGATTATGGTTCCCTGGACCCAAAGGCACAGGAAGAGGATTGGCTCACCCTGGTGGTAAACTCTGGTGATATCCTCTTCAATGTTTCTGCTTCCTTGTAACGAGGAAACGGGAGAGGAGAGATTTAAAATGGGTAGTCTGAAACCCCGTGTTCTCTCCTCAAGGAACTGGCAGGTTCTTATAAGTCTGCAGATGGGTCGGGCCTAACATGGGGGCAGAGGGCCGCAGAGAGGGAAGACATTTATGATCAGACGATACTGGAGGTGAATGCACTTACAGGGGAAAGGACCGTAGAGGAGCTAGGAGTCTCGCTGTGTTTCATCCTCCTGGGTCACGCAGGCTCCTTTTCACGCAAATGGGACTGACTCAGATCGTGCCCCCCCCTGTGCCCTCTACTGTCCCCGTGTGTGTCCCTTCCCACCCCGTCAGTCCCCTTTGTTCCCCTACAGTTTCCTTTATGCTTTCACTTTCTCCTACATAAATGACCTTGGGGAGAAATGAGAAGAAAGCACGCAGTATTTGTCTTCCGGAGATTGACTTAATTCTCCTAATATGATTAACTCCGGTTGCATCCACATTCCTTGAAATACCATACCATAATTCTTTCTCATGCTTTAAAAAAAATCCCTTGTGTCTATGTTCACCATTCTCTTTATCTCTCTTGATGGACAGCTAGGTCGGGTCTAGAACTTAGCTATTATGAATTCTTTTTTTTTTAATTTCCTGAAGACAAAAAAACATAGTGAGAAAGTTTTGATTTTTCAGTTTTGGGTGGAGCTCTGTACCTGTGGAGGGCACCCACCTGGTACACTTAGGGCCCATGCTTTCTCCTCCAGCATCTAAGAAATAAAAAAAGAAGTACAGTTGGGCGGTGGTGGTGCACGCCTTTAACCCCAGCCCTTGGGAGGCAGAGGCAGGCCAGTCTCTGAGTTGGAAGCCAGCCTGGTCTACATAGCGAGCGAGTTCCAGGACAGCCAGGGTTACACAGAGAAACCCTGCCTCCACCCACCCACCCCCCCAAAAATAAGAGGAGAAGAGGGAGGAAGGGGAAAGAAATATAAACGTTGAATGCTTGATCTTGCCTAAGATGTCTGAAACTTAGCACTGCCTTATCTTTTAAACCCTACTTAATAGCATTACTTTGGATTCAGTCTGGGCGATGTCGGTATCCTAAACATCATGTGCCTTCTGTCTTTGTCTCCTATGTCGTTCTCATACTGCAGCCGTATTCATCTGACTCTGTGAAGCTCTGAGATGCCCGAGGCCGGGGTGCACTTTGCCTACCCCATGCTATGTTAGGATTTGCTTGTAGAGCTGTTATGGTGGTTGCTATCACAGCCTCCTATTATGGTCGTTTGCGTATGTGCCTTACCTTCTTTCTACATCTTTTCCATGTTTTCTTTGGCTTTCCCCTTCATTTGAAAGCTATAATGCCCTGCAGATAGTAAGAATTGCTGCTGCCTCATGCCCGTGGAATGCTATTTGAATGTGCCAGGTGCTTATCAGAAGACTCGAGGAAACTGAGGTCACGTACTGGGTATGAGCACAAACGGACTGTGAACAGGTCTGAAATAAAAACATTGAGGAGGGAAGTGGAAGCCAGAAGGAAAAATGTGAACCAGCCACCTAACTCATTAAACATTGACTGAAGATACTCTGTGGCCTGAAAGCTGTTAGGGAGTCATTTGAATCTGACCCTGAAGGAGTGGCTCCCTCACACTCCGGTGGAACTGGCAGTTCATGTACATAAGTAGTCACGGTATCCTGTGATAACAAACATTTGATTCAAAGCTCTGGATTCCTAGGGGTGGAGCGTGGAGAACTTGACTAAGGGAGGAAACAGTCCACTTCTTGGGAGGCTATAGAAGGAATTTTCTAGTTAGGGGGTGTGGCCTGTGGAAAGCAGGGAGACTAGGGAGTTTGGATAATACCTGAAAAGGTTTAAAAGCCAGGGGTGTGGTAATACTAAAGACACAGTACAATGAGGAAGGCTTTTTCAAATATTAATGGAGTGGAATGACCAAATTTGTGTCTTACAGAGACCATTCACATTGGATGATAAATTAGAGATGACAAAACTCCCGAATTCAGTTGGAAGTGGCAGGAGACCAGTTAGGAAGCTGTGTTGGATTAGAGCACACACCTTACTTACTTCACAAAGACATGAGCCATATGTGGGATGAAAAAGTCTGCGGTTACTGGGCTCAGTGTGTAGGACTGCTCCTTGATTAGGTGAAGACCTAGAGAAGTTCCATCAGTAAGAATTAAGTATGGTCATGAGCGTCCATGAGAAGCCTTCAGCTCCAAAATGAGGCCCCCAGGTCAGCCCTGCAGACTTGTGTGACAGCTCCGCAGTTCAGAGTCCCCAAGGACACTGGTGCTTTCAGCATCTTCGTCCCACTTGCTCGGTGCCCTCAGAGTCTAAGATGTCTGGACAGGTTTTAACTTTCCAAGCTGTGGAGTCTGGAGACAGAACGGTGGTTTCTAGGAAGGGGGAAGGTGTAGGAGGATTTTGTGTCATGTCAAGAAACTCTTGCAGGCAATTGGTACTCAGGCTTTTTGTCCTGTAGCCGTGACTTTGTGTATCTTTGATATGTTAGATTTGTACATTGGAGCAGTTTATTATGTGCCACTTTTACCTCAAAAAGATCTTACAAAAACCCACTCAGGGCTAGAGGTGTAGTTGAGTGGTAAAGCATTTGCCAAGTAGATGTGACACTCTGGGTTTAGTTCCCCCTGCACCCCCCAGAAAAACATTCAAAAGTACTTTAAGAAAAAAGGCAGAGAACAAAAATCTGAATCATGTCTTTATGTCTTCAGAACATGAGGACTTATCGGAAAAAGGTAGCCATAAGGCAGCAGAAAACTGTCACCCACATGATGGGTGCTTACAGGGATTTTTGTTTGCAAAAGATAGGCAATTTTGAGAATAATGAATAATGATTGGACATATTGAATTCTTTATAAATTCACAAATTGATAGTGTGTAACCTCGTTGGTTACTACATGAATCCATTTTTTTTTGTTACTTGTAACAATAGTGTTACAGCCTGTATAAGTTTGAGTGGGAAGAGGCTCATCTTGCCTCACCACTCTGGAGCATACTTGTTTGTAAATGTGGCACTGTCCCAGTATGTCATTTACAAGGAAATTTTCACATGGGATTTTTATGTAAAGGATATTGAACTAGCAATGAACAATTTACAGCAGATATAGAAGAATCAGCTCACATAGTAAACCCATTCAAAGCTAAGGTAAGAAGCTCAAGTGAATTTGGTCCACGAATGTTACATTCCAGAGTTTTTATTTGATATAAGGAAAGAGTCTAGAATAATGATAATGGGGTATGTGGAGCACGCCTATTAGATGTCTCCCTGAATACAGTCTCTTTTGGCATTTGAAAGCCTTACAGAAAGTCTCAGGTTTTCCCTCCCCTCTGACACTCTAAGTTACCAACATTCTATTGCTGATGGCTGGAGACTGTGGTATCTGCCAGGTGGTAGGAAGGAAAGGCTGAATCTGAATTCTTTTTATTTGGATGGATGGTGTGTTGGTCAGGCCATTTGGTAACAAAGAGCAGAGACATAAAGCCTAGCTTAAAGGTTAACACAAGAATGTATATGAATTCCAGATAATTCAGATATGGTCTGCAGTTGGACTGCTCAAAGGCACCAAACCTTGAGAGACTCGGGTTGAGATGGCATTGTAAACTGCACTGGCTGAGTCATTGACCCAAATCCAGCACTATCTCCATTGTCTAGAACGGTGTCACAGAGCAGTGACAGGCCTTAGCACTGATCTGTTGAGTGAATACGTTTTTTACCCTGACTTCATCCAGATGGAAAAATGACAGGATGCTATGTAACTGAAGGCACTGCTACTCATGGATGCTGCTCCTGTGCCAGCACGTGACTATCAGCTCTGTACCTGCCACTTGGCTATGTTTGACTCGGTGAAGGGAGGCTCATATCTTCACTTTATTGGTAGCTGTGAATTTGCAAACTGTGACATTCTCAATGTCATGTAGAGCCCTACATTGGAGAGCTGGAATGTAAACCGAGGTGCACTTGACACTAGGGGCAGACAGAAGTAACCCTATGTTATGGGATATTAAGAAAGACTTTTAGAAGTTATTCTTGCCGGGCGGTGGTGGCGCACGCCTTTAATCCCAGCCCTCGGGAGGCAGAGGCAGGCGGATCTCTGTGAGTTCGAGGCCGGGCTGGACCGACAGCCTCCAAAACAATACAGAGAAACCCTGTCTCGTAAAAACAAAAAAAACAAAAACAAAAACAAAAACAAAAAACAAAAAAAAAAGAAGAAGAAGAAGTTATTCTTTTTAGGATTACACTTTTAAAAACTTAATGATAGCCTAATCTGAAATATCAAGAATCTTTTTCCTTAAGTTTTACTTTCCAGGGCTAGTGAAGTATTTATCTAACTAAATACCTGAAGTCTTATATTACCAAGTTACAAGCGAGATTTAAAAGATAGGTTCTTGAGTGTGCACTTTCCTTATAATAAAGAACATGAAGAACTATATAGATAACATAAGGAACTATACAAAAGAAATAGGACTTTTTACCGGGTGTTGTCCTATAGATGACTTTAACCTTGTTTTTTTTCTGAGTGGTGTGGGTCTTGTTGGAGATCAAGGCAGCCTCACACATTCTAAGCAAATGTTTACCCCAGAGATACATCTCTGGTCCCTGGTTTTAACTTTGAAATAATTGAAGCAAGGGATAACTGACTTCTCATTAAACAGGTTAAATGATGTGCTGTTGTCAGTGGCATTCTTTTCACATTTTGAAACATCCAGGGTTACAGTTTTGACAGTTTTATGTTACTCTACTAAACTATGGTACAGTGCACTGCTTCTTGGTCAAATTATGGTAATATTGATTTAATAAACTCATCCTTTCAAATAGGTATCAGTATTACCTGCAGCTGAAGAAAGATATTTTGGAAGGAAACCTTCCCTGCACATTAGAACAAGCCATTCAGCTAGCTGGTTTAGCTGTTCAAGGTAAGCAATGCATGTAAAGTGATAATCTACCAGATTAAGACATGTGTTAAAACAAAAACAGCAAAGGATCCTGAAAGCAACTTATTCTCTATATGAATTATTATAGTATTTATGTATTGGTGGAATATTATGCTATTAGCTAGGGGCTTTATTGTAAGAAGACAATTTGGATTTCTTCAATGAAATATGAGATTTGTGGACATTCTGATTAATTATGTAATGTGTCAAAGGAGCACACATGTATATGTTTGTATAGAAAAATCAAACAACAGGCTAAGTGTTAATGTCTCTTAAGACTTGATTTGATCCTATTATTTTGGGAGGAAAGATTTTTCCACCAATGGGGTTCATGAAGTTACATTCATTTATATTTCAAGTACATCTCATTTCTTTGATTTCTCAAATAGCTATTCCAGATTAGAGAGCACCATCACTCACAATAGAAGTGGTTTTGTGTTTCATGAATTTTATTTATTTATTTACTATTTGTATTTATTTATCGCATATACAGTGTTCTGCCTACATGCCAGAAGAGGGCACCAGATTGAATTGTAGATGGCTGTGAGCCACCATGTGGTTGCTGGGAATTGAACTCAGGACCCCTGGAAGAGCAGTCAGTGCTCTTAATCTCTGAGCCATCTTTCCAGCCTATCATAAATGTTTTTTAACTAATGCTCTGGGGAAATTTCTGCCGATACATTATTTCAAGTGGTACCTGGTGGTAAACATGGAATTTAATCAAAAGAAAAAGTAAACTGGGCTGGGTGGCACACACCTTTAATCCCAGCAAGGAAGCAGACTCATGTGAATTCCAGGCCAGCTTGTTGTCTATAGAGAGGTCCAGGCCCGTCAAGGCTACACAGTGGGACCATGTCTTAAAACAAAACAAAACAAAACAAAACAAAACAAAACAAAACAAAACAAGAAACCCACAAAAGAATGAAAGAATGATAAAACTCTTCCAGATACTAGCAGTTGTGGACGTCTGTCATCTTGAGGTAAACGGACGTCTGACATGGTGGTACGCCACTCCTTATATGCCGCCTGCACATAACCATTCTCAGTGTCCCATTCCCTGTCCCCACTTGGTTTCCTCGCGACACTTTCCTGCGTGGAAGCACATGTCACACTCAGGGTGGCTTTGTCTCACTTCATAGACATTTTCCCAAGTCAAGATGCATGCATCCACCTAATGGCTTTTGGAAGATACTCTTATCCGTTGGACAGATTTGACTTCCGAGTCATAGCGTGCCATCCACACTACTTACTGATTTTTGTTGTGCAAACGTGTTATGCAAATTAAATGTAATCAACGTGTGAATGTTTATCATTTTGTATAGCTGATTTTGGTGACTTTGATCAGTATGAATCCCAAGACTTCCTTCAGAAATTTGCCTTGCTTCCTGTGGTAAGACTTCTTTTTTTTTATATTTTATTTATTTATTGTGTATACAGTCTTCTGCCTGCATGCCAGCAGAAGGCACCAGATCTCATTCAAGGTGGTTGTGAGCCACCATGTCATTGCCGGGAATTGAACTCAGGACCTCCGGAAGAACAGTCAATGCTCTTAACCGCTGAGCCATCTCTCCAGCCCAAGACTTCTTTTTATACGTGGTTTATTCCTAAACTCTTAGCAATCCCTGAATGTCCACATGGCAGATGTTCTAAACAGAACTAGCATTACGAAGTTAGTTCCTCCCGTCAATGTCTTGTGTGCCAGTCTTTCCCTGCTGGAGTCTTCTTGGTCTTTGTAAATTCACAGGGACTGTAGGGTGCTGGTTAGGCCCAGCTGTGGTGGTGCACACCTCTAATTCTAGCACTACAGAGACAGGGGTAGGCAGATCTCTGTGAGTTTGAGCCCAGCCTGGTTTACATAGTTAGTTCCAGGACAGCCAAGGGCCAGTGCTACATAGCAAAACCCTGTCTCGAAAAACCAAACCAAACAAACAAAAACCCAAACCCAAAAATAACTGGGGTGTAGGTTGCCATCCTGTGCCTAAAGACATTCTTTTTTTTTTGGTTTTTCAAGACAGGGTTTCTCTGCATTGTTTTGGAGGCTATGCTGGAACTTGCTCTGTAGACCGGGCTGGCCTCGAACTCACAGAGATCCACCTGCCCCTGCTTCCCAAGTGCTGGGATTAAAGGCGTGCCCCACCAACACCCGGCTAAGACATTCTTTCCTTTGGCTATGTGTCTACGGAGAGGGATTGCTTTTCAGTTTTGGAGAATCACAAAGTAAATGCTAAATGCTGGGATGGGCTTGACTTGTCATCAGTGTTGAAAACCCTACCTTCTACTTTCTGAAGCTACTGTTGAAGAAATAGATGCGATCATCTCCCTGAGACCACCAAGGAGGGTGAAGTGTTCTCCTGAGTAAGTGGGTTAGCACTGAGCTCAGAACTGGCTGATGGGTGTTCCAACCTTAAAACTCAGCTGAAACTTGCCCTGGGAGGAGCCCAGGAGGCAGGGCAAATCTTTCGGCTCCTGAGAGGAGGCAGAGCGAATCTTTTGGCTCCTGAGCAGAAACCACTTAATTCGTTAGATACATCACAACTATATATAAAAGCAAAGCTCCCGGATGTTAGCACTGGTCAGAATCTTGCCTCACGTGAAAGAGTGGTTCATTCTTTAAACACGCATGTGCCGACTGCTGTGTGTTTCCTTCAGGGCTGGCTGCAGGACGAAAATGTGCTGGAAGAAGCAACCCAAAAAGTGGCCTTACTACATCAGAAATACAGGTAACACCAGGAGAGACATGCGCACTTGATGGCTGCTTGGCTTTGAAACACGCTTTGTGTGTTAAACTTTCATTTGCCTTGCTGGCTGTTATAGTGACCTTTGCTGTGGGCCAAGTGCTGTTCTAAATACACACAGCCCCAGCATTTCAACTATTATCCATCTTACCAATGAGGAAATGGAGGGTATTGAAACAGCCCCATATAATCAAGTGTGGCGGTAACTAACCCTGTATAAATTAGTGCATGATTACAGAAGTTTGTTTTTTATAGTTCAGTCCTCCAGGTGCTCTTTCTTTTGTCTGTCTGTCTGTCATCTGTCTATCTATCTATCTATCTATCTATCTATCCATCCATCCATCCATCTGTCTATCTATCATCTATCCATCCATCTATCCATCTACCCATCTATCTACCTATCCTTTCCCTCTTTCTCTCTCTTTTTAAAAATAGCGCTAGAATTTGAACTCAGGGCCTTGTATATGGTAGGCAGACACTTCACCACTGAGCTGCATCCTGTGCCCTGGATATTTTTGAGAACCAGGTTAGTCTCAAACTTGCCATCTTGCTGCCCCTCCTCCCGAGTGCTAGGGTTACAGACATGCATCACATGACCACGGCTTCCCTGTGTACTTTCTGAAGCAGCACCTCTGTCCACAGAGGAGCAGTGATAAGAGTCCTCATGTTTGCTGCCCCGACTGTCCTTGCACGCACTTGTCTATGCTGCTCCACGTCGACCTTCTTTGATGGTGAATCTCTGTTGACTGTAAAAATCTAAGATGCTCACTGCTATTCTAAGCCAATATACAGCATTCCGGGTACTATACATATAATCACATTCCGATAGCTCTAATATTCTTTAAAGAGATCATTGCCTCTGTCTTAGAGGTGAAGGAAACTAAACTCAGAATGACTCAGGTCTCTGGTGTATGGTAGAAGCAATTGAAAGTAGATATGTCTAGTTAGAACCTTTAGCCTTTGCCTGTAGTCTCTCTCTGACCCTGCTGATTGCAAAAGAGTAACCTTCCAAAGGTATCATTCTCTCATCTCTTCCTGCATTCCTTCCCAAATGCTCATGGGTATTGTCTTGATCTCCTTAAGTTGCTAATCTTAACTCTTCTGCCTGTATGTCTACATAAACCTTTTTTTTTTTTTTTCTGGCGCACTTGATCCTTTTTTTTTTTTGTCATTTTACTTCATTCATTTAAATAATAGCACTTTCTGTCCTTATGAAGCAGAATGCTGGATGGTTTGACTTAAAGATAAGTAGAATAATTCTCTCCTTTCCGAGAATGTGTTCCCAGCAATCTTAGGCTAGGCAGCACAACCCACTGTGTGAGTAGTTAGTAGGAGAATAGTGGCTGCAGTTAGAGGAGGTGTGGACAGTGTGTGTTAGGACTTGAAGCGCAGGGGCGGGCATTGGGGAGACCCAGAATCTGACAGAAGGAATGGTACAGACTCTGAGCCCTGAGGACACTGGTGATTGCCAGGCCCATGTGTGGATGATAGGTGTATGATGTGAGGCATCTATATGCACAAAGGTTCAAGGAGATGCAGAGTGTCTGGGGTGGCTTCAGCGCTAGGTACCTTGGGTCCGTGGGGTGGGGGTAGGGGTAGGAGCAGCAGATGAGACTGCTGAGGCCATGCATTTAAGTCCCTTTCTTCCTCATTCTCCTCTAGTGCTCCAGTCTTCTGAACTAAAAGGGTTTGCCTCTAGCCTCCCCTGCCCTTATCTCTTACATTATCATGTCGTTTTTGAAAACAATTGTCTAGATTTAGTCATTTTATTTCGTTTGTATGAGCGTTTCCTGAATGTATGTATGTGTACCACATGCGTGCCTGTGGAGGTCAGAAGGAGGCATTGGAGCTCCTGGAGCTGTAGTTACAGATGTTTGTGAGCTGCCCTGTGGGTGTTGGGAATCTAACCCTGGTTTTCTCAAAGAGCAGTCAGTGCCCTTAACTGGAGATCAATCTCTTCAGCCCCATCATTTGGTTTTCGAATATTTCCGGATATTTTAGGGTAATTAAGCAACTGCTTGCTAGTTTAGGTAACAACTCTTGGATTTGCCTTGAAGATGCCTTAGGAGCTGCTTCATCCCTTGCTTGTCCTCTTGCTGCCTAAAGCATTAGGTTTTACATACTTGCCCTCTGCATTCAGCACAGTGCGTCATAGGTAGTTTTTGGTCAATATTCGAGGATCAGTATCACTAAGTACAATTGCTAATAGCCTGGAATGTTTATAATGTCCTATTCCAAATTGACATACAGCTCTTAAGGAAAGCATTATTTAAGAAGTGTGCATTTGGGAGCAATGTCACTAACATCTTTTGGGTTGCAGAGGGCTACCAGCTCCTGAAGCTGAAATGCTGTACATGCAGGAAGTAGAGAGAATGGATGGTTATGGAGAGGAGAGCTACCCTGCCAAGGTAAGTAGGACTACCTAAAGTCAAGCGCAGTAAGCTGGGCATGGTTCTGTGTACCTGTACTCCCGGCCACTCTGAAGTCTGAGGTAGGGGAATCATTGAAAATAGAATCAGAAACGGAGCGAGGTCCTGTTGAAAAAAGACGGGGTGGGGGTGATAGAGGAACAGACAAATATGACGCTTAACTATTTGAGAAAATAGCATGGCTGAGGTCTTTCTCGACCACAAATTTGTAGTAAAATACATTCTTGTAATTTGTGCTTTGGTAGCGTCAGGAAATAGAGTTCCCAAGAGTCTGAACTTGGCTCAGGGGGTTAAGGCACTTGCCACCAAGTCTGATGACCTGAGGCTGATCCTGGGATTGCCACGGTAGAAGGAGAAAACCAACTCCCACAGGTTGTCCTCTGACCTCTATATGTGTACTGGCATGTGTGCACCCGCATTCAAAGTAATTAAGTAAACATCATAATAAAGGTATTTTTAAAAGAGAATAAACTCCTTCTATCGCCATACTCACTAGCAAGGTGGTGAGTTTGCACCATTCTGACTGTTTCCTTCTGAGTGGTTGCCCTGCAGGTCTTCTGTCTGGGAAATAAGCTCAATGAAGGGGATGCATTTGCCCTTATGTACTGTTTCCCACAGGTCTCTTCCTTCTTTCTCTCCGTGTAGGATAGCCAAGGAAGTGACATATCCATCGGTGCTTGTCTTGATGGCATCTTTGTGAAACATAAGAATGGAAGACCTCCTGTGGTATTCAGGTATTTTGTTTGTTTGTTGTAAATACTTACTACAGTAGTTATTGCTGGCAAGTCTCCCTTAAGTTCTCACTAGAAAATGGAGATATTCTTGTTCTAGAGTTAAATGCTACCCAAGTACACTGGTTCATTAATAAGCTACTGTCTTCAAAAACAACTGTGCAGAAAAAAAGTCCTCATATGATGTTTGTAAATGCTGAAAAGCCTGACCCTGATGGGACAGAAAAGCCGTTCTTTATTTTGATATTTTGTTTTTTTCATTTGAATTCTGGTTTCAGGGATTATTTATTCACTATGGAAATCTGGGCTTTCTTTTGACTTTGGTGTAACAAAGCTAGTATAGTGCGGACATCTCAGCAAACCTCAGTGTTTGCAAAGCTGACTTCCCCCCAGTGATGAAAGGCAGTGCTGCTCACTTGTACACATCTGGAGCATGTGTGGTACGCATGCACAATGGCGGGCGGGGACGTGGCGACAATGGCATGCAGTTTCTGAGAAGCGAAGAACAGATGGCTTAAGATTACAGTATTCTGTGTTCCAATTGTATCTTTTCAGACATGTAATATTTTATTAATTCTTTGAGATTTTCACATCTCCACACAGTGATTTTGGATCATATTCACTCTCCCCATTTCTCTCATAACTCCTCTTGCATATACTCCCCAACTTGGTGTCCATGTACATAATATATCTGAAACCCGTGGAGTCCATATGTGCATGGGTACGGGGCCATACACTATAGTGTAGTCAACCCACGAGACACCATTCTCTTAAAGACAACTGACTTCCCCTCCCCAAGAAGACATCAACGTTAGTAGCTCCTCAGATGAGGGTGGGGGTGGGTTTGATCTTGTGCAGGCAACCACAACTGCTGTGAGCTCACAAATGCCAGGAGTCCTCTCATGTCTAGAAGATACTGTTTCACTCCTTTCTTTCCTGAACTTTGGGTTTTAGAATCTGTCTTCCTCTTCTATGATGGTCCTGAGTCTTGGTGGGAGGGTATGGGATGCAGATGCTCCTCATGGTTGAGCACTCCACAAACGTTTGTTCTCTGCACTGTGACCAGCTTGAGTTTCTCTGTTAACTACCTACCACCCACCATCTGCAGCACCAACAAAGAAACTTCTCTAGGAGGTCAGAGAGTGGCACTAATCAATGGGTATGGAGATACCAATTCAGAGGACCGTTTGATATTGTGACCATTTAGCAAATGGTAGGTTTTCTCCTGGGGCCAATAAGCTCCCCACCCATGGGTTCTTGCCAGATTTATAGTACAAGGCATGTGGTTTTCTCCTCTTTGCCCCTGGTGGGTCTAGCCTTAAATTCAACCAGAAAACCGTTGGTTACCCTGTAACATTTGTGACACTACGGCACCTGTAGGCATATCTTGTCATACCAGTATTTGTAGCTGCAGCATTCATAGCTGGGTAAGACTGCTGATGACTTCCCTCCTACATAGCACCTTCAGGCACTGTGAGAGCTAGGCAGCAGGGAGGAAGTTTCCTGGTCAGTACCAACATGGTGTCTTCCGTTTGTATCTTAAATGTAGTAAATTAGGTTATGTTGTTCACCTTTATATATAATTCCTTAAAATCTGTAGTCTTAGAAAATCTGCTAGAATTTTGTAAAAGCATTTGCACTTTTACTCTATTTGAATGATCAATTTAAATAAAACAGAAGGTTTCTGCTGTTTTCATTCAGTAGTGGGGCATGTCTACCATTTTTGTCTGCTGGTTCCTTTGTGTCTATCATTTACTGGGTGCAATTTAGCAGAAACCAGATGCTATGCTGACTGCTCATACAATCGTCATCTTTGTAATAACTCAGGATAGCAGATATCACCCCAGTTTTCACATGAGATAATGGAGGCCTAGAAAAGCCAAGTGATTTGTCTAAGGTCACCCGCTGACAGGTGTAGCTGGACTAGAACTCAGATTCTCTATGTAAGCCGGGCTCCTAGGCACTGTTACATTCCTCACCTGCCCACTCGCCCTCCCTTCCTTCCTTCCTTCCTTCCTTCCTTCCTTCCTTCCTTCCTTCCTTCCTCCCTCCCTCCCTCCCTCCCTCCCTCCCTCCATCCCTCCCTTCTTCCTCCCTCTCTCTCTCCATCTCTATCTCCCTCCTTCCCTCTCTCTCTCTCCCTCCCTGCCTCCCTCCTTCCTTTGAGATAGCTCCTTTTCTTCCTTCTATTTGCCACTGTGTTCTTGAGGAGTGGTCCTCCCCTTTAAGACCGCTTTCACTAAAATGACATCACTTCCTTCTCTTCTTTGGGCCCTGAATTATCCAGAGTGACAGTGACCACAGAGAGTCCACATGGCTTGGGGAGCAGAGCCCCAGCCCCCCTGCCTATGTGGGGCTGCTTTCTGAGTCGAGTGGGCTCTTGTCCTCAATCAGGTGTAGTGAATCTCCCCAGCATGCTGAGCTGGGGGACATGAGAGGACTCCTGGCATTTGTGAGGGAGAGGAAAATGAGTCAGGGCTCCACTCAGACAGCAGGACCGACAGTGCCCAGAGGCCAGATGGAAACCAGAGGCACTCAGTTGGTTGCTTTCTTCACTGCATAAGGATTTTCAAATCTCTTCATTTAATACTTGCATAATGATCTTTAGGTTTAACAACTGAGCACTAAGTGAACTTTGATTTAACAAATTTTAACTAAATAAATATAACACAATCTGAACATCCAGAGTCCAAAAATCTCCAATTAAAGATGGGGAGGAGTCGATAAGGATAGAGCTCAGTGGTAAAATGCTTGCCTCATGTTTCCAGGCTCTGGGTTCGAATCCCTGCACTGGGGGGGGGTCACTCTTGAAATGCTTCATGTTCGGGAGCTTTGGATTTCCAGGCTAGGGCTGCTCAACCACTGCTCTATTGCAAACATTTCTAAACTCGAGTCCGGAATTAGCCACACTTCTGATCCCTGGTGGTTCTGGGAGGACTGATTGGTTCAGTGTTGTTGAACACCTTCCATTCAGTTTCTGATAATGTTGCACAGCTAGGTAACAAAAGCCAAGTCTGTAAAATCTGAAGATGATAAAGTTAGGAGATATAGGATAGATTTCATGTCCTACTGAGTACACCCAGAATAATTAATTTCTCAGTTCCCGAGTACTTCAGGTTCTCTTCCCCAGGGGCTTGTCAGAGTGCCCATCTCTCTCTCACTTGTCCCCTTATTTACCCTGATTACCTTCACTGAATACCAGGATATCTGATTTTGTATTGTCTGTGACTCTCCCACTCTCCCAAGTTCCTTCAGGGACTGTCACCATTCTAATTTTAGTATCCCTAGGACCTGGAACAATTATTATCATTGTGATAGTAAATGCCCTTTAAAGTGTTTGTTCAAGAAAAGAAAATGTTTGTTCAATACACAGTTGAGGCCGGAGCTGCAAGCTGACATAAGGGTCTTTGATTGTTAAAAGTCAATCAAGCAAATTAGATGTATCAGTTACTTTTCAGTTGCTGAGATAAAATACCCTGACCAAAAGCAACTTCAGGGTGTTTATTTTGGCTTACAGCTCCAGAAGGTTAGAGTCCATAAAGGCAGGGTAGGCATGGCGGGAGGCTTGGCGGAAGGTGGCAGGGCAGGTTGAGAGCTCAAGTGGAACAAGGCTCTCTCTGTCAAAGCCCACCCCCACCGACTTCCTTCCTCCAGCAAGACTCCATCCTCCCACAACAGCGCCACCGAGAGGGGAGCAGGCGCTCAAATGCATGAGCCTATGTGGATATTTCTCGTTAAAACCATGTGAGGTTTGTGTCTCCCAAATCCTCATTCTTCATTTAACACACCCGCCTTTAGTAGCTGTTGTCATTTCAGTTAGAAAATGCATGCTAGCCGATAAAACTGTTTTATTTTAAAAAATGATTAACTGGTGTTAACTCACATTAAGGGAACATGTGTTCCATCTCCCAGGGTACTTACCGGCATTTACCACTCTCTGTTGTTCTTTAGGTGGCACGACATTGCTAACATGTCCCACAACAAGTCCTTCTTTGCATTAGAGCTGACAAACAAAGAGGAGACCATTCAGTTTCAAACTGTGAGTGAGCACAAAGAATCTTCATGGGATGCTTTTCACAAAAGTTAGCAAGTTAGCATTTCTGAGTTCCCTTTTGTGTGTTGGGGTGGGGAGTGTGGCACTGACATAGAACCTCATAATTCTGTGTGATATAAAATCTTATGTTTTACATTTACAAAATGGCACTTGGCCAAAAGTGGGTTACTCATTAAATATTGTAAAGGAGTCTCTGTTTTCCTATTCTTTGATCCAAGTGACTTTTGAATTAAGTATAAAGAGTCGAAGTGGAGGAGAAAGTGAGCCTGGCCGCCATTGCTGTGAGCATCTGTGCAGTGCTTGCTATCGCTGTGTTAACAAGGGCGATGTCAAGACACAGATGTTCAGTTTGAAAAGCCTTAGTGTCGCTGGGCGGTGGTGGCGCACGCCTTTAATCCCAGCACTCGGGAGGCAGAGGCAGGCGGATCTCTGTGAGTTCCAGGCCAGACTGGACCGGCAGCCTCCAAAACAATACAGAGAAACCCTGTCTCGTAAAACCAAAAAAAAAAAAAAAAAAAAAAAAAAAGAAGAAGAAAAGCCTTAGTGTCATTTCCCAGGGATAAAAGTTGGTATTTGGTAAAAATGTGACGTTTTGGAACCAAGTGTTTTAAGATTCCAATCATTTAGAAACTGTTCAGACAGATTATTTTGTTTTCGTAATTAGATCCCAAGTTAAATACAGGGTTAGGAAAGGAAAGAGTGACGGCGGGTGGGAAATGAGGTAGACCCAATGTGTCAACGGTTATGTCTTGTTCTCGGGCTATTCTGCCTTAGACGTGTTTTCTCTACCACTCTGTTCCATTTGCCAGGAAGACATGGAAACAGCGAAGTACGTGTGGAGGCTGTGTGTTGCACGGCACAGATTTTACAGGCTAAACCAGTGTGACCTGTGAGTATCTCCTGCTGTGGGAATTGTAGAAAATAATTTGGAAATAGCATTTATGTATTTATTTTGTACATGTGTCAGGGGGCACATGTGTGGGGGTGAGGGGTGGGGTGGGGTCAGTTCTCTCCACTGTGTCGTTCAAGGGATTGAATTTAGCTCCTTGAGCTTGGCAGCAAGCTCCTTCACTTGCTGAGCCATCTCGTTGGCCCTGATTTCCAAGTGTTAATCTCAAGCTCTTTGTATTATCCAGAATGGCAAATTTTATCAAATGATAATTTTTTTCTGACGCTATAGTCCTTTGGCTTTAATTGAAATTATATTCCATTTTAGAATTGGGACATCTTCTAATAGCTATAATATGCCTCTAAGGTGTCTCTCGACTACTTTTTTTCTTTTTTGACAGGGTTTTACTAAGTAGCCCAGACTGGCTTTGAATTTGGGATTTTCCTGCCTCAGCCTCCTGGGTTGTGAGCATGGTTCACTATGTCTAACTTCTGTAGTATTAGAACCATTATAATCCTTGAAGGTTTAATAAAAAAAAGAAAGGAATTTTTTTCTTCCTTTTCTCTCTTTTCCTTCGTAGCACTGGGAATTGAACCCAAGACCCACTCCATGCTAGGCCAGCACCCTACCACTCAGCTATAGCCCCCAGTCTGGGAGTAGGATTCTTTTTGTTGTATTATTGCGACAGGATCTTACAATGGAGCCTTGGTGGGCCTGGGACTTGCTCTGTAGACCAAGATCTATCTGCTCGTCTATGCCTTCTGAGTGCTGGAATAAAAAGCCACCATGTCTGGCTTGGGAATAGTATTTTTTATAGTTTTTTAATCAATGTCTTGGTCGGCATTTTGACGGGAGACTTGTCCTTTAATATTTATGAGTTGTACAGAGAAAGAGTTCTTTCTGACGTGCTCATACATGCATATAAGGACCCTTGTTGACAGTCAGCCTCTCCCATCCCCATCCTGCTTATCCCTTTCCGTTATTTGCTTGAGACAGGGTTTGTACTCCCTGTGTAGCCCAGGTGGGCCTCCGACTTGCAGCAATCCTCCTGCTTCAGCCTCCCAGATGGTGGGATTGTTGGCCACCACTTGCAGCTCCTCTTTTTGCTGTCTCAGCCCTGCCCCACCACCCAGCACTGAATGAGAGAAAACACTCGATACTTGCCTTTGTGTGTCCCATTGATTTTGCCTGGCACAGTAGTGTCCGTTTCCAGCCACTTTCGTGTAAACGATTGATTGCAGCGTGACCACCTTTTCTGCTGTCCGCTCGCTCTGGGATTTGTGTATGAAAGTGTCAAGAGTCAGACGATCCAGGAATTCTGGATCTGGGAAACCCCCTTGGCTGGCCTGGCTACCCGAAGATGAGCGTTTGTGACATTATTTCTGCATATAATAATTATATCCAAATAACAAACAGAATCTATTGGGACGTAGTATTTTTATTTTGAAGCTTTTCATAAATTTAAGACCATTCGTAATAAGCCATCATCACCTCAGTTCATTTCTTTTCTTGAAAATAGTAGCCACAGCCATCTTGATCAAACCATTAAATGTAATGCCTTCAAGTAAACCCTATATTGGATTCTGGTTAATGCCTTTTATTTATTTTTTATTTTATTTTATTTTATTTTTTTGAGACAGGGTTTCTCTGTGGCTTTGGAGGCTGTACTGGAACTCTCTTGGTAGTCCAGGCTGGTCTCGAACTCACAGAGATCCGCCTGCCTCTGCCTCCCGAGTGCTGGGATTAAAGGCGTGCGCCACCAACGCCCGGTGGTTAATGCCTTTTTAAAGAGCCTATTTTGGCAGGTCATCATTTTATTGATTTTAAAATTCAGAGAGAAAAGCAATGAATATATGTGGGAATTGTTGTAGTCTTAGAAATTTAATTTTTGGGATATTGCCAAATGTGAGTAAGGCTACATAGATAGTATTAACTGCATACATTATTCTTGTATGGAGAATATTTGATTCTTTTTAGAACTACTATGTATGAGGAACTATTTTCCAAATTTTGTTTTTAGTTTCTACATATCCAAGAACTATTAGTATAATTGTTTAAGAGTCATTCTGTACAAAACAAATGTATTACATTGCATGTATTTGTTTCCTGGGTAAGCAAACTAAGCTTATGCTAGTAACTTTTCATGTTTTGATGGGTAAGAAAGCTGAAAATGAGGTGTTGGTAGATCTTGTTCTCGTGGTCCAACTGGGTAAGTGAGAGTATGACGGGGCAGTAAACAAAACTGCGGCTAAGTGGTCCAGCTGGCCCTTGGTTTGGAGATGGAACTGCTTCCGTAGGAAGAATTCTCTTTCTCCTCCAATGTCCGCCTCCCTCCTTTGGGTGCTTTTCTGTAGAACAGTGGTGTGGGATGGCTGTGATTCATCTCTCTTTGGCCCAGGTGACATTTACAGCGACAGGATCCAGTAATTCTCTTCCCACCCAGACAAGGCATTGGAGGTAACAGGATCGATCATCTTTCAATGTTAGAGTCTCCCATTGTTTTTATGTATAACATGAACAATGAGACCTTCTCTCGACATTGCTTCAGGAATGTATTAGGAACTAAATGAGATAATACTGTCAGTCAGATTAGAAGCATCTTCTAGTATCCCAAGTCCCAGAGTTGGGCTGGCAGCAATCAACCCCCCTGAGTTATATGAGGAAAAAAAGGAGGCACAAAACTTCAGGTTTAGTGGCTTTAGCAGCTATTTTTCTTCCTTCCGGGTGGGCTGTACCCTCTAGTCTGCAGAGCCAAGCTGCGGGGGAGGGCAAGAGCCTTCTCTAGGGAGTCAGCAGCATGCTGTGGCTGAGCGCAGGCGCAGTGAGGTGAGCTAGCTCTGTGGTTTAAGGCTGTAGGTGAACATAGCAGCCAGTGTCGTCCTCTGGTGATCAGAAGATCAACTGTTGGCTCCAGGGACTGGAAGAAGATGCAGCATACTCCTCCCCTTCCAGAAGACTGAAGGGGACTCGCTGGAGTCCCTCAGACCCTGGAAGGAGGACAGTGGAGAGAAGTTGTAGGGGATAAGAGGAAGTTGTCACAGGTCCCCAAGGTGGGGTGGATCTCCCTAATAAGGGTTGGGGACAGGGAGCTCTCCTGGAGTTGGAGTGAGGCAGCTTCCTTTTCTGTGGGGGTGCTTGGGTAGATGACTGTTAGTGGGGTCAGCCGTTAGCCATCAACATTGCCTGTTTCCTGGTATTATCGCTGCTTGCCCACAGTGACAAGTCGGGACAGGGATCCAGTGACTTTATGGTGGCCGGATTCGTACCTCTGGCCTACCGTGAAACAGGGGAGGTTTTGTTTTTCATCACCCTGTTAAGGAAAGCACAGGAGGAAAGTCATTGAGACAGATACCGTGAGGTATCTCCACATTCTAACACATGATCAAAGCTTGCTCTTTGCTAGCCTTGAGTAAACCAAAGGCTGTCTGAAAAGAAGCTCACACAGTACAAGGGAGACAACTCCAGCAGTCTTAATAGATTAATTTAGTGTGTGTGGGAGTACATTTGGAAGTTGGTTTTCTCCTGACGTCTTATGGGATCCAGGACTTGAACTCGGGTTGTTAGGTTTACCTGTGTGTGCTTTACCCACTGAGACATCTCACCTGAGAAATAGTCCCTGGATATTGACTTCTGTCCCCGTCCACTGTGCCCTTCATGTGCTCACACACAGTTGAGGGCTGCTTGTATGCAGGCATGGGCTGGGTACTGGCCGTACATAGGATTTTCCCTTTCCTCCGTGGAGTTTATGAACATCATCAGAAAAATGACTGTCAGAGACTCCACTCAGGCAGCCAGCAGACCTGCCCGTTCAAATGCTGGTTCTGTCACTTTTTTGCCCTGTGACCAAGTGCGATCTGCTTAATCTAAGTATCACTTTCCTCATTTGTAAAACTGACGACTGGACCTCCCTCATGCTGTCGTGCAGATTGCACGAGATAACCACATGCGGTCTGGCCAGTTTCGCAAAGCCTTTTCATTATCTTCTCCAGTGCACGCGTTCTAGCTATTGGTCGCAGGAGTGTTAGCTGCCTCACTTCCCAGTGTTACTTACCAGCCCAGAAAGCACCCCAAGCCGCTTCCTTCTCTTCTGAGAAAAGTTGGTGATGGCTGGCCCCTCCTTGCGCTGCACTTAGAAGAGCAATGGGAAAAAAGAGGCAGACGGTTAGAACAAGCCAGCGGCAAGATTGCCCAGGTCAGACTGTTCAGTGGGCGCATGTGGTAGCTTTTGTCTCCTTTTCAGCAGAGCTGGTTTCTGCTTCCGCTTTCCCACTGGATGCTGTCAGCAAGATGCCAGTGGGTAAGAATGGCTGCCTCTGTTCCTGAGCCCCGTGTCACTGGCTTCTGTACTTCACACGCTGAAGATGTATTCTTGCCCGGGCTGTCCAGCTGTGAAGATGTCATTAGGCCTTTGTTGATAAGTGTGCTCCTTCTCCCCACTTTGAAATTTATGCCGCTTTTTTTTAAGGGGGGATTGGCTGTTTCAAATGAGGGTTTCTTTGTAGTAGCCTTGGCTGTCTTGGAGACAGCTCTGTAGATCAGGCTAGCCTCCAAAGATCCACATGCCTCTGCCTCTCAAGTGCTGGGACTAAAGGCGTGCGCCACCAGACCCAGCTTTGACGCTTTTAAAAGCCCAATTCATCTAGATGGTGAGCCATAGAGAGACTGAACTTGCCTAGGCCCAACCATGGCAAGTGCCCACAGGCAAAGTAAGTTTCAAAGCACCAAAAAATCAAGGTCTTATGCATATTTAAGGGACACTCTAGAAAAAACATATGCACCCTGCAGGCTTGAATACTTGGCAGGATATTGTAAAGATATTGGAAAGATGTGTCTTTTGGAAAATAGACAGCTACACAATAAAGCCCTAAAGTTCACTGCCAAGAAAAGAAAGGAAAAGGAAAGATATGTGTATTGTTCTCCAGCAACCTGAATACTTCCCAGACATAGGAAAGGAAGTTGTTTAAAGAAATTGTCTACTCAGGCAGATCTCTGTGAGTTTGAAGCCAGGACAGGCTCCAAAGCTACACAGAGAAACCTTGTCTCAAAAAACAAAAACAACAACAAAAGAAATTGCCTAGTAAGTGCATAGTAATCACCTGTCATAAAGAGCCTAATGTCCAATAGTTTTCTCTATTTTAAAGGTCCTGTAAAAATAAAGTCATATTCAGGGTGTAATATAGATGCTAAGAATAATGCTAGTATAGAAGAAAAGAGGCGGCCTTCTGGCAATTTGCTGAATCAGGACACTAATTTTGTTTACTTTGTGAAGACAGAGTTTTCGTAACGGTCTTAGGGCCAATGCCATAGAATGTGTTAATAGTTGTGTGTCACACAAGCTCTTGGTAAACTACAACGTCCTTGACAAAATCATGGGCATTATCACCATTAGCAAGAATCTAATGCACATGTCCACGCCATACCCACTCACACTTAAGTAAAACAAATGGAAAGAAAGAGAACTAAGTGTATATTTGTTTGTGTGCGCTAGTGTGTGTGCGCTAGTGTGTGTGTGTGTGTGTGTGTGTGTGTGTGTGTGTATGTGTTTAAACAAAGAGAAGCGTGTGCTTGTTTTGTTCTGGGGAAGCTGTGAAGTCCTACATTAGGTATTGACAACTCTCTTTTCTGTAATTTATGGCATGTTTGACCTTTGTCATTTGCCTTAGGATATTTCTCATTTTACCTGTCTGTATCTCTTTCTGTTAGTATTATTTTGTGACAGTGTCTCCCTCTGTCTGTATCCTAGCTAGCCTGTAATTCAGATGTCATCCAGGCTTGCCTCAAACACATAGCCATGCTCAAACTCCAGCATGCATGCCTTAGCCTCTTGCATGCTGGAGTTACACACTGGCTTCCCTCCTAAAGCTGGCTTATTGTTGTAGACTAGGAAGCAGTGCGTGCTGGGCTCACAGTTGTCTTCTCCCACAGGCAAACTCAGACTGCCACCTTGAACCCAGTCAGGAGGGGCTCATCTTCCAGGATGTCTCTGGTAAGAGAAGGAACATGGTCACCTCTTCTCTCTTAGTGATGGCACTTCAATTGCAATATGCTTTGGGCAGTATCCAAAGAAATAGCGACTTCTATGAGTTCAACTTAATATTTATTGTACTTGTTCAAATATTAGATACAACCAAATATTATGACTTTTTTTAACTGGTTAGCCTGAAATCTTAAGCGTATTATTTAATTTACTTGATGACTTTGTCTTACAGAGTTTGTAGTACAAAAGAGCCTTTTCATTGATGAGTTTAGACAAGGAGATTTGTATCCATTCCTTCTCATTCATAACTTCCTGGATGCAGACTTCCTTGTGCTGTCTCGTATCCTCGGTGTCAGTGCCTAAGGCTTGACTTTGTCACGTGGGATGCATTGAAAATGACAGATATGTTAAGGCCTCCTTCATTTTTGTAGTTATTTTTCATTTATAATACATGTAACTCCTGTAAAAGGTCTTTTTAGTGAGGAGAAAGAGTCCAGCAAAGAATGACTTCACCTTCCTGACATGGGCAATGTGTTTTAACTCTATGTCCAACTTTCCATTTCTTAGCCTAAACCCCAGCCCTATGCGATGCCTCCCCCGCCCCAGCTGCATTATAACGGACATTATTCAGAGCCGTTTACTTCCTCCCAAGGTAAAGTATACGAGTCTGCAACGCCGTGCGCAGCTACAGCTATGAATAACTCCGTGAAGACATAGAGACCTTGAAGTCTGCATGCTCTCTTGTTGCAGTTGTACCCCAACTGTCCTGATTATAGCCATCCCGGAACCCCAGAAGAAGCCGTTGCATTCGGGTTCTTTTGTGAACGTGCGTTGCTCAGCTGACCTCAGATGTGGCCACTGGCAACTCCCTAAGCTGGTTCCTGAGTCCTGGAAGCCTCCCCCATTAGTCTTCTTTAGGCCAGGCTTCCCTGAAGTTTGTGATTTTCCAGCCTTGGCCTCCAAGTGATGTATTATAGGCCTGTACCACCACATCAGGCAACCACAAGAGACACCCAGACAAGTTCTGTTTTCTCCCTGCCTGAAACATCTGACTGTAATGCTATAAGGGCTTGTCACTGCCACTCTAGATGTGTGTGCACAGCAGTGCCTCCCCGCTGGATCTCAGCCACCTGTGTACCATTTGTCTGTAAGCTCTAACCACCGAAGGCCCGAGGGGTGGATGAGCAGGTCCGTGTAAAGAGGCTTGGACCCTAGTTGTGGAAATAAGGCCTTTGCTCATCATCTGACCACAGTTACGTTGCTAAGAGAACACGCATTAGCATTCTGTTCATCATGTTGGGGGCACTGAGAAGAGCTTTCTGGATCTAGTGGGATGGCTGAACATCACCAGTTCCAGGCTGGTCTGTGCCCTGGGTCTGCCTCTCTGGCTGGTGAGTGCTGTGGCACCGGAAGGCGAAGGGGCCGTTTGAAAGTGGGGTCTGCTGCCCACTCTAAGGGCACGGGTCTGAAGGGACAGGAAGAAGGCGTGTCGACTGCCCTTCTAGTTGTGGCCTTCCATGCCAAGTTCAGGATGTCCCCACAGTGAGGAAGGCAATAGCAGTGGTGTGGAGTCCAATGTCCTCCGGGACTGTCCCATTCCTGTCCCTCTTCTGTGCCCATCTTCACTGTAGCCCCTCCAGCCCTGGGGACGAGACTTCTGCCTTCTGTCTCTGTGATGTTTGATCTAGGACGACCCTGCCACTCTTTCCTCTCTTCAGACAATGGTTTCCCTTCTTGACTGCCCTCCGTCTCAGAGTGATGTCTCTGTGTTCCATCCCATTGGTTCCCTCTTAATCCCTCTCAGAGGTTTCCACACCCTGGGTCGTCCTCCTGTTAGTATTAGGTGGTGTCACAAAGACCTGTCTGGAATTTTCCTCCCCTGAGGGGGCTTCCACAGCAGCTCCTTCATGTGGATTTCCTCTAAGGGTGACTCAGAGTCTCATTTCCCACCCTGTCTTCATCCCCGTGTCCCACCCATGCCCCATGCCCCGCTGTCTGACAGGTGGGAACCCTGCACCGAGGCTCTCTAGCCACTAGTAGTCTCTTAGGAACTGGTGTCAACTATCAGGGCTTGCTGGGAATTGAATATTAAACTTGAACTCATTGCTTTACCCTGCAAGTCTGTTTGTTTTTACAGTCCTCTGTTATGATGAAGCCACTCTCTGGTTATGTGGATGTACTTTTACCCGGTCAGTTAAATAGCCATGACATCCTACGCTATCTTTTCCATATCCCCTTCTCTCTGTCCCCTTGCTCCCGCTCCAACATAGGTCCTTGTCCTTTTGTACCTTTCATCAGCAGTTGCTCCCGTGAGCTGTGTCTTTGGTCTTTTACACTCCCCAGGTGACCTGACAGAAAGCTGCCAGCTAACCTCCCTGGTACACATGACCATCCCTTGTCTGCAGGTCCGTGCTCCTGACACCCCCCTTAGCCGGCCCGTCTCATCTGGCTTCCTGCTGGTAGCTTGCTTCTCTCTAGCTTGTTGTATCTGAGTGGGCCCTGGCTTTGCCCTCTTCACTGCCACCCACACACCCTTATCCCAGCCACCTTCCAGGTCACATGCTGCTGTTCAGCCTGGATGGTCTGGTTCTGCTGTGCTAACAACATTTAAAACCATTGGAGGCTTTACCTCTCCACCAGAGTCCCTGCCCATTGAGTCCTGGCAGGTGGGCTCTGTTCCATGTCAGCCTGTATCAGGGTCTCAGACTGGAGGAGCCTTTTCTCTCTGTAATGGTGTAGGCCAAGGCACTGGGGGGATGGGAGGAGGAGTCCTCAGAAACTGGCTCTTAACTTTCTGATCACTTTCTCCTTCCTGTTACGAGTCACAGGTATGTGCTTGGCACCATGGGATGGAGAGGTATAGTCCTGTGTGCTCTTAGAGAGCCTGGAGGCAGAGACACTAGGTAGGTAGGTGTCACACTGGTCTAGACAACCTGGGTCTAGAGATTCAGCAATGGCTGAGTGTTCTGCAGCTGGAGAAGAACAGGATGAGGCAGTGGAGTGCAGCAGGAGGGGAGAGGTTATGGGCCTGGCTTCCTCAGAGCTGTGTGCGCCCCAAAATGCAGTGCGCCCAGCAGGCAATCAGACACCATACCACCACGGGCCTTCTGAATTACCCAAACAATGCCTTCTGCTGTTTTTTTTTTTTTTCACTTTTTAAAAAAAATTATTTCATTTTACATTCCAATCACTGTTCTCCCTCCTCTCCCTCCGCCCACCTCCTCCTGGCTTCTCCCTCTCACCTCCTCCGCAGCCCACCCCCAGTTCACTCCTCCTCACAGATAAGGGCTCTGTGAGGAGTCAGCACAGTCTGGCACAATAGGTTGGGGCAGGGCCAGGCCCCTCTCCCATGCATCCTGAGCATGGCATCCCAGCATAGGGAATGGGCTTCAACAAGCTAGCTCATGTACCAGGTTTGTATTGTGGTCTTACTGCTAGGGGCCCCTCTGATAGTCCAAGCTTCACAACTGTCTCCCACATACGGAGGGCCTAGTTCAGTCCCCTGGAGTCTCCATAGCTGTTGGTCTAGAGTTCATGAGTTTCCAAGAAGCTCAGTTCAGCTGTCTCTGTAGATTTCTCCATCATGATCTTGACCTCCACCCCTTGCTCATACATTCCCTCCTCCCTCACTTCAACTGGGTTCCTGGAGCTAGGCCTGGTTCTTGGTTGTGTGTCTCTGTGTCTGGTTCCATCAATTACTAGATGAAGGCTCTATGATGATAGTTGGGGTGTTGGGGCTCATAGGTAGTTCAGGTGAGCTGAAGGTCCAGTGGAGGAAAGATGGCCTCTTCTAGCCCAGGCGGGCACACCAGCACTGCGAGATTAGTAGCCTGAGCCTACAGCCCTGGATCCACAGCTTGCTCAACTGCAGGCTTGGTTGGGCAATGACAGATACCTTAGCCTGGTTCTTCTTGGCTTCTGGGCCTTTGGTGGAGTTACAACTCCAGTGCCCCTTCCTGTTGGCTAGGAAAACTCTGAGCCTACTGTACTGGCCCTTGTGTCGTGGATTTGTTTTTTCATCAAAGAAGAATCTATGCAAACAACCTAAAATTCCAATTAAGGAAATGTTCACAGATAGTTGGTACCTGCCCTAGCTTAGCATCTCAGGGTTGTAGTCCTACCCACTGTGGCTCAGGGCGTCCATAGTATCTCTCCTTTGAGTTCCAGCATTCCAGAAAACCCGCTTCTTGTCTAAGTAAAGCATATGTTTTTAACTTTCAGAAAAAAGATTACTTTGTCATATGATTATACTCTCAATATTTGACTTAGAGTCGACCAGATCCTAAGTACCTTGCTTTCAGTAGGTCGACCTACCTCATCCTATAGGTGAGCTTTAAGTGAGCAGACCTACCTCATCCTATAGGTGAGCTTTAAGTGGGCAGACATACCTCATCCTATAGGTGAGCTTTAAGTGGGCAGACCTACCTCATCCTATAGGTAAGCTTTAAGTGGGCAGACCTACCTCATCCTATAGGTGAGCTTTAAGTGGGTAGACCTACCTCATCTTATAGGTGAGCTTTAAGTGGGCAGACATACCTCATCCTATAGGTGAGCTTTAAGTGGGCAGACCTACCTCATCCTATAGGTAAGCTTTAAGTGGGCAGACCTACCTCATCCTATAGGTGAGCTTTAAGTGGGTAGACCTACCTCATCTTATAGGTGAGCTTTAAGTGGGCAGACCTACCTTATCCTGTAGGTGAGCTTTAAGTGGGCAGACCTACCTTATCCTGTAGGAGAGCTTTAAGTGGGCAGACCTACCTCATCCTGTAGGAGAGCTTTAAGTGGGCAGACCTACCCATCCTGTAGGTGAGGAAGCTGCAGCTCCCAGGGCAACTTAGTGTGACTAAAGATGTGTCATTTTAGCAAGAAAATTTACAAGCTCTTTCGGGGCCTATCTCAGTATTTGACTGGAGTAATGAGTCCAACTTAATACATTTTCAGAATCTTTTAAAACTTTTTTCTTTCCTCAGATAACATCTTTGTGCCCAACAAGAATGGATTCTATTGTCACTCCCAGACAAGTCTGGACAGAACCCAAATGGACCTCAGCGGCCGCATCCGCAACGGCAGCGTCTACAGTGCACACAGCACGAACTCCTTAAATACCCCCCAGCCCTACTTGCAGCCCTCCCCAATGTCTTCCAACCCAAGTATTACTGGCAGTGATGTCATGAGAGCTGACTACATCCCGTCGCATCGGCACAGCGCCCTGATCCCCCCGTCTTACCGCCCCACCCCCGACTATGAGACCGTGATGAAGCAGCTCAACAGAGGCCTGGTGCATGCAGGCAGGCACAGCCACTCGCTGAGGAACCTCAACATCGGCAGTTCCTACGCATACAGCAGGCCGGATGCCTTGGTCTACAGCCAGCCTGAGATCCGGGAGCATGCGCACCTTACCTCTCCCCAGTCGGCTCACTACCCGTTTAACCTGAACTACAGTTTCCACAGTCAGTCTCCGTACCCCTACCCTGCCGAGAGGCGCCCCGTGGTGGGTGCTGTCAGTGTGCCTGAGCTGACAAATGCGCAGCTCCAGGCCCACGACTACCCAGCTCCAAACATTATGAGAACCCAGGTATACCGGCCACCCCCGCCGTACCCATACCCGAGGCCGGCCAACAGCACCCCAGACCTGTCCCGTCACCTCTACATCAGCAGCAGCAACCCGGATCTCATCACCAGGCGCGTCCACCACTCGGTGCAGACCTTCCAGGAGGACAGCCTGCCCGTGGCGCACTCTCTGCAGGAGGTCAGCGAGCCGCTCACAGCAGCTCGGCATGCCCATCTGCAGAAGAGGAACAGTATTGAAATTGCGGGCCTCACACATGGCTTCGAAGGCCTGAGGCTCAAGGAGAGGACCATGTCGGCCTCAGCGGCAGACGTGGCTCCGCGGACTTTCTCAGCCGGCTCCCAGTCCAGTGTCTTCTCTGACAGAACAAAGCAAGAGGAGGGTGAAGAACAGGAGAGCGACAGATACAGCCACAAGAAGTCCCTTTCTGATGCCACCATGCTGATACACAGCAGCGAGGAGGAAGAGGACTTGGACGAGGACAGCGGCAGAGCACACGCTGTCTCAGCTGTGTCCGAGCCCCGCCTGACCGCCACCTACTCTCAGGAGCAACAGCTAAGCTACCCCTGTGCTTCCGTGACCACAGTTGCCGGCCCCCTGCATATCCTTGAGCCCAAGTCCCATTTTACGGAGCCCGAGAAGAGGGTGAAGGACATCAGCCCTGTCCACCTGGTGGTGGAGACCCATCGGCCCCGGAGAGATGGGCTGCTGACCCCCTCCATGTCCGAGTCTGACCTCACCACTTCAGGGAGGTACCGAGTGAGGAGGGACTCTCTCAAGAAAAGGCCAGTGTCAGATCTCCTCTCGGGGAAGAAGAACATCGTGGAAGGACTTCCACCACTCGGGGTAAGCTGGTGTAGGAGCAGAGGTGCCTCAGACATGGAGGACAGGCCTTCATGTGTGTTTTCAACCTTGAGCTACTCTGTCTGCTCTTCCCCGGGTACCGACGGTTCTCAGCTCTTTGATTTTTCTCTTAACTGTCAGCTTGACCTCGCTCTGATTTTTGCCTTGTGTGGGGCATGTGTGGGTTTATGTGGACTGAGGAGGGTGGAAGTGGTCTTGCTAGAGTAAGCAGGGGCAGAGAAAAGGCCTACGGAAGTGGGAGGGAGGAGTCCACAAGCTGTGTTTATAAAGTGTTGAGGGAAAGGGGGCAGCTCATTACTCCAGCCAAGATTGCTTTGCTAACCACCCATTAAAATACTGTGGGGTGACAAGGCACCCCAGAACAGCATCTGTTCTTTTTGTTCAAGTGATGTCCTGGGAGAGGCATCTGAGGCTATGTCCCTAAGTCTGTGTAGTTGTCAAGGTTCGAGGCTGGATCCAGAGTGACTGTCTTGGCCATGGCCTCCGTGGGCTGGACTCTGGACTCAGGAAAGCCGGTCTCTTTACGAGGGCATTCAAAAGACGGCCCTTGTAGACCTGGCAGCTCTTCGCTCCTCAGTCTAATAAGCGTGAGAAGCACGTTGTTCGCATTTAAAACAATGTATAAGAGGCCAGTGCTGTTCTCTGTAGCTGTCTTTTTCAGAACGTTTACCACGTGTAGAGATTTCATCTTTGCTGCGCTCAGTTTATAATGAGCCATTGTGATTAGTCTGTTTCACAGATGAAGAAGCTGACTCGGAAATATTAAGTAGCTTTCCCAAGGTCATGCAGCTCGTGAGCAGCTGGTCTGGAATCTTCAGCTTATCTTGTCTATTCCAGCCCGCTCTGCTCCACCGTGTTCTGTGTCCGGGGATACTCTATATAGTATTTTACTGAGTAGTAATCATCTGCCACAGCCTGGCTACCCTGTGCTGAGTGAGTTTTGAACTGTCAGCCTTTGACTAAGCATTTCTGGTCCCGTGGGGAAGTGCATCTGCTCGTAGTCACCATGCCGCGTTGCTCAGGGATGCACCTCTGTGTGGCCTTCACCTCCTAGTCCCTGGTCTGCACTGGAACCACGTCAAAGGGATGCGTGCGTTTATTTGACCCCTGTGTCAGCCAAGGTTCTCCTCGCCCATCTCTGTTAGGACGACCCAGAGATTGAGGAGCTACTGCAAGCGTCCTTCTGGCCTTGTGTGTGAGGGTCTCAAAGTGACTCAGGCCGCCGGGCAGGAAACAGCCTAAGGAAGAGCACAGACTTAAGGGTGGGTGTTCACTTAGCTAAAGGGTAGAATTTGAAGTTCAGCTTTATTTTTTCCTGAATGTACAAAGGCCAGTGCTCAAGTGAACCATGGTAGAGGGTACAGGCTGAGCAGTGTTAGGGCAGAGATAGTGTGGGGATTTCCACAGTCACTGCCTGAGTTCCCAAGCCAGCTTGTTGGGGCTTTCCATGACAATGCAGTAAGGACTGCCCACCGTTTTTACGTGGAGCACAAGTACTCCAAATGACACTTGCATTAAGAACATTCTCTGACCTGCCGAGAGCTGAAGAGCCCAAACCCCTCCAAAACCTCTGACCTCTGCAGGGTACATAGTTAGCCGTCATCCTCTGTCACTGATCAACAAACCAAGGTGAGAGAAGTTTAGCAAGTTCCGCTTACACTGAGGGCTTTGATCTAGTTGCTTCTCTTAAAACACAAATCTTCTTTCTCATTATCGTTGGAGACTTTTTTAGTGAAGTTGTAACAATTGCACTGTCTTTTAGCTGCTTCCTTTTTGCACAGGGATTTTACCTGAGGGCTGCATGGAGGCTGTGGGCAAGAGGAAACATGCAGGTCCTAGCCGTGAACTGCCTGGTCTGAGTGTAGGCCCTGCTGTGCATTGTAGTTCGTCAGTGGGCAGCTGAACTCCAGCTTCCATCTCCAGAACCAGGACAGCCATTTCCTCTCCGTCCATCGAGGTCTCGCTGCTGTTAGGCGTGGAAATCTACCTTCTTCAGTAAATGCTTCCATGTAACCGGTTTTAATGAGAGATTTTCTTATTGTTTGACACTGATTCCTTTATAAAAGTGGCCGCCAGTGACCTTGAACAAACTGTTTAGTCCCTCCATGATCCAGTTTTCTCATTTGTAAATGAGATGACCTCAGAGTTCCTGGGGGACTAAAATAACCCTTCAAAACATCAAAAGTGCTCCGTCAATATTTACTTGTGGCTGTGATGTTGCATCACAAGTTTAGTTTCCCAACTTCCCACAAACTGAGAAGGCTAACCCCCTGCTACCGCCTCTGACCCCTTCAAGGTGACATAACATGATCCTGTCACTGTCAGCAGACAACACTAAATCGAGCTAAAGTTAAAAAACAAAACAAAAAAACATCGAGTAAATAGCAGACAGCAAGGACCCATTTAGAATTCCCCGCCCATGGCCTCCACCTCCAGGAACTAGATTGTTATCTCCAAGGCAGACTGGTTTGGGTGCTCCCACATCCACGTAAAGATTCTCTCTTCGATGCATGCTTTAGGCCTGTACAGTGTGGTTCTCATCCAAGAAGCCCTGCAGATTGGAAAGCCATGGGCCTGGTAAGGAATATTGCCCCTGCCTGGAGTCACCTTCATCTGGCTTGTCAGTGGGGGGGCGTTTGGATTTCAGGCAGAGGTCACTGAGTCAGCCAGCACTGGCTAACCGATCGATCGATGAGGTTTTAGGAATGGTGTGAGTCAGATGACATCCTTAGGCAGTCGGGAAGTGGCTGTGACAGTGTCTGCACTGTGGAAACGGCCAGGGAAGGTAGAACCTTTGAGGGCCGGTTGTCAAACACGGCAGCACACCACTGTTTCCTGCAGACTAGATTCAGGACATTTGAGTCTCTGGGTCAGTCTATGTTGAGCTGTCCCCGTGTGCTCCCTTTCTGTTTTTCTGTGTAGGTGAGGTTTAGAGGGCAAAAGTGACTTATCTGAAGGATGTTAGTTAATTACAGACCGGGTTTTAACCCAGGATTCTCCCCATTCTAAGTCTGATTTGCATTATGTGGGAAGCTCAAGCAATATGAACTCTGAAGTTAAAAAATAGTCTATGGGCTGGACAGATGGCTCATGGGGTAAGACTGCTTGCTGTGCAATCAAGGGGAGCAGAGTTCAAATCCCCAGCACCCATGTGGGAACTAGTCATGGCTGTGGGTGCCTTAACGCCAGCACTGTGGTGGAGATGGGTAGAACCCAGTAGATCTCCGGCAGTCAGACTGGGTTCAGAGGGAAAGACTGTCTCATAGGGATGGAATGGTAGAGGAGACACCCAATGCCATGTTCTGGTCTCCACATATATGTCCGCGTCACACATATTCTTCAGTTATAGTATAGCATTTTCTTCCTCACCAAAATGTCTGCTCTTTGTTCCTGCTCTGTGGTTTCAATCTTGGTGTCATGGCATTTTTAGGCTGATAAAGGTGGAAAGGGCTGGTTTCCTTATAAGAACCTGGGAAACCATTTCTTTGAGTCCTGGGACTCTTTGTAACTCTACAGAATGACTGAGGAGACATGTTCTCAGGTTTACGTCCTGGAGAGAGGAAAGTCACCAGGCTTGAGAACTTTTCATAGGACAGTGTTCCATTGATGCTTCCCTTCCACTCTGGCTTTCTCTAGAGTCTTCAGCTGTGTTTATTTCATGATTTAGAAAGGTGGCCATTTTGGGACAGCCCAGGTCACACTGTTCTTCAAGACTGTAGAGTGGAATATGTATTGAAAGCAATTCACATTTCTTTCCTTCTTTCCCTCCCTCCCTCCCTCCCTCCCTCCCTGCCTCCCTCCCTCCCTCCCTCTCTACCTTCTTTCCTTCCTTCCAGAATGATCTAAGTTTTTGTTTGTTTAAAAAATAGTAAAGGCTGCCAGGCATGGTGGTGCATGCATTTTATCTCAGCACTCAGGAGGCAGAGACCAGGGGATGAATAGCTAGCTGTGAGTTTGAGACCAGCCTGGTATGTATAGGGAGTTCCAGGCCAGCTAAGGCTACATAGTGAGACCCTGCCTCAAAATAAGAAAAGAGAAAAGGCTGTGCCGAGCCACTGATAACTTGTTTTTCTGTTTTGTGTGGTGTCACATTTTGAAGTTGGGTAGTTCTGTGAGAATGTTGCCTGCCTCCAGCCTCACCTTTCATTGCAACAGAGTCTTGTAACCAATTGGAGTGAAAGCCTTCTATCTGGAGGCCTTATCAGAGCTCCGGCCTTGAAAGGAATGTCTTCTTCCTGAAGCCTGTTAAGCAGACGTGTGGGAAGGAGTCACTCTCCTTGGGTGCTAGCAGGCAGAGCTTGCTTCCTCTTTAGCTCCGTTGACATTGCCTCTGGAAGGGTCTCTATATGTGTCTAAATATTTTCTTACAGGGAATGAAGAAGACTCGAGCAGATGCAAAAAAGATCGGTCCCCTTAAGCTGGCTGCCCTCAATGGACTCTCCCTGTCCCGACTGCCTCTGCCTGATGAAGGGAAGGAAGTGCCCACCAGGGCAACGAATGATGAGAGGGTGAGTGTGCCCGAGCTCTCTGCTTTCTCGGAGGCAACTCCAAAGTTCCCCCATGAAATGTTGGTGCATTTTCTGACCTAATTTAATAGTCATAAATGGATGTTAGGGAATCTTACTATCCGGGTCACAGCTGGAGCAAACAATGTATTAAGTCATTTCAGGCTCCAATGTTGTGAAAGTTCTTGATTGTTTTATTTCTTCAGAGTAAGAACATGTGTAAATGGATATATAGAAAAGAGAGCAGACATTTTGTTATATTGGACATTCATCTTTTTAAATTAAAATGAAATAAATACTGAATTGAGATTTTATTGTTTTAAAATGAGACAGGTGTGCATTTCTTTGTACCTGCATCTGAAGGTGCCTCTCCGGACTTACTGCTGCTCTCAGTATCTTTTTTGTTTGTTTTGTTTTGTTTTGTTTTTCGAGACAGGGTTTCTCTGTATTGTTTAGGAGCCTGTCCTGGAACTCGCTTGGTAGACCAGGCTTGGTCTCGAACTCACAGAGATCCGCCTGCCTCTGCCTCTCGAGTGCTGGGATTAAAGGCATGCATCACCAACGCCCAGCTCTCAGTATCTTATATACATCTGTTGTAAAGAGCATTTGATTTTCCTGTGCTAGGAAAATTCTATTTCTTAGAGATCACAAAGCTGACCATAGGTTTAGAACTCAAGCTTGACAAACTGCCTTAGGCTCACTTTCAGCTTCAAACTGAATTTTGCATTCTACATCTTGCCAACAACATTCTGTCTTTTTGTTCTAATTTTCGTGACTTGTAAACATTTTGGTTGAGTTTCATGTAGAATCTTTCATATTTGAAAACGATAGACCTTGAAGCAGAAGACAAGATTTCATAAGTACACTCAGCTATGCTAAGTGACGTTTACTCATCACACGGGTCCTGTTTTATAGTGTAAGATTCTGGAACAGCGCTTAGAGCAAGGAATGGTCTTCACCGAATATGAAAGGATTCTTAAAAAACGGCTAGTTGATGGGGAGTGCTCAACAGCCAGGCTCCCTGAAAATGCAGAAAGAAATCGATTCCAAGACGTGCTTCCCTATGATGATGCGAGAGTAGAGTTGGTACCAACCAAGGAGAACAACACTGGCTACATCAACGCGTCACATATTAAGGTGAGAGGAGCATCCCGGGCTGCATCACCAGCACAGGGGCCCCGGGCTGACTTGTAGGATGCTAAGATTTATGCTGGGGTCTATATTGTGAAAGCATCCTGCTTGGAGTCAATTGTGACAATTATGCTATAGGCTGGAGAATCTAGACACATCCACTCTCCGTGTGGGAGCTGCTCTGCATCCATACTGTTGCCAGGATTTGGGGCATTCCATTTGTCTGCCAGTAGAACCTTGTCCTGAATCTGAAGACTCTTTGGGGGCTTGTCAATTCTCACAGGAGCTGAATCTGAATCACTGGCTTTCCCCCGTCACATGCTGTGTGCCTCGTATGTAATGAATGTGCCTAGTTTCCTTTTCGTGTGCTCCCTTTCCCCAGCGATGGCAATCAAGCGCAGGTCATGGGGCTCAGCAAACGCTGGAGCAGGGACTTTGGAGGATGCTCACAGAAGCTTTTGCTTAGGAGGACGCCACCTGTCGTGTCTTCCTTGGGATGTCTAGTGTCACTCTGTTCTTTAAAGAAGCACTCCCCAGAACAGTCTGATGCTGTTGAACTGGGTGATGATGTCACGCTTGCCACAGTGGGAGGCGGCAGCACAGAGCACCCCTCTCGTGCCAGCTAACGGGGATTCTCTACTGCAGAAAGGAGAACGCCCCTTACGGGACTGAGTTGTGCCTGTAGTCGGGTGTGCACTTTTCTTTCCCAGTTTCTTCAGCTTGCAAGCCTTATTTGATAGCGATCTGACCTCCAAGGATTTGCGAAGACTTGGCAACCATGCGTTTGCTTAATGGCTTTTGTTATTTAGTTAGTTAGTTTTGGTTTTGGACACAGGGTCTCACTACATCTCCTTGGCTGTTTATATAGCAAAGGTGGCCTCAATATCATACAGAGTAGCCTCTGCCTCCCAGGTGCTGGGATTAAAGGCATGTTTAATGGTTTTGGGGAATCAATGCATGTACTGCCTTGCTTTTTATATGGGTATCATGTGTTTAGAAACCAAACATATCTTTGCAGTAACTCATCCTGTCTCTTATGACTGGATGGGTAAAAATGGAATGGCATTGTGATTTTTTTGTAGTGGTGTTTCAGAATCTTCAACTACAACTTGAGGAGTCATGGAAAGGATATGAATGTCAGAATTGGGCAGATTGGGTCAACTCCTAGATCTCTCACCAGTTGTGGGACCTCCACTTATTTACCCAACTGATATGATAACCTGTGGCCAGCCACATGCTGCTGCTGACAGGGAGCCCAGTGAGACGGCTCAGAATTGGTGCTGAGGCCTGGTAGCCTTGGAGGGAGGGTATGTGGAACAGGACTTGGCACAGGCTCAAAGATTTAATGGGCACTCAGGAAGAAATGGTTGTCAGCAGTTACTGGTAGAACATAGTTTAGCCCCGGTTTCTTGCCTGTAGAGCCAGTGACTCCTTGTTATGTTAGCGCTGGAGGGCATTGAATGAAAACGTGGCCTTATGGAGCGAGATCTTGACACGGTTCAGAATGGAGACCATTCTCAATGGAAGATAGTTCTTTTCTCAGGGAAATCTGGCATTAGCATAGTCTTTGATTTACTTGCCAATAGTTCTCCAAGCTTATTTAATATTTCATCATGGCAAATTGTTTGTGATTTGGGATGCTGTGATGTTGGTGTTAGCATCACAGAAGGAGGAGACATTTACTTAGTACTTGTTACGTGCCAGACATTGTATATATTGGCTGTCCTCACAACCCTATGGGTTGGGCAATTATTTTATTTTGTAGATAAAAACTGAAGTATTGGTGGTGAGCAGATTGTGCCAAGTCACATGGATGCCATACAAACTCATGGTACATATATTTAAAAAGATGTCAGTTGTCCTTCTTTTGCTGAATAGCCCAGTGTTACCATGAACACACCAACAGCTATGCATGTATATGCCATGAACACACTAAGCTTTTAACCTTCTCTATTGTAGGTCTCTGTCAGTGGAATTGAATGGGATTATATTGCCACACAGGGGCCATTACAAAATACCTGCCAGGACTTTTGGCAGATGGTGTGGGAACAGGGAATCTCAATCATAGCAATGGTGACAGCGGAAGAGGTAAGTGCTCATTCCTCTCAGTTGATTTTTTTCCCCCGAGACTCCAAAGAACTGTTAATGTTAGCCACCCGGAGTGTTGACCTTTCTAGAAAAGCAGGGTGAGATGGTGGCCTGCATGAAGGCTTGAGTGAAGAACGGCCCTGGCTGGCTCTTGTACTGCTACTGAATTAATTATGCCTGCCTTTAACAGGAGGGTGGCAGGGAGAAGAGCTTCAGGTATTGGCCAAGGCTTGGTTCAAGGCACAACACCGTCACCTATGGAAGGTTTAAGATCACAACTCGCTTCCGCACGGACTCGGGCTGCTATGCCACTACAGGCTTGAAGATGAAGCACCTGCTCACAGGGCAGGAGAGGACAGTTTGGCATCTCCAGTATACAGACTGGCCCGAGCATGGCTGTCCTGAAGACCTCAAGGGATTTTTATGTAAGTATCTGTTTATAGGCAGCTTTCTTTGTCTTACGTTTCTAAAATAGTCCCTCTCTGATGTCCCAGACCTTTGGACTTGTTTTAAACTGAGGGGCCTTAACACAAGATGAGTTTATAGGTGTGTGTGTGTGTGTGTGTGTGTGTGTGTGTGTGTGTGTGTGTGTGTGTGTCCATGTGCCACATCGCGTGTGGAGGTTAGAGTTTGTTCTCTCTTCCCACCATGTTCCTCCTGGGGATTGAACTCAGGTCATCAGTCTTGGTGAGTGCCCTTACGCACATTGCCATTTTGCCAGCCTAGTCAGTCATGAGTAGAATGTCACGGCTGACTCACACGCCTCCTCCATCTAGTTTGGGCTGAGACACCACTTGCCTGCAGTCACCAGAGTTGGCTCTGGTCCCTTGGTACCCAGTGTTCCTTATCTGCAGTCTTCTCGGTGGGGAAAATTAAGAGATGGTTTTTGGCTTTATAGCTGTTGTCTCAGTACTTTTGTGTTTTACGGATGTTTTCACAGCATACCTTGAAGAGATCCAGTCTGTCCGGCGTCATACAAACAGTACCAGTGAACCCCAAAGCCCCAACCCTCCATTGCTGGTACATTGCAGTGCTGGCGTGGGAAGGACTGGTGTCGTCATTTTGTCAGAGATCATGATTGCCTGTCTGGAGCACAACGAGGTGATGACCTATGTTAAGCTCTCTGTTCTTGGTGAGGAGAATTAATAGCTGGGAAGGTGAGGAGAGGGGCATAGGGCCTCAGTGTCTTTCTGAACACGTGTCCTAGGACTATAGTGGCCACAAGATAGATGTTAAGTGTTGTCTGTAAAAGGCTCTGTCCTAGAGGTTCTTGGCTCTGACTGTCATAGTAAAGAGTGAGATGTCACATAACATGAAAGGCTGTTAAATGCGTTTTACCTAGTGTTTCCTGTAATACCATTAACATTTAACACATCTAGTGATTAGTGCTGACCAGTGGCCTGGGTGGGAAATGTTGACTTAGATCCTGGCAGCGCCTAGCACACTGTGTTTGTTGAATCTGAGACCGTGTGAGATGATTGACATGTAACTGATTTACAAGTCAGTATGCTGCAGCCAGGGCACGTTGAAGAAAAAATCCACATGGACATTTGGTTTGTAGCTAACCCAAATCAGATCTTAGGTTATCACAGAAGATGCTCAGGTAGACAAGGGCTGCCTGTCTGTCTCTTAGGAGAATCTCTGTGAGGGTGACAGCCTTTGCAGTGTTTTTCCCCCTCTGGAATGTTCTCTTCATCACTGTTTCTCTCACTAGGTGCTGGACATCCCCAGAGTGCTGGACATGCTAAGACAACAGAGAATGATGCTGGTGCAGACGCTTGGCCAGTATACGTTCGTGTACAGAGTTCTCATCCAGTTCCTCAAAAGCTCCAGGCTCATTTAAGCTCCCACATCCTTCTATGGGGACCCAATCATGTGAAGTGTTTACAGCTTAAAGAAAAAAGAAAGAAAGAAAGACAGACAGAAAGAAAGAAGGAAAGAAAGACAGAAAGAAAAAAGAGAAAGAAAGAAGTGCTTGTGCGGCTCGTGTTTTGTCCCCAGCAGTCCCCTGTGGAGATCCAGAGCAGGGGTGTGGTGTGAAGAGCTGACGAAACACCCTAAGCACAAGGCTGAGGAGGGATGTGGACCTGGGCAGGCTGAGGAAGACCGGCGTGGTGCCCTGACCTCACCTGCCCAGTTTGCAGCACTTGCACACATTTCGGAGTCTGTATTTTCTAGATGGTTCTCTGTCTTACTGAAGCTGCGCTGGGCAGTTCTGGCAATCATTAAGGCACACAGATTTCTATTTTAAGCTAGTTTTTGATAATGTAATTTTATGAGTAAATAGGGTTTTTTTGTTTTGTTGTTTTTTTTTTTTTTTAGCTAGAAGCTGAACTTTTATGTGGGGTGAGCCACAGACTGAGTGGTTCTTGAGTAACTGTATTTAAAACCATTATTAGCTTTTGTTTAAGAACAAAACCCATGGGGAACTAAGTGGTTCATTCACCAAATCCAAAACTAAAGAAAATCTAAAGGTGTTATTTTGAAATATAGAAAGCATTTTTATATTCAGAATGTTTTTTAGCCTAAAAGTTATATATATTTGTACCTTCTATATTTTCCAAATAAGAGCTCAATTTGTTATGATGCTGAGTCAGTTAATGTGAATTTGGGGATAAAGGCACATTATTTAAAAACATCAAAGAATCAGATTCACTGTGTTTTCAGTATTATTAATAAGCATAAACGAGTTTGATTTTATTGGTTGAAAATGAAGAAAGCAGTTGCATAGGATGGTTTTAAGCACTTTTTTGTTAAAAATGAGTTTAATATATGTGGCTTTATATTTTAAACAACAACAGTGGACACTATTTCAGAGAAAAGGGCTACGAGTATGTAAGATGACTAGGACAAGAGTAAGTGCCTGTCGTGGTCACGCAGGACAGCTTGGTCGTTACAGAAACGCAGTATTATGTATAATCACACTGAGAGCTGAGGTGGAGAGTGAGGTCTCTGAGCTTGGGGGTAGACCCCAGGGGGCTATGCACAGGGAATTCAAGGTCTGCCATTGTCAGTGATGTACTTCCTTTATTTGGGGTTCCCTGTACTTTTTCCCCCTACAACCAAGTTCAGGTTTGCATTATCATTAAAAGGCTTGGTTTTCTTTAGGTTGAAAGAAGGAAACAGTTAAGGAGTGGTTCCTTTCCCGCAACCACATCCCAAACTTATGGGGCCACCAGAAATGGCTGTAGTATTCAGGGAGTACTTGAATTTAGCACCTTAATCCTGTCCTCACCCTGGGATCACTTCTAGGCACTTGGTCCTCCTCTATCTGGCTGGTCAGAACCAGATCAGGTCTGAAGGGGAGAGTGTTGTCCTTGCTTTGTTAGAAGTGGAGGACAAGCTGGTACCTTTGGCTGACCCCCCTCTCCCACTCTCCCCACACCGGATTCTGCTTCACCGTGTAGACCTTCTAGAATGTTGGATCTAGGATTAGCTCCCAAATGATAATGTTCTGCCCTCATTCTGATTTGATCTCTGTGGTGAGCTTCACCTTACATGACAGACAGGCACCAGCCCAACTAAGCACAGTAGACTCACATGGAAAGCACGCCCCAGGATGGTATTGGAGGTTTGGGTGGTGTATGTTCCATCTCATACCATATGAAGGACAGGACTTTTTCTTCCAATGGTACGTTGTTTGAAGACGCTTTCAGTCACACTTAAACATCTGGAAATATCCCACTGACAAGAACATATTGTAAAACAAAACTTTAATTAAAGAGTAATATATGGCATGTTTGTGTTCCTGTTGCAATACCTTGTACCTTCAGGGCAAAATTACACTGTTTAAATCTGTCACTCTTCAAATGTTGTATACTTGCCGTCATTTCTACAAATATTCATTTCAAACTTACTTAGACCTAGCAACTGAGAAATTTTCTGAGTGAAAAAAACCTTACATCATTGTATTTTGGAGCAATATAATTTTTGAGGCCCATTTCATATACATATATTAAGGTTTAAAGGTTTACCATGCCTGAATTAAGAATGTTACTATCTGACTGCCAAATTTATATAATGTGTACCACTGAGGCTTCTAGTTCCTTGATAGTATTGATTTCATATCAAAATTATCAAAATGTACATTTCCACAAAAACAGGTTGTAAACTAATGATTTCTGCCAGTTAATGTTGGTATTTCTGGCACCAGCTTCCCTGGGGGAATTCCTGGGGCTTTTGTTAAAATTTCTAGTTGTGCTTTTGAGCCTAGGAAGCACTCATCTTAGAGTATAAACTAGAATGTTAAATTATGATCAGTTGCTTTCTTCAGGAGCTCCTACTGTGACGCATCCAGAAAATCCTAGAATTTAATGTGCTTCCAGAAAACAGGGCTGGAGAGATGGCTCAGCAGTTAAGAGCACTGGCTGTTCTTCCAGAGGATCTAAATTCAATTCTCAGCATCCACATGGTGGCTCACAACTGTCTCTAACTTGAGTTCCTGGGGATCTGACTCCCTCACACAGACACACATGCAAAACACCAATGCATATAAATAAGTAAGTAAATAAATAAATAGACGATTTAAAAAAAACATCAGAAAGGGAAATAACTATAACCATATATATTGAGCTGGAGGTCTGCTGCAATGCACAGGCTTATTATTGGAGATTTATATGAATGAATGTATAGATGTGTGTCTCTGTAGTAAGTATACTGAAACAGGAAAACAGACATTACTATTTTAATATTTTTTGAAGTGTAAAGATAGAAGTAAATTTATTTTTTAATATGTAATACACACACACACACACTTTAAGACAGAGTCTCACTATGTAGCCTGTCATAGCCTGGAATTCACTATGTCGACCAGGCTGATCCTGAACTCCTTGATCTGCCTCCAGAGTGCTGGGGCTAAGGCTTCCAGCACCATGTCTTCTCAGCACTAGGATTTTGAAGAAAACTCTCTTGGATATAAGTTGAGGAAGAAGAAAACATTTAAGGCAAACTAAAATGATTTCTTTCTACTTGAAATTCATTAAAAAAAAACCCTCTATACTTCAGATGGATCTTTTTGAGTGACAACTGAGGGAACTTTCTTAAAGGAACTTTTTAAATTCCTACAGATAAAGGCTCTAGTCCTAGTACTTACAATTATGTATAAAAAAGGGGGAAGGGGTAAACTCCACAGTTTGCAAGTTTGGGTTGGATAGCAGATTTCAGAGAACGTATGAAGGGTTCTCTGGTTACATCAATGGCATCTGTGTATTTCTCTCAGCTCTCCAATAAGCACATTCTAAAAGCTTACTACATGTGAATGAGACAGTCACACTGACTTTTGTAAATGCTGCAGTAAGTGGATGTGTTAATTCCTTTGGTTTGTCCCAAAGAGCCATGGGGGAGGGGTGAGCTGAGGTGAGGTGAGGGCCTGGTGTGTGTGTGTGTGTGTGTAAGGTAGGAAGTAACCAAATCACTACCTCTGTCCTCTGAAAACATATATGACTTCTCCCTGGGGTACCCTGGTGGTGAGATGGGAGAATGAGTTCTCCCTGCTCTGCCAGGCAATGGGGACTCAGTCTCAGAATTGAAGCCAGACTGGCCTGAGTTTCATAGGGAAATTTCTCGTAATTATCTTGGTATCTTCTACTGAAACCTGAGTGGTGCATGGGTGGTAAGGTACCAGACGGGGGCCTCAGGGAAGAAGCAAGCATGAATGCTTCCTGAGAAAGTGGCTGTGAGGTGGGGTGAAGGGGTGATTTTGCCAAGTATTCTCTCTTCCCTGTTGTACTTACCTGCCATACCTCCCTGGTCCCTGGTGTGGTCCCTGGACTGAGATGGGAAGAAAGGGCTGAAGCACCAGCCAAGCAGCATTGCCGAGTGCAACAGCACCCTCTGGAGGTCATCTCTAGATCAGTGTGTGTGTGTGTGTGTGTGTTATGTGAGCGCCCCCTGGAGGTCATCTCTAGATCAGTGTGTGTGTATGTGTGTGTGTGTGTGTGTGTGTGTATGTGGGTGTGTGTGTGAGCACCCTCTGGAGGTCATCTCTAGATCAATGTGTGTGTATATGTATGTGTGTGTGTGTGTGTGTGTGTGTGTGGGTGGTGTGTGAGCGCCCTCTGGAGGTCATCTCTAGATCAGTGTGTGTGTGTGTGGGTGTGTGTGTGTGTGTGTGTGTGTGTGTGTGTGTGTGTGTGTATGTGTGTGTGTGTACAGAGAAACCAGGTCTTCTGAACAGATTCCCAAACGGTTTAGACTGGTGATATGTGCTTACAAAATTAAAGTACCTTTAATAATCAGGAGTTAGTGAACCGTTTTCAATATATTGATGATTTAGATAGATCCCTATCTTAAATCATATATTAAAAATGATGTGTGTATGTGTCTGCATGTGTGTGCCATAGCACGTGGAGATCAGAGGTCAGCTTTTCAGGAGGTAGTTACCTCCTACCAGCTCACTGAAGCAGGGTTTGTTTTGTTTCTGTAACTTTACCCACCAAGCTGTGCTACCAGCCTTGGTTTTTTTTTTACTATTTATTTTTAAGTTTAAATTTAGATTATAAACAAGGTTGCTTCACAAGTCAGTCCCAGGTCCCTCTCCCTTTCCCTCCCCTCCTCCCCCTAACCCTCACCCCCCCATTATCCCATCATTTCCCCAGAGAGGGTGAGGCCCTCCATGGGGGTGTCCATAGTCTGTCATTTCATCCAGGGCAGGCCCTAGATCCTCCCCTGGTTTTTGTTTTGGGGGTTTGTTTTTTTTGTTGTTGTTGTTGTTTGGTTTTTTTTTGTTTGTTTTGTTTTGTTTTTTGTTTCCAGACGGGGTTTCTCTGTATTGTTTTGGTGCCTGTCCTGGAACTCAGAGATCTGCCTGCCTCTGCCTCCCGAGTAATGGGATTAAAGGTGTGTGCCACCAACCCCTGGCTCAGCCTTGGTTTTTAAACGTACAAATAGACTACATATATTATTTTAGTTGTCAGACATGAATAGTATCCGTGTAAGTATGCATATATATTTTAAATTTGTACTCTAAACAAATCTGGAGCAGATTGAACTTGCCAAAGGAATTCAGAATATTGGATTACCAACTGGATTAGCCAGAATATAAATCTGCCAAGCTTCAATCTTAGGTTAGGTTGATAAAGCTAGTACATATTTAATGGTACTGAATTTTTACTTCTTTCTGCTGACTAACCTGAGGAAAAAAGAAAATGAATGGGGGAAGTATAAAGTTGTCTTAGTTTAGGTTTTATAGCTGTGAAGAGACACTATGACCATGGCAACTCTCATAAAAGAAAACATTTAATTGGGGCTGGCTTACAGTTTCAGAGACTTAGACCATTGTTGGCATGGCCAGAAGCATGGCGGTGTGCAGGTAGACATGGTACTGGAGAAGGAGCTGAGAGTTCTACATTTGATCTGCAGGCAGCAGAAAGAGACTATGTGCCATACTGGGCACAGCTTGAACATATGAGCCCTCAAAGCCTGGCTCTATGGTGACATACTTCCTCCAACAAGGTCACACATTCTAACAATGCCATCCCCTATGGCCAAGCATTCAGACACATATGTATGGGGGGAGGCATTCCTAGCCAAACCACCACAGTCCCCTTTTTAATAAGGTATATTCATCACAGGTTAGTGTTGTGGAAGATTAGCAATCATTTGAAATGAATGGGCACTGAATGACACAAATCTTTCTTACTGTACTAGTTACTTTTCTATTTCCATGACAAAACACCATGACCAAAGACTTATCAGAAAGTGTATTTAATCGGCTCACAGTTTCAAAGGGTGAGACTGTCATGCAGGGAGCATAGCAGCAGAAGGAGCAGTAGCTGAGAGTTTACTTCTTGGTTCACAGCAGGAGTGGAGAGGGCTGACAGGGAACAGCATAATCTTTTTTGTGTGTTTGTTTTTTTGTTTTTGAGACAGAGTTTCTCTGTTGAGAAGTCCTAACTGTCCTGGAACTAGTTCTGTAGGCCAGGCTGGTCTCAAACTCACAGAGATTTGCCTACCTCTGCCTCCCCAATGCTGGGATTAAGGCTTGCACCATCACTACCCAGCAGCAGTCTTTTTGAGAGCTCAAAGCCTGTCCCCTTCACCAAGGCCATATCTCCTCATCCTTCCCAAACAGTTGCCTTGGTCATGGTATTTTATCTTAGTAACAGAAAAGTAACAAAAAGAGTCAGTGATGGAGCAAAGGCAAGGCATTGTACCAAGAATGACTAAGAGCTCACATCTTGATCTACGAGAGAGGAGAGAGAGACAGAGAGAGAGAGAGAGAGAGAGAGAGAGAGAGAGAGAGAGAGAGAGAGAGAGGGAGGGAGGGAGGGAGGGAGGGAGGGAGGGAGGGAGGGAGGGAGGGAGGGAGGGAGAGAGAGAGAGAGAGAGAGAGAGAGAGAGAGGGAGGCACACGGAATGGCACTGAGTCTTTTGACCTCAAACTCATCTGCCCCCAGTGACACATAACCCCCAACAAGGCCACCTCCTAATCCTTCCCAAACAGTCTTACCAACTGGGGACCACCACACTTACAATATTTATTGTAATTTAAGAGTTGTATCTGAAAAGAATTTTGTAAGTCTTATTTTGAGGGGGAATAGGGAAAGGGTTTATTTCAGTTTTTTAAGTCTTTTTTTTTTTAATACTGTGTCACTAAGGATGGTAATGCACCCCTCAAGAGTCATAGTCTAACAAAAACTGCAGTACCAGACATGAGAAATATTCCTTTGAGTTGGTCAGGGGAATTCAAGTGATCATCAAAACAATATAGCCTATTGGCCATTGCCCTTGTCCTTGATTCTTTCCCAGAATTTGAATGTAAGTTCCTATTGCTGATGACAAGCTTTAGATACAGGACTTGAAGGGATTGAGCTGGGTCTGAGCTGGAAGCTTCTCCCTGGACTAGCTGTCATGGGACCAGAAGGTGCCATGCAAAGCTGTCAAGGAAGAAGAGTAATTAACAGTCCTATCTAGATGTGACACCCGTGTGCCACAATGACCAGATCAAGCAAGATATTTCCAAAAGCACAGTAGTGGCACTTAGATTGTTTGTGTATGTGTGTCAGGGGGTTCAGTTTACAGCTCCACCATTGAGGGAAGTCAGGGAAGGAACAAGAATTCAGTGAAGCAGAGGCCATGGAGGACATGCTTACCAGTTTGTTGCTCCTCATGGCTTGGTCAGTCTGCAATCTTACACAACTCAGGACCACTTTGCCCAGGGGTGGCACCATCCAAAGTGGGATGGTCCCACTAACATCAATCATTAATTAAGAAAATGCCCCACAGGCCAATCTTGTGGTGGTATTTTCTCAACTGAGGTTCTCTCTTCTCAAATCACTAGCTTGTGTCAAGTTGACTAGCTAGAGCAATTGATCTGTCAACTGGACACCCAAACATTACTATTCAACTACAGCCTTTTGTGTCTATCCCCAAGTTCTCATGTTAGTATCAATACCTCAATAGATGTGGGAAGTTGGTTTGGTGGGGGTGGTGGAGGCAGTGCAAAGGAACCTGTGCGTCAGCACTTACATCTTGGGTGTAACCAAGCTGTCTAATTGGACTTAAGGCCCACTCAATAAGAGGTAGGTTATACCTGACACTATAAATGCAACCAATTACCTATGGCTGTTGAGGCCATAGAGAAGGATCTACTACTGCTACTTCCCTAAACCAGTTGTCTTAGTGAGGATTTCTATTACTGTGAAGAGATACGATGACCACGGCAACTCTTATAAAGGAAAACATTTAATTTGGGTGGCCTACTTCCAGTTCAGTGGTTCAGTCCAGGTTCAGTCCACTATCGTCATGGCTGAGAGTTCTATATCTTGCAGGCAACAGGAAGTGGTCTGGAACATTGGGTGGTATCTTGAGCAAAAGAGACCTCAGAGCTCAGCTCCATGGTGATGCACTTCTTCAAGGCCATACCTACTCCAATAAAGCCACACCTCCTAATAGTGCCACTCCCTATGAGCTTATGGGGGTCAATTACATTCAAACTAACACACCAGTATACTCTTTAACTGCATTCTACATATGCATTCTTACATCCACAATTAAGTGTAGACTTCACCTTTCATTAAACAAGATGCTTCTTGCAGTAATTTCCATTACAGAAAGCCATGACTGGCCAAAAGCAGAGGACAACTGTGGGTTACTGAGCCCTCAGAGACATAACACAACCCCTACACCTAAAGGTCAGGGAACACTGCAGAGGGGATGGAAAGATGAGAGCCAGACATCTGCTGTGAGATCTATGTATGATAGGGAAGTTGCACGCATAAACTCTCAACAATATGACTGCTTAAACAATACCTGAACAATGACCCCACCAGTTTACATCACATGGTGGATGGGAGAAATCCTACCACTAGATGGAGAGCTACAAGCAATTTATGATGGCTGAGAGAGAAGAATCAGTCTTCTTCAGGGTTGACAGCTTTCTAATTGGTTATCTAATATCAAGTGATCAGTCAGAAAAACATACATATTGAACAACACTAAATGGATTCAGCAGGTTGCAATATACTCATTCATATATTATATACTTAACTCATATTATTCATATATGTAAAACAATAATTAGAAAGCCATGAATTTGAATGTGAGCAGGGGATAGATTATGGGAAGGGCTTAGAGGTTTGGGGGGGAGGGGAAATGTTGTAAACATAAAACATAAACATAAAATTTAATAAGTTACAGTTTTGGTATCAGCGATAAACACAGTATAGCAATTAGCCTGAAAAAGTTAAATGTCTTCCAGAGATGACAGTTTCTAAAAAAGACTTAATAGCAAGATTAAAAATATTATAAAATACCTTAGACCCAAGTGACTTAAACAATGTTTTTAAAATGAAAATTGAAAAAAAAAAGATAGAAGCTGGAGATATGGCTCTGTGGTTAAGAGCACTGACTGTACTTCCAAAGGACCTGGGTTAAACTCCCAAATGCCAGAGGCAGAAGCAGGTGAATTTCTGTGAATTTGAGGCTGCCCAGGTTTATACAGAAAATTCCATGCCAGTGAGGGAAACACAGTGAGACCCTGTCTCAAAAAAAAATTCAATGTGAACAAACAAGATTTTCACTATTTATTACATTCTCCTTTGTAAACTGGGAATTCGCACCAAAAAAAGGAAATAGCTGCAATGCATCCCTATTCCCTACCATCTGACTCTGAAACTTAAACTAGCCTCGTTTGCTAGGCTATGAATGAACAGCTGTCAGGCAGGCACTGACCTCTCCAGGAGCTTACCTTTAGAGTGCAGAAACTATTGCAGACAAACTATACAGTGCATAGGCAGACAGGCTTAACAGGAAGCAATCACTCAGCGTCACTGGAGGTGGCTATGGATACCGCAGAAGGAAAGGACACTCTGAGAAGAGGGTAAGTACAAAGACATGCAGAGGCAGAACAAACAAGCAGGGCAGCCTACTGCCTGCAATAGGAAGGAAAGAGATGACCTGGGAAGGAAACGACTTCATATGGTGAACAAGTGGGCACATGTTAAAAGGAGCAGCCTGTAGGTGTTTCACCTACTACTTGTTTCATTCTCAAAATTATGGTGCTGTAATCACATCCACCCAAAGGCTGAGAATCAGAGGCTCAACACTGCAGGCCACAGGGATCAACCTGGGCAATCTGTCTCCGAAGCATACCACCAGCCTCAGAATAGGGGATGGGCTACGTGATGGAGAGATCATTTATAACTCTACCTTGCATAGCTTTTGCCATACCCAAGAACAAGTTTTAATATTTCTTTATATTAACTCATCTCTTAAAATTTGAAGAGGAACTAAAGGATAATATCAAAATGTCCTAAGAGGTATAAAAATTAGAGTTGGTAAGGCCTCCAAAGACAAAAAACTAGATGAAGTGTTAGAGCATAAAGATGACCAGGCATGCCAAAGGACAGTACTGGAACAGCAAGAAAACTTACCAAGAACATCTCAGAAAGGTGGCGGCTCTCACAAGGAAGCAGCAGCCAGGATGGAGGGCCTGAGGTCACAGGGCTAACAGATGAGGGCTTGTCGATATGGCCGCTGCCAAGGAAAACCAGAGTTCAGGAATTGAAGAATAAAAGTGGGTGGATGAGGAGATCGGGGCTGGGCTGAACTTATGTTAGGAGAGTTAGGATGAATGAAGGATGGAGAAAGATGCTGTTTACACTTGATCTTAGCCAAAAGGTTTGGAAGAACAGAGGTGCTGCTTAAGGAAAGTGCTAGAGATGTGATCTAGTGGGTAGAGTGCTTGCCTAGCATACACAAAGCCTTTAAAAACTACCACTGGGGAGGGAGAGGCAGGACTATCCGAAGTTCAAGGTCATCCTCTGGCCACACAGCAGGCTAAAGACAAGCCTGAGTTTCGGGAGACCCTGTCTTGTGTCTCCTGAGAGATTTCCAGAGGCTGAGGAAGGGCTGTGTTATGGGACAGCAGACAGTCACCTCAGCACCATTGCTTCTTCCCAGAAGAGCCTCTCATCCTCAAACCATGAACATCTCCTGCGGTGCCTGGAACACTAGTTTAACCAAAGGCTGATAAAAGCTAGTTGGAGGTTACAGCTAGAATACCTGGTTATTAATAGCATCTCATCTTCCTTAACATAGTCAACTAAGAAAACTCAGCACATTGCAGTGGCTCAGTATCCAATTATATTATTGTAAATGCTTGAAAAGGAAAATTAGAGGCGAGTCTCTTGAAAGACTGTTTTTGTTTTGTTGTGGTTTCTATTTTTCTTTGAGTCTCCATGACAGGACAGGCTAGTTTCAAACTCACAATCCTCCAGCCTCCATACATGATAAAATGTAATATTGTAAGACTATCCCAGATTATAAACCAGTTCCAATGACCAGGAGGCCACAATGTTGGGTCAAACATGTTCCTCTGAAAAGCCACTTTAGAAGTGGTGCTCCAAAGAGCCTCAGGTAACCCAGTGGTTCCTACCCTCTGGCATGCACACCCGTTGTGTATGATCCCCTCATCCCTTAAGTATGCAAGAGACCCATGATGACTTGCCTGATTCTAACCAGGAATTTCAAAAAAGTGTTGGCAAATCACCCATCTTGCTAGCAGTCTCTATGGTTCTCCTTCACCTTCAAAGAACAAGTAGCCATGATGTCTGTGACCTGCTTAAGGAGAGTGCACGTGGCAGGAGATGGCAAGCAGCCATCTGTCCACCAGTCAGCCAAAACCAAATGAAGCTCTCACATCTATGGTATAAGAAAAGGAATTCTGCCAACAGCTGAAGCACGGAAGCAGGTTCTCCCTTAGCCAAACCTCCTGATGAGCTCACAGCCCCGAATACCACCTGGACTGTAGCTTTTGAGCACTAGAGTAGAGCATCTATCATGCTGTGTTTCAATTCTTCAACCACAGACAATGGGATTAATAATAAATATGTGGTGTTTCAAGATGCTAAATTTATGGTAATTTATTATATAGCACTGAAAATACAGAAATCTTAATATGTAAAAAAGGAGAAAAGTAATATTGAGTTACTGGCCACATAGAGTATTTATTAATGAAGATCCAGAGCTCAGTCTTCAATGCTCATTTCCATGATTTTTAGAGTCAATAATTCCTTGTCATGATTACTGCCACTTTTGACGGTGGGGAACTGAATAGATGGGGACAGTGATGTGTTAAGACAACATAATTCCCTGGAAGTCTCAACCTTTTCAGATTCACTGTCACCTTCAATGACATCCACAGAGGTTTCCTGGTCTATTAAACTGTCAGAAATACTTGGATTGTTTTCATCCCAGGTTGAGGCTTCAAGATCTGTCTCATCATTGACCTGTTGAATTGTAACACCTTCTGAATACTTGAATTTATGCACGGGTATTAAAAATTCACCCGGTAAAGAGAACATCTTGTCTTCATCCTTCGGCACAGTTGACAACATGTCCAGGGCCTCCTGGAACTGCTGGCGCTCTTGCTGAATTAATGTATCATCATCATTTGTAAGTTCACTTTGTTTTGAAATCAGAGCCTTTTGAAAATCAAGTTGATTCAACATTCTGAAATTATTTTGCATTGCTGGCTGATCCTCAGATATGCAGCCTAAATCAACCTTCAGGCCGTGCAGCAGGTAGCGCATTTTTCCCTAGGATAAAGGCAAGAAATCTGCAATTATGAGGGTCATTACATTAGTTAATAAACTGAACCACTTCTGTCTGCAGGGCTGCTAGTCTCAGAGGATTAACTACAGCTCTTGCACCCCTTCCCTCACAGAAAGCCCATGGGGAAAGTACCTATTTTAAATGCCTTCTTTCAGTTTATAGAAAAACATTAAATTCTAAAGAAAAACAAACCTCCTCCAAATAGTGTTTATTTTGTTTTATATGTCGCTCAAACAGTCGTTCTAAAAACCTACAAATGATAAAGAAAAACATTAATATCTTAAAATCAGGTAACTCATTCAATATAAAATTAGTACCTAATATAAAAACTGACAAAGGCTGGAAAGTGGTTTCCAGATGAATGGTTTTCTCTGTGAAGTTGAGACTAGCCCTTCCTGTTCTGTCTACTTCTCTAACCTGGCAGGCAGCCTGGTGTTGGTTATGTAAGTGATAGCAGGGTATCTGAGGAACTGTGTACTGTTTTATGTTTCTGTGAGTATTTCAGGGGAGGCACAGTACTCCCTGCAAAGCTCTCTCTATAAGGTGCACACACTCCAAAAGCTCCCTACGCTCCACCAAAGCCTAGAGAAAATGCTCTCATTCATCTAGATCACCTTGGCTCTAAGTAAACACTTCATTGATGATAAGTCTTCAAAACAACCTCCAAGTGAATGTCAGGTATTTATGCTAGACATACAATCTGCCTCCACCCAATTCCAACATGGTCTGTTACGTAGCCCTGGCTGGCCTGGAAATCTAAGCTACCAGGCTGACCTGGAATTCAGAGATCCGTCTCCTTAATAGGATTAAGGGCATGTGCCACCAAGCCTGGCTCACACAAACAGTTTTTATCTCTTTTCCTGCCAAAGCCAGGGCATGAAAATGAAAACCATATTAAAGATCAGAAATTACATTCCCTAAGGTCACAAGCCCTTCAGAGAATTTAACACAGAAGTGACTAGCCACAGAGAATGTATTCTTTCTACACCAGGCCCAGAATCACACTAACCTGTCTACAGGTTTCCTGAAAAAACAACTAATTTCCTTGGTCACTCAAGTTACCATCATTCATGCTCTTCAGTGAGGTGAGCCCACCCTCAGGACAGGAGGTCTGGATTATTCTGTCATTTTTAAAGACCAAGAAACTTGTGTCTTACTCTTTATAGTTACTGTTCAAATTCTGGAATATGTGCACCTTGGCTTTTCTATGCATATGTAGGTGGAATTAAATAATATATATTATTTGGGTACACACGGACACACAGACAGACACACACACACGCACACACACATGCACAAATGTAATAAAATTTTGAAAGTTTTTTTTGATTTCCATACAAGTTTCTGGTAGCAAAGTGGAATTATAGAGGCTTTCCAAAAAGGTAGCAAAAAGTCATTATACAGTTTGATATAACCAAGATATAACAATATTTAAATGAAAAAATCTCTATTGTTTTCTAATTTACTACCTTTATAATTCACTACCAATTATAAAGACATAATCATAAAAACCAACGTAACTTTTTATATCCTAAAAGCAACTTTAAAAAGCAGTCAATGTACATCTCAATTCCCATACACATTAAAAAAACAATCTCTAACCTGTTGGAAAATAAACCAAGTTTCAAAATTTCATCAGTCACATTTTCCATGAAATTCAGGTAGAGCAGCTCTTCTTCACTGCAGAGAAACACAGCGCATCAGAACATGGCATGAGAGGCCAGGCAGGAACACCCCACTGCCCCATCACAGGGACTGCTACCCACAAGTACGGGGAATATTATTAAACAAATCTGTTTTCTCATGTTCAAAAAGGAAAGCAATAAAAGTGAGAAAATAACACTCGATGGGGTAAAATTTTTCTTGGTGGAGCATTCATAACAGCAGAAAGACAAAGAGGGCACCACCCAGTCTTGCTCAGCATCTTGTGTTCAAGTTGGGAAATTTACTGAGCAGAAAGATTGCTTTTTTTCTCAAAATCCTTATAAAAGAATTTCTAATAGGCAAATTTATGGATGAAAAAATATAATAGTAATTTTTTTAATTGAACACATTTCTTATTATACTACCTCATGTCTAAATTTTAGTAACTATAAGAAAGTTAGGACACTATTGTAATTGATTGTAGTTAGCTGAAACTTGTGAATTAATGGAAAATGCCAAGTAGCTATTCAATTGATGAATAAACAAATATAGGGGACAGGTGGTTGTGTAAACTAGCATGTTTAAAAACCAATCCACAGGAACTTGCTTAAGAGCAAATAAATGAAATTATAAAGTAGATTAGTTTTCTGAACAATCTAACTTAAAAATGTAATATAACCATAGAAGGCAATGATGACACAGTCTGCAAAGAGATGCTGTCACAAACCTCCCAGGAGGCCCCTAAGCTCCAAATCTTCTCCCATAGGTTTACTAGTCTAAATTATTAACAATAAGCAAGAATCTGACACACTGGTTAACAGAAATTATTATTAGATATTATTAACTTAGGGACACATTTCCACTAAACATAAGATGCCCAACAATTGGTCCATCAGTATGGATTAAAGGACTGATGCTCCAAAGCTGAGTGTGGAATGATGAGTTTCAATCTTAATATATCTTATGGTTTCCCTGAGTCTTAGTTCTGCTTCCCACTAAAGTAAAAAGATCAAAATGATCTTACTCAGGATAGATTTTACTGTCTGAAGAAAGCTGGGTGGACAGCTCACAGAGTGTCCTAGAAAAAGAGAAAGGTAAAATATTTTAATGATAACAACAAGGTTGGCATACAAATATTACATGATAGTCTACATTAGTAATGATATGCTTTAGAATTCCAAAGAGTTTTCCTATCTGTGATTTAATTCTGTGGGAATGTACACCCATGTGTGTGCACATGTGCTAATAAGTGTTTTTTGGACAATGAGTTTTAAGGACAGGGAGTTAGCACTCAACCTACTGTGGTCTTAGAAATCAAGATCTCCCTAGTAAGGGCCCGAGGGGGAAGCTGAGTCCTGAAGGGTCTGTGCACTCTGTTCTTGTCTGCTCCAAAACACATCCTCATTCTTCCCTTGTGAATACTCTTCTCCCTTCATCTCATAACCACCCAGTCTCCTACTCTGGAGATGCAGTTGACAGCCAAAACTTGCTGGTCCACATTTTTGCTAGTCACTAAGCATGGGGTGCGTGCAGCGTTGAAGAGCATCTCCAACAGCAGGGCAGACCAAACACTGGCAAGTGGGAATGTTCCACTTGACAATTTTTTTGGCTTTTGAAAATTTATTAGTGTGTGTGTGTGTGTGTGTGTGTGTGTGTGTGTGTGTATCTGTGTGCATATACACAGGCAAGTGCCATGAGATCAGAGGACAACTTTCAGGAGTCAGTTCTCTCCTTTAAGTATCATAGGTGGCTCTGGGGGACCAAACTGCTTATCAGGTTTGCATGGCAAGCACTTTCATTTGCTGAGCCAGCCTGTCATCTCCAAGTCACACAGCTCATCAGATGGTAATGTTCTCAGTACTATTGGTGTCATAGGACCTGGTTAGTATCATTGCCAGAGGACTGGCTTTGAGGATATCCATTCTAATAGGGCAGAGCTAGCAGCTTCTACACACTAGCTTCCCTTCCCCCTTTATAAACACATTAGCAAAATTAATTCTAACCTTTATTGAGCACTTTAATAAAATTTCTTTAGTAAGACTAACAAGTGCCACAGAACTGTATAAGGGTAAAATATATTAGCACATGTAATTAAAATAATACTCAAGGGTAAATGCGGTGTGTCTATTACATAGGAAAGCAAATGGAGGCAGGATTTCAATCTGCAACCTAGGGGGCCACAGACTTGCAGCGATCCTCTTGCAAGTATTTAAGGTGCCACTCACCTCTGGGAGGACTGCTGCAGAGTCCTATCTTTAACCTTGTCCCATCCGAAGTTTATTCCTTGTGAGGGAAAAGGAGATATTTTGCCTTCAGCACCATTTGTTATATAATTAGGTGCCTGGAAATGGAAAAAGACTAAATTTTATTTTGTTTCAAAAGTATGTTCTGAAAGAAATAAAACAGCAAGTATTAATAAAAAATAAATATATAAATGTACCCGATATACTAAAACAAAAACAGGATAGTTTACCCAAACATTACTTTCTTCATGCTAATGAGAAACATTTTGCTAGGCGTTGGTGGTGGAAGCCTTTAATCCTAGTACTCGGGAGGCAGAGGCAGGCGGATCTCTGTGAGTTCGAGGCCAGCCTGGTCTACAGATCAAGTTCCAGGACAGCCTCCAAAACAATGCAAAGAAACCCTGTCGTGAAAAACCAAAAAAAAAAAAAAAAAAAAAAAAAAAAAAAGAAATATTTCAAACAGTACTAGGAAATCTTACAGACCAAGGAGGAGTCTGCATTTGTGACTCCAGCTCTGAAAGACTGAAGCATGAGGGTCACAGTTCATAGGTCACAGGTCACCTGGGAACCTGGAAAGAGAGACTCATCTCACCATGCGCGGTCCACAGCCATACTACCTTTTAAGATTTTATTTGAGACAAGGTCTCACTATTTAGCTCTAACTGTCCTGGAACTTGCTAATGTAGGCCAGGCTGTCCTCAAAATCACTGAGATCACCTGCTTCTGCCTTCCAGGTGTTGGGATTAAAGGCGTGTGCCACCACACCTGGCTAGCCACACCACCTGAAAGTGTCCCATCTTGTCTGATCCCAGAAGCTAAGCAGAGTTGGCCTGGTTAGTACTTGATCCCTGCACATACATACATACATACATACATACATACATACATACGTGCACACCCACATCAAAAAAACAAAAACAGAAAGAACAGAAGCCCATGAAAATGATGCAAATTTGTGGCTTTTAAGTAAATTAGAGAAAAAATTCATTAATTACATTAAAATTCAAAAGTACATCTGTTTCAAACATCCAACGTGTCAAATGAATGCAGCTGTAGTAGCAATGGAATATGAACAACGTTAACAAACAGAATTCTTCCCATGTGTCACAAACCTGGCAATATTTTATGTGCACTAATCTTTACATATGTTTTTTGTTTGTTTTCAAACAGGTCCCCTACAGCTCAGGCTGGCCCTGAAATTCCTTTGTGCCTGAGGATGACCTTGAACTTCTGATCATCCTGCCTCTTTTTTTAATTTTAATTTTAGAAACAATCTTATTTTACATATTATTTCCCCCATTCCCTTACCCTCCCATCCTCTCACACCCCTCACCCCCCACTCCCCAAGGATTGTGAAACCTTCCATGGGGGGATCATCAAAGTCTGTCACATCATTTAGAGGAGGGCTTTGGCCCTCTTCCGTTTATCTGAGCTGCAATAGTATCCCCTCCATAGGGAATGGGCCACCAAAGTTCATTTGTGCACTAGGGATAAACACTGGCTCCACCGTAGAGGTCCCAGAGATGCTCGGGCCTCCTAGGGGCACCCACATTCAGAGGGCTTGGTTCGGTCTAATGCTGGCTCCTCAGCCTTATGACTGAGGTGCCTGACCTGCCTCTATCTTCTGAGTACTGGAATTACAATCATGTACCATTGGTCAAGAGGTCCTAGGTTTGGTTCCCAGTGCCTTCATGGTCACTCGTGACTGTCCTTAACTGCAGTCCAGCAGATCCAGTCCCCTCTCCTGACCTCCTTGGGCACCAGTCATGCACATGATACACACAGATGTAGGTGGCATACACAGAGGCAGAGGGTCAGCCTGGCCTACATAGTGAGTTTCAGGATAGCCAGGGCTACTTAGGCATGCCTTGTCTCAAAACAAACCAAACAGAACCCAAATAAACGAAGAACATAAAGAACAAGCCAGCATCGATACAAGTTCATGCAGTGCTATTGGCTTTGTTTATGCTAGGCAAGTACTCTACCAAATAAGTTATATACCCAGCCCTATTTATTTAAAATGTTTTATGGTTTTAAAAGTGTGGTTAGACTGTAGATTCTACTGTAGTTAATATTTCATTAGCTTTCTCAAACCCAAGACTGCTGTGAGGTTCATCATTTTCTTGAAGGGCTACAGATGAACATTTGGATTGCAATGTAATAAACTGGGTTCTTTACAGTTTCATTTATCACTATAAGTAATATTATGAAGAAGGGAATGATGTGTGCATGATGCCTGTGTGAGTGCAGGCATGAGCACACCACAGTGCACATGGAGAAGTCAGAAGACAATCAACCTGGGAGTCAGTTTTCTCCTTCCACAGTGGATTCCAGGGAACTCAGGTCATCACTCTTCTGTGCTAAGTGCTTTTGCCTGGGGAGCACCTGCCCTGTGTTAGTTTACTTAGTTATCTATGGGCCTAATTATTTTCATCAAAATTCAAGGCAAAAACAGGCATAATTTATCAATCCCTTCCCAGGCTAGGAACTATGCTTCTTTGCCTTCTCCTAAGGACCCTGCAGGTTAGTTAGTCTTTGCTTTCAGAGCCTATTCACTCCATGAACCTAAAGTGGTCCCCTGTAAAAAAGCTATCAATGGCTGAGATGCAAACCTATTACTTCCTACTCATTTTCAGAAGAGAAAAAGGAAGTTGAGTGTGATTAATTTTATTTTTGTATCCTTGAGTCTGTGTTTGACATTTAAACATGCAAACTGTATTTATGTTTAATAAATTTAAGTTAGGACATAAATACTTGATTGAAATAACTCAAATTAAAAGACTTTGCCTGAGAAATCATATTTAAAGCTATGATATATTAAAATAAATCATTACTAAACATTCAAAATACAAATAATGTAATAAAGTTTATAAAAGTAAAGGCAAATGTAAGAGAATGGTATCTACTGGTCTTTTATAATGTATGATTTATAATATAGCCATTGAAAATTTTTTTTCCAGACAGGGTTTCTCTGTATAGCCTTGGCTGTCCTGGAACTCACTCTGCAGATTAGGCTGGCCTTGAACTCACAGACAGACAATTCTTTAAAATATACAGGAATTGAAAATTCAAACTTATATGTAGCTTTGACAGCACCTTTAGTAACTTGTCTACTTTTCTGTGTTTGCTGGGGTGGGGTCGTGTGGTACTGAACCCAGTTTTGCAAATGCTAAGCAATTTCTCTGCCACCAAACTATAGGCCAGCTCTGGTTGTTTGGAGACAGTCTTGCTAGATAGCTTAGTCTAGATTTGAACTGGCTGTATTGTCCAGGATGGCCTCCTAGTCATGATCCTCCTACCTTTACCAAGTGTTGGGATTATAGGCAAATGCCACCATGGCTGGTTCTCAGAATCTGTAGTTTTGAAAATGTCATTAACATATTTTATTTTGTTCATCCACATGTTCAGCTAGCAGTGAACCACTTGGGTGCTAATAACCAACGACTCCCTAGATTTGGTAGGATCCATGTGGCCATTCAGAGAGCAAATTTGACACCCGCAAACAGGCAAACCTTCAAATGCTGACTACATCCTATTTAACAAGTGTCTCTGAGGGATTAATTATTCTTGATAGTCCAAACAGCTGTCTGCACTCTACACAAGTCAAAGCACCCGTAAATCTGAAGGCACCAACATAAAAATCTCATGTTTAGTACCTGCTTTATGTTCACTTCTGAGTCCTTTGAGCTCCTTGTCTCAGCTGTCCCAAACTCAGAACTAAAGCTATAACATTGACAAAGACATGATTGTTACTTCATTGTAAACACAGTGACAAGTTTTACTATCAAGAAAAAGGAATTAATCTATTTGCTTTTATAAAAATTATATATTATATATCTAGTTATATGTCTGGAAATCACAACAAAGCAAGAAATACTGCTCATTAATCACTTGCCCTGACTTGCTGGCCTTGCTCTCAGCTGCGTACTCACAATACAAAACTGCTTCCTTTTCCTTGCTTGAAAATAGTTAAGTTTCAGTTAACTATATAATGAGCTAAGAGAAATGAGACTATCCTCATAACATTTATAGTTATAACACTTCATTTCTTTTTTTTACTGTTTAGCTTGTCCTTTGACAATTTCAAATACACAGAGTTCCTTCCTTTATCTGACAGTTCCTTCTATTTATTCTCCCCACCCATCCTCTCCTAGCTCCTCCCCTTTCCCACACTCATGAAAAATATGGAATGTGCCCCAATTTTTGTGTCATCCTTCCACAGGAGCCATGCCCATCTTCAGTCTCATTCCAATTGTGTTTTCAAATCCAGCAATGACTTCTTCATTTCTCCTCCCATTGATGATTTCTACTACAGATCCAAGTCCTTTTTCAAAATTAAATACATGCAGGTTCATTTGCTATCATCGCATCTCTTATCTATACTCATAAAACAAGTTTTACAGGGTTTGATTTCGGAATAACTAAAATCTAGTACGAAATACATTACAATCACTTGGCAAAGTTACTGAATATCAAGAACCACCCACTACAGGAGAAGGAAATCAAAACAAGGCAAACCATGACTTCCAGATGTTCTCTCAACTGTCTAAGTCACACCTGCAGCTGTTACTATACAGGGTGTGAACATGTGCCAGGAAGAGACACAGGGAATTGGGTAAATGTTTATTTTCCCTTCTGGGCCTCACTGCTTTACCACTGTTAACATGAACATATATTTACATCTATGCTGTCTAAGACTTTTCTGAAAACAATGTTTAAGAACACACAGAAGTTGGAGAATGATGTTTACAACAATAACTTATGGAGCATTCATTTACAGGAACTTAACAAATCTAATAGCGATTTTTCCTACAATTACTGCGCTACTTCTAAAGATGCACTGTAAAGTCCTACCAATTCATTCCAATGAGAAGGCCCTGCCAGGTCTCAAGGCTGGCATATAAAGTGCACAACAAAGCAAGAAGTACTTCCCCTGACTTGCTGGCCTTGCCCTCAGCTGTGTACTCACAATACAAACCTGCTCAATTCAGTCTGGGTTTCCGCTTCCGTCCGCTGATCTGGAAAATCCCTCCTTCTTTTGGCAGGTGTGTAGTAGCGATACTGTGATAGGAAGGACTTTGCCTCTGTCTTTAAAGTGCGTGGGGTGAATGGCAACTGCTTGTTAGAAAAGAGGTCAGAGTGCTTTTCCAAAAGATCTCCACTGGGTGTCTTGGAAATGACTAGCTGGAACCGGTGGGCACTTGGGAAGGCACTCCTAGGTCTCCTGTTACAGCCATGTCCAGGGCATGGGCTCCTGGGTGCAGATCCTGTACAAGCCATGCTGGGTGGAGAGGTGCTGGGATGCTTCTGGGTGCCATTCATGAGGATTTTATTCGATTCAGGCTGACTTAGATGTACTCCATTTGAAGAAGGGATGAATGACTTAAAAAATGATGGATATCTTGTCACTTCTTCAAATAACACATCCTGGTCTTGTGGTTCCCCTGGGGGCTAAGAACATATGATTTGATGGTAAATAGTTACACTGTAAATTCATGTAACCGGGGAATCTTGGATTAACTTATACATGTTTCTTGGCTCCAGCTTCTGTGTGGCAGTACAATCATTACTTTGATTCCCCCCTGGAACCTTGAGCTGCTAAGCAAGTGTTCTACCACTGAGCTACATCCCCAGCCCTGCCCTTGTTTTCTAGAAGAAAGGAGGGCCAGGGCCACAGACTGAAGCTGACTCTGCACCTCTGCTCTTTATGATTCCACATATTATCTGTTTTAAAGGTTCATCTGGAGAACTACTTAATTTTAGATTTTTTTATAGCACAAGGAATCTTAAATTAATTTTAATTGTTTTCTTGATAATGTACAGGTTAGCTAACTTACAAACTGATGTATCTAAGTAAGGAAACTACATGACTACTTCCTAAAAGGTCCAGACAGTTTCCTTCCCAAAGTAAAAGACAAAATAATTAAAGTTAGTGAGTATTCTGCACTAAATTGTGAGTCCTTAGGTTATTTACTTTGGTACATTAGCTTTAAAAAATGCTTCCAAACTGAGCTCATATTACAGCGTGGCTCTTTGAAAAGACATTTTTGAGTCTTACAGGGCTATTAATTATTTATGCCAGAAGAATGGTATAAGCTAAGGAGAAACGCATAATGTATTAGATTGCCTGTTAAGTCTTATATTGTGATTTTTTTTTTTTTTGGTTTTTATGAGACAGGGTTTCTCTGTATTGTTTGGAGGCTGTCGGTCCAGCCTGGCCTTGAACTCACAGAGATCCGCCTGCCTCTGCCTCCCGAATGCTGGGATTAAAGACATGCGTCACCACTGCCCAGCGGCAAATTGTTTTTGAGTTAATAGAAAGCATGAAACATATTCTTTTCTTTGGTTTTACCAGACAGGGTTTTCTCAATATATTTTCATATGTCAAACACTACCTTGTGTGTATTGCTGCCTTGGAAATCAACAGAATGTAGTATTAAGTTAATTGTACTACTGATCTGCTTTTCAAGATTATATAATTGTTTCCTTCAGTTCTCTAAATACTGCAAAGCCTAAATAGATATTTGCACTGAATAAGGGTAACACTTTGGTAAGCCACCCCAAATGGAAAAACAGTCAATTGGAAAGTTCTGGAACAAGCAGTCTGGTGGTGTTCTGCCCACTTGCTCTGCTGTCATCATGCTAACACATGAATGCTTTACTATAAACTGTTTCTGTGATTTAGATTTATGCAAAGTTCATGTCAAGAACACCTTCCCAATTTACAACCACAGGACAAGTGAGAAATCGATGCCATTCAGGGATAACAGCAAAAGAAATGGTGGATAAGATCTTAACTGTAGTAGCTACAAGGGAAACACTTAGGAGGGTCCAGGCATGTGAAGGAAAGTAGCAGGAAAACCTGGGCAGTGAAGACACAAGTTCTGAAATAGGAGCTCATGTGTCTGCAGAAACTGCCAAGACAGTAAGAGGCCAAAGCCAGCATCGGCCATTGTAACTATCTTTTCAGTGAAAATATTTCACAATTATCCTAAGGATGTTAGCCATAAAATACACCCAATTATTGAAATATACTACCCAAAGTAATAATTTAAGATAACTTGATGTTTCTAAAGTATTAGTCATTAAAAATTATGAAAATGTAGGCAAACTAAAAATTACTATTACTTCTAAATGGAACCAAAAAATGTATAAAAGCATAAATGAACTACCATGTAGGCAAGCAAGTTATAGAATTACAAATACTAAAGGGAAAGTAAATAGACATATTAAAATAATGTTTGTTTTATTTTACTTTATTATAAATGATTCATAAAGTACATTAAAATAGGTAATTTAAAATTTTCAACAAAACTCAAAATTGTTACATTACATTCAAAATGTTAGAGATTATTAAAAATTACTGAACAATTTTAGTAATCATAAAAATACAGGGGCTGACAGATAATCCAGAGGTTAAGAACATTTGTTATTTTTGCAAAGGACCTGTGTTTGGCTCCTAGGACCCATATATTAGCTCAAAACCGCCTGTAAGTCAAGTTCTAGGGAATCTGATGTCTTCTTTTGGCCTGAGGGAACATGGCATGCATGTAGTTGTACAGCACACACGCAGGCACTCACACATACATATACAATGAAATAAATACTAAAAAAGAAACCTATCTGTGAGTACAGCATGGATGCAGAGGTTAGCAGGTGGTATTATGGTTCAGGGCGTGGAGCAGATCTACTCTAAGGGAAGTGGCCCTCCTGGTCTGTGTCTTTAGAACAGCGCAGGGGCTCTCACCCTATCTGCTGTCCTCCAGATCTTTCTCCTGAAAGAGATGCTTCTATGCAACTGACTCCTTGATATACTCATGTTCCCAAAGCACTTCGAATTGAACATGCCAAAGAAGTAAATTCTGTCTCTTATCAGAGTCACCCCAGAAGACCTGTTTTTTTTTTTTTTTGGCTTTTTACGAGACAGGGTTTCTCTGTATTGTTTTGGAGGCTGTCGGTCCAGCCTGGCCTTGAACTCACAAAGATCTGCCTGCCTCTGCCTCCCGAGTGCTGGGATTAAAGGCATGCGCCAACACCGCCCAGCATGCTATCCTATTCTTATCAGAAACCCGGGAATTTCTCTCACTTCGGCCTTTCTTTTCATGCCGTCAAACCACATACTAAGTCCTAGCAATTTGACTTTCTAAATAATAAGCCCCTGGTACATGCATTCCTGGCAATCTTTATAACACTCTGGATCAGCTCTTAAGCCTTCTTTCCCAGATTACTGCAGCCAGTATATTCTTTATAAAGGACATGATGTCACGGTCTAACTAAAAACTTGTCAAGGAGGGAATTAACTAGATAGCAATTCTAACAAACTCAAATTATGAGACAGTGTATGAAATCATAGCATGGCATTTGATAATTTGATAATACTAAAGAAATAATAATGGTGTTTTTTTTTTATTTTGGAGAAATGGTGTCACTATGTTGCCCAGTGGGGCCTTATGCCTATGTTGCCCCTCCTAGTGTGCCACTAACTGGAATTACAGGCATGCACTACAATGCCTGATGATACCATGACTGTGATTTAAAGATATACATTGAAATGTTTATGGGTAAAAATACAGAATCTCACAATTATAGAAAACACTATGAGCGGAGGCAAAAGCTGGGGTTAGAGAAGAAAGGTCACTGGAATGTGCTGATACCACACACTGGGTGATAGACATGGGTTCACTCCAGCACCGATGTTTGCAAGGGACAGTTTTAGTATTGAATTCCATGAAAATAAAAATAGCCGTGCAGAGAAATGAAATTATGCAATTTGTAGATCAGTGCATCTATTACTCATCCCTCGGCAGAGAAGCTTGTTCCTGCAAGAGATGGCAATTAACCCAGAGACCCACAACTGGGGAACGTTCAGGGAGTGAGAGCACTTGGTCCTAAACGAATGTGTTTATAGACACCTCCCCACCAGGCTCAGGGGCTACATGGAAAGGAGGTGGGAAGGTGGGAAGATCTGTAGGTGGGGATGATGCCAAAGAAGCGGCGCTTTCAGACGCACCAGGGGTGATCCACATATGAACTCAGAGGGACTGTGACAGCACACACAACATCGGCACAGACTCAAACCAGACAAAGTCCCAGCAAGGAGAGCGGGAAGTGGATAAACTCCCACCCTTAACTAAGAGGCATTTGAAACTGACACCTGCTATGAAAAGGGAAAAGCCGTTTTCAGGAGTGGCACTGAGTATGTCACCATACTCCGGGGCAGGCCTCCCAGGTGGCCAACAAAGAATGGACGGTTTGCTTGCTTTGACTTTCTTTATTCTTTTGAAAGACAGAGAGAAAGACCATGAAATTGGGTGGGTAAGGAAGAGGTAACGGAAAGAATATGATCAAAATGTATGTCAATTTTTAAATAAAAAATTTACCACCCATAAGAAATAAGAATCTTCCAACTTTTATAAACTAGAATAAAGAAAAAAAAAAGAAACAGTGCTCTGTTGGTTCACCTAAGCTAGTATAAGTAGAAAAAAAAATGTATGCCAGTAAAAACAGTGTTCAGATGTCAAAACCCTAAACAAAGTTTACTACTGAATCCAGCAGCATAGAAAACCTTAATGCTTTAATCACATCACTGGGGAAGTAGAGGCAGGTGATCTCTATAAGTTTGAAGCTAATCTGGTCTACAAAGCAACTTCCAGGACAAGGGCTGCACAGAGAAACCCTGTCTCAAAACAAGACAAACAAAAACCAAAAACCAAACAAACAAAATGGAAGGAAGGAAGGAAGGGAAGGGAGGAAGGGAGGAAAGAAGGAAGGAAAGAAGGAAGGAAGGAAACTTTAATGCATCACAGCAAAGATCTGCTTATTTTAAAGACACAAGTCATTCATATGTTAACAGATGAAACAGAAAATCACATCATTATTGCCAAGAAATGCAAAAAGAGCACTGGATAAAATTACACATTGAGATCAAAACAAATTGTATCAAATGTTTTTAATAAAAAAATCAATTCATTGCGATCACTTCTCATCAAACTAAGAACAGACCACTTCTTCCAATAAATGTTAAAGAGAGTAAAAAAATAAACCACAGTCCAGGTCAGCTGCTACAGCTGCAGGCCATATCTGAGACATCTTCGTTTCTAGCTACTGGAGCTTGCATGGAACACAGATAGGAATTTACTGACAGGCAGTTGTGAGGAGGTGTGGCCTGAAAAGCAGTAGAGTCACTTGACATTTGATGCTCAAAGTTGCTGGCCCAAACCTACTGAAAATGGTTCCAAGTCAGGCTGCAACACCGACATGCCTTAGAAATATCTGCTTTTAAAAACCGGAAGGACAGCCTTACCTTCTGTAAGGAGTTAAAAAAGGACTTGCAATTCATCTTAGAATTGGTCTGCATTGTGGATTTACTTAATTTAAACTCCTTTTCACATCGCGCCAATTCCTTCTTCAGTTTCTCTCTTCGTTGTTGGTCTGCATCTACGGAAGGAAACAAACCTTCTAAAACAGCAAAGACATACTAACTAACTTTTTGGTCTTGCCAGACTAATAAAATCAAGAATTTCTCCCTTCCAGGACCCTTTCTCTTTGGCCACATCTCATCATATAGCTCTGGCTGTTCTAGAAGTTGTGACAGTCTTGCCTGGAAGATTTTCACTCCAGTGTGGGATCTGAGGCCAACAGCACCATGAACAGCTGGTAAGCCTTCTTGCTAAACATGTTTATACTATTATATGTAGGTAAAATCCATGTTTTTCTGTATAAAGAGATTCTAACTAATATGTATTTTATAGAAACATGAAATAGCGAGTAGAGACAGGAAAATCATTTGAGCCAGGAGTTCTGGGCCATCTTGAGAGCGACAGCTTATCTCAAGAACAAGCAAAGCAACAAAAAAGCCATGCTAACATTTTAAAGACATCTGCAGTCAGACGACTGACTTCAGTTTCTTGCAACTGCCATTCATTAGAAAATGCTGGTCGAGAGGTAGTTTCATACTTCAGTGTTCTTAAGTCAGATAATGACTAGCAAGTTAATCAAAACTTTATCCCTAGACAAACACTGAAAATAGTAAAATGAAAGCTAGCCATATTCGAGAATTAAACAGACGATTAATAATATTACATGTATTTACAGAAAATTAAACCAGCAAGGCCAGAGTGGTGGCACATACCTGTTATCCCAGAATTTGAAAATAGAAGAATCACTTTGAGTTTGAGGCCAGTCTATATTGCACAGTGAATATCAGGCTAGCTAGGACTATATTCCAAGGTCCTGTCTCCAAAGATTTCAAAAGATATGTGTGAGTGAGGAGTAGAGCAGGGTGACAAGAAGGATTAGAGATGGCCCAGTCAGTAAAGATGCCTGCCACCAGGCCTGAAAACCTATGTGCAATCCTTGGGACCCACATGGCAGGGAGAATACACTCTCAAAAGTTGTCCTCTGATCTCTACATGTACACGATGGCACATGATCGCACACGCACGTATGAGGGCACACACACACACACAGCTTAAAAAATAAAAAGATTAAAATGAAGAAATAAAAGGATATGTTTAGTCAAAATTGTAAAGCTGGGGCTGGAGAGATGGTTCAGTGGTTAAGAGCACTGGCTGCTCTTTCAGAGGACCTGGGTTCAATTCCCAGCACCCAATGGCAGCTCACAACTGTAACTTCAGAGTCCAATGCCCTTTTCTGGACTCTTTGGGCACTGCACACGTGTAGTGTGCAGACAACACCCATACACATAAAAATAAAGGTTAAAAAACTGTAAAGCCTATCTAATGATATAGCATTACTGATTAACAAACTATATTCCAATTTGAATATTATAAACAACAAGATGATCAACTCAGCATTCTGCCATATCAAGAAAGTGTAAAGCGTGAAAACACAGATGGTTCAAATCCAGGGATATATTGTTTTATTTCATAAACCTTATTTCTGAGTTAGTCAGATCAGTTATGATGACTACAAGCTTGATATTATAAGGAGTCATAATGATTACTAGTTAGTACTTTGGAGATTATAATTTTTTTATTTTAGCCATTGTACTTCTCTTTATAAGGGAAAACCAACTAATTTATACCTTAAAGGATTTAAGGCACTATAATACATATCCTGAGTAAATAAGCATTAAGTTGAAATTTCAAAACAAAACATGAACACAAGACTTTACTGACTATTCCTGCTAAATTTCAAATTTTCACCTCTATCCTGGAACTCATTTTTGAACTTCAGACTCATATTCTAACTGCCTTCCTCAAGACACAACTGTACTTGTTTATCATTTTAAATTAATCAATTTATGTATTGGGGAACATACAGGTCACACTATGCACGTAGAAGCTAGAGGCCAACTTGTAGGAATCCCTTCTCTTCTTCCACCATGTGGGTTCTGGTGATGAAACTCAGGCTGTCAGATTTGGTGGCAAATGCATTTACCTGCCAAGCCATCTTTCTGGCCCCAAGTGGATTCCTAATAGGTACTCATTTTGACCTTAAATGATGAAGATTGAAGTCCTGATTAATTTCCTCCCCTACACATTTTCCTACAAATGATACTTATCTTTTTAAAGGAATAACCAGAAAAATAACTAGGAAGTATATATAACAACAAAGTTTATTTTTTTAAACATTTTTGAAATATGCATTTGGTTGAATCTATAGTATGGAACCTCTATGTATGAGGGACCAACCATAATTTTAAATTTACCATCTGTGTTTTACTAGTTTTCCTATCTTAGAAAAAGACCAGCTTAACTGTCAAGTTCTATTGTATTGTCACTACTAGAGTCTTTACTTTTGGTTAATACATTCCTTACTAGCCTGACAAGGTAGTTATTCTAAGATAAACACGTATCTATAAGATTACTTGGTAAATTTATAGCTTTAGTGATCAAATTTTTGATCAAAATTATATATAAGGTATATGGCAGTATTTAGATGTCTGCATACATTATAAAATGACTTAATTGAGACAACAATCAACCCACATAGTTACTCATTTTTTTTCTACTTTGTTTTTTTGCATCAAAAACACTTAAGGTCTTTTAGAACATCATGCCATACAATATAGTATTGGTAATGATGCTTCATATTACATTCTAGAACTATCCATTTTCACGACTGAAAATGTTACCCTTTGCCCAGCATCTCTCCATCTCCACCTCCATTCTACTTTATCCTGATCTGACCACCTGGAGTCCTTGACAACTTGGTGTCTATACGTAAGGGAGATGAGGCAGCATTTGTCTTTCTGTGTCTGGATTATCCCTTTTCTAAGGCTGACACATAGTGTTGTCTCACACACATGCACACACAGTCATTATTCACTTATCTGCTAGGAGGCATCTGGACTGTCTCTGTATCTTGGGGTGTGCATGTCTGACAAGTTGGTTTCCTTCCCTTTGAATATATAACCAGAAGTGGGACTGCTGAAGCACACAGCAGTTTTATTACTAATGTTTAAAAACTCAAACATCAACTTTTTACATGGTTATACCCAATATACATTCTCACTAGATGTGCATTTACCCGTTTTCCTCCACACCCTCGTCAATACTTGTCATCATTTGTTTCTCTTCATGTGTGTGTTTGTGTGGTACGGTGGTTTGTAAGAAAAAGGACCCCAAAGGGAGTGGCACTATTAGGAGGTGTAGCCTTGTTGGAGAAAGTGTGTCACTGTGAGGGCGGGCTTTGTGGTCTGTTTTGCTCAAGCTTCCCTCAGTTGACTTCCTGCTGCCTTCTGGTCAAGATGTAGCACTCTCAGCTCAAGTACCACATCCGACTATAGGTTACTATGCTCCCCCATCACGATGATAATGGATTGAGTCCCGGAAACTGTAAGCAAGCCACCCCAATTAAATATTTTCTTTATTAAAAGAAATGCCATGGCTCTGTGTGTGTGTGTGTGTGTGTGTGTGTGTGTGTGTGTGTGTGTGTGTGTGTATGTGGGTGGGTGCCTTCGTGTGCATGTAAAGGACAACAGTAGGAGCAGGTTTTCTCCTTTCAACTTCCAATTTTTTCCAAATCCCATTTCCAGGGATTGGATGAACTAAGGTTTGCCAGGCTGACAAGGGAAGGGATTTTACCTAATCCAGCTCCCAAAATGAATATATTCTAATAGTTCTTTATGGTTGAGTCTTTATTTTGCATATCATTAGTTTTTTTCTGTGTAATTGCTCAGTCTAGGCCTTCTAATACTATGTGGAAGAATTGGTATCCTTGCCCCATGTCGTATGTTAGAAGAAGTTACCCCCTCATTATGTTATCACTATGGAATTTTCACATATAACTTTTATTGTGCTGAGGTTGACTTTTTTATTAAGAGGGTGTGCTGGCTAGTATTTTGTCAACTTGATACAAGGTAGAGTCATTTGGGAAGAGGGAACCTCAACTGAGAAAATGACCCCACCAGACTGGCCTGTGGGCAAGCATATGGGACATTTTCTTGATTAATGTAGGAGGGCCCAACTTACTGTGGATGGTGCCAACCTTAGGCACACATTCTTGAGTTGTATAAGAAAGCAAGCTGAACAGGCCATCAGGGGCAAAACAGTAAGCAGCTTCTTCCATAGCTTCTGCCTTAGTTCCTACCTCCAAGTTCCTGTCTGAAGTTCCTGTCCTGACCTCCCTCAGTGACGGAGTGAGACCTGAAAGTTGTGAGCTGAAATAAACCCTTTCCTCCCCAAGTTGCTTTTGGTCATGGTGTTTATCCCAGCAATAAAACCCCAAGACAGAGAGTTTCTAAAAATCATGAATGGATGAATTTTACCAAATGTTTCTTCTGCATCACTGGAGTTATTCATGAGGTTCTTTCTTTTACTTTGTTAATGTGGTCCAACACACTGACTGATGTGTATGTTGAACCATCTTTGCACAACCCATTTGGTGGTGGTGTAAGTTCTTTAGAGTGCTACTGAACTCAGTTTGCAAGCTTTTTTTTTTTCTTTTCCGAGACAGGGTTTCTCTGTATTGTTTTGGAGCCTGTTCTGGAACTTGCTCGGTAGACCAGGTTTGGTCTCGAACTCACAGAGATCCACCTGCCTCTGCCTTCCGAGTGCTGGGATTAAAGGCGTGCGCCACCACCGCCCAACTGTTTGCAAGTGTTTTAATAAGGATCTTTCATCTATATTCATCACGACATGACCCATACTTTTCATGTATTGTTTTTGTCTAAGTTTGGCACTGGTGTGGTGCTAGTCTCGAAGTGACTTTGGATATGAAATGTTCCCATTTGCTCTGAAGTTCTAGGATTGGCTGGCTTCCATCCTTCTCTGGATATCTGGCAGAATTTGCATAGGAACTCATTTGTCCTGGCTCCTCTTTACTGAGGGCCTTTTAAATTTCCCCTTAAGGTCTACTCAGGTTTTCTACTCTTGGTTCAGTTTTGCTAGGTTGCGCGATTCTTGGATTTTATCCATTTCCTCTAGTGAACCCAGTGTGTGGTGTGGAACTGCTCACAGTGGTCCATGGTTCTTTTTATTTCTGAGACCTCTGTTGGAACGACTCTTCTTTCATTTCTGATTCTGAGTCTTCATTTTTTTTCTTCAGTTTGGCTAAGAGTCTGTCAATTTTGTGTTTTCAGGAAACCAATTTCTGCTTTTTAAAGTGTTCTGTTGAGTTTCTGTATCTCTTTTCTAATATTTATTATTTCCTTTCTTCTACTAACTGAGGGATGCTTTTCGTTTCTAGTTTGTTTTTCCTTTTTTATGCCGTGCTGACATGAGATCTCATATATGTGAGACAAGTGTTGTACCAGTAAGTTACAGCCTCAATTATTTTTCAGTTTGCTAAAATTTACATTTAAGTTGTTTGAGATTTCTTTTACAATGTAGGCATTTAACTGCTGTGTCTTACAAGTTTCAGTATTTTTGTTTTCATTTGAGACAAGCTTTTTTTAAAGTTTGGGGCTTTTGTTTTTGTTTTCATTTGCAGACTGCGTCACTATGAACATGCAATCCTCGTGTGTCATCTCCCAGGTGATTGGCATGCACCACCAATTCTGATTAAAAGTTCATTTGATTTCTTCTTGGACTCAAAGTTACTTAGTTCCCAAATTTGTGAATTTTATACTTTCTGTTTTTACTTTTTATTTTAATTAAATTGTGGTTAGAAAGATAGCTGGAACGATCTTTTTTTTGTGAAGATTAATTTGTGACATGATATGATAAAGCCCTTGAATGTTCTATGTGCTCTTAGGGAAATGTATATAAAGTGGGTGGGAAGCTTGGCATGCTTATTAGGCTCATTTCATTAGCTGTTTGATCTAACTCAGCTACTTCTTTACTGATTTTGTTTGGGCGTTCTTGCTATTACTGAAAGTGTATTGCTATGAGTTTCGAGATTTAGATTTTTCTGTCAATATTCATTTTATGTATCTCAGGAGCAATAATACTGGGGGTATATATCAGACTTTCCTATTGTATCCTTTAATGGCCTTCTTTTTCTCTATAGAGACTTTCTGACTCCAAGTCTATTTTGATCAACATAATGGTACCCACTGCAGGTTTCTTTTGGTTATCATTCCTCCGTACTACTGTTTGTTTCTATCCTCTCATTCAGGGTGTCCTTATATCTAAACCGAGACTCCTAAAATCAGCATATTACCTTTACCCTTCTCTTTCCTCTTTACACTGAGCCAGCCACTGTACACCTTTGGATATGGAAGTTTAATCTGTTTACATTTAAAACATTTATAAGTTGGGACTTATCACCATTTTGCTATTGTTTCCTATATTCTTATGAACTGTTTTGTTTCTTCTATTACTTGGGGTATGTGTGTGTGTGTGTGTGTGTGTGTGTGTGCATGTGTACGTTTGGATTATTTTTGTAAAGAAGGAGAACATGAGCACTTTTAAATTCCCAAACAAATAAAAATAAACCAACCAACCAAACTAACCCCAAATTCTCACTTGTATCTGCAAAAACTGAAGGCCTTGCATGTGACCGGTAGAATGAAAAATCATGCAAATGTTAGAGAAAACCCCATGCCAGTTCCACCAATGCACAAAGAGAATTACTAGGTGTTCCAAAACCTTCACTTCTGGGTATACACTCAGAATATCTGTAAGGCCACATCACCAGCACTGTCAGAATGTGGACTCACATGTGGCTGAGGGTAGCTGGATGACAACCATGACTCTCCTAAACACACATGTACTTAATGCCACTCAAGTGAACTTAGACATACTTAGAATGTTAGCTCTCAAGCTATGTGTGCTTCATCATCTTTCTATAGGGGTATTATATTAAAAAATTACTTACATTTGATGCTGGTACTCACACTTATTGGAATTGAGCAGTCCACTGCGGCTGAAAGAAAAAAAATTAATAATATTTTTGATATTTAGAAATAATGAGAAATATCAAATGTATAAGTCACAAAAATCTCTGCAGACTTGAAGTTCTTTGCTTTTTTATTGTATTTCTAGAGATTGAAAACAAAATAACAGGTAAAAAATATTATGTGGGATTAACAGCTCATTAGATAATGTGGAAGAAATACTGTAAACTTGAAAGTATAGCAAGGTAAACCATTGGAAAAATCTATAAGGAAGAGTGAAAAGGGAATGAACAGAAAGAAAATGATGACCTAATGCCATGCCTTTATCACACATGACACACCTGAATGGAGTCTTAAAGCAAACTGGAAAGTAAAGAGCAAAATGGTGCATTTATACTCGCTATTTCAACACTTACTTCAGTGAAACAGAACACAAAGCAGGTTGGTGTGCATAGAAAGGCAGACATGAAGATAAGCAGATCAACAATTAAATCTCAAGACAGATTTATGCATCTTGTCAAATGATGCCAAGGCATTTCAACAGGGAAAGAATAATCTCTTCAGTAATTGATAACAGAAATTTTATATACGAGTAGGTAAAAACCAATAACCTTTTTGTCATACTATATGAACACTCAAAATGGGCCACAGACTTAAATGGAAGAGCTAAAAATAGAAAGCTTCTAGAAGAAAACAAATTTAGAAAACCCAAAGATTAGTCTTAAACATGTTACTAAAATACAAATTCTAAAATATCTGAAAATTGAACTCAATTTTACATGATTTTAATTCTGTGCCATGCTATTTTCCTCAATTATCTAAAACATAACCTAAACATTTAAACTTCAGTTTATGAAACTACACAGTGAGAGCCCATGTCACAAAAAAGGTAAGTAAACATTAGGTAAAGTTAGTAAGAAAAAAAACTAGTGACATTACAATAGTTTATATTTAAACTTGCAAATATTCACAAAGAAGAGATTCTACTCTACACTGGCAGCAAGCGTTGGTGAGGATGCATCAGCACAGGAAACACACGCCAGCAGTCACTCTGGAGAGGGTTCTATCAGAGCTAAATGTATACAGCAAATAAAGGTACTCATGTGAAATAGAAACTTATACTCACAACTGTATGTGAACTCTTACAGTAATTTAATTTCCCATAGCTCAGAGTGAGCCAAAACAACACAGATAGTCACCAAGTCATTAATCAATCAACTAATCATCAATCAATCGATCATTAAATGGAATACTTTAAAAACTTTTGTTTTGGTTATTTTGATACAAGGTCCCTTTATATAGCCCTAATTGTCCTAGAACTCACTATGTAGACCAGGCTGGTCTAGAACTCTGAGATCTGCCTTCCTCTGCCTCCTGAGTGTTGGGATTAAAGGCATGCAACACAGTTAGGACATAATTTATAAAGAAAACTAAATACAGTAAGGGCTAGGGAGACAGCTCAGTTAGTAAAGTACTTGTTATGCAAGTACAGGACCTGAGTTCTATCCCCACCACACAAGTAAAAAAGTCAGGCACGGTGGCGGGTTCTAAGAATCCTGGTGCTGGGGAAAGTGGCCCCTCAGGGCTTGCTGGCCAGTCAGCCTACCCTAAGGGGTGAGCTTGAAGCCAGGGAAAGACTGCTTCAAAAATACGGAAGAGTGACATCTGAGGATATCCTCTGTCCTCTATACACACACACACACACACACACACACACACACAAAAGTAAGAAAAAATATTGATAAACACAACACGGATGCCTCAAAGCATTGTGCACACTGAAAGAAGTTAGACCGAAAGTATAAATATGTATTATTCTATTAACATGAAATTCTAGAAAAGACAAAACTATAGGAAAAGCCAGCAAGATCAGTAGCTTCAGAGACTTGAGGGGAAGGGACTGATGCAGAGTTTTTGGGAAATGTCCCATACTGGGATCAGCACACTGTTATTGTGGGGCAGAGGGTACTTTAGCTTTGTGACACAGCTGGCCACAACTCATTGGCTCTGTATTTCAGTGCAAAGGCTGCCATAGACAGTATGAAAACAATGAATATGATTGTGCCATGGACAGTAAATTCAAATTTCATACTATTTTCAAATGCTACAAAAATGTTTCCTTTTTTAAGCAGCAATTTGAAATATACACATCAATCTCTGCTCATGAACTGAACAAGAACAGGTGACAGGAAGACCAAAATCCATGCATAGTTAAATGATCTCTGGTTTATTGTGACACACAATATATAGTGGACACACACGCGCACACACACTTTCAAAATACTTCTTTGTATACTTGTATGTAGTGCATTTTATCCTATGTAAGTTATCTCTGGCTGGGCAGTGGTGGCACATGCCTTTAATCTCAACACTCAGGAGGCAGGGGCAGGTGAATCTCTGTGAGTTCAAGATCAGCCTGGTCTACAAATTGAGTTCCAGGACAGCCAGAGCTGTTACACATGTCTCTTTCAAAAAACAAAAATAAAAACAAAAACAAAACAAAACAAAAACCAAAAAAGTATATCTTAATAAAATCAACAATAAAAGAAAAAATAGCAGCCAAAATCATCTTTGCATAACTTCCTAAGTAAAAAAGCAGGTCATAAAATTATATTAAGATAAGCATCTAGCTGGGCAGGGGCATGAGGTCAGGCCAGCCTGGGCTTTATCCTGAGATCTTGCTTTTTAAAAAATGTATGGGGGGGACAGGGAAGGAGGAGAAGGAGAGGGAACTGGGATTGACATGTAAAACAAGATTGTTTCTAATTTAATCTTTAAAAAGTATAAAAATGTAAACAGAGAGGGACCTAGGAATATAGCACAGTCACTCATGTGATTGTTATGAAAGCACAAGGGCCTCAGGACCCAAGGACTCCAGCATTCACAGAAAAAGCAGGGGTGGCAGCACACTTCTGTACTCCAGCCCTGGGAGGGCAGAAACCAGAGGATCTCTAAGGCTTGCTTGCTAGCTGGTCTAGCCTTAAAATGACAAATCCAAGGTCTCAGTGAGAGACCCTCTCTGAAAAAATAGATAGCTCTCAAAAATTACACCTAAGGTTGACCTCTAGCTGCTTCACACACACACACACACACACACACACACACACACACACACACACACACACACACACCTGAATACAATACATATAATCACTAATTGGCATCTCAGTTTATGCACAAATCCTCTTTGAGATAATGTATTAATTTTTGTCACAGGTTTGTCATAGTGAGAAGTAAAGCTGGTGTGTAAACTGACACAGAAATTCAAATTTGCACATTTTTACCTTTGGCTGAAAGGATTTTATTATAGTGAACAGTCATGTGATTCTTGACCAGCTGGAGTGTGGTTAGTCTGAGAGAAGAGGAATCAGTGCAAAAAGCTAAAAATTAAAACATATTTAATCATTACATATTGAAACTTACTATAACATCACAAGGTACACAAGTTACTCAAGTCATTATTAGTCAAGTTCTGGAGTTCACAGGAAGAGGCTGAAAGCACTCCCCGTGCATGGTGCTGTATCCAGCCCTCGTCTTGCCCTGCGAACACTGATTAGCAACTCATCACCTGGGTTCAAACCTTTTCAAGAATTAAGTTTTACAGGCTTGAGAATTTGGAAAAGAGAGTCTAAAATATCTATCAAAATAATCTAGAATATAATCTATTGATTGATAATTTCAATCTACCATTAATATTATTGATTGCTATTGATTTTTTATCTTTTTATTCTATAAAATCTTTAGTCACTTGCTTGGCTATGAACAAACCACTGAACTTGGAAAAACAAACAAATCCCAAACCACAAGACTATACAAAGATTCTGCTCTGAGAGGTGAATCTCTGACTTTAGACTGGAAACGAGCCACAGTCTGCTTCAAGTACAGGCGCATAAAATCTTCACTGTTTAACTTTTCCACCTTCACTCAAATTGTTTAAAGGAACTCTTAGAAGCATTAAGCACCAATTAGAAGTATCAAGTACTATGCAGACATGTTTTTAAACATTAAAAACACTTTTTCTGCATGTGTATATGTGTGATGTATATGCACATCCACATGTGTGTGGGTACATGTTTGTATGCAAGGGTGAGAGTGTGTGCATGTGTGCAGATGTCAGGACTCATTCTTGATCACTCTCCATCTCATTCATAGAGATAGGATTTTTCATTTGAGGCCAGACTGGCTGATAAGGCTAGTCTAACTAGCCAGCTGCTCTGGACATCCCATCTCTGTCTCCCTAGGCAGGCAGGCAGGCAGGCTGCCACTCCTACCATGCATTTATATGGGCTTTGGGGGTCCAACTCTCAAATTTGCACAGAAAGTGCCTTATTTATTTGTCCACTGAGATATCTATCTCTCCAGACCCTGAAAAGATTTTGAGAAGTCTTATAAGCATATGCTTAAAAAATTCAACAGTGAGATAGGATTTAGGGCTTGCAAAACAGGGGACTTTTCTACATTGAAATTTAAGATTTCCCTCCTAGATCTACCCTTTAATAATTCAGAACCAATCCTTTTAGGAGATACTGCATAATATAGGCATGTTAATATGGAAGACAATGCTAGAGGGGCACCTGCCATGCACTGTTCCACCCTCTCTTCCAGTAAAAACTTTTCTAGCTACGATTATCACCATTTTAGAAGTGGGAACTAAGGTACAGAACTGTGAACTATATCCCCAGTACTCTTTTATTCTTATTTTTATTCTTTTTGACAAAGGGTCTCAAGTTCCCAGAATGGCCCTGACCTCACTCTGTAGCCCAGACAAGCCATTGCTATCCCCCTACCTCAGTCTTCCAGATATTGGTATTACAAGCTTGTGCCACCGACATTGCTTCAAAGGTTTTGTTTGTTTGTTTCTTAAAAATAAGTTTCATAGCTCTTTCTGTGAATGCATTGTGGTACAAAGAAACAAAATGAAATAATTGAACATTTCATCATTTCTTCATACTTAGACGGGACAGTATGAAAGAGTGGAAATAAAAACAATAGTTTCAAGCTGGTTTTCCTAAAACCCATGCCAAAGACTTTCAACTTATAATTGCAAAAATTATTTTAGAGTTGTCATTACAATTTTACTCTGAAGACTTTAAAATGTAAAAGCAACATGGGACATAGGGGTTCAGCAACCCATAAACATTAGCTAAGATAATATATTCAAGTTTTCTCTATACAGCTTTTCTTTAGGGCTTGTGTCTTTATCACTTGATAATCATTTACAAGACATTTACATGCCTTAAATAAGACCCTGTGCTGGCAAAAATAGCCCCGACCGTAGCAGGGTGGGAAGCAGGAGGCAGCTAAGTCCACGTTCATGGCACAGTAAGAGTTCAAAATCGTAACCCCCTAAATGTGTCTAAAGAATACCTACAACATTTAATCCTAGTTATTAATGTGAAGCACAAATGTCCATTAAGAGAACTGTTTCATCAGGCCGTGTGATTTCCCAGCACAGAAAACAGTGAGTCTTTCAACGAAGCCACAGTTTTAAGTAGCTCACTTACCATTGCTCTTGGTGCTCAAGTGTCCTGTAAATAGGCATGGTGGACTGTATCTGGGGAGGACAGAGGTTGCTCTGACTTTCAACAACAATAAAAACCACGAATTAGGACATGTGAAATACAACTTTCACACACACAAAAAAACCCCAACATAGAATATTTTTTAAAAGTTTTCAATTTTAAACAAAGTTGTTAAAACTTTTATTCAGCTAGGCATGGTAGCACATGCCTTTAATTCCAGCAGTTGGGAAGCAGAGGCAGGCAGATCTCTATGAATTTTAGGACAGCTGGGTCTACATAGAGTTCGAATCCAGCCAGGGCTACATAACGAGACCATGTTTCAAAAACAATACAAAACAAAAAAAACTGCAAGTCACATTACTACCAGAAATAATATCTCAAACAGCAAAAATTCAAAGACCATTGATTGAATCTTTTATTTTTTTTTAGGGAAAATAAGACAGGGCTGTGGAGATGGCTCAGAGGATAAAGTGGCCGTCACAGAAGTACCAGACCTGACTATGGAATCTGTGTAAAAAGCCAGGCACGGCAGCACATGCTTGTAACTCCAGCCTTGGGGCAGCTAGGTATGAGCACAGGTAGCCGGCTCCTTGACACTTTGACAAACCACCCTAGCTGAATCAATGAACTTCAAAAGTTCATTAACTGATAGTTTCAATTGTCAACCTGACACAACCTACAATTACCTGTGAAAGGTCTCAATGAGAGAGTGCCTGGATCACATTAGCCTGGTCATGCCTGTGAGGACTAAAAATGTGTGTATGTGTACTCTTGGAGCATATGCTCCACTGTCCTGGGAAGCCAGAGGCATGAGTTCAATTCCCACATGGTGGCTCACAACCATCTAAAATGCTCTCTTTTGGCAAGTAGGCATACATGCAGAAAGAACACTGTATACATAATAAATAAATCTTTAAAAAAACTTAAAAAAAGTATAGTTTCAGTGTTAATGTAACTAGTGTGCAGAACACAAATACTGTATCCCCCAGGCAGCTTTTATTGGTGTGGTGGTGAGGAGGATCAAACCAGGGTTATTTCTTTATTGGTTTCTAATATTCCTAACAGATAAGTATCATGTTAAAACTCATGGAACGGAAAAAAGGAAAAGATGAGCATTTTATCTGGGCCCTCTCTCAGGCGCTGCCCCACAATTGGGGTATACTTTTCTTTTTTTCCCCAGTGAAAATATGTTAGGTAACACTGTAGCAAATGTATATTATGCCTATTTAACAATTCTTCATACTCCTCCTTTAAATCACCCTGGGTAGTTTCGATATCCCGATGGGACCTAGGATGATCCAAAAGCAGTCTCACATCAAATGCCCAGAACAAGAAGAGCATTCTCTAAACTAAGACTAAAACTTGGAGCAGGGGCTTGATGGTCTTACAGAACAGTGAAATTCTTCAGCTCTGTTTCCTATAAAATCTGATTTTACTGACAACTGGAAGAAAACTCATGGAGGAAAAAAATGGTGTATTAGTATTTTACCAAAATTGTTGGAAATTTAGGAATAGGTCACTTATAAATGTACCTCCAGGGGAGCAGCAGATTAAGAAATCTTTCCTAGTCTATTTTTCAGCTAACTGTCCTAACAGGTTGTCTCCTCTTGCTTTTCCAGCACAGGTTGCTGATAATACAATGGATGGTGGACCAATATTCTTAATTTTCTCCTTTCTCCTTCCTCCCATCAGACGTCAGAAACAAAGCCTTATAGATTATTAAGTCTAGCTCCCCATTTTACAAACAACTAAGGCTTGGGAACGTAAAGTAACTGGCAGAAGAGTGCCTCATTAGTTAGTATCGAAGACTAGAAACAAGACCTATTGTTTTTCAAGCTGGTGCTTTCTGCTTCATCACCACTCTGAGGGTTGACCCTACAAAAGAATGTGACTACTGCAGCAAGTGAGGAACTTTCCCCCCCAGGTATCCTTAGTATGTTATGTTTTCAAACAGCTGAAGGAACTAATGAAACCTAAGACATTTACCTTCAATGAAAATTAAGCATTTAAGCTTTGGCTAAATGAATGGTTACTTATAAATAGTTTATAATTAATGACAATCATAGTTACTTATACCATATGAAAACTAGCCCAGGTATTTATTGAATATAATATTTATTTTATAAGTTCAAAACTAGAAACAATGATATTATATATTACGGGCTAAAAATAAAGCCACTTGGGTAAGGTATAAAGTATAAACCCGTGCACATTTGTCACCTCATTTAAAATTAAATGGCTCAAACTTACTAAATCTATTACTATACAAATGCCCCCACCCATACTATGCAAGTAAAAGAATTAACTCAAGGGTTTTTACATTCTTAGTCTGGGTTCAAAGCTTGTCCTGTCACCTATTGTGACACTGGGGAATTATTTATAATCTTTTCTTCTATTGATTTCAAAATATGAATAAAACCTACTTAACATTATTTGTGTGTGTATACTAAACAGGTGTTTGGTTATGGGCAGACCACAGTAAAGAATTAAAGCTTGTTTTGTAACCATTTCTGAAGACCATACTGAGCATTTTGGTTTGCTTTTTCTAGAACTTAGGTTGGTATAGTGTCTGACCTTCTACACCAAGCATAACACTTATTTTGACCAATTATTGTAAAATAAAGGTGCATGCAAGTTGAAAGTAAGACTTAATTCAAGAAACCATTAGCAGATCCATTCAAAGGTACCCTTTAAGTCCCAAGAAAGAATACTTGCTTAGGCTGTGGAGCTTCAACTTCGGTTGGGCTGATTTGTAAAAACTCATGGGTAGGGGTCACCAACTATTTCACAATTTCCACTTGACTCAGAATATCAATCAAGGCAAATAGGTGTACACTGTGATTATGGGTAGTCTTGTGCTATTAAACATTCAGTCCACCAACAAGCCACATGGAAGTTTATTACAAACGAGGTACCCCAGCTCCTCGCGTTGGAGCAACTGAACTATTACCAGATCTAGGTCAGTCAGTTCTGGAGGGAGGGACTGGGGGACTTCATGTACACTAAGTACTTGGAATGCGCCAGGAGCTTGCTACGTTTTATCTGCACTTAATCCCCAAGGACTCCGTGGCATGGGTATTTTCCCTCTACAATCAAGATGGGGAACCTGAGGTTCGTCTCTGTGAAACAGGTCGGCCTTCAAAGACCAGGCTTGGACTTGTGCCTAGAGGATCCCGAGGTGATACAGGCTGCAGGATCCCGAAGTCAGAGGACGGATGTCAGGACGACAAACTCACCGCCAGGCAATAGGTCAATGAGAGGCGTAAGCGGGGCCTCCCCCTGGGCCCCGGGCCTGTCCAGCTCCGGTCATCACCCTGCGACACTGGAGAAGGAGCTGGCAGGCCACCCGAAAGGCCAGGGCGCGGCCTGGACCCGCGCAGCCCCTTACCTCTCCGGCTGCCATCCATGTTTAGTTCTCCTGCAGCCTTTGAGGGGACGCTCTGTGTCCCTTCGGTTCTTGCTCGGGCCAAGCCGGCCCCCGCAGTGGAGGTTTGGAAAGACTAATCCGCGGGGGCGGCAGCGCCACAGAGACGGTCGCCAGGCTGGTTGCTAAGGGCCTAAGGGCCGGCTCGGCGGCGGCAGATTATGACGTCACACCACAGGGACGCGCGCTCCCAGGCCCCGCCCCGCCCCGCCCGCTGGCCTAGGCTCTCCTGGTTACAGCGGGAAGGCAGCGGGCTAGAGAAGGGGTTCTGGTGCCAATCCGTGGCTCTGCCCGACACCCAGAGTGAGATGATGTCAGGGAGGCGAGTCGCATCTGTTTCAGTCATCACGCCCACTTTTTACTTGGGTGCCGGGGATTCGAACTCAGGGCCTCAAACTTTCAGAGCAAGCGCTCTTGACGAGGGAGGGAGTGGTCTCCAGCAGCCCGTATCTTGGTTTGTAAGCATTAGTTTGAATTCCCTTTCTGCATACTGTGTCCCTCACCTCCTGTCCTCACTGTCCCTTTATCTCAAAGCTACAAATCCCGTTTCATTTTAAATGGAAGAAGGCTGTGAGAAGAAGGTCTGTTCGAGGCTCTGCAAGTTGTTTATTTTTGCAGTAGTTAGTTGTGAATCTTTGGAAGTAAGATCAGAGTGGGGTGGAGGGAGTGCAGAGAGCATCTGCACTCTGGCTTTCTCAGTAACCCATTCTTGAACTTTTAGGCAGAATGGGTAAGTCTTTGTTGTGTGATCGCATAGCAGCATTCCTGAACTCTACCCACTTGAAAACAAACAACAACCCACTCACTGCAACCAAACTCCTAACAACCAAAAATCTCACTAGGTATTGCCAAAAGTTGCCTGGGGAGGAAACTATATCCCGTCTGAGAACCTCTGTTATCATTAAACAAACAAACAAAAAACATGCTGAATTCCGAGCCAGATTTGCTGAACTTTGAGCTTCTTTATATTATGGTTGGTTTTAATGGTAACTTGCCACAAGTTACAATGTGGAGATTGTCCTGTTTGCCTTAAATGATTTGGAAGACCCACTCTGACTGTGGGTGCTTCCTTCTGGCAGCAGTGCAGATTTGATGGTCCTGGCAGAAAAGGAAGATAGATATCTTGGTGTCTTGGCCTTCCTCATGCTGACCTGTTGCTGTGTGGTTGGATCCTTCCATGTCAGAAGCAGTTTTGAAGGGCCAGCAGCTCTCCAGGAATTTTTCAGTTTTGACAGGAGGTGGGGACCACTGAGGTGCCTAGCCTTGGGGACTGAGCATCAATTGAATTTGCCAGCCTCCCTAGTGAGAATCACTGTGGATTACCCTGACCACTGAGCCACCCAAGGATACAGAAACTACCAAATTCTCAGCCCCTCAGCTGTAATTCAGCAGTTTTTTGCTATTTCAATGTAAGCTTAATAATACATTCACAGACACAGACAGACAGACAGACAGACAGACACACACACACACACACACACACACACTCACCCCGTTGGTTCTGTTCCTCTAGACAACCTTGATTGATACAAACTGTGGTATAAGGAGTGGTCCTGGAGGAACAGAAATGTAGGCATGAGTTTCTCTAGTGGTCCTGGTGGTAACTGGGGGTAGCTCTCCAGCTGGGTGAAACCTGAGGTCATTTACGACTCTTCTGGTAGCATGGGGGAAAACTAACAGTCCGTGATGTGAACCGTTTCAAGAACTCACCAAGACACATGCATTTGGTGCTCTCAATTCACCTCTGTGCGCTGTAAAGAATGTAATAGCTGTGTAAAAGTCTATGAGCTTTTGTGGAAAAGTAAGAAAAATGCTGCTGCTGACTTCTTTGGACAATTTTAGAAAAGAAAAGAAACAAGATAAGGTGAGTGATAAAATTGACCAGCTCCAAGATGCTTATAGACAATCTCAAAGTTTCTAAGTGTGCCCTGGAAGAGAATCCTTTCTCCAGCAGCCTTAGAGTTCAAGTTGCAGACCAAACACAAGCAGTCATTATATTATTAGCTGACTCACAATGTGAAAGAATTTCCCAGCCTCAAAGTGCGTCAACAGTTAAAGTGAGGCACTGACTGGAAGTGGAATCCCGTGACTTGGGATGGCACTGGGTGAGAGGACCCTGAGGAGGCGGAAGATGCTGACTTCCCGGATTCTGATGGCCCCACTGCACCTGAGGAAATCCTCCTAACCCTTAGCAGAGGATGCACCCTCCCCCTTTTCCTACCCTCTTCACTGTTGCTGCCTCTGTCCCTTGCCCAGGGGATTTGATTCTGCCTCCTTTGCAGAGCCGGTGATGACTTCATCTAAAGGAGATGTCAGAGAGAACAGTGCTGCTGTCCCTCAGGAGCCACCTGTCATTGCCTCTAGACCTATCTTGATGGTTAGGTTAAGCAGACCCCAGCGTTGAGAATGAAATTGTGGTCCGTGAGAAGGTATGCTAATGCCACTAAAGAACTTAGTGAGTTTGCTAATTCGTTCAAGTTGAAGTCTGGAGACCATTTGTGAGAATGGACTTTAAGGGGTGGGATGACAGGAAGAGGTCAACTGAGACAATGCCTCCATCAGACTACCCTGCATGCATTTTCATGATTCATGATTGAGCGTGGGAGCCAAGCCCACTGTGGACAGTGCTCTTCCTGGGCAGGTGGTTCTGGGTTGTGTAGAGAAGTAAACTGAGCAAGCCATGAGGATCACACCTATAAGTAGTGTTCTTGCATGGCCAGTCTGTAGGTTCCTGCCTTGAATTCCTGTCCTGATTTCCCTTCATGATGGACTGTAAGTTGTAAGATGAAACAAACCATTTTATCCCCAAGTTGCTTTTGGTCATGGCGTTCTAGCATAGCAATAGAAACCCAATTAGGACAAACTACAGAGTTGGTCATGAGTTAAATTTTAAGCTTGGTTAAGCCTCAAGTCCCTGTTTATGTAAACAAAAGGAATGCTGGGAAGTTGTGCAGGTACACATATTGCATGGACAGTGGCTGACCAAGGAAATGTGGTATTGTACAGATGTCAATTTTCTCTTCTAAGACTTCTGTCTCAGAAGAGCAAAACATAAAGAGAGCGAGGCTTAAGGGAAGTAAAGCAGAAATCCTATAACAACAAGGGAGGAAAATAAAACCCAGAATCCCAGTTGTAACAATGTCTGGGACAGCGGTTCTCTAAGACATAGGGAGGAGAGAAAATTGGGCTTAAAATGTGATGATTCTGTATCTCCAACGAAGTTTAGGATGATGCAGAGTAAGGGGACAAAGACGACCTTCTGCTCTTGCAGAGGACCCAAGTTCGGTTCACAGCTACCACATCGGGTAACTCACAACTACCTGTGATTCCAGCTTTGGAGGATCTGAAACCTTTGGCCTCCAATGGTACCTGCACTGGTGTGTGCACACCCATACATAGACACCCACACCCCCCCACACACACCTCTTAGCTAAAAATAAAATGCCAAAATTTAAAAGATAGAATTGAATATTATGCAGAAAGCAGAAACTTTTATTCCTACACATTAACTTACAATTCTGAGACCCCTAAGGCATTTATGACACCATTAGCAATGTAAAAATCCGCATTGCTTACATGATGCATAATTGGTTCTCAGGAAGCATTTGGTATATTTAACTAGAGCTGAATTTAAGGAGCAAACTGAGGAAGAAGGCAACAAAATTGTTTGGTTTGCTAGAAGGAGACGCCAGCTCCCCATATCAAAGCAGACTTGTGGATAAAAATGCTCTGTTTAGGTCCTTAGCATATGTATTATGGCTTCCATTTCTGTGTTTTTAAAATGAGGTTCCTGTGTCTGCAAACATGTGTGTCTCTGCATCTATGTATGTTTCTTGGGCTTTCCCTTTGGCTCTTTTTTTGATTGTTTTTTATTACTCTCATTTGTTTCTGATTTGTCTTATTGTATTTTATTATTATTCCTTAGATGATTGTTTTCTGGTGAGAGACAGAAAGACTATGGATCCAGATGGGAGGGGAGGGGAGGAGGAACTGGGAGGAGAAAGTGTAATCAGAGTGTATTGTATGGGAAAAATATATTTTCAATAAAAGAGAAGGTATATTCTGTTTTGGAGTGGGGAAGAGGCTTCCCGGTTGAGGGAGGACAGGAGAGTGGAGAGGGTCCTGTAGTCATCACTGCCTGGCGTGTGACTTCTCTGTGGCCTTTCTCAATGTGTTGTTTTCTTTTAAGCAGTGTGTTGTGCCCTATCTTTCAAGAATGAGTGTGCAACAGGGTCTATTGATTTCCGGTTTTGCAGTGAGCATATTACAGTAAGTGAAATTTAATTTATGCTTGACTTTTGCTCTGTGTATGTGAACAAGAGACTACCTTTACTCAGGGACAGTCCAAGTCTTGGCCACAGGTACACAGCTAATAGGAACTTATTACGGGGTTAAGCTCCCAAGAACACCTTTACACTGGGATGAGTACCTGTTGCATTGACCTTGGGGAGGAGGCATCATTGTGAAGATTTTTTTCTGGCTGTATCAGCATGACTTCATGTTTAAAAATTACTTCAGTACATTCAGAAATTGGTGCATCTCTGGTTTTGAAAGAAATATATTATCCTCTCAAGTGAATTTTCAGGTAAAGGCCAATGGTTTGATTTCTTTGTGTGTGTGAATTGAAAAGATGCTCCCAAATAATTGAAATATTTTTGTTTAATTTTGGCATTATAATTGTTTTCTTATTTTTATTTTTATTTTTTTGTTTTTCCAGATAGGGTTTCTCTGTATTGTTTTGCAGTCTGCCCTGGAACTTGCTCTGTAGACCAGATTGGCCTCAAACTCAGAGATTTGCCTGCCTCTGCATTCCTAATTGTTTTCAATTTAATATTGATATTGTACTTGATATCATTTTAGGCTACTTTTTATCTTTTTAGTTCTATTTACTAAGAATGTGACTTTTAATTTTTATTATTTATTTGTGTGTGTGTGTGTGCGTGCGCGCGTGCATGCGCATACCTCATAGTCCAGATGAGGACTTGACTCTTCTAGAACTGAGTTACAGACAGTTATGAACAAACATATGGATGCTGGGATTGAACTCAGACCCTCTGCAAGAGCAGCACATACTCCTAACTGCTGAGCCAACTCTCCAGCCCTCTCTTCTCTTTTTTTTTAATGGTTTAATTAGACTTCTCTTACTGAATGATTGGGATGGTGAGATACAATGAATAAACTATATGTAAATAATCTGTACTACTCCACCTAATAAACATGTAATTTATGTTCATTATATCTTAAATGCTTTGTTATTGTTCATTTAATTTATTCTTTGTAGATAGCCCTTAGTTTCACAGGAAAGAAGCCTCCTGGAAATGGTTCTTCTCCCTCTGACCATGCCTGGAAACATCGGTGAAAATTCTCCAATGAATGCAGAAAAAGACACAGGAGATCAAGGCTTTACCTTTATGTTTATTGGTTATTATAAAATATTGTTATAATAATTTTATACTTTAAATTGCATTGTATTTATTTAGGTGTGTATGCATGTATGTAGGTTGGTGTACACATATCATGGCATGTGTGTCTGTTACAGGGGCAGTTTTCTCCTTCCACTGTAGAGGACATCGGGTTTGGTAGCAAGTGACTTTGCCTGCTGAGCCATCTCTCTTGATCATGAATGCATACTTTTGTTGTTTAGTTTTATTGTTTTTTGACGTGTATGGGTATTTTGCCTGACTCTCTGTGCACAGTACGCATGCCTGGTGCCCATGGGAGCCAAAAGGTGTCAGGTCCCCAGGGACTGGAGTTTTAAGTAGTTGTGAGTTTTAGGTAGCTGCCATGTGGGTGCTGGGACTTGAACCCAGGTCCTCTGGAAGAGTGGCCAGTGCTCTTAGCCACTGAACCATCTCTCCTGTCTTCCTACTAACAGATCTTAATCTTGAAGTTCCTAAAAGACGAAAAAAGAAAAAAAATATGGGATATTTTTGAGTTATCCAACAGGATCAAGTAGAAATTCATAGAATTCAAAGATGTGTGAACACTTTGTGTGGCCTCAGTTCTATACAGAGTTTTTGGTGACTGGCCAACACTTGAGAATCTGAGCTACAATTTGCTTTAGCCATATCTCACTCAATGTATTCATTTAAAAGCTAAGAGAAGATGTAAGTTTGAAATGCATCAGTGTTGATCTGAAATGGATTCATTCTCTGCTTGTCACTAGAGGGACCTTTAGGAAAGGTTTAAACTCCATCCCTGTGAGAAAAATGAGCCATGTGCAAGCAATATTAACTTGCAAATCTTATCCAGGGATTGTAAGTCGCCAACACTGCAAGAGATGACTCTGGGGTGGGGCTGTTTCAGTTATAAATGCAGAACAAGTTCTTTCTCAAGGGCAGGGAAATTTATGCTATTATCTAAAAGTCCTCAGAGGATAAAAACAATCTTCATCATTGTCAACCTATAATTTGATTTTTCTTAATTTTATTGTTTAAAGCAAGAGAGAATAGGAATGCCTATAATTCTCTGTGAAGTAATATGTGTCTAATGGGAATACAGGTATACAAGACAGAGTGATAATAAGGCCTACTGACTGCAAGTGATCATTCTGAATTCTCTTAAGCAATAGGACACTGATCCCTGAACATAAACAGAATCTTGTCCCTGACCATTTCAGGAGCTATAAAACCTCATTGGGTTTTATTTCTTTTTATGGTGCTGGGTAATTGAACATTTATACTTCTGGGACTTATGTTTTCTAGACATGCAAGCACTCTCTTGCTAAGATATCCCAGCCCTTGTTTTTTGTTTGTTTGTTTTGAGACAAAGTTTCTCTAAACTGACTTCTGGCTCTTGATGTTTTGGGGCCCTCCCTTCTGAGCGATGGGATTAAAGATCTAAGCCATCACCCATTGCTAGACCACAATGTTTCCACTGCACTTTTAAAAAAGATTTATTTTAATTTTATGTGTATGCCTGAGCACCACATATGTGCAGTACCTGCAGAGGCCAGAAGGGGATGATGTTGGGTTCCCTGAAACTAGATTTACAGATGAATAAGAGCCACAATGTAGGTGCTGAGGTTCAAACCCAGAAAGTAGCTGATGCTTCTAACTGCTGAGCCCTCTCCCCATCCCTCTCTACACCTTTTAATATGCTTATTTCCGCAGTTCACTTTTATTTTTCCTGTGTTTGAAAAGAGCACAACATTGTGTTTCCATGGGCAGCTTGACTGGATTCTTGTTACCAGTGAAAGAGTCATTTGCTCTATGACCTTTTGGCCGAGGCTGCCAAGATTTCAGACAGCAGGTCTGCTGAGAATTGCCACAGTCATCCATCTTCGTTTCTTCACAGCTGTGGTCTTCAAACCTTTTCATCCAATTAGAGAAGAAGTCCCTATGACGAGAACTCACTCATTTGGTGGTTACTAGGTAACCTGTCCTTCTAGCTTAAAGAGCATTTTATATATTTGTCCCCAGCCGATCAGTTGTCACATATTAGTAGGATGCTCAACCCAAGGAGTCAATTATTTGTACCGAACACATTCACTCTGTTTACAAATGGCCTCACCCTCCCAAACATAACACAACGAAAAGGACAGCCGAGTTGTTCATCTAACCAGATAATTCCATTTAGGAAAAAGGGTTTGGAGTTTACATTTCTCATCACTGGGACCAAATATCTCCCAAGAGGAAATGGAAGAGGAAGGATTTGCTCTGGTTCAGTCCATCATGGTGGGGAAGGCATGGTGAGGTTAATGGGAGTGTGAGGCTGCTTGTCCATGTCTTACTACATGAAGAAAAAAGGGCTTAGGCTGGGACTGGACCAGGCTGTAACCCATAAGGCCTGCCCTGTGACTCTATGTTTGCCAGCAAGGTCCTATGTCCAAAAACTCTTATACAACCTTCCCCAAACAACGCCACCAGGAGACCAGTTAGCTGGCCTATGGGAGGACATTTCATATTGAAACATTAACAACTTGTTTAGAAATAATTCCTTTAAGTTCCAGGTCAGGTTGTTCTACAGAGTGAGTTCCAGGACAGCCATAGTTACACATTGAAACCATGTCTTGAAAAGAAAAAAACACTTAAGCAACCAAGCTTAGAGAATGGAGGTGAGAGTGATCCTTGACCCCCCCCCCACATCATTCTGTCTCTTACTTGATTCACCCTATTTTCTTTTGTTTGCTTTGAACTCTTTTCTGTAAACCATTAGTGTTCTTAATCTTTGTCTTAAAGCAAAATCTAAATTAGCCAAAAGTATGAAATTGTCTTTTCTAAGATTTACTTTATGTGTAATTTTTTACTGCATGTATATATGTGCATCACATCCATGCCTGCTACTCGAGGAAGTCAGAAGAGGGTTTGGAGTCCTTGGGTTGGTTATAGGTGGTTGTGAACCACCATTGCTGGGAACTGAACCTGGATCCTCTGGAAGAGCAGTCAGTGCTTTTAGCCACGAAGCCATCTCTCAGACCATAATTTACTTTTTAGGAAGGCTTTCAGAGGGCCTAGGAAGAAGGCAGTAAACACTAAGTCAAAAGGACACTGGAGAAGATAAATAACCAGCCTACAGATCTGGCTCTCTGACAGCAAGACAAAGCATCCCAGTGTCTTGATTAATTATGGTCACTGTCTTAGCGCAAGCTACCCCAAATAGCATAAAAGTGATTTTTAACTGAAATGACATAGATTTTGTTATATAAAATGCTCACAACTTATAACATACTAACATAATTACTGTAGGGGGCATGTTTGGTATTTACAAGTCACTTTAACACATTTTAGTGGTATTAAAAAGCCAATTTTATCCATCAAAGTTTGTTATTAGTTACTACATGAATAATGATGACCTTGAGTTATTGTATTTGGTCCCAATTTCCTTAAGCTTACACAAATTACCTAGTGTATACTATGGAAAAACCTAAAATTATGCTGTAATATTCAATTATAAGTCTACCTGATAAAGTTTCTGGAATTGCTTTTAGGAAAATACTAAGCACTGATATGACATTTCAAAAAGAATATGAGCAACTTAAATCTTCAAGTCCTAAAACACTGGCCATTGTTATAAAAGTAATTTTTATAAGAACTCATCTTCACACAAAATAGAGATGAGTTTGCTAAGTGTTCTGTCTCAGACAAACCTGTCCTAAAACTGTCCTCAATAAACAAGATAAAACATATTTTAGAGTAACAGTTTTTATTTGGAGACAGGGTCTTTTTTTTTTTTTTTTTTTTTTTTTTTTGGTTTTACGAGACAGGGTTTCTCTGTATTGTTTCGGAGGCTGTCGGTCCAGCCTGGCCTTGAACTCACAGAGATCCGCCTACCTCTGCCTCCCGAGTGCTGGGATTAAAGGCGTGTACCACCACCGCCCGGCTTGGAGACAGGGTCTTAATATGTTGGATTGGCTGTCTTGGAACTCACCATGTAGACCAGGTTAGCCTCAAACTCACAGAGCCTCTACCTTCCAAACACTGTGGTTATAGGTGTGCACCATCATGTCTGGCCCAAAGTCACAGTTTTTTAATTTATTTTTTTATATTTTATTTTTAAATTTAAATTAGAAACAAGGTTGCATCACATGTCAATTCCAGGTCCCTCTCCCTTTCCCTCCCCTCCTCCTGTGCCCTCCCACCAACTCCTCCATTATCCCCTCATTTCCCCAGGGAGGATGAGGCCCTCCATGGGAGTGTCCTTAGTCTGTCATTTCATCCAGGGCAGGGCCTAGACCCTCCCCCAAGAGTTCAGGGTGAGAGTGCACCTCACATTGTTCTATGGGAGTCCAAAGTCCGTGTGTATACTCGGGATGAATACTGATCTACTGCCCAAGGCTCAATAGATTACCTAGCCACAGTTTTAAAAATAGAATTTTTATTTTTAAGTGTGTGTGTGTGTATGTATATGTGTGTGTGTGTTGGGTGTGTGAATACAGGTGCTAGGTGGAGAAGGCTTCCAATGCTTTGGGGCTAGACTTAAGTGTAGCTGTGCTGCCTGACTTGGCTGCTGGGAACTGAACTCCAGTCTTCTGCAGGAGCAGCAAATGCCCTTAACTGCAGAGCTGTCTCTCCAGCCTGTAAAGCTAGGCTCTTTATTCTAAAAGAACAGTGGGCATTATTCTCTGACATAACACATAGGTTAGTTCAGTTTCTCTCCCTCCCTTAAGATGATTGCTTTGCCTTAACCAAGAAGGACTGCCCTTCACTTAAGATGAAAAACATTTTACCCTGGAAAAATATGTCTCAGAAGTGAAAGCCCCTTCTCTTTTTATTTTTTTTAAGGAAAGATGGGGAAAAGTAACACCCATGACTCCCATAAACTGAAAAATTGCCACATATTATATGCAAGGCACATACTCTTTGGCTCGCATGTTTCCCTCAGAACATGATGGAATTCTCTCTCATTCATTTATATCCGCTTAGATGGTCATCTTAGAGCTTTTAGTTGCTTTGAACAGGATCACCAGGACCTGAATGCCTACAGACATATATTGTAAAGTGGCAGAGAAAAGCCAGTAAGCTCAGACTGGAATCAACTTACTTTGACGCTGGCTCTGCTGTTATTGACTGTGTGAGCTTAAGCAAGGACCTTGCTTTTTCGTCTGTAAAACAGCATTATGGCTGTGACACTGACTGGAGGGGTAACACATATAAATGGTTTGTACACACAGTACCCGGCTGTCAGTTTCTCACATACATGTGGTTTACACAGTACCCGGCTGTCAGTTTCGCACATACATGTGGTTTACACAGTACCCGGCTGTCAGTTTCACACATACATGTGGTGTACACAGTACCTGGCTGTCAGTTTCGCACATACATGTGGTGTACACAGTACCTGGCTGTCAGTTTCGCACATGCATGTGATTTACACAGTACTTGGCTGTCATTTCACACATACATGTGGTTTACACAGTACTTGGCTGTCAGTTTCTCTGCTCCTGAAGCTGACCCTGACTGAGGACTCAAGTGCAATAATTCCTGTAGAAAGTGATCTCACTAAGTCTTCATGAGAGCACAGAAGTGAGACAGAGAAGAAAAGGAAGGAAAAAGTGGGGAGGGGGCGTTGCTATGGAGCAACTCACCACTGCTGGCAGATGGGATTCCATCCCTCCAGGGAACTCAGGCTACAGTAAGCAGCATATCCATGCGTTTTCCTTGCCGGTTGTGAGGGAGCTGGACTGTTGTCCCTTATCACCACACTGTTCTTGTCTGAAGACTGCTAGAGCCTTCTGCCAGGCCCTAGGGGACATGTTGATGAGGAGTGGACACTGGTGTTCAGAGGACATTCTTAGTACGAAGGTGTGGGTGCTGCCTGTGGTATGTGAGGAAGTGGCATGGACTGAGAAGCAAGAGCTTTACAGTGTCCGTTGCCCTGGCAACAGGGGCCATGCAAAACACATTAACTCTTCATATTAAAAATTTTTATTATGAAGTGACCTTTGAGGTTCTTCTCCAGTTGGCCAGGCACAGGAAAGGTATTTATTGTGTCTAGCCAGAGAGAGAGAGCATGTCTCTCTGAAAGAGAGGTACCACAGCACTGGCAATTTGTTAGACCACCTTGCTGCAGTGACTGGACCCAGCCAATGATGAGTAGGACCATACCTTGACTAGAACTGCTGAGCCATGCATCCTCTGCCCTTCCTGTTAAACCCATGCCTGTGTCAGGACCCCAAAGAGACACCCCAGAAAGTCACCAGATCTCTTCTCCATTTCCAATGAGGCTACATTGAACAAGTCTCCCTTTTCTGATTTTCAGTTAGACTCTTTTAACTGGTTTGTTAGGGACATCTGGCTTGTCAGAACTGCCAGACCACAGACTCTGATCCTAATAACTCTGGTAACATGGTGGCAGCTCCACCCTAAGCAATCTCTCTGGATATTCATTATGTTATAAGACCTGACTCCAAAATGAAGATCATCTGCCCCCATTGTTCCCCACTGCTGCAATGGACTTGCCCTTTGACCCATTCTGTTGCAAGCCCTGGCTATATTGGAGGCCATGGACCTGCAGGTGTATGTGAACCTTGTACACACTTCTTGGTGACTGGAATTTGGCTTTTACTAATAAGATATATCTTCATCGAAAGGCAACACCTTTTTCTTACTCAATCTCATGTCTTCTTGTAGTAGACTGAGTAATGCCTTCCCAAAGATGATTATTTAAACAACAAGAACCCTTTTCTAAACAACTGAGAATATTGCTTTTCATTTATTTGGAAGAGATGGAGATTCTAGAGAAGTTACGGAGACTATTACTCGCTCCAGGTTCCCTTATGCCACTTAAGAGCAATAGTCTCAATTCTTAACTGAGCCTAATAGAATAAAAAATGCATTGCTCATCCTCCCTTGTTTCTAAGATGCACACAGGACAAAGTCCTGGTTAATGTATTAAATAGGAGATCTGTATGCAACACTAGGGGCATGCCCCTTATAGAAGGGATATATCTGCCCTCTTTACTAATTCTTTCTTCTCCTGGCTGGAATAGTCTCAATGGCATGGTTGAGAACAGTATATTAAACCTTAAGAGGCTAATACTAAACACAGTTAAAAACTGGAGAGTCTGAGTCCCTGGTGTTATGGTGCTTCAGATCAATTCAGGGAATCTCTCAGGTTTTGGCTTTTGTAAGAAAAATAACATTTGGGTTTTCCATTACTCATAGTTACACATAATCCTTGCCAACCTTGTCAGGCTTTTTATATTGTTCAGAATACACCACCAAAGTATATTTTCCTATAAACTAACTATATGGACCATTTGAAATACTTAATCAATGCAGTATGCCTACCCCTGGATTAGGATGAAAATTTAACAGTATTCTTATCCTTTCGCATTTTGGAATTTGATATACAACTTGAACTGAACCAAAACAATATTCACATTTGTTAGAGATTTGTACTCTTTGCTCTTGGGGTTATCCAGAATAGTTAGTCAAACAATGTTTAGGGTTTGGAAATATTGAAACATTTCTGAATGAAGTGTTAGAATCTCCTTGTAGCATAGTGGTCTTTGCTGGATGCTTACCTCTGAGTGTCAGTTTCCCAGCTTTGAAAATGAAAATGTTCTGTTCAACAAGCTATAATTTCAGTTCTTTAGATCCACAGAAAATGTGATTTTACTTAAGTCTTGTCCTTCTGTTCTGACAAAGGCCCAAACTCTAAAATACTGCAGTTATTTTAGAGCCTGAGACAAGGTTGCTGTATGGAAGCTGGCAGGTTTACTGTTGGTGAGCTCAGTGAGATTTTGTTCTTAGAAAATTACTCATGGTCTTAAACCACAGTCAAACATCCACATGGTTAACACTGTCGTTTATTCCAAATGAAGAGTTTAAGAACAAGAAAGTAAATCATTCCAGTTGGTGCTCCTTTGGAGCAGGGTCTGGAGGGGAACATCTTGCTTCATGCCCATAAATTGTTGGGTTTTTTTCATCTGCTTTCAGTATCACTATCATTACAATTATTATTTACAAAATACTAATACAATAACTTAGTGTCCTTTAGTGATTAGTGTCCCTTAGTGACTTTAGTCTGAACCAGAAATTACAAATGCCTGGAAGATGTGGCCAAAAGCCATATTGCCATAAGCCCATTAGGGTAATAGGCACTAAATCATTGGTATTGCTACCAGCAGAGGCCAGTGCTCAGATTCTTCAACCCCAGTAAGAGAACTAATTAAGCAAAGGTTGGGAGATGGATCAATTGGTAAAATATGTGATCAAGGGCAAACTATCTGAATATATAGCTCATCAAAGAATAAGATGACACATTTGTAGTGGATAGATTACAAAATGAGAAAGATAGCTTTGTAATATAGAAGCCTTGAAGACAGAACTTTAACCCAGAGTTCTGGGAATGTACCTCAGTTGTAGAGTGATTACTTAGCATGCACAGAATCCTGGTTCAGTCCCTTACACCATATAAGCCAGACATGGTATTAGATGAGACAAGGAGATCAGAAGTTCAAGATTACTCTTGGCTACACAGAAAAGTTTGAGGCCAGCCTGAGATACATTATATATATGCATATAGATAACTAAATTATATATACATATATACATGTATACACAAATCTATATACACACATATATAAGTAACTTAGAGTTGCCACTGATCATATGTCATGTTGACATCACGTGCTTCCTGATAGGATGTTACATGAAGGACAATTCACCTCTATGCTAATCTTTCCCCAAATCTATAACCTGGGCTCTTGCATGCTATAGAAGTCAGTACTGGCTAATAAAAAAAACCCTTCCTACTCCCCCATCACTTTACACCAACATTAATTTTCTTTATGTAAATTGTAATCAATAGGGATGATAGTGGGGCCCGAGTGAGCTCCATATGGTCTTACAAGGGTCTGGCATTGGAGGCTCTTCAGTTTTTCATCAGTAACTTTGGCATAGACACCCAGATGGTGTACATGAGAACAAGGACTTCCATGGAGGTTTGCATGGATGATCAGGCCTGTAAGTGTCCCATGTCATTCTATGTTCATATTCCATCAGCTGTAAACTGATGCTAGCTATAAAGGGAGGCTGAAGAATAGAGTTTATCAATATGCATAGGAAGAAGAGGCTATGGGTTTGATTATCTGCATGTCTATTGATGCCCAAGCAGGATATCATTCATAGGAATAGGCTAAACTCTAGACATCAACATAGCAGCAACAACTTAAAGTACAATTCCCGACAACCACAGCTGGTCTTTCCACTCAACATCTTCAGAGAGCATCTCTCACCTCTTACCTGGCACCCCGTAGTGTCATCTGCTTTGCCCTCTGCATGAGCAAATTACTGGTGACAAATGCATGGGAATAACGGACCCATGAGAAAAGAAAGCTGCACTTGTGCCACTGAACTCCAGCTGTCAGGAAGCATCTCTAACACCATGAGTACAAATCCTAATTGTTTCTTTGAAGTGATCTCTTTTTGCCAAATCATGCCAGAATACACTCAGCATTCATCACTTCATGCCGTTATGAGGCTCTATAGTATGAGCACAGTGGGATCTTGTCAGACCTTTTGTTGTTGAGTCTTTTGTTTGGAATAAAAGGAAAGAGATGGGAAAATAGTAAGAAGAGCATGAGTTGCTGGCCTGTCATCTCTCAGGAGGAGAGTTCCCTTATATGTAGAAACTAACTTCAAAAAACCCAAAGCAAACCAGACAAACAAATATGGAGTTAGTTTTGTGTTGGCTAGCTACTCCTGGACATAAGGCCTATGCTGGAGTGTGGTAGATACACTCAGTGACACATTCCATTGGAGAAAACAGATTTTCCCCTTGCCAGCAAGTATCAGTTACAAATAGTTTCTTAGCTAGGGGTGAGACCCCCCTATCTGCCTGCGCCTTCAGTGTTGGGACTCCCATCTGGCTTGACCCTGTGGAGGTCTTGTGTGGGCTGCAGTTCTGTGAGATCATATGTGCATCAGTTCCATTGTGTCTGGAAGGTACATTTCCTTGGAGTCATTCATTTGTGTTTCTTTGAAAGAATATGTGAGAATGTGAGATGGGGGAGAGAGAAGAGTGGAGGGAGAGAGAGAGCAAAGTTGGGTAGGTAGGGAGGTAGGAAGGATATTGGAGAAGTTGTGGGATGATCAAAATATGTTGGTGAAAAATATTTTGAATAGCTAAAAAAGTGTGAAACCTCACAAGGAGGTAAGCCATAATCTAGGGTTTATTATAGTCTAGAGCCTGGAAAACCCACAGGCATATTCAAATCCACATTTTCCCAGTGTCTTGTTATATCTGGGAAACATAATATTATTCTTAGGGTTTATAGTTCCAGCCTGGTTAGGCTTGGTAGGGCACAGGGTTATTAGTTCTGGCGTATGTCAAATCCTGAGGCTCAGAGCTTGCTAACTGTGTGAATAGTATCAGGTAGTACAGTAAGTACATAGACACTGCTTTTGTCCACAATGAGAAAACTCTCCCCTTCTCAGTCACAAAGAGGCAGGCATATTTGGAAGAGCATGGGCAGTATTGAGCATTTACTAAGTTTAAGGAAGTGTACTACTTACTTTTCTCATTGTTGTGACCCAGATGCCTGACAAAAAGCAGCTTACAGGAGGAAGGCTTTATTAGGGCTTACAGTTCAGAGGGATGCAGTCCTTCATGGTAGGGAAGGCATGACAACTAGAAAATGAGTGACCGCAGTGCTTCCCCACTCAGGAGCAGAGAGAAACAAATGCTCTACTCTATTGCTTTATGCTTTCCATTCAGCCCTAGACCCTTGCCCCTGGGATTGTGTCACCCACATTCAAAATGTATCCTCCTCCCTCAAATTAAACATCTCTGGAAATGTCCTTATAGACATGCCCAGACATATGTCTTCTAGGTGATTCTAAACCCTATTAAGTTTCACATCTAGGAATACCTCTATGGAGGTATTCACCTAGAGCACAACAATATATGTAAAATACTGTTGTTTATAGGAGCAAAATTCTAGAAACAGCTTAACTATTCCCAAGTAGGGAGCTAGTTAAATAAATTATAGTCTTTTCATGTACAAGGATATAATAGGAACATGTTCCTATTGAGCAGAGTGGGTAAATAATGCAAAGTGTGATGTCATGTATGTAACATGGTTACAGCATACAAATGCTGTATGTATGGAAGGATGCCAGAATGACAATATCACAATTTTATCAACTGCCGGTGAATGATTTAAAAACAAACTTTGTCTGTATGCCTTTAGAATGTTTGGGTTATCTATCTGGGCATATATTGATTTTGTAATCATAGAAAACCACTTATGGCTATTTTCAATCTGAAATAAAAGGAAAATAAAAGTGCTTACAAGTATCCTAACTTAGTAGTGTTACTTGGGCATTGCCGCTGCACACAATCCTACTTTATTTTAATCATTTAACTGGACAGTCAAATGGTTGTTTATGTACTCATAACTACAGAAGTCCATCTCTAATACTTCTCACTTTTTCTATCTCTCCTTTGAAGGCTCTAAAACGACCACAGTTCTTTTTATGAAGTAAGGCAGTTGCATATATAAATGAATAAATAATAAAAATTGTGTTTGTCTCTCCTTAGTAAAATTTACAGCATCATAAATGTGTTTTCTTTTCTAAATAAAAGTCGGTGTGTCCTGTTATATTAATCTACCCTTGTGTGGCGTCCAAACAAAACAAATTTCCTGTCTTGTGATTAAAGAATCTTAAGGACTACCGGTTGAGATGATGGACGAATATTGTGTACTGGTTGCCATGGTTTTGATTGAGGATGAGCTATTTAAGTTCATCCTTAATCTGGATAAGCGTGAGTCTCTTTTTGCAGGGTTAAAAATGGTGCGAAAGACAGAGCTATTTTTAGATAGAATGTCAGCCTGTCTCTAGTAACAGCTAAAAATAGAGGCTCCTATCTATAATTAACCCTTTGGCCACCAAACTAGGTAAATAAATTAATCATAATTTCTTTTATAAACTAAACTGACATTCAAAAAAAACATCGTATCTAATTACATAGGCATTTTAAACTGATATTTGAAAAAACACTGAAATATATATTTAAAGAGGTTTATATTAGCTGCAAAATCAGCTAACCAGTTCCCCTGGCAGCTTTTGCTTTGTTGAAGGATTCCAGATTGTAACCAATTTAATGTTTTTAGCTAGTGATTTCCTTTCTCCATTTGCAAATAGCACTGTGGAGTAGACAGGAGATAGACTCTTAATGGTTTATCTTTGATTCTATTATCCACATTACTTCATGTAACATGCCATGCCTAATTAGAAGGCAGATGATTTTTGTCATCTAGAGCTTTAACTACAGAGGTATGAGAACCTAGAAAGGCTATATAAAGAAGCATGCAATCTTTTCAGACTCAGGATGCCCAACTGCTACTCTGCAGGTACCATGATGGGCACATAGGAATTTGGAAAAATCCATTCAGGCCAGGGGCAGAGAAAAAGGGATCTCACTTTTGAGTAGCCATGGAACTTGATGGAAGTCTCTTAATCTGATGGGCTCCATTTCCTCAGTTGCAACCCTTTTTTAGTTTTCAAGGACCAGAAGGTGAGTTATCTATTAAATATGTCGTGTTTTATTTTCAAATGGTTAAATTTTTTCCTCAAATAAAATGCAGGCGAAAGTCAATTATAAAAACACAAATGGTTGAGTGCTCTTAAGTCACCCTGGGGTTGGAGAGTCATGAAGGTCTTTCTTTTCTTTCTTTGACACCATGGGTTTGAACATGCATGCATGTTGCATGGTGCTTAAACACAAACATGATGGTTAAGTACTCTGTCACTGAGCTACACCCTCCAGTAGGATGAATGCCTTTCTTTTCCCCACTCAACTAACTACAGAGCTCCTCAGAGCACAGGCTGAAAAACTTTATGGTCTGGTTCATTTTTAAAGTGGATATACAATTCTGAGAAATCTTTAAAAGACAAGAACTTCGTTTTTAGAAGATGGGGGTATTATTAGTATGCTGAAAAGATACAACAGCAGCTTCTGAGAGACAGGCCATTATTTTCACTTGTTTTGATTTTCCTGATATTTGACATGGGTGTGATCTCCTTTCTTGTATGACAACCTTAGGAATAAACGCATTTACGGATAGGTGTGTGCCCTCCACTGTTCTATTTTTTCCACAAAAGTCCACCCATTGACTCCTCACTTCTTTACTTCTGAACTTTTATATTCCTTTAGAGTTGTTATATTCGATGACCCAGAGACTTAATTATTCTAAGCAACAGAGAGAGCTTGATCTGGTATTACAGCTTTTTCCTTCCATGTTGGTCCAGCCTCTGTCTGCTTTGATACTCAATACTTATTTTCAGGGGAAGGAGAGTGAAGGCTGGATCAGACCTGTCGGGTCACACAGAGAAAGGTGGGGTTCAACCCCGACCATTAATTCTTTCTATGTCTACAAGGCAAAGGCCACTAATGGGAAACAGATTTGGTATGAGCAAGGACCACAAATCTCAGAGTCGTTTTGTTATTCCAAAAGTGGTTTCAGGACCAACAATGGAAACTATATCCAATTCCTGTCTCAAAGTGCTGACTGTAAATGTGACCTTCACAGGAATCATCTGTAACTTGATGTTAGGAATGCTTCTGGGTGTTCTGCTACACAGATAAAGCTGAGGAAAAATGCTCCAACTTTGGTTCCCTTAGACAGTTAGAAAAGATACTTTGATTTAATAATGTGATCCCTGTGGGAAAAGAAGATTGTGTCACGCCCCAACTGCTTAATACTGACATTTGTGTTGCACTTCTCAAAACCATGTATAAACAATTTATCAAGAGTCATATCATCCACCCACAACTTGTTAAAACAATAAGTATTTTAACACCCAAAGACAACCTTATAAAACCGCCAGAGAACTGGAGAGAGAAGGAAATGACAGGAAGAAAAGTTAGCTGATTGCTTATTTTAAACCTTCAAAGTATAGTATATATCTAAAGAAATACATTCATGCTCCAACTCCCTCCATGTCACCAATATAACATGCTTGTGCAACTAGCATCCCAGATAGAGGCAGCCTGTGACCAAGTCCTGTTTTTGATCTTTCGTCACCCCTCCACTCCCTGCCCCAACGTTACTAACCTTTAAGAGTGAAGATTGATTAAACCAGGTTTGGACTTTTATATAAATGGAATAATACAACCTGTGTTGCATGTATTCATGGGTCTGTGTTCCTTCATTTAAGATGATTCTTTTGAGACACTTGTTGCTATTTGTAATTATTGTTTGTTCATTCTGCTGCCGATTACGAAAATGCACAACTATATCTCAATTTATGAATCTGTTCTACTGTTGATGGATGCTTGGACAGTTTTCTGTTTTGGACGCTGACAAATCAGGCTTCTAATGAACATCCATGATCATATTGTTTAGGGATAGATCTAGGAGTGATACTTTTGTGTCACGTATTCATGTTAATGGGACTGCCAAATAGCTTTCCAAATGATTGCCAGTTTATACTCACAGTAGTAGTGAATGAGAAATCTGGGTTGCTGCATATGTTCCCCAACACTTGTTATTTTTTTAAATAATTGGATAATGGCTTTAATTTGCAACTCACTAGTGACTAATAAAGTTGAATATTTTCCTGCCCATGTCTTGGCCACTTAGTGTCTTTTGTGTGATGTGTGTACAAATGGCCCTCTAGCCTTCCCTTGATGGTAAGAGGGTTTTGTTTTATTTTTATGCTGGGTAGTGTCTTTGTTTTCTTATATGCTGTATAATTTTAAGTGTTCAAGTTCATGGTAGGCATTTATTGGATGTTTTCAAGGGTGATATTTACCATGCACCTCCAGCTACTGTATACTGAAGCCTGAAAGTTTCTAATGACACTGTGTACTAGTTAATTTTCCATCACTGTGATAAAATACTCAAGATAACTTAAAGAAAAGTCTATTTTATGTCTCAGTTTTGGAGGTTTCAGTCCTAGGAAGGCTCATTGCTTTTGGCCATGTGATAAGATACTTCATCATGGAGACATAGGTTGTGGGGAAGCTGATTCTCAAATGGTAGATGGGAAGCTAAAAGGAAGCAGAAAGGGGTGGAGCCCACAACATCTCCTTCAGCGGTAGCCCCGCAGTAACTGGCTTTAGATTGCTCTTTTTAAAGGTTCTACCACGTTCCATGGAGTCCGTGTAGGATGTGTAGAGCCATAATATAGTACCTAAGGAGAAAGCTTATACCCAATAAGGAGTAGGAGATGAGCCTGTGAGACAGCCCAGTGGGTAAAGGTGCTGGCTGTGGATCCTGACCTGCCCCGAGTTCAGTCCCTGGCATGCATATGGTGGAAGGAGAGATCTGACTCCTGCAATTGTCTTCTTACGTCCATATGTGTGCCGTGAAATAGGCACGCACGCGCGCGCACACACACACACACACACACATACACACACAAAGTAAATGTAAAAAGAAAGAAGTCAAAAGAATAATAAAAAGTGGAAAGAATCTTACACAATCAGCTTCCACAAAAGTATGTATTTAAAACTACTTTGATATCACTTTTAGTTTTTCATCCTATTTGATGGATTGAGACTAAATATGAAAATAAGGACAAAAAAGAGAAAAAGATAGTGATCTTGTTTTGATGTTGCTAGAATAGACCATAACATTTCTCATTTTGGGAAGTGTCTATAGTGAAATTCACTAAAAATTAAAACTCCTGGTTTGAGTTTTGATTTAGCAACTTCCTGATATTCAGTATAAAAATCCCCACATATAAGTCACTACTGTTGGCTGTACACACAGCTCCTTTTAGTAGTAGCATCCCATATGCTGTTGGAGAGCCACCAAAAGAAAATGCACAGCTGAGAGTGTTGAATGTGCCATCAGCTTCATCAGAGACCTTGAGCCAGTAGTTCAGGCCTGTCCAGCTGAGCATCACATTCCTTGGATGCTACCTCAGTCAGAACCACTGACATGTGACCAGACCATATGAGAATCTCCAAGGAAGCCTCTTCCCTGGAGAACGCAACTGTCTGAGGACAAGGTGGTGGCTGCTGAAGTTGCCTTATGTCCTACAGGGGAGATCCTATTGAGAATAAAGTTAGAAGCAAAACAGAGCAGCCTGTCAAATGACTCAGCAAAGCAGAGCATGTACCGTACAAACCTGACCACCTGACTTTGATCACTAGGACACACATAAAGATGGAAGAAAAAAACTGATTTTACAAGGTTGTCCCCTGGTCATCATGTGTGTTCCCATCTCCACACACAATCATACTAATACATAACATTCAGTTTTTGTTTCTTTTCTTTGTAGATTACACATCATATATTCTAATCTCACTTATCTCCCTGTCTCCTTGAATCTGCCTTCTGCCCTTGTAACCTCCCCACCACCCAAATCCCTGGAGGACTACAGATCATGTCCCAGCAGAGGGGGGAGTGGCCCAAAGCTGATGACCAGCACCATTACAAGATGGCATTGGGAGGAAGCTACAGAGGCAAGGCTTCGAGTACTTACTAAGAAAAACAATTGGCTGCCCAAACTCACACTAGATGAAGTCATCACACTAGCAGACCGTGCCCAAGAGGGAAAGGACACTAGATACATAATGGGAATACCTTAAAAATAACTTGGTAATACTTTTTCCTCCATGTGGTTTTTTACTTTAAGAGGGAAGTGAGATCCTACTTGACTCGACTCCCTGTTGCATCTGATTGTCTCCAGCTTTGGATGCGGATCAGGCAAACAGCACACTATACCATCTCCAACCTCGATTCAGGGGGTTCCCAGAGACCCCCAACACAAATCTAAACCAAATTTAAAAGAAAAACCAAACAAAACAAATGAAAGAAAAAAGCAGAAGAATCTTGTCATGGAAGCTGTAGTGTGGCCGTCAAGTCACACCGTTTGCACTTTACTCCGTTCATCTTGGAAGTGTTCATTGCCTCAAGTCATTGGTGGTATAGCTTGAGGCCTCTGTTTTCTGCTACACCACTGATAATGTGCTCTCACTGGGGCTCCTCTTGGATATCCTGTTGTTCTCCTGTGTTATGGAGATCCTGCATTTTGGATCTGTAGCTTCATCCTCTTCACATACTACAACAGTTCATAGATGAGGTTGATGCTTAGAGTAGAACTGTTTGAGAAGGATTAGGAGGTGTGGCCTTGTTGGAGGAGGTGTGTCACTGAGGGTGGACTTTGGGGTTTTAAAAGCCCATGCCAGGCATAAGTTCTTGATCTCTGAATTATGGCTTGGATTAGCGTATTACTGCTCAATACCATGCCTGCCTGAATGCTCCATACTCTGCCAGGATGGTTATGAACTAGCCCTCTAAACTGTGAGCAAGACCCCAGTTAATTTCCCTCTGTTATAAGAGTTGCCTTGGTCATGGTGTCTCCTCACAGCAAAAACAGTGACTAAGACAGGCTTGTTTATGGGACTATCACAGAAAAAAAGTTTAGCTAGTGTACTGACTGATTTTGTGGGTCAACTTGACACAAGCTAGAGGCTTTAGTAAGGAAGGAGCATCAGTTGAGGAAATGCCTCTGTGAGATCCAGCTGTAAGGCATTTTCTCAATTAGTGATCAATGGGGGTGGATCCAGTCCATGGTGGGTGGTGCCATCCCTAGGCTGATGGTCCTGGGTTCTATAACAAAGCAGGCTGAGCAAGCCAAGGGAAGCAAGCCAGTAAGCAGCATCCCTTCATGGACTCTTCATCAGTTTCTGTTTCCAGGCCTCTGCCCTGCCTGAGTTCTTATTCTATTTCCAATGATGGACTATGATCTAGAAGTTAAACCAAATAATCCATTTCCTCCCCAGCTTGCTTTTGTTCATGGTGTTTTGCTGCAGGAATAGAAACCCAATCTAAGACAAGTTGGCACCATGTTTGGGGGAAGATTGTGGAAAGACTTTGGACTGTAATAGTAGGGTCATTGAATGTTGAGAGATCTGTGGGATGTTGTGTGGAACTTGGAAGACAAGAATGTTGACAGCAGTGCAGAGGATGGAGGCCTGGCTTGTGACATTTCAGAGAGAAGTGTGAAGACTCTATTTGGGCCATTTGTTATTTTGATTTAAGATTCTGTGGTTCTTGTTAGGCAGGGATAAAGAGTCAGTTGTGATTAGCAAGATACCAGAGCTATTAAAGCAAAACCTTTGTGTTACTGGGACAATTGATGCTTGTTAGCTGGAGCTAATAAGTTAGTGGTGATTAAGAAGAGACCAGTATCACTGAGGTGAAATCTTCTGGGAAGAATCTCCTGAGAGCACAGAGAAGCTATGTTCCAGAGGCAGCCAAGGTTGTACTTCATGCTGGCAGCCGGACTTGGTAATGTGTGAGAGTCACCCATGTAGTACTGTTTTTGAAGGCATGAAGGGGTCATGGAGAAGAGCTGAGGCCTGGCACAGTTCGAGGAGAGAAGAGGCCATTGGTGAAGGTACAGTCTCAATGGCAGTTGAGGGCCCAGGACAGAAGGGGCCATGCAAAGAAGTTGAGGCTTGGCACCATGAGGAGATCCTGTGGGAGGCTATTGGTGAGAATGAAGGCACGTTGCCCCAGAAAACCCAAGAGTTTTGGAGATACCAGTACCATGGGATGACCAACAAGAGCATCAGCAGCAATGGGATGGAGCCAGATTGAGCCAGAAGACAGCTGTGTGTGCCACAGAGGGTAGAGCCACAGAAGTGACCCAAGCCCTTTGGAGGCGTCCAGAAGATCCTAAGTGGATGCCAGCCATTGAACAGTTGAAATTCGTTTTTGCTTTGATTTGATTGTGACTGAGTCCTGTTATTTTCCCTCTTGATGTTAGAAAGTATTTTACTGGAGCCTACAGTTGAGATATTTTGAATTTTAGAAAAGTTTTTTATTTTAGAGGAGATTGGCTGTTTTAAAGAGACTGAAGTTTTGTGTTTGGATATGTAAAGACTGTGGGACTTTAAAAGTTATTAATGTTTTTAATGTGAGATTTTGGGGGTGAATAAGAAAGGAAAGGTGTGGCTTAGTAGTGATGTGTTTGTGTGTCAAGTTGACAAGGGGTTAGTTTTACTGGCTTGTTTTTTTGTCAACTTGACACAAGCTAGAGTCATCTGAGAGGAATAAGCCTCAGTTGAGGAAATGCCTCCATGAGATCCAGCTGTAAGGCATTTTCTCAACTATTGATCAGTGAAGGAGGGCCGAGCCCATGTTGAGTGGTGCCATCCCTGGGCTGGTGGTTTTGGGTTCTATAAGAAGCAGGCTGAGAAAGTTGTGGGAAGCAAGCCAGTAAGCAGCACCCCTCCAAGGCCTCTGCATCAGCTCCTACCTCCAGGTTCTAGCCCTGCTTGGGTTCCTGTTCTGACTTCTTTCAATGATGGGCTATGATCTGGAAGTGTAAGCCAAATATACCCTTTCCTTCCCAGCTTGCTTTTTGGTCATGGTGTTTTGTCACAGCAATGAGACACAGGGTCTTATGTAGCCCAGGATAGGTTCCAACTCACTACATAACTGGGATGGCTTTAAACTCTTGGTCAGTCTGCCTCTATCTCTAAAGTGCTGGGATTTAGTGCTACCACAGGAAGCTTCAACCTTGTTTCTTTAATATATAAATGAAAGGGAAAATAAAGAAAGATTAGTTGTTGATTGAGATTTAGGAGACAGATCATTGGGAAAAGTTAATGCTGATCAGGTAGCTACTGCTATTAAAGATATTTTGCTAATTTAAAAATCAAATATGGTATAATTTAGAGGTATTTTTGATGTATTTATGGAACAATATGATGCCTAGTGTCAGCGTCAAAGTATCAGTAAAGTCATGAGAGGGAGAATTGATGAAACTAGAACAGTCAAATTAGTACACAACCTATTTGAAAATGGGTTTTGGGCACACAGAAATTCATTGTATTGGGGATGGGGGTTATGGCTTGGGTGGTAATGAAGTGCTTGTCATAGACGTGTGAAGGCCGGAGTTTAGATACCAACTACCCATGTAAGTCTGGATCTTTCTTTATTGTAATCCCAGTGGTACACATGAATGTGTGCAGGTAAAAGTCTCATACAAATAAAATAAGTGAATGTAAATTCTTTTAAAGATGTGCACAAGTAACTTAAGGGTATAGTTCAGTTATCTCAAGGAATCTATAAAAATTTCTCATTTATTTATTTATTTATTGGTTTTTTGAGACAGTTTCTCTGTATTGTTTTGGAGGCTATCCTGGAACTTGTTCTGTAGACCAGGCTGGCCTTGAACTCACAGAGATCTGCCTGCCTCTGCCTCCTGAGTGCTTGGATTAAAGGCGTGCTCCACCAACACCTGGCTAAAATTTCCCATTTTTATCTTTTTATTTTTTGAGACCAGTTCTCTCTATGTAGCCTTAGGTGCCCTGGAATTCTCTATGCAGGTCAGGCTGGCCTTGAACTCACAGAGATTCACCTGTCTCTGCCTCCCAAGTGCTGTGATAAATGTGTGTGCTGCCACACCTACCTTAACTTACTCTTTAAAGAAGTCTTTTAATTTTCTAATTTTCTTCTTAGTTGTGTGTGTGTGGTTGTGCTTGTTACTTGAGGCCAAAAGGGGGATGTGGGGTGTTCCCTGTCAGGCAGCCTTAATCCTTTGAGACAGGGGCTCTTACTGAACCAGGAGTTAGGATCTCAGTCAGCAAGACCCAGAGATTCTCTTGTCTCCTTCCCTACAACACTCAGGTTATAGGTGTATGCAGTCACACCAGGTTTTCTTATGGGTTCTGGTGATTTGAACTTGGGTCTTCATGCTTGCACAGCAAGCACACTTGCTCACTGCACCCCCGATGCTGGGTTCTAGATGGTTTGTAGTTCCTTTATCAGACACAAACCAAGATGTGACTGATGGTGAGAAACTGCAGGCATCAGACAATGCCTAGGAGGAATGTCCTCTAGGGCAAAATAAAATCACAAGGGAAGGGAGACTTGGAATCAGAAATTCAGAAGAAAGGATCAAAGATTGTTGGCTCAAGTATCTCTAGTAGCTAGCTAAACAATATATAAACAGCAGTGGGAAAATAAAATTATTTGCTCCTGAAGCGAACCTAGTGTCCTGTGTCTCTGTCTGCCTTTGACCCCCTCCTCTCCAGGTCTACATGTTGCTCATGGCTGTGCTGACCACAGCACCCAGCCCCTAAAGAAACTTTTTAATAATGGAAATTTTCTTTCACACACAAAAGCATAGAAGGTAATAAAAAACAATGTTCAGCCAGGCGTTGGTGGCGCCTGCCTTTAATCCCAGCACTCCGGAGGCAGAGGCAGGTGGATCTCTGTGAGTTCGAGGCCAGTCTGGTCTACAGAGTGAGTTCCTGGGCAGCCTACAAAACAATACAGAGAAACCCTGTCTTGAAAAAACAAAATAAAACAAAATAATAATGTTCTGTTGGGGAAGTCCTGTGTATATGTCAATAAAGCACTGTTGACCAATAGGGAAGCAAGATAGGAGGGACTAGGAGGAGGATTCTGGGTAGGAGAAACACAGGGAGTCAAGATGTAGCTGTGATAGGGGTAAGAGAAATACTTAGATTAACAATTATGGGGTAAATACTTAAGTCAGAGCTAGCCAGTAAGAAACAAGCAAGGCCAACAGCTTCATAATTAATATAGCCTCCTGTGTGTTCATTTGGGACTGATGTGGCTCTGGAACCAGGCTGGCGGGAAGGCTTTCTATTTACAATGTGTGTGTGCATATGTGTTGAGGCACAAGTCAACATCGAATGTCTTCTCTGCCTTAATCTTTTTTTTTTTTAGATTTTATATTTATTGTTCTTTTGTGAAAATGTCCTTCTCATATCCACCTCATTTGTGTCCTACACCTCCAACTGTTTATGCACTTTTCCTTAAAAATATTATTTTACTTTAACTTATATATATTATATGCATACATGAATATATACAGAATATAAAGTTGTTAGTATTTCTCTGCCTTAATCTTAAAGGTTTATTTTTATTATTTTTTAAATTATGTGTAGGTGTGTGTGTGTGCCTGCATGTGGAAATGTGTACATGAGTCAAGGGGTCCTGGAGGCCAGAGGCATCAGATCCACAGGTGGTAAAGTCACAGATGGTTGTGAGCTGCCCAGTATGGATGCTGGAAACCAAACTTAGGAACTCCGGAAGGACAAGTGCTCTTAAGTTCTGAGTCATATCTCAATAGAACAATGACCAAGAAAACAGATGCACCCCAGAGTGTGCCTCATTGATGCCTGTCTTAGTCACTGTTCTATTGCTGTGAAAATAACCATGACCACAGCAGCTCATAAAAGAAATTTAATTGGGGGCTTGCTTCTAGTTTGAGAGGTTTAGTCCATTATCAGCCTGGCTGGCATGGCAGCATGCAGACAGGCACCAGAGCAGTAGATGAGATCCTCAGGCAAAGAGGGAGTCTTGGCCTGGCATGAGCTTTTGAAACATCAGAGCCCATCCCTGTGACACATTTCCTCTAACAATGCCAAACCTCCTAATCCTTATAATCATTTCAAATAGTGCCACCCCTGATGACTAAGCATTCAAATACATAAGCTTATGAGGGCCATTCTTATTCAAACCACCACAATGCCCTGGGGTATGTTTTTTTGGTGTATGTAGACCAGAGATTGAGTAAAGACCAGAACTTAATTAACATCAAGTGTTTTCCTCAGTCACTTTCCAGCTTAGTTTTTGAGGCAGTGTCTATCACTGAACCTAGAGCCCTCTCTCTGTTTGAGCTAGACAGGCAGCCACCTTGCCCCCAGGGTCTTCCTGTCTCTACCTTCCCAGCATGGGGGTCTCAGGCGTGCACTCCCACCCCTGGATTTTTGTAGGAATCCTGGGGATGGAAACTCAGGTCTTCCTGCTTTGTGAAATGTACTTTAACCACTGAGTCATCTTCCCGGCCCCCTTCATGGGTATTTCTTAATCCAATCAAATTGACAGTAGAAATTAGCCATCACACTGTTGTTGGCTCTACAGCCCACCAATAACCAAGGAGACTCTCTTCATCTGAAGAGTTGTAGCTATATCTACAAGCATCCCTTTTCCAAATTAGAAAATACCCTCAGGTTCCTGGGATTAGGATATATGCATATCTTTTGGAGGCACCACTCAGCATTGACAATGACATACTTCAGTTTAATGATTTGAGAACTAGTAGCTAGTTTTGTTTGTAAATTTTATATTAAAAAACACTGTCAGAGTTATTCCTGGTAATATAGGTGTGAATATTTACAAGTTTCCCCCTTCTACCTTGTTGCATAAGCATGTCCCACTATCATTATTGTTGAAGTTTAAATCTTGTCTTTTTGCTTCTTTTTTTTCCTGAACTGACATTCTGTGATGGTTTTACTAGTCTTTCTAGCTCCTGGCTTCACCTCACTCAGTCCTATTTTCCACACAGAAGACAGACAGAGTGATTAAAACTGGCCAAATACAATTTTCACAGATCTAATTATTGCCCCTTCCTTACTTTGTTCTGAAATGGTGGTCCATTCCTTCCAAAACAGATACATTCTCTCCAGGCATCGGAGCTGTGAGTAGGTCATTCTCCAACCCTTTGGTCACTTATCTGAGCCCATTTCCTCTCTTGTCCACAGCTTTACAGCCCACCACCCTCCCGTTAGTATATTCAGCACGATGAAGGCCTATCTTTCACATATAGATCCTGAAAGGGTGAAAACAAGTAGTTATTACCTCTAGAATTCTAGAATTCTATGGATTGGGGAAGTTATTATTTATTTAATTCATTCACAATGCTGGGGACTGAACCCAGGGCCTTCCTCATGGTGGGCAAGAACTCTACATTAAGTCATATCCCTAGTTCTAGGTGTATTATTTTTTTAGCTGCAATTAGTTGTGTGGCACCCACGCGCGCGCGCGTGTGTGTGTGTGTGTGTGTGTGTGTGTGTGTGTGTGTGAGAGAGAGAGAGAGAGAGAGAGAGAGAGAGAGAGAGAGAGAGAGAGGAGAGATCAGAATCCAGCATGTGGAAGTCAGAGGACAATTTATAGGAGTCAGTTCTCTCCTTTCATTCAACTCTTGGGATTGAATTCCAGTGATGAGGTTTGAATGCAAGTGCATCTACATTCTGAGCCATCTAGCCAGCCCTAAATTGTTAATTTTTTTAGCAGAAATGCTTACTCATATTGAATATATACATCAGAAAACTGTATAATAAAATGTAAATGCTCCTATCCCATCCTCTGAGATATTTTGGTATGTTTCCTTTCAGATATATGTTTACATTTCATAAATATGTTTGTATAAGTTAATAAGCTAATTTCCACCAACAATGAGCTGATAATATGTTTGCATGTTATTATATATACAGCATTAATTTATTTTAGGCTTTTGATATTACCAAATTGCCTTCCTTGTACCAATCTGTGTTCCCTCCAGTGGCACATGAAAATGCTTATTCACCGACACCCTTGGGATTCTTTCTAATTCCTGTCAGTCTGAGAGAAGAGATACAGCACCATATAGCTTCATTCATATTTCTTGTTGGTAGTGAGGCTGAACTCACTTTCTTCTGATGCAGCTCGCCTGAAGTTCCCCAGAAGTGTGTGTCATTGATTAAACTTTAAAAACACGAGCAGACCAGTTAAGGAAGCCACTCACCCCCCAACTGGACCACTCCTGCCATCACTGCCTTATTTTCCTCAGCCCTTAAGGTGCCTTGCTCTCCTCCATTCTTGTAGACTTCACAGTCCTGGGCTTTAACTCTTGTAAAGGAAACATCCAATGATCTGTTTGAAAACTTGTTACTGGTATTTTTTCCTACATGTTGGGGAAATAAATGAGAGAATCCAAGTTTCAAAATGTGACCCAGAACAAAATTTTTTGTCATGACTGTCTGGGATACACACACACACACACACACACACACACACACACACACACACACACGTTAGATGTCATCTTGGCTTTCAAATAACCTGACATATAGAATGTTCAGGAATTAGTTTTGTTACATTTACTTATATAAGAGAGTTCAGAGTGGAATGCCTGGAAATATTCATCCTTTGTATTTGAATAGGCAATTTTTGATTTTACTTTGTCTGAAAATTAAAAAAAAAGTAACAGTGTTGTGTCTGATGCAATGTAGACATAAATCTTTGCCACAAGCTTCTTATGAAAGAGACAACCATTTACAGCCCAAGTACTCTTAACTGTCCAAGGTCCTGAAATGGCACACATCTTGTTCTACAATGTTAAGTATTGTTCTAAACTTTAGAATGATTTCCCTCCATTGAAGAGGCACCTGCTATCACTCCACACACATTATGCCCATTTATTATATCTAATTTTAGCACAGTCAAATATGACTCAGCTGGCTGGGTAGAATGACCGTATGTATGAGACAGTGGTAGATGTTTTAAGAGTTACTTTTCTGAAAAGAAAAATAACCAAACTCATGCACGTGGCCCTGGTTCTGACTGTGAGACCAAGTACCTTTTAACCAATATCAAAAGACACAAGTCAATGTGACTCGAACGATAACCAGAAAAAGAACTGACCACAAATAGAAATTGTAATAGACTATTAGACAAGGGCATTAAGGGTAAAAATAGTGTGACTTTATACATGAAAAGTCCTATATTTAGAGTCTTAAGAAACTGAAAAGGAGACACAGCAGGAAATCCGAGAAGTGGGGGGATAGGATGCACGCTGTCATGAGAAGGAATGGAGACACTGTAAAGACACATGGCTTTCATTGAAGTCAACCATCTGTTACCATCATATGTACAACTCTGTTTCATAAGTGGTAGGAGTGGGGAGTCCACCCCAGAGCCAGGGCAGCCAGTCTTAGCTAAGGTAGTCTTAGCATTTGTTGAATAAGTGTTCTGGGTGGCATTAAAAATAGGTCCAGTACAAGGGGAAAAACTAGAAAAGATGATTCCTTTCTTAGAGAAAAGCTGTGACACACAGAGAGGACTCAGACTATCATACTTTTAACCTTTTCATTGATCAACAGAAGCTCAGAGTTTGAGGGTCTGGAGAGGTTGCTCAGTGGTTAGAGGACTTGCTGCTCTTTCAGAGAAGCTGGATTTGGTTCCCAGCACCATTTTTAGACTACACTCTCTCTCTCTCTCTCTCTCTCTCTCTCTCTCTCTCTCTCTAATTAAAAAAAGACACTCAGAGAGCTGAAGTGGCTTTGCAAGTTTATACAGGGTGTGTGATAATGATGACCAAGACCTGGTTGTTCCCATCCCTATCACAACACTCTTAACTTGTGCAAAAACCAAATACTCTCAATAACAAGCAGGCACTTGTTTTAAGCTACTGAAAACTAGAGAAGAACAACTGATAAAATGAATGAGATGGGAGGAGACTATATAAAATAGTATTTTTGATTATCAGTCTGACTGGAACAAGAACTGTATTGGGATTGGGAAGGCACCAAGAGGACTGGTGTTCACAACTACTGAGAGGAAGACTCACTTGGAGTGTGGGCAGTGCCGTCTCATGGACTTTAGTCCAGACAGAATACAAAAGAAAAAGGAGCAAGCAGGCTCAGTGGCAGCTTCCCCTTTACTTTAGCTCCTGGTCATTCATGAACCAGTTCTCCCCAGTCACAAACATCCACCTACTGTCGTGTTCTCTGCAGGCCCATGAGGCAAGAAATCATCCACCGAACCCTCTAAAACATAAGCCCAAATCTTTCTTCCTACATTGTTTCTGTCAAATATTTGGTAACAGTGATGACTTGCAGCACACATCACAGCCAACATGTCTGGTATACTTTGAATTTTAAGGGGATAAGTTTTGCCATAAGGGAGGCAGTGTACGGATAAGCTTGAAGTTGAACCAAGCAGGCCATACACAAGCAGGATTTGGGAGGATGTCGAAGAATGGAGCCAACAATGAGTAAGTATATCGTAAATAGTTGCTTAATAATCTGGAATGATATATCTTAATAATTGAAATTTATTGTTTTTCATGGCCTCCTCTGGTTTAGAAATGCTCCCCAATTTCATGTGCTACAGACTTGTGGTAATGGCGTAGGAGAGAGATGGCAATTTGGGGAGGTGATTGTGACATGAGAACTCTGTCCTTATGAATGGACAGATTCATTCCTGTGTTAATGGGTTGTCTCAGGAGTAGCAGTTTTAAAAGTAAGCTCTTTCTGACGATCTTACTCTAACTTGCCAAACTGGTCTTTTAAACCATGCTTTCATACTGCAAAAAGACCCTCATCTTGCCAAACAGATGACTGAGATGCTCTTGGCCTTTCTATTGCCTAGAACCATGAGCTAAATAAAGATCCAGGCTTTAGAAATTATTCAGCTGCAGGTATTTTGTTATAACAAAATAGACTAAGACACCAAGACAAGGCTGAAATCTCCCATTGCATAATCTCTTCTAATGGTCAAATCTCATGATTCATTTTTCTCACCAGTAAAATCCAAACAGAATTTATAAAGAAATTCCATTTCTGATGGACTGAGGATCTCTCTGAGTGGTAGAAACATTATAAAGTTCTCTAGTTTTCCATGGAGAAGGAGCAGGGAGCGGATAAATGCATTAACTCCAAATTACTTCCCCTTGAATATAAAATTCAATAGATGAAGTCTCTGTTGTCAGCTTTTAAAATTTTGTTTGCCAGAAAAATATCCTATCTCCAGTGAGCTCACATTTCAAATAAAATTTTCTATCACCAAACTTAGAAAATCATAGATGATGTTATCTCCCCGGGGTAGGATAGAGCAAAGCAAAAATCACCACACATGTATGAGCTTCTTGTGCTCCCACTAGCTGTCATGAAAATAGTGTGTTCCCCAGGTGGCCAGAGGCAGAGTAGGAATTCCCCTCAGAAGTTTATAATTAAATTTATTATTTCAGTCATTCATAGCTCTAGAGCAAAGAGGCATTGTTTTTATATTATGTTCAAGCTTAATTTTTAAAGGGGAACATTGTTATGATCTTACAGAATTAAGCCAGTTTGATGTTTTTCAAATAAAGAAAAACTCAAGTTAGGAAACAAGAAGCTAAAAATGTTCGGAAATGACAAGCATAAAAGTATATTTTCTTCCCTTAAACTAGTCTAGAGTTAGTTTAAACTCATCTACAACATAAAGTAAACCATCCTTTGATCTCAAGTGATCAGAATTCATCATGTATTTTTGCTCACCGTGCCCATCAGTGTGCCTCATATGAATGACTGGGGCATACAGTTGTGCAGTTTTGTGCATCATATACAGGCACTAGACTGAGGGGGTTAGTGAGATCTGAGATTCAAAGACAGCTCTAGATACACCTCTGTGCTTCTTAGTATCACTTTGCCCTGCCTATGGCTCCCTCCACCCTTCATGTCCAAGGCTCTTCCTTCCCTGGAATAAAAGAACAAAGGCACTGTCTTCAAGTTGGCACCTCTGTGCTATTTATGCTGGAAGGGATACGTTACTCTAGTTATCACATAAACTAGCAGTAACCTTGCTTAACAGGCTAGACCATGAAGAATGGAGCCCTTTCCCCAAGACTCAGGGATAATTTCTCAAGAGGAAACAAAAAGGTTCTGAGAACCTGATGTTGTAGATGACTCACCAGGAAATAATATTTTCCAGACACAGCAAGGCAGATGTACATATGAACTCACAGTGGTTGTGATAGCATGCCTAAAATGTGTGCAAGCTGAAACTAGATAAAAATCTATCAATGAGCAAGAAGATGAGCACCAAGTCCTACTCCTAGCTGAGGAGCTATTAGTAATTGATAAACTGCCTGGAGAGAGAAAGTGAGTCAGTCTTTTCAGAGGTATGGCCCCTGGTAGGTAGGCCACACTCCAGTGGAAGATCACAAATCCAAGAGTATATGAGTAGCACAAACTGTATTTGATGGGCTTAGAATTAAAAACCTCAAGACACAAAGCAGGATGGGTAGGGAGGTGTTGGTGAAAGGGATGGATTTGTTCTGAATACATTGTAAGAAGAACTATATAAGACCTAGTAAAAGGAATGAATCAAAGTGAAAAAGAAAAGCTGTCAGATTTCAACAAGGATGCACATATGTAAGTACTCATAGCTACAGGAGTAGTGGAATTTCAAGGGCATGGCATGGATGTTCTCAATTCCTCTCAGTTTGCTTTCTCCTCAATACTTCTAATTGTTTGATTATACCCAGTTGTTTCAGATTTATTGTTCAGCACCTTGCCTTGGCTGTCAGTTCTCCAGGACACAGAAAACACTTTCCCCAGGAGAATGATCTAGCAGGCAGAACTTGGTGGTGGGAGGTTGGCCACCAGATGTGAAAGGCATCAAGATGGTTTCAACTGCATTACTGAGTGAGACTGACTCTGTGAAAACAACCACATGTGATCATCTGTCCCTGGGGGAATAGCAGTTTGACTTGGAGCCTGGTGGGTCCTGGACCTCTGGACACAGCTATGGCTTGTTTTCCATTTCCATGTCTAACTAACTGCGTTTACCTGGACAAAGCACTCCTGCTTCAGGCTCCAGTGTCATCCTCATTAAATATTTATGTGCCCAGTTACACATCAGACTTTTAAATGCAATCATGCCAATAACAGTACTCATCTTCCAGGACTGTTATGAGAAATAAATAAGGCATTCTTTAAAAGTGGTAGTTATATGCCTAGCAGAGATTCAGAAGAAACACAAAGGCTCAGGGAGATGAATACTTTCATCTGTAAATTTCTGTGGAGTTTGCAAAGCATATTGATGTCCACTACCTCTTTACAATAATCTTGTAGGTAGAGGTAGCCACAATATCTACTTCCCCATTTTATATGTGAAGAAATAGAATCAGATTCGGCTCTTGGTTGTATTCCTGACTGTAAAGGATAGTTGTTTAAAGTGTGTATAAGTTGGCCAAATACTTCATAGTCAATTATTGATTATTATTTTACAAGTAAAGGAGTTCAATAAGAAATGGAGACATTCCATTTTTAAAAAATCTCGAACTTATAGTGAAAAAGATGTTTTTTTAGAAAAGTTTATTGTGGGCTGGAGAGAGCTCAGCTGGTAAATAAAGGGCTTTGTTATGTAAACATGAGAACTCAAACCCATGTGAAAAAGCTGGCTGTATTAGCACGCATTTATACTCCCAGTGCTAGGAAGGAGACAGGTGAGCCCCTAGGGCTTACTGACTAGCCAATCCACTTCTCTGTTTAGGAATGGCCCATGTAGACTCTTGTGTTTGAAAGCTTGACCCACAGGGCATGGCACTATTAGGAGATGTGGCCTTGTTGTAGTAGGTGTGGCTTTGTTGGAGGAAGTGTATCATTGTCGAGGCAGGCATTAAGGTGTCATGTGCTCAAGTTACACCTAGTATGGTAGTCTCCTTCTGCTGCCTGAATATTAAGTTGTAGAACTCTCAGCTTCTTCACCACTACCATGTCTGCCTTCATACCACCATGCTTCTTGCCATAATTGCCTAAACCTCTGAAAGTATAAGTCAGCCAGCCCCAATTAAATATTTTCTGTTTGTTTATTTAGGAGTTGCTATGGTCACGGTGTCTCTTCACAACAATAGAAACCCCCCAGCTAAGACAGGTGAGTTCCAAGCCAACAAGAAACCAAGTTTCAAAAAAGAGGGTGGATGATACCTGAGGAATGTCACTCAACGTTGAATTCCAGCTTCCACACTCACGAGCATGTGCAACCCTCCTCCCACAAAAATATGACTTGGCCACGTGATTGTATTTTTTGGGTGGAAAGAGTTACTGGATGTAAGGAGAATGCTGATGAACTTAACATGATAGATGAAAATATTGGAAGGATAATAATATTCTTTTTGATACACATAATGGAAAACTTGAAGAGATTTAAATTGGAAGTAAAACAACAACAGCAATAACAGATTTTTTGCTTCACTAATGCATGTAATATTCTGAAAAAGCCTATTGATGAAGATTTGTGAAGCTAGGCTTGGTGGCACATGCTTGCTATCCTAGCTTTTGGGGAGGTTGTCTTAGAAAGACTGGTAGTTCATGGCATGCTTGGATTACAGGTTGAGTTCTAGGCCAGTCTGCGATAGCTGGTGAGTCCTTTATCTCAAAATAAGAAGTAAAACTAAGGGTTGGAGAATATAGTTCAGTGGTGGGGAACTTGCCTGGCATATGCAGGGCCTTAGGTTTGATACTCAATTCTGAAAAAAGTTTACATATTTTTTCACTACATATATACAAAGCCTTGAATGATGCGTTTGAATATTTGTAGGTGGAAACTGAACTAGGAAGATTTGGCAATGATTGACTTCTTTCCCTGATCAGCAAACATCCAGATGACTCAGTGGCAGGAGAAGAATGTTTTATTTGTTCAAGTAATTAAAATTTTTTTCTAGTCATTTTGTAGAAAAGTTGTAATAATAAAATGCATTCAAAGCTTCTATCAGTCACATTTTCATATATATTTATTTTCCAACTCAATATTTTATATTGATTCTTTGGGAATTTTACACCATGTACCCCAATCACACTCGTTTCCCAGTCCTTCTATGTCTTCCCTCAACTGTTGTAACCTCCCTGCCAAAAGAAAGAAAGAAACAACGATCCCACTGGGTAACAACCTGATCTTCTATCAACCGCAGCCTTCTCTCACCTGTCACAGCTGTCTCTCACCTGTCACAGCTGTCTCACACCTGTCACAGCTGTCTCTCACCTGTCACAGCTGTCTCTCACCTGTCACAGATGTCTCACACCTGTCACAGCTGTCTCACACCTGTCACAGCTGTCTCATATGCTGTGCATATGCCACTCCACTCCTCTGACCTTCCCGCCTCTACATCACGTCTTTGTTCATTGTAGTAACATTGAAAGCTGCAGTGTGTCATGCTGTATACCCTTTTGCCCAAACAGTTTTACTTGCAAATGTTCATTGCAATGTGTCTTTGGTCTGGTTCAAGGCCTCTGGCTTCTGCTGCACCATCAACATTAGAGCCTCACAGAGACTCCTCTCCAATATCCTGCTGTCGCCCAGAGTCACAGAGGTCCTGAAGCTATGGTTCTGTAGGATAGGCCCCTTCATATGATCTAGCAGCTCAGAGATGGTGTAGATATTGGGGTAGGCCCACTGTGGGCACCAAGTGGTGGCCTGTGAGTGGGTGGGTGGGGGGAACAGCTCAGCAGTGCCCACAAAGCTAGCATTAAAGAAGAGATGGAGACATAGGATCACATCAGGAGGGCAGGATGAGTTAATACTGAATTCTACCACAGTTTAATGATACACCATCTTAAGTAATCAACTAAAGGTGAGGACAATGACAGAAGACATCTGTTATCATGTATCAAGGGCAAATAGCAATTACTTCCCTTAATCCTAAAGATACTCTGTAGCTGCACTGGAGTGTAAACTTGCCCTGGCCCATGTCTATTGTTACTTAGATAGGAGCCATTCACCACTGAGGCCAGGACATCCTGCAGCCATTAGCTGATATCTTAAAGACAATAGGAGTCAAGACTCTGGTGAACTTGTGGCAGGATGGAATAGATTTCCAATATACAGGGCCCCAACAGTGGACCACAGACACTAACATGGGTTCCTGTGCCAACATGGACCACGGTGGTCCTTCCAGGAGATTCAATCCTTTCCTCATCTCAGGCCTCGGTTGTTGCCCACAGTCAGTGAAATCCCACGAAGGAGCAGCTTTTCCTGGGGCTGAGTCTGCATCTGTATGAGCTCCAGGCTGCTGCACACCACCCTGTGGACCCTACTGGGCAATGGCAGCATGTCAATTTCAGCCCTCTCTCTCACCTGTCCCTGCCAGCACATCTCCAGTTCTGCCTTTCTCCATAGGTTCATTGTAGTAGCGTCTGCTGCCCTGTGCCTAGAAGCAGTGACAGCCTGGGTGATTTTTCTGCTGCTCCATGTTCCAGTAATTATGAACTAAACAAGTGTGTGGTAGTTTGAATGTAATTGGCCCCCATATGCATTATTAAGAGGTGTGACCTTGCTGAAGTAGACATGGCCTTGTTGGAGGAAGTATGTCACTGTGGGGGTGGGCTTTGAGGTCTCCTATGCTCAAGCTATGCCTAACTTGGACTACTACTACCTATTGTCTGCAGGTCAAGATGTAGGACTTTCTGCTTCTTCTCCAGCACCATGTCTGCCTGCACACCATGTTGCACCATGATGATTGTGGACTAAACTACTGAAGATTAGCTACTCTAATTAAATGTTTTCCTTTATAAGAGTTGCCATGGTCATGATGTCTCTTCACAGCAGTGAAGACCCTAAGACAACAAGTATTAGCTTTAAAAGCAGCAAAAATGAGACAAATATTTCTCATTTTTCCCACTAGAGCCATGGTTCTCAACCTTCCTAGTGCTGGTGGCTCTCAACCTTCCTAATGCTGAGACCCCCTTAATCCAGTTCCTCATGTTGTGGTGATCCCAACTATAAAATTATTTAATTGCTAATTCATAACTATAATTTTGCTACTGTTATTAATCATAATGTAAATATATGATATTAGAATGTCTGCTATATGACCCTTCAAAGGGGTCACGACCCATAGGTTGAGAACTGCTGCACTAGAGTCTGAGCCTACATCCCACTTGCTACTGGGGAGATCTTTTCTATTTGTCAGCCTGTGCCATTGGCTTATGGAAGAAAGATCTGCCAGCATCTCTAAACAGTAAGTGCCTCTAAAGGATTTTCAATTCTGCCAAGCTTAAAGACTCTGGAAATAAGATTTGGCCATATACGAACAAGTATTGGAAACATGTCTGTCTTCAAGTTTTAGTTCAAATGAAAATCCTTTTTAGGCTGACATGAAAATCAGCATATTTTTCTACTATGTGACCTTGATAAGGCTCTTGTTTTTGAATTCAATAAATGTCAGCCATGCCTGTCATTTCAGTGTACATGTGTGAAAACATTGATCATTGAAACTCGGTCTTTAGGGGATAAGAAACAAAGATAATTTCTGTGAAAGGGGAGAAACTTGGCTAGTAGAGATACAGTTAAATTCTGAGAATATTGTTAAGATGGAGGTTGGGGGTCTCAGAATGCACTAATTCATTCTAAATACTTGCTGGTCTGGAAATACATTTTTTTCTCCTTCATACAGTGTGACATTTAATCTTAGCAGAAAGAAAATGAATTTGTGCTCTTTTATTATTTATTTATTTATTTTGTGGGATCTCTTTTAAAGAGAGATTACTATTGGGACTGGAGAGATAGCTCAGGGTTAAGGACACTTGCTTCTTCAGAGGATCCAGGTTCAGTTCCTGGCACACATATGGCATCTCACAAGCAGCGTATGGCTCCAGCTTCAGGGCAGTAGATGCCCTCCATGGGCAATACACCCATGTGATACACAAAAATATATGCAAGCAATATGCCCATACTTATACAATAAAAATAAGCAAATCCTTAGAAAAAATTTCAGAACTTTAAGTATTATACTGAGTGTGGTGGCTCATGCCTGTAACCTCAGCATTTAGTAAGTTGAGGCAGGAAGATTGCCACGAGGTTGAGGCCAATCTGGACTACATAGTGAATTTCAGGCATCCCTGGGCTACCAAATATGATACTTTCTCAAAGCAAAAATAAAAACAAAAAAGAAAATCCTCAAACAAACAAAACTTAAAAGCCATCAATACTAAAAAGTGAAGAAATGAGACTAGAAAGAATATGGTCATATCAGACATTAGCCTTTCTTATTTGCAGGCTCTACATTTACCAATTGAACCAACCTTAGAACATATCTGAAAAACTGCACCTGTACTGAGCTCGTACATACTACCTGCTTGCCATTACTCCTTAAACAACTATTCAGTTAGCACCTATATTGGATTAAGTTTGTAAATAATCTAGAGATGGTTTAAAGTAGAAGAGAGAAGGGCTGGAGAGATGGCTCCTTTGTGAAGAGCATTTACTATTATTCCAGAGGACCTGAGTTCAGTTCTCATCACTTACACCGGGCAGCTCATAAACTCCTGTAATTCTACCTTTAAGGGACCTGAAGGCCTCTTTTGGCATCTTAGGGCATGAACTCTCACATATCATACATGTAACACAAACACACTGATGTGTATACGCAATTAAAAATAAATCTTAAAAGGGGAAAGTTGAAGGGAGGATGAGTACAGCTTTTATGCAAATGCTCTGACATTTTGCATGAGATTTGAACATTCTTGGAGTTTGGTATCCATGGGGGTCCTGGAACCAATTCCCAATGGATATCAAAGAATATGTAGGCATGGTGACCAAAATCAGTCATTGATTATATCCTGGTTTTTGTTTTTGTTGTTGTTGTTCATTTGAACTACTATAACAAACATTTTATACTGGATTATTTTCAGATAGACATTATTTCTGCAGTTCTACAGGCTGAGAAGTGCAAGAGCAAGGTGCCAACAAGTTTGATAGCTGGAAAATGCTTGTCTCTGCTTCCAGAGTGGCATCTTTTTGCTTCATCTCACGTGACCGATGGCAAGAAGGGCCTACCTGGCACCTGCAAGCCCTTTTGTAAAGGATTTAATCCTATTCGCGAGGGTAGAACTCTTCTACATTAATTACCTTCTAATGGCCTTAATTCTTAATAGCATTACATTAAGAATTATGTTTTAACATTTTTGTACACTTTAAAAAACTTTGTGCATGCATCCTCTCTCTCTCTCTCTCCCTCCCTCCCTCTCTCTCTCTGTGTATGTGTGTGAATGTGTGTGTGGGCAGGGAGGTCAGAAGGCAACTTCTAGTGAGTGAGTGTTGGTCCTCACTTTTGGCCTTGCTTGAAACAGAGTCTCTTTGCCAAACAAATTGGCTGGCTCAAGAGTTTCAGAGAGTTGCCTATTTCAACTTCCCCTCTCAGAGCAAGAGCTGGGATTGTAAGTGTGTGCTGACAGCCTCCAATTTTTTGTGTGGGGTCTATGGATCCGAGCACAGGTCCTCAGGCCTATTCTTCACACACTGAACCACTTCCCTAGGTCCTACAGCACTGATTTTTCTAAAACAAAACAAGCATAATCTTTGATAATTTCCTTTCCTCCTCTCTCCCTCCTCTTCTTTTTCCTCTCCTCTCCTCTCCTTCCTTCCTTCCTTCTTCTCCCTCTCCCTCTTCCTCTCCCACTCTCCCCCTCCCCTCTCCTCCTCCTCTTCCTCTTCCTCTTCTTCTTCTTCTTCTTCTTCCTCTTCTTCTTCTGGTTTGTTGTACTAAGGATTGAACCTATGGCACTATGCTCACCAGGTAGGAGTTCCACTACTGAGTTATATCTCTTTTTAAATTACTTTATTTTATTTTGTAGCATAGTCTCTCTAAGTTATCCAAGTTGGCACTAAACTAGTGCTGTAGCACAGGCAAGCCTTGAACTTGAGATCCTTCTGCCTCAGCCTCCCAAGTAACTGAGATTATAGCCTTGGCTGAAAATTTTCAAAATAAAAAGCTGAGGGAAAGCATTAATTCCAGCTCAAGTTCTTAGCAAACAAAACACAACAGAATAGAACAGAACAAAAGAAAAACCCTTAGGGAGCTTAATTATTATGGCTAAGATTTAGAACAGAGCACTTACAAGGGGAGTCTACTGTGCCTGGTTATGACTCGTCTCCATCAGACTGAAGCTTTAATTACGACATCGTGGAAACTCATACTATACCACCCTCGTTTATTTCCAATCAGAACTTTGAGTCATCAAAATAACTCTGCAGGATGTGCGCACACGGTTTGTTACTGGGCAGCCCAGATCCATGTTTCCAGGGATATCTGACACCCTCTGCCCTTTTGTTGCAGATGTGTCTCTGGCTTTTCCATGCCAAAACACAGCCCAAGATTAGAGCAGCATATACTTAAGGGTAGGTTTTCCCAGATGGTGGTGGTTGGGACCTGAAACGTAAGAGTGATTGAGAACTATGTGGAGACACTGCCTTGGAAAAGAAAATAGTTCTGGGAGAAATTTAAGTTACCACCAGTGGATAACCCCTTCCTTTCCCTAATGAATGGGTGTATTCTTCTCGTGTTTGTGTGTGTGTGTTTGCGAGCACGCAAGCACATGTCCAGGTAATATCTTCATAAAACGACATTCAAATAGAAGCACAAGTCTTTTGAAAAGAGGACTTGGATCTGTCTGTCATGTATAGAGACGTGAAGCACAGGGATTTCTTCTGTGTTTGGGGGAAGAATGACGAAAATCCAAGGGAAACAATTCTATGCTGGTGCATGATCCCATCCTTATTAATATAAAGTAGATTTTGACCAGAACCACCCCTCTCCCGGTAGCTAAGTAGAATTCCCCAAGATACTCTATTGTCCCTGCGATTCACTGTCCCAGGAAATTTTCCTGCCTTACCTCCGAGTAGAATACAACTATTCTCTGGCTGAGCAGTTTGCCCCACGCAGCTAACTGCCCCCTCAGGTCACACTGTGTCAGTTCAGGTTGCTGGGTAAGGGCTTGCCAACTCAGGCAAACTTCGTTACCAGTGATGACTGAGGTTTCGGGGTTTCCCCAGCCCTCCCACGCTGGGCCACGCAGCTAGCGTCAAAGAGTGCACCAACTCTCTACTCTGAGCTGCAGGGACGAAGCGGAGAACCCAATGCACCCTGGATGCAGCTGCCGCCAGCCCAGGGCTCCTGGCTGGGGGACGGCGAGCGCAGGGTGATTTTTCACCAGATGCCTTGTTTTCCTGCGGCAGAAACCCGAGGCGGGCTCTTTCCACCAGACCTAACTGGCCCGCAGCGATAGCCATGGAAGTTGCTGTGGCGCAGAGCGAGATCCAATCACTCTGCGCGGCTTTTTTTTGTGGATGTTTTTTCCCTACACAGGTCACTTCTTTCTTCCTCCGTTGGGTAAGTGGACTCAGTTTGTAAATAACCAATGAACGGGAACGGGTAGGGATTGACAGTGAAGGAAGCCGGTGGGGGGTGGGGGGGTAGGGGAGAGGAGCACAAAGAATTAATATGCTAATAGGTTTTTTGTTTTTGTTTTTGGTGGGGGTGGTCTTGCACCTCAGTTTTGCAAGAATTACATTTAATTTCACCACATGCATTGCAGGGAGGATACTGGGATTTATTTTTGTTCGGACTCCCCCCCTCCCAATAAACTTGTCTTTGAACACATCCTGAAGGGGGAATGAGAGAATGCCCCAGAGGTGGGTGACCAGTGAAAGGTAAGAGGGAAGGAATCCAGGGATTCAGTAGAGAGATGTTCCTCTAAGCCAGTGACCAGAGCAAGACTTCAACCCAACCAGCAGCTATATATTCATTCTGTTCCAAGTCTCACAGCCTCCACCTAACTGCCCTGATGCTCTTGGGGTTGGGAGGACCTTCATTACCCGGAGGTCAAAATCACTTCTAAAGAAGACCTACAACTTAACTTTGCACACAAGGGATGCTCTGTGTTTGTTGATTGGCTGAATGGTAAAGCATGGGAAGATGGCTGTTTGTTCCACAAAACCGTGCTTTGGGCAGTGATAGGATTCTTTAATGTTGACTCCTGAATCCAAGGATAGTCCAGTTCATTCTACAGAGGGCAAGAGGCTGGAGTGTTCGGTAGTCCATTATTTGGATCGTCATTGCTCCAAAAAACCCGTATGGTCAGATTCATGGTCCTGGGCCCCAAGGTTTTGCTATAGGTCTTTGGGTCAGGTACACTTGGGGTTTTGATCTCCCCTCTGTGACCTTGGGAGTGTTTTTTTATCCTCCTGAGCAGAAGTCTGTAAAAAAAAAAAAAAGAGGCTAGGGAAGGCATCCTCAGAGAGGTGGAGGAAGCTGATGGAAGAAAGAAGGTGAAGTTGCAATAAATCAACCTTCCTCACCTGGGAGGGATTTGGAGAGAAAGTGCTTCCGGCTGATTCCCCATTGGTACCCATGGAGAGGCAGGAGGGGAGAGCAGAGTCAGTGAAAGTGCTTCTGAGACCCCCCTTTTGGGAATCCTATCCATACCAGAGTCTCTGAACCTCACGATTGGGATGCACACATTGAATTTGCCTTCTTTTCCTGCCTTGTTCATCCTCACAGTCCAAGGAGGGGAAAGTGTGGAAACAGCCCACAGGAAGTCAGCGCTGATACTCCTTGGGAAGCCATCAGGGAGGGGCCCAGGAGGCAGGGCAGCACTCCTCTGTGGTGCCAGCTCTCCTTGAGCACGGACTGCAGAGAACTACAGGCTCCAGTTTGGGGCTTGTGAAGTCAGTGACAAAGCACTTCCCAACCTTTGCCACAGTCCATCTCCATAGAGCTTGCCCTCGGACTTAAAGACATGGATGTGTGTGTGTGTGTGGGGGGGGTGTTGAGAAGATAACCCAGGCCTCCACTGAACCTCAAGGTACCTCTTGAATGCTAGGCTGTTGTACGATTTTAGGACCACAGCTGGCAGACTTGGCAAGAGGTTGTCCCTTTCTCTTCCATGTGGTACGGCAATGGCAATCAACCTGACATTCTGACACTAGTTCTATGAAGGAAAGGTCCACTACAGCCTTACTCTTTGCCAGGTGGCCAAAACCTGGCACAGCAACGACACACAGAAGGGTTCTGGCATGTGTACTCTGAATGAACAATGGACTTAAGTAATCTTACCGACAAGGGTACCGAGTTGAACTTCCTATTGAACACCACAGTGTGCTAATCATACCTTCCTTTAGCAAACATTTTGGGGGGGCATCCCAGGGAACTTGTAAGCAGAATTCATGGTGATGCTTGGGTGGCTCTTTCAAGAGTACCGCAGCACCCTTGGCCTTTTCTGGAGACTTAGACTTTATCATAAACTCGGTGGGGTGGGGTCCTAACTCTGAGAACACAGCTGAGGTCTTCCTGCACCCACCGTTGGTGCTGATTTTCAAGGGCTCCCCGGACCACCCCTTTAGCTTCTCAGAGTCGCCCAGCCTTAGCGACTCGACTTTCCTCCGGGGCCTCAGTGCCTCTCCCCATCCTATCTCCCTAGCCTCCAAGCATGAGCCCCAGTCCGACTACAGGTAGCTGGGGAAAGGACCAAGCTGTGTCTGGGGAGCTAGGTGCTGTGAGATCTCAGCAGTGAGATACCAAGCAGTCCCAGAACAAAAGACTCATGGCTGGTGCTGGCCTCCTCCACTCAGAGCGCAGTGGGGACATGGGTTCGGGACTCAGGCGGGAGAACCACGCTGTGGAGCAGGTTGTGGAGTACCAAAAATGAACTGACAAAAGAGCAGGCACCCAGGGTGGGAGCGGTGAAAGAAGGTCAGCCCCCCCCCCCCTCAGGCCGAGGTCTGCGGTGGGGCCGGGGCAGGCCCTTTCCTCCGCCTCCTGCAGAGCTTCCAGGCAGCCAAGCGTGTCTCCGGCTGCAACTCCACCGAGCACGCTGTGGCCGCGCCAGTAAGTAGCAGCCGCGCCCTCTGCTCGCTGTCTCTGCGCAGCCCGGGGAAGGACAGGTCTGCCACCGCCCAGCTTCCAGACCGGGTGTCCGGATCCACGCGCGCTCCGCGTTCTCCCGCAGTGGCGCGGCACCTGCAGCGCGCCACGGGGAGGGTCGCCTTGGCCGCTAGCTTCTCCGGGCGCCGCGCCACCCTTCCGTCCAATGGCTTTCAGAGGGTGGGGAGTGGGGGGCGTCTCCCGGGAGCGAGGAGCCGCGGCTGGGGTGGGGCGAGTGCTCTGTGATCAGCCGAGTGAGGCTGACGTGCCCGCCCGAGCGCGCGGCTGGGTGTGTGCGCGCCTGTATGTGTGTGTGTGTGCGCGTGTGTGTGTGTGCGTGCGTGTGTGTGTGTGTGTGTATGTGCGTGTGTGCGAGCGAGAGAGGGGTATGAACACGCCTTTGGGGACCCGAGGGACTCTGCGGTGGGCTTCTCTCCGGCGTCGGCCCTGTGGCTGGCTGCTCAGCTTTGCATCTGCCTACCGCGCTTCTGCAGAAGCAACCCCGCTCTTTCATCCTCTCGGAACCACCCTCAGCATCCAATCTTACTTTTTCTTTCACCCACGAGGGCAGCAGCTGGCCGAGACCTCCTTAACCGGTGCAAACATCCAAGCCAGTGCTCAGTGTTTTCCTCAGCTAGTATTTTCCCGCTTGTCTCTCTTTGGGGGCTCCCCACGAGCCACTCCAATGCTCCTCCACCCTTAAAAACTGTTCCGTTGGTCTCTTTAACCGAAGAGTTGTAAATCTTGAAGACTTTATTATTATTATTTTGATTCTTTCCGTTTCATCCCCCTGTGGACAACGGAGCAATGAAATTTCCAATCGAGACGCCAAGAAAGCAGGTGAACTGGGATCCTAAAGGTTGGTATTGCCTACTTCGGGCTACCCTGGCTCTCCTCCACCAGCAGGTCCCTCACTGGCAGGAGTGGATGAGCTTGCTCCCGGCAGCACGCGTCCGGAGGCTGGGAAATGCGCCTGGCAACTGCAGCGTGGGTGGGAGGAGGGCGGAGGCAGCGTGGGTTCGGAGCCCAGATCGCGCCTGTCAAGATCACATAACCGTTGTCCCTCTAGGATGGCTTCACAATCTATTTAAAGATATACCAAGCTGGCTGTTTGTTTTGAAATTTCACCAAGTGTTGGTATTTGCTTTTGACTTTGTGAGTAAGTGTGTGTGTGTGTGTGTGTGTGTCCTTTGTTTCTGGTGATCTTTGTCTCTCTGGCAGATGGGTGGGGTGGCTCTCCCTGGACCTGGTGCTGCACTGCTCGGCCCCGGGTGTCCTCAGGGGGACAGGTTTCTTGGCAGCATCTAAGGCTGCGATCTGCAGCAGCTGTCCCTGGGGTAGCACTTCTCTCGTAGGACATGTAGAATAATGGAGCCCACAGGACCTCCAGAGTCTTTGCTCGGTCTTATTACTAATCCTGCCCGCTAGTTTGGCTCAGGTTGTAGAAAGGGTGTGGGGAGTGGTTTTCCTCGACAATGATGAGTCTGGGAAGGACTCATGGGATGACCTACAGTGTTCCCACTCACACAATGGTGTGGTATACTTTTAGGAATGTGAGGTCACTTTCTCTTCCTGTAAAAGAGATTAATACAAGTGTGGGGGTGCACCACACCCCTGGCCTTGGCTATTGCCTCTGACGTTAATGTACAGATATTACGGCTCTTAGAGAACAGCATGGGAACAGGAGAAGTTGAAATGGTGTGTCTGGTCGCCCCTTAGCTCATATACAGACTGAACTGAGGTAGGCAGTCAGTGCTTGAGTGTCTTGGGGTTAAAATTTTGTGTGTGTTTAAATTTCTTTTTTAAAGAATGTTTTTATGTAGTCTTTGACAGTTTCAAGCTATGCATCCTGATCATATCTAATTCCCGCCCAGTTCCTCCATTTAGATCTCTTTATGATTGCATTTCTTCTCTTCTCCAGACTGAAACCAGGAAAGCAAGTTATTTGTGGAGTAAATGTCTTATGAACTGGCTGGCTCACAAGTGAGGGAAGAGGCATTGCCCTTCATTCTGCAAACACCTTCAGTACAGCCCCAGCCTTCTGTTTGGTCTCTAAATCTCTGAAAATGACAAGTGTGATTTGGCTTTTATTTTTAATCCTTGCAGGACATATTTATTTGTCAAATACATGCTTCCCACCAGACACAGCCATGGCCCTGGAAATACAGTCAGGACAGAACAGACAAGATATGTGTCTTCTTGTAATTTACAGAGTGTGTGTTGGGTCAGGGAAGTAATTAAACATGTAGCACGTTCTGTGAGCACTGTGGGACTTTAAAAGAGTCTGATAGGAAAGACTGGATCCGGGTGCGGTGGTTCATGCCTACAATGCCAACCGAGCCAGGATTTCTGTAAGTGCCAGGTTAGCATGGGGCTATATAGTGAGTCCCAGGGCAACCTGGACTTCTATACTGTTTGAAATAAAGCAAAACAGATTGACAAAGGCCAAGGGAGGGGATGTTCAGGAGGTTTTTGTAAGGCTGGACTGACACCTCGAGTGGGAGTTACCTGGCCAGTGAGAAGGGGGTCTGCCTTAGGAAGACTGAACTACAGTGCAAAGGTCCCAGAGCAGAAGGAATGTGTGCGTTTGATGAGCTGGAGGTGGTGTCCCATGACCAGAGGAGAGAGGAAGTAAGGAACAGGTGCCGCAAGGTGTGTGTGGCTAGGAGAATCTACAGACTAGCTCTAAAGCTCAGGTGGTGGTGTTGATGATGGAGCCCGGTTTGGGATCCAGGAAGATGGGTCTTCATTTTAAGCCCTGAAGAGTTTTAGCTGGAGACATGTTATCTAAGTTTCAAAAGCATTGCCATGGGATGAGACTATGGGAACCAGATACAATGGTGACAGTGGGGATGGAGAGATGATGGATGGACGAACTGTGGTGACCAGAAATCAACAGGATTTGTGAAGGAAGCACCCAGGAGGGGCTTACAAAGGACTGGGGTGTGGCTGGGGCGAGCCCGGTGTGGAGAAAGGAGTATGCCCACTCTAGGGTGAGATGTCCCCAGGAGGCAGGCAGTTGACTGGGGAGGGGTAGACAGCTTCTGCACTTTTGGTAGAAGACACATTGAGGGACTGTCTTCCAGATGCTGGCTTTGACTTTGAAAACTTATTTCTGTAATAGCTTCTTGGGTCCCAGTGACAAGTACTTCTCACAAATTTCCCATATTTCACAGCCTGATATGGAGAAGAGAAGCATACAAGTAGCTTCTACAGTTACAACCATGGCTGCTAAAAATGAACACCTCAATAAAAATAACAGCATTTCATGAGCCAGTCCAGCGTGCCAGGTGCTTCATGTCCATTATTTCATTCAGGCATTCTCACAAATTTTTAATGAAAAATTTAGCTGTCATATGAAGAATGGGTTTCATGACGACATCTTCATTCATATATATCATTGTACATTGCTTATATTCATATCCTCCACCCCAATTATCCACACCAGTCCTCCTCCCTCCCTCTCACTGGTCCCCTCCTGGTTTGCTTTCCTTATTAAAAAAGAAACTATTTTGTTTTGCGTGTATGGCTGTTTTACCTGTGTATATCCGTGTGCCACATGTGTGTAATGTCCATGGAGGCCAGAAGTGTAGGTATCAGATCCCTCTCAGAACTGGAGTAACAGATGGCTCTTCAGCTGTCGTGTGGGTACCAGCAACGGAACCCAGGTTCTCTGGAAGGGCAGTCAGTCTCCAGGCTCCAAGTTTACAATTCTTATTTGATGGTGTGTTACTGTCCTATTTGAGCTTTGCCTGTCACTGTGAAGCTGCCTTCCCCTGAAGTGGTCCGGTTCACACCTTTAATTTCTGATGGTGCAGGTGGCTAGAGTCTGGCTATGGGGCAGGAGGAGAGTGGGTGTGTCTTAGGTTTATGTGCCGGACACTGGTCAAATACTTCACGTATATTAGTTTCCTTCATGTTGACAAATATCTTAGGGGGAAAGTATTATCCTGCTTTTAGAAATGAGGGAACCGAGGAATAGAGAGGGCAAGTAACTTGCTCAGAGTTGCATGGCTAGTAGGTGGTGGGACTAGATTAGAATCTGGGCTCCTAAACATTCTCCTAGCCTGTGTCCCATAAGATACTGGGACATTGGACTTTTGCCTGGTGAGTCTTCCATCACTCAGGGACTGCAAAATGTAGCTGAAGTTTTTCTCGTCTGGCCTGGTCCCACAGCCACTTTTAAAATAACCACTATGAGGTTTAATATTAATTACAAACTGTTTAGCCTATTAGCACAGGCTTATTGTTAACTAGCTCTTACAACTTAATTTAACCCATTTCTAGTAATCTGCTTATCGACATGAGACCTGCAATTTACCAGTGATGCTTGGATATCTTTTTCCTTGGCAGCTGGACGGTGTCTCTTAGACCCCACCTTCTATTTTTATTTATTTTTTACATTCTAATCCTAGTTCCCCCTCCTTCTGCTCCTCCTGCTCCCCCCATTTCCCATCTGCTCCTTGGAGAGGGTAAGGCCTCCCCTAGGAAGTCTACTAAGTCTGTCCCATCATTTCATTGAGGCAGGACCAAAACATCTCTCTACCCCCATACCTCTATGTCTAGTTTGGGCAAGGTATCTCTCCATAGAGAATGGGCTCTACTAAGTCAGTTTGTGCATTAGTGTTAGATCTTGGACCCATTGCCAGTGGCCTCTTATGTTGTCCCAGTCACACCATTGTCACCTATATTAAGGGAGTCTAGTTCAGTGTTATGCAGGTTCACCATTTGTCAGACTCCACCTTCTTTCTCCCTTATCTCTGTTTGGATTTCCTGCCTGGCTCTATTCTTCCTGGCTATTGGCCAAATCAACTTCTTTCTTAACTAATGGTAATAAAACATATTCATAGCATACAGACAGACATCCCCCATCAGTGAAAACTCTCTGGAAGGAGGAAAAAGAGAAGGAAGAGAAGGAAGAGGAGAGGGATTAGAAGAGGAAGGGTATGCATTCAATGTCACCAGAATCATTTAGTTGTACTTTCCTGCCTAGTTGGGATTTGCTTGCTGTGAAAGCATGTTAAAGGCTTTTAAGCCCCAGAAATATTAACGCAGAATGTTCTCATGTCTTGAGCGAATTGGATCAATGCAGTATAGAAAACTCAAGATTTGGGTGTAGAAGAGAATTAGCTTTTGGAGCCAGCTGTAGCAGTTAGTAGCTGCGTGTCTTCAGGTTATCCATTTAGCTTCTCTGGGTCCTACTGCTTTCCTCTTCCCCGTTCTCCAGAACTGAAAGACTATATGAGTGTGAGGTAGTGACGCCAGATGTGTGTGGCCAGCCAGACAAAGATCTGGTCATTATTGAGTTAATAGTAGACCTATGGCTGTTTTCAGGCGCTTAAATAGACTTAGGAAATAAGTAAGACCTTGGAACTGGGTTCCTTAAGAAGTTGCACTTTTAGAAAGGCCGTCTTCACCTCTTGTGTAGTACTTTTCAGTTTACAGAACACCTTTAACAAACGATGTCATTTGTTCTTCAGGAAACTATTTTTGCAGATATTAGAGTTTAGTCTTACTGCTGGGAAAGGTAGGATATATAAAAAGGATAAACAGCTTATTTGGGGCCTCCAAACTTCAAATAGGTGGAGCAGAGGCAGGCCCAGGCCATTGGCTGCCTCTGCCTGAGTAGTTTCCCTTACACCTTCTTTCCCTCCTTCCCTTCTGTCAGTTCCAAGGTCACTTCACATCCTACTCAGCAGTATATTCACAAATCTCTTTGAGAGGTATAGGTTTCCAGCTGTGGGCTGTTTCAACAGCTTGCACCTGCGTAGACTGACATACATGTCACCCCATTAGTCAGCATGTAGAATACAGTCAGCCTGTAGAAGCCCACCTTCCATTCTGCCTAAAAGAAGTCTGTGGTGAATGGGAGCTATATTGAGTTTGCGAGGTCCCATGAGTGCTGTCTTTGTTAGCATGTTTCCAAACACACATTTGCACAGTTTAGGTTTCCTGGAAAGGAAATCATCTATTTCTGATTTAATATCCAACTTTCAGAAGATCAGCATTCCAAATGCAATTATTAACGAGCCCAAATCACCATAATTAGTTCACAAAATAGAGCAGGATGATGTTCCAGAGACTTTCTGGGATGAGATTTGGTTCAAGCTTCCTTTACAGCATCGTTGGTTCTTCCTTTGTGGAATGAAGACAGGGTATGTGGAGGGTTGCTGTCCATCCCATTTCTAACACATCTATGCTTTGGCTTCAGCTTAAGTCAGGTCATTTGAGAAACACAGTGCTGTTTTGCCCCAACTGGAAACTTCCACTAGAACTGAGATACGGTTTGAAGAAGGCACACACACACACACACACACACACACACACACACACACACACACACACACAGAGATAGAGAGAGAGAGAGAGAGAGAGAGAGAGAGAGAGAGAGAGAGAGAGAGAGAGAGAGAGAGAGAGAGAGAGAGAGAAGAGAGAGAGAGAGAGAGAGAATGTTGAGTGATAGAGCAGAAAGAAGCCATTTGCCCACGGCCAATTAGGAGGCTTCAGTTTAGTCCCATGGTGAAAGCAGAAGTGTGAATAAAAATAGTCTTTTGTCAGATTTTGTTAAGATGAGTTAGATCTGCTTAGGGATCCATCCATAGGCTTTGTTGGGGACCCTAAATGTGGTGTTGGGAGTAAGGTCACTGTATTGATTTATACCCACCTGGCTTATTTTTGTCATTAAGAATCGTCCTCTTCTGGATTCTGGTCCTTTGGGTCCTTCACAGCAGCTTAGTGTTGTCTGTGACACTCATCACTGTCACCCAGAATGGGGAAAGCAGAGACCTCATATCTACTCTACAGAACATTTATCCAAGGTTTATGAACAAAATTTGAGATTTCTGTTTTATTCTTCTAATTGTCTGGAACTGCGTGCCATGGAGTGACATGAAGCCTGACTTTCCCATCCTTTACTTGAGGTTGGGGAAGGTGTGCGGACCACAGCCACTGGCCCAAGAAAGAGTGACCATGAAGAAAGTGCTCTTCCTTTACCATTTCCAGCCCTAGAGAGGCGGTGAGGAGTGGGCATTAAGGACTGTAAGTGTAGAATTATGGATGTTAAGGGTTATGAGTAGGGATGGGGATTTTGTGTATAAATTTGACTTTATTGCTTCTGAATAAAGAAACAGGGTTTGTTGCTGCCACACACAAGCAATCATCACAGGCAACTTCTCTCTCCTTCCTTCCTTCCTTCCTCTGTCCTCACTCTGTTCTTACAGAGTTCTGATCTCAGTTGCTATTACCTCTGTGAAATATCCTCTCTTCCTCCCTTACCCAGTTATTCAATGTAGGGAGTTTTGGTTCTTAAATGGATAGTGGAAGCACAATGAGATTTTTTTCAGATGAAAAAGAACTTTGAGTTTACTGATGCCTTTGTAGATAGGCTTGAAGTGCCAGTCCTTGTAATTATGACACAGAAGCCAGAAACAAGTATACTATGCAGAAAATAAGCTTCTTATATAGATAAGTAGACTATAACTCTCCTGAATTACAACAAAGTATTCTAGTTGGATAAAGATAAATATTGTAATTTAACCTGTGTGTATTGTGCATGTGTTATTGTGTGTGTATGTGTGAATGAATGTGTGTGGAGGTTAGGAGGTATCATCCAGTGTCTTCCTTAATTACTTTCTACCTTGTCTGTTATCTGTCTTTCTGTCTGTTTGTCCGTCCGTCTGTCCATTCATCCATCTATCTCTTTACTTTTTTGGAGACAGGGTCTCTCACTAAATGAAAGTCATTTGGGCCAGACTGACTGGCCAGGAGCTTCAGGGATCTTCACAGTCCTAGTCCTGGTGTTACAGATGTGTACTGTTGCACACAGCTTTTCATGGATGTTGTGTGGCTGAACTCAGTACAGTGAGTAGTTTACTGAGCCACGTAATTTACCCATTTTAATGTGATATGAACCTGGTAAGCCAAAAGAGATGCTGGGTGTCAGTTGAACATTCACCAACTTTGCCAAGTGAGAAAAGAAGTTACATAAATATTTAAAGAAATGACAAGAGGAAAATATTAAAGAATAAACGTTCCTACCTGATAGTTTATTTCCCACCTTTGCAAATTGGAAATGGTTTATTTTTTATTCATTTTAATCACAGACCAACCTGAGTCATACCCTAAATCTACTGGTTAAGATTGTTGCTTTAGGCTAAAGGTGTTCATTTCTCACTGCAGATTTTGAGATCGTATAGGAAGAACTTAGGTCAGATCTGGTCCAGCATATATATTATTAGAATTCAAGTTATAATTATTTAACTTAGACTCAAGGTGCAGATGGCAGCTGTGGAAAGGATCAGAGTTCCAGGCTGTCTCTGCTGCACCTATAGAAAAGAAGGGAACAGAGTTGTTGATCACATGAATCCCTTTGGTGTTCTTTTGAGCTGCATTGTTTAGTAGTAACTGACTGGAGGAAATTTCTTCATTTTGACTCGGTCTCTTTAACTGTAAGATGGACAAATTATAGCCAGCACATCCTTGGCTTGTTATACGGATGACATGAAATGAAATGATGCATCCAGAATTCTACTAAGCATGGCATAAATGATGGCTGCCCTATGCTGGTGTGAAGGTTCCAGCAACTCTCAGCTTCTTGAGATACATCTGAGTCATTGTCCAGGTTGCCAGGAAGAGTGACCCATGGCAGAGGCACACCTCTTGGGAGTTTCCCAGGGTCCCAATACACTTAGTTCAGGTTTATGAAACCTAGGCTGTTCTAGTTTTTTAAAAAGAGATCAGAGAAAGAACATAGGTTGCAATTAATGTTTGAGTTTGAGTTCTTGTTTTACTGACTTTATTGGCTGATGGTCTTAGTCCATTTAGACCAGTGTGTGGACTTGGAAAAGTCGCTTAATCTTTTGAGTCTTACTTTCCCATCCTCCATCCCCACCCCACCCCAAATAAAACACATCTTACAATAACATTTTTGGCCATTGAGAGAATCAATTGAGATAAATGTAACAATGATTTATAAGTTGTAAAATTCTGCACCAGCATTTCCCAAAGTGTGTTCTTGTGAAATACAGCTGGTTTCAACAAATGCTCTGAAGAAAAAGAAAAGTGAGGCCTGTTTGGGAATGGATCCTCCCCATGAAAACCAGAGATTGAATGGAAAAACTCAAACTTCCCTATTTTTAAGATTCTTCATAAGCTCTCATCTTTCATATATTTAGTGGCTGAAAGTCCAGCCTTTGGCTGTGTGTGGTAGATCACACCTGTAAGCCCAGCATTTGGGAGGATGAAGCAGGATGCTGTGAGTGCTAGGCCAGCCTGAACTACACGGTGATACCCTATCTCCAATACACACACACCCACCCACACCCACACCCACACCCACACCCACACACACACACACACACACACCCCAAAAAACAATGCCCTAAAACAAACTCCACACTCCAGTCAGTGTTCTCAAATAAAGTCAGAAGTAGCAGGGTGATCTCTGGACTGAGCAATCCAAATGTTGAGGAATGTGGTGTCCATATGCGTGATGACACCATCTGAATCGTGTGATTGCAACATGAATTGGTAGCTCGTTAAGATGTCAGGGACAGTGTGCCTGGGGTAACAGGCATACACAGTGACATGCTGGTGGAGGAGGACTGTTGGCACTCCCTGTCATGGTTCCAGTAAGCACTCTTTTGACAAACCGTTGCATCATCTCTGTAATCTTGAATAAATGGTTTCCTGGGAGTAGGCTGTATCAGGGCTCCCACGATTTCCCCGCATCACACACCTGGTTCATTCCTCGTGTGATTTGTATTTTGAGAGAAGTCTGGAACAGAACAGTGTGAGAGGATGGTATCTTTGAGTGTCACTGTGGACTTGAGCAGGATCAAGAGCTGGCAACTGTTGAGCATATCATTCTCCACACAAAGTGACAAGGATAGGGTCTAAAGCAGGGCGAGAGGGACTTCTGTGAGGCTGCCTCAAGCCACAGGCCTGTACTAGAGCCAGTTATTATGTTGTCTGTAGCCATGGTAACTAAAGACTGAAAGAATCTTAGGATGCCCATATGCCACTGTAACACCGCCCCTCAACTCCACCGAGCCTATTATTTTCCCTCTGTTCTTTCAACCTGGAAACTCCCTCTGCCCCTATAGGATGAATTCTTCCTTGGTACTTTAAACATTAAAAACTTATTTATTTGTCATATATGTATGTGTATATATTACGTGTGTATATTTTATATGTACATAATATGTACATACATACAGAAGGAGGGAGGGAGGGAGGGAGAGACAGAGAGAGAGAGAGAGAGAGAGAGAGAGAGAGAGAGAGAGAGAGAGAGAGAGAGAGAGAGAACAACTTGAGGAGTAGGCTGTTTTCTTAGACATGGGTTCTGGAAATCAAATTAAGGTAGTCAAACTTGGTAGTAAGCACCCTTACACACTGAGCAATCTTGTTATCCCACTGGTGCTCATGTACGTGTGTGTGTGACACACACACACACACACGTCTGTGTATAGATGTGGTTGCTCACATGTACCTGTGTACAGATGTGATTGCTCACATGTACCTGTGTATAGATGTGACTGCTCACATGTACCTGTGTATAGATGTGATTGCTCACATGTACCTGTGTATAGATGTGATTGCTCACATGTACCTGTGTATAGATGTGACTGCTCACATGTACCTGTGTATAGATGTGATTGCTCACATGTACCTGTGTATAGATGTGACTGCTCACATGTACCTGTGTATAGATGTGATTGCTCACATGTACCTGTGTATAGATGTGACTGCTCACATGTACCTGTGTACAGATGTGGATGCTTGCTCAAGTAAGCATATTTGGAGCCTAGAGGTTAGATTTGGAATATCTTTTTCCATATCTCCCCCTGCCCCTCCACTTGGAAGCAGGGTTTCTCACTGCACCTAGAGTTGAATTATTTTGCAGATTGGATGGCCTTGATCTCCTGTGACCCCCAGTACTGGGGTTACAGACATGTAAGTGGGCACTGGTGTTTCTATGCTTGCATAGAAAGCACTTTACCCACTCAGCCAAGGCCTGGGGCTTTTAACTTTCTGTTAATTGTACACTTCCAGAACCCTGTTTTCCTTCATTTAATTTATATTTCTGTGTATGGATTTTACCTGCATGTACGTCTGTGCACTGCATGTATGGCTGGTGGCTGTGGAGGCAAGAAGAGGGCGGATCCCGTGGAACTGCTGTTACATATGAGTTTCCATGTAGATGTTGCCAATTGAACCCAGAAGGTTCTGGAAGCCAGCTCCTGGATCCACAGTGGCTTTGTTATGACCTAGGCCTGGGTCACATGTGCATGATGTACTCAGCATTTCTGTTTCTGCTGTGAAAAGTTTCATAAGGGTGGGGTTGCACATGCTGCAGGTGTAATTACAATGGCCTGATAATGGTGGCTCTCACTCTGTGATGCTGACAGTGTTACTTCACTGGCAGCCCCGTTAGATGCTCAGAGTTTTGGATGTGTTCCCCGGGGAAGAGAGAAAGTCAACTGGATACATTCAAACTCTGGTCCTTTGTGGAGAGACTTTGATATTGACTTGAGGGGGATGTGTGGCATGGTGACTTCAGGGTGGTGACACGAAGAGTGGTCGCATTATGACCAGTGTAGCAGGTGATAGATGGGGTGCTTGTTTATTTCTTCAGGACAACACGATCCCCAGGAATAGTGTGACACAGGAAGATGATGCTAAAAGTTCATTTTAAAGATAATTTAAACCACTTGTAAACTGCACAATGGATTTAGCAAATGCTTATAATGTATAGTTGCTATGTGGCCAGAACACTGGACTTACCTGGGACATTTGGATCTTCTTGTGGAACTCATAGGAGCTGAAGAGCATCTTTGGTTGTGAGAACCAATTATGCAAAGGGGAGGTGTGTTGTGAAGCAATGGCTGTTGCATATTCAATTTCTTACTTGAAAGAACCTTTTCTCTGGCTTTGTCACTCAGCCCTTGATTCTATGGTAATTTATGCGTTTCGAGTGAACAAATCAATAAACGGAAAGCTATGGTGTGTCCATATTCCCCTGACTTCAAATGATTCATGGAAGCGTGCAGCTGTCGGTCCAACATAGCAGGCCTAATAAAGATTGCCAGCACCCCCCCCCCAAGCCGGCTGTTGCTTTGTTCATGGTGTGTCCGGAGGTATTGTAACACTGTGGTATTTTTCCTTTGACTATAATAGGACCCCTCCCTGCTTGTCCTGTCCTTGTGGCCTCAGCTCAGAAGTCCTCCTCCGAGCCTGAATTAATGAGAGACTATGACACATTGATTCCTTTCTCTGGCAGGGTGAGAACACAGCTTCTATAGGCACATGAATGCCAGATTATCAGGCAGTAAGTTCTGTATTCAGTCCCGGTTATAAAGAGAGGCAGACCAGACAGCCACAGGGGGCTGGATTTGGGGAGCTCTGGAAGCCCTTGTCCACTGTCACACTCACTACTGTTTCCCATGGCTGTCAGGAGGCCTTGTGTTGTTATCCGTCCATCTGGTTATTCTGAACACTTACTGAGTGAACTGAAACAGAGATGGGGCTGGGTACTGGATATAGACACATGGAAAGTCCCAAGTCTGGGCACCCAGAGAAGTCCCAGTCTGGCCATCAAGGCAAGTGTCAAGTCAAGCAATGATGACGCACCGTGAGAAATTCATTGCTAGAGATGGGGATTAAAGCCTGGTGCTTTCCGTCCAACCTGAGTTTCCTCTGGCGTATATTCCTGCTGTATGATGTCTTGCCTGAGCGCATGGAGACGAGCAAACATGAAGTGAACCTGCTGGGTAATAAGCTAAAACAAATAGTTCCTCCTTGCTTGGGGTTGAGTCTACACTGATCTTTATAGGCTCATGCTTTGACAGCCTTCTCCCCAGCTGGTAGCACTCTTTTTGGAGGCTGTGGAACTTGAGGAAGTAAGTCTAGACTGGAGAAGTAGGTCACGAAGGATGGTGGGCTTCTGAAGTGGTAGCCAGGCTCCTGGTTCTGGTCCTGTTCTGTTTCCTGGTCTGCTGTGGTATGAGGAGCCTCTGACACATGCTTTCTTCTCTGTGCTTTTTCCTCCACGATGGGCTGCAATATCTCTGGAATCATGAGCCTGGATACATTTTCCCTCCCACAAGTTGTTTCTGGTGGGTATTTTAATCACAGTCATTCAAACACAACCAACTCACCCCTATGCTGTTTCTAACAGGTATTTTTGCCACAGATTTGCAAAAAGTAACTAAAGCAGCAGGTTCTTCATAAAAATAACCCCACAGCTGGTTACAGTTGATATATGACTGATACCACCAGTATCTAACACACACACACACACACACACACACACACACACACACACACACACACACACCAGTATCTAACCTTATTGTCTTAACTCCTATCACTTCAGTACTCTCTGACTTTTTTTCATGGAGAGGGTTTTACTATGTAGCCCAGTCTAGTGTTGACCCTGCCACCCTCCTGTTTTGGCCCCTGGCATTACAAGCGTGGACTACCTGATGGTCGACAGTGCATCAGCACCTCAGCAATGGGTATGTTTTGCACGGGGCCTCAGTTTCCTCACGGTGATAACTCACTTGATGCTCTATCTTTTATTGGTTTCTTAGCAACCTTTCCTTCTGGGGCTCTCTTCTCTAATTCCCTCATGGTGCTTTTTGCACCTCCCAAACAAACTACACATTATCACTGTGGGTTCAGCTTCTTGGGGGAACTCAAAGGAAGCCATATGGTGAAGAGTTTTCTCCCCTGTGTCTCTGCCTTATGCATTAGGCACCAGCTTTGATGGTTGAATGAGGGGAGAGGGTATAGTACCCCAGAACACCTAATTTGTCGCTAATCTATACCTAAGAAGCCACTTCTCCAAAACATATTCCTTGAATCCTGGTTCTGGCAAATGAACCACAAGAATGTGATAAGCTAAAGCTAGATGAGGCTCACTCAAGCTCATCAGACCAGTTTGTTCCCATAATTCTCTTTCTCACGAGAGGGAAAATGAAATGCAGTTGATTTTCATTATTTACAATAATTATCATGTTCTACAAAGTTGCTACAAATACCCATTTAGCAAATGAAAACCATTGCCTCTATGGGAGGCACAGGGTTAGGTTCCTACCAACCTCTGGTCACAACATTCTCATCAAGTGATTAGGACAGACTGTCATCCTGTTGAATTTGTACTGTTGGTTCGTTTCACATTGAACTCCTGGCTACAACCCTGCCACGTGTGCCTGGAGGAAGCTCATTCAACACACTAGCTGTCCTCTTAAGTCCTTCATTATCATCTCTTATTTTTCTAGATAGCACTTCCTGGTAATGCTTACATATTTTAGACAGTGAGATCATAAATATATCATAAATAACACAGATGCTTACACTATGAAGGCTGAAGTGAGAAGGTACAGCACAGCTTGGCTGATCTTCAGCTGAGGGTGTGCCTTGTGACTGGATTCCCACCCCCTCACCCATTGCTTACCTCATGTCTGCAAATGACCACAAAGGCACCACAGATACTGATCGTGAGGGGATCTAGATAAAACTTTCAAACAGGAGAATACATGAAAGTAGAATTCATGAGTTATAATGAGAGACAACTGTCTTTCTGATCACACTGAGACTTGATTTCAATTTAGTATATTATTGAACACATGAGTCAGACTCCATGATTGATACTGATCTCGAGATATGAAAGAAATAGTCTTTGCCCTTTAAGGGTCCATTCCAGTAACTCAGAGACATCCAGTGACATAATACAGTAGACAGAAACATCCAGAAGAGAGAAACAGCCCTCATAGAGGACTTGGAGGGACATACCAGGTAGGTCTTGACAGGTTGCATTTTGAACACTCTATGTATCACTGGGAAAACATAGAACAACCTTGATTACTGTGACTGACTGTGCTAGGCTAGGTGCCCAGTACCCTCTGGGACCCTCCTGATCCGCAATGAATCAGGTATGTCTTTTTAAGATCAGCCTTTCCACTTAACACTGGGGTTCGCTTTGCCCTTTGGGCATTCTTTCTTCTCTGTAACCCCTGGTCTTTCCCTCTCTACATGAATGTTCCCATCTGTGTATAAATGGGCTTCAGTATCACATGTTTTCTCTCTGACCCTCCATCTCCTCTAGTCATCACTTCGTTTCTAGAAAGAGTGCTCTTAGGATGACATCTTCACTTACCTCACTTTATAGGTGGCCTCGGCTTCCCAGGGTCAACTTTCACAATGAGGGTTTCTTCATCTGTATGCCTTTTGAGTATGCTTTAAGATACTAGTGCTTCAATTTGCCAAGACATCGCCAGAAGTTCCTTGTTCAACATGGACACTGACTCACCAAATGAAGAAGTTCCAGGATTGACTCTGTTGTTCTCTAACACCATCAAGAACATCGTTCTTGTGGGTTCATTCACTTTGTTATTCTACTTCCTTGAAATACACCAGCACAGGTCCTGGATGGCAGTACAAAGACCCAGGAGCTCCCAAAGCCATTTTACTCTAAAGACAGCAAAGGGAATGAGGGAGTGACAGACTCTCCATCTACCCTTCCCCCCTAGGATATTTCCTTTCCTTTCTCCTTTTCTACCCCTCTCTTTATGCTTTTCTTCCCCTTGTCTTCCCCTTCCCTACTGTCTTAGTCATTGTTCTACTGCTGTGAAGTGACACCATGACCAAGGCAACTCCTTAAAGAAAGCATTTAATTGGGGGCTAGCTCGACACTTTCAGAGACTTAGTTCATTATCATCACGGTGGAGAGCATGGCAGCAGGCAGGTGTGGTGCTGGAGATTTAGTTGAGAGCTGCATCCTGATCTGCAGAGACTGAGAGCCTGGGCACGCTCCCAGTGACACACTTCATCCAGCAAGACCACACCCACTCCGACAAGCCCACCCACACCTCTTCATCCTTTCAAATAGTACAACTCCTTGTTGACTTAGCATTCAGATATATGAACCTATAGGGCCCATTCTTATTCAAATCACCATGCCTCCTTTTGCCCTTTATAACTCCAGCTTCTTTTTTCTTCCTCCCCTCTTCTCTCCTTCTCACTTCTCCCTTTCTTTTCTGTCTTGAAGGAATTTTCATTTCCCTGAGTCCTTCACATACTTCTTGTATATAAACCCTAAACACCATCACTAGCAAAGGGAGATAGATGTTTTATCCTTCTTAGCAAAGAACAATGAAGACTCATTCCTTGCTTCTGTAAGTGGGACCCATTTTCACTGATACGTTGCCATTTAACCAATCTTCAAGTAAAAATGGCCGTTTTAGCAAAAAAGGAAGAAAGATCAGAATAAAAGTCCCAGGCAATGGCTGCCCCATCTTCCTGGACACTTTGAAGCAGTTTTTACTTTTAGAAGGACAGCTGAGCCTTTTAAGAAAGTATTTCATTCTTGTTTGCAACAGGATGGGTTTTCTTTCAACACTCTTGCTATTCCCTGCTTTTCTGTTGGCTATTTCTCGTTTGCTTTTTCTCTACATGAATGAATGCTTAGACTGAAGGTCTTTCTTGTTTCGTTCTGTAGATTCTTCTTGGTTGACCTCAGCAGCCCTTTAGTGACATGCAAATGCCATAGTTTCTGTGTGTGTGTGTGCGTGTGTGTGTGTGTGTGTGTGTGTGTGTGTGTGTGTGTGTGTGTGGCTAGTTGCCCCCTTGATGTTTCTACTCTCATGCCTCAAGGCCCCCTTTCACCACGAAGATCATCACAGAACTGTGGCCTCTGCATTCCTAACCTGTGCTTCCCACACTGCCTTATCTCAGGGAATGGTACCACTTATAAAATCCAGTCATACCACCTGAGTCCTTTCTTTCCTGTCTCCCCTGTGGCCCTTGCACATTCTATTCTCCAGCAAGTCCTATCCACTGGACCTCTAAATGAAACCTAGAATCTTGGTTTCTGTTCTTTTCTTCTCCCACCTTCGATCTGTGTGTCTTCTTGGTTGGAGGGTTGAAAGTGCCTTCATATTGGTCTATGTACTTCTTTTCCTAGCCACTGATGCTCTATGGCATATCATTCCAGCCAAGCAGTCTCTACGGATGCTGGCTTGCAAAGCCTTGTTGTTAGCCTGCCTGCAACCTTGTTCGAAATCATCTCTCCTCAGTTTCCTCTGGGCTTCTTCCTTTTCCAAACTCTGTCTTATTGAAAGACCATTCCAAAACCTGAATTTCCTCCTTGAATTCTCTTCCATGCAGTCTTTCTGTGACTGGCTTCTCTTCACCTCTGAAATCCCAGCCCAAATGACATATCCCCAGAGAGCCTTCTCTAGCCACCCACTTTCACCAGCCACCTTCTGTTATAATTCTCTGCATTGGGCCTATAATTCCCTGCAAAACTTCTATTTGGTAATTTAAATGAACCAAAACTAATGAAATTACTAAACTAAAACCACTAAAATGATATCCGCATGCACTAAGGGGGCAGAGACTTTTAAGGAGGCAAACACAGCTAGCAGCATTTCATGCTCTTGCAAAGACTGAAGATAATGGTAATGATAATGAGGATGGCCAGGATGATGATGATGATGATGATGATGATGGGGACCACAGTAACAACTGATGCATATGGTTACTGTGGACCAGGAACAGTGCCAGATATTTTGCATATGTTGTAGTACTTAGTTCTGACATGGTTCACATTGTTGGGGAATATTGCAACTCCTATTCTATTATGAGATTTTAGGTGGTTAGTCATAGTGTCTGTACATGAAACTTTCAATGAATGTTTTCTATGTGGATAAATGAGTTTCCTCAAGAATTTGGTAAATAGTAGTTAGTACAGTTGAGAATCTATTTTAGGTCTGAGTGAACCCAAAGCATGCATTGTGAATGTGGTCTGTATTTGTTCATATGATGATTAAAATAGCCCCTAGCAGATTAAGAAAGGGAAAGACAATATAGGATACATGCTTGACTATATTTCAATATGTGGTAAGTAAAATTAGCTTCCACACAAGGATCTCTTAACTGTTGTCTTCCACCTGATTAATGGATGGTATAGTTACTGAGTTTTATGACAGTATTAGGAAGGAATGAGGTCAGGTATGATGGTACGTGTCTGTAATCCTAGCACTTAGGAGGCTGAGGAAAGAGGATCGAAGGTTTGAGGCTAGCCTGTGCTACAGATTGAGACTTGGTTAATAAAAAAGGTAAAGAAGAAGTTAAAAGGGAAATCCAGATTGAGTTATTTTCTCATTGCGACACCTGAGATGCTCTCTTACCATTGTATGGTAATTCAGCAGATCATCATATTTCCAGGTCTTTCGAGACTGTCCTCTATTCCACAATGTTCATTGAGCTTTAGGTTCAGGAGTAGTATTGCAGATCTATCAAGTGGTGGTAGGCACTCCAAGGTCAGTTGTTCTCTGCATTTTGGCTAGTGGTATCTTTCTGTAATGGTTTCTGTCTGTTGCAACAAGAAGCTTCTCAGATGAAGGATGATGTCTAAACTTATCTGTGGGTAGAAGGATGAGTGTTTAGCATGTGCTTAGGAATTTTACTTGTTTAGGAAAGTGGTGGTAGTAGGTTCTCCTCTAAGACTCACGACCTCAACAGCCATTTCAGTTGGTTAGATTTACAGGACCAGACATGCTTCCCTTCCTGTTCAGTGGGCCTTGAATCCATATAGACAACTATTAGTTACCAGCAATATATAAATACTACTATTGCCCCTTTAGGAATAGTTTGTCATGTTTGTCATTGTTACAGACCATAGGTGTTACAGCTGGGTAGGACTGTTGATTGTTTTCACAGCCTTAGTAAGTTGCACATCACTTTCTAGTACTATGAGAACTTGTCTTCAGGAAGACTTTCAGGTCAAATTCTGTAAGTCCTATGTCCAAAGAACATGGTGTCTTCAGCAACAGAGACCTTCCTTTAACTGTTAGGAGGCAAAATGGCAATAGCAATAGCTTATGTTGTTTAGGGGGGGTCTCTTGGACTCCCCAGACCAACAAACTCTAAAGGAGGTTCTTTTTTCATACCTGGTACTGGAGTTTTTGTTAGATAGTCAATGGCTCTTGAAGTATTATCTATAGAGTATTATCACTCCAAGTAGTATCACACACATATGAATATAATATATGCACATATACACATACACATATATATGAATATAACACACACATATACACATATGATTTTAGGTAAGTATAGAATAATAATACCCTATGTCTTTTTCAAGCATCCTTAGTGTTAATCTCCTTCTCTCCCTTTCTCTATTGTCCTCCTTCCACAGTATTTCCTATGCTAACTTCACTTTGTATTTAATTAGGAATTTTGAGATTAGATCTTATTATATAAGCTGAGATGGTCTCAAACTCTTGAGTCTCCTGCCTCAGCCTCCTAAATTCTGAGATTACAGATGTATACCACCATACCTAGCTAAGTTTCACTTTTAAAGACTTAAAAAAAAACATCAGCTTTCCTTTAAGTAATGATTTGTGCTGTACTTAGTACCTTTATTTAATTTATTCAACCATTTAAAAACAAATAAATATAGTCTTATCTAAGATAATAGCACCTATGTAATCACAGGCATTCTATTCTATTTTTCTTAGTGTTTACTATAAAATACACCCATAACCACTGCAAAAAAGTTAGATGTGTGTCACCTACTATTATCTTGCATACTTGTGAGATATACTTTTGGGACTACTCAAGGTACTATTGTTCACCAAATTACAGCTCTTTGATGGGTAATTTCAAGTGTCAACTGATTGAATTGGTAGCCTAGACGATTAGTAAAACACACTTCTGGGTTTGTCTATAGAGCCCTTTTCAGACATGATTAGATTATCAAGGTCCCGACCTCATCAAAGGTTTAATACATTGTTGGTTTTAAAATATGAACA